>NC_140645.1:41730313-42955646 GCF_978046115.1 Saccoglossus kowalevskii | reverse complement strand
AGTATAATTAGTATTCCTATCATTCATATGGGTAATTTCTTCTATGCTGATTATAGATTAACCTCAAACACCAGCTCACATGTACTTTTACATTGACTCAAACAGGTAAAGGTTCAGTCCTATGCAGTGATCACAGACAGCTAGTATAATTAGTATTCCCATCATTCATATGGGTAATTTCTTCTATGCTGATTATAGATTAACCTCAAACACCAGCTCACATATACTTTTACATTGACTCAAACAGGTAAGGGTTCAGTCCTATGCAGTGATCACAGACAGCTAGTATAATTAGTATTCCCATCATTCATATGGGTAATTTCTTCTATGCTGATTATAGATTAACCTCAAACACCAGCTCACATGTACTTTTAACTTTAAGTGTTAGCATTTACGTTGCTATGACAGCTGCAATTTTCACATCCTTAATAAGCCTCTGATTATGCCATGGTTATACTAACGAACTGTACAGTTTTAACCACATATGTTAGATGCATTATCTTTGATTTCCATATCTGTCTGCACGAACTAGCCTAGGGATATGAAATTTTATTTAAGGGAAACATTGCAAGTGATAGAGTGAAAAAGGCAGGAATAGGTAAAAATAATGGGTGAGACGCTGTCGCAGTTGTACCTATCATTTAAACAAATTCAGTCTAGATGAAAATGACCTGAATTCGTGCAAGTGAAAGAATAATGGTGGGTTCATGATTTTTACTCCTTATCAAAATATTTTGACATTGTTGATTTACTTCACAACAATCTTAATGTTCTTCCCAGAAAATAAGCATAGCCTATCGACTAATTTGCATAATAATATAATATGCTAATCAACTATAATGTACTAATTGTTATAATAATTAAGCTCCATTGTTTAACATCATAGAGTAGGTGGCTTTCATGCTTAGCTATAATGTTCTTGGGGGAACCAAGAATTTTTTTCTATTAGATTTGGGTACATGACAGAGTTCATTGACCTCAAGTACTATATAGTTATTGACTGATAACCAGGTGTTCCAGACTGTAACTTAAGGCAAAGCAGATACTATTTAAAGCAGATAATGGTAGAGGATACATATGGATCTTATTTTAGTGATTTATTATAAAGTTTAGGATACATCAATCAACATATATCTGAGCTACACAGATGGTTCTCAAATTTCACCCAATTTAGCATAGACTGAGTTCGTTGTTTATTATTGAGTATTTAGTAAAGGAGAAAAGCAGTATTGCAATATTTAAAAATCTACTTCTTGAAATAGGTTGCAAGCTTCTAAATGAATGACATTTAAAGTTTCATTCCTGGACAAAATAGAATGATTATGGTGGCTTGAATGGTAAGATGTTGTATTTATTGCAAAAACAAATCAGAAATGTCAGTTATTCAGCAACCTCAAATTTTTTTTTATGTGAAACTGAAGTGGATTAACTGTGCATTATTTCACATTCATACTTGGATATCGTTATAAGCAGGTGGCAGCCATTGCCAAAACTAAGAGGCTTTTAGAGAAATACAAATCTACTGGGTTGAACACAAGTTGTTTGTTTTTATTGATATTTACAAGTACATGTGGATTGATCTAGCGTGTCACATTTTTCTGAGGATTATGTCTGTATGTATAGAAGGTTTAAAGTCTAAACATGTTCAATGTGAGCAGTATAAGACATTATTGGAAGTCTGGCTGGGTTGCTAAGTTGAAACGCTGGTCTTATTAACAAATTACAAAAAGAAATGCTAATAAATTATTCGTTAGTGTGCATAAACGATATTAATGAAATTAATAATACCGGTATGCATTTTAAAATTTATATTCATACTAAGATTTTAGAAAACACAGACTGAAATAATTTATGAAGGAACATCAAATATACCTTGTATTTTGAATAAGCATTAACAAGTTTGAATGCTACAGTTGACACAGTCTGCACAGTGTTCAAAATGGACCCCATGCGATATATACATGTATATACATGTGTGTGAATGTTTTTTTTTCACACAAAATAATTTTGGTACTAAAATAATAAAGACAACACAAAATCTTTCAAAAAATAAGACTCAACCGTTTGACAATCTTCAACTTTCAAAGACACTACATGCATTTCTCATCCATGACACTTATGAGACACCAGTAAATAAATGATAGCCAGCATTACCATAATCAAAATGAAAGGGAGATGCCATCTTTGTTTGATCACAGACATTATTGTTCTATAGTGACTAAAAATACCTGTAGGTCACATATTCTTGAAACCTTATATCATCAACAGATTGTGAACACAACCAAGTATTATATACTCTGACATAATCTATTTTAATTTTCCACTGGAGAGTAAAAACTATCATTACTGTGACAGATGATTCTTGCCAGAATTGAAAACGCTACATAGATTAGATTTATTACTACAAATTAAAAACAGTTTCTTTAAAATACAGCAACACCTCCTCCAAAATTTACTTTTTTTTTTTTTTAATTGTTCTTTTGCTTGCAGTGTTATATTGTGAATTTTTAATTGTATTTTATAATATTTTTTTCCTAATTATTGTCTGTATATTGTTGTGAGTTTTGTTAGTGAGTGTATTTTAATTCCTTCTGAGCAGTTTTAATCATTATTTAATATATTGAAATTGTATAGATCTGTCAATATACCACAATGAAGAGGTTAAAGAGGAGAGGATAAAAGACAAAATCTCCACTTAAAGTAAAAAATGCTACAGAAAAATTCATAGCATAACAAATTTATTGTGGGAAAAATAGCTCAAAACTAAGCGCAGGAAGCAAATAATTTGCTCAGAAATTCTACCATAGTTTTGGTTTTTAATGGTCTACCTCTAAGAGTTCCAGTAATTTTGTGGAATTTATAAGGGTATGATGTCTACAATTTGACTGGTCAACATAGGCTACCAATGATCATCAAAGCAGTAAGAAAATATGTTGTTTTTTTACATGTTCTATGGCACAAGGTTTATATTCCACCTTACTAATAGAGTATATTGCGATTTCAAGCAGAAGGCAAATAAAACAAAACATTTCAAAAGATTGGTAAGTTAGCTTAACAGTAAAAAATGTCATGCAATTTTACTGATTATTGACTTTCATATAAATTCTATTTGTTCTTACCTTGCTATAGAATAAGCTCTGTCCTGACTCCACCCTGACACTACCAGCGTGTGATGGACTACTGCCATAGAACACACTTTGTCCAGACTCCACTCGAACATTTCCTTTATGTGACGGACTACTACTGCTATAATAGGCGATGCTCTTTCCAGTGGGCTCTCCCCTGACACTGCTGGTATGGGACGGACTACCATGGTCGTAGAACACACTCTTTTCAGACTCTACCCTAGTACCATGTGATGGACTACCGTGGTCATAGAACACACTTTTTTCAGACTCAACCCGAGTACCATGTGAGTGACTGTTGCCATCATTTTCTACTTCATAAACTGGGCGCATTCTTTTACCCCTGAAAGTAAACACAGAAAACAGACGACAATTTGATGAGAGTTGAAAAGAGGTGTGAAAAGTTTAAATTATTACATCACACATCAAGTTTTGAATATCAAACATGATACAGTGACATTTTCAGAAAATTATAAGATTTGATGATTTTAAATTCAAGCCCCGCAAATTGCTGCATCTCCATCGTAAAATTGTACTCCAAGATTGAACTGTTATGATTTATTTTGTGTTTTGAGGATATTTGAAGACATGAACTATGATTTAAAGCAGTAATTATGAGGAATCAGGGTAAACGTTAAAGATAATTACAGTATATTGCCAATTTCCATCTGTAGCAACAATTCATGGAAATGACATAGTCGTCATATCATGTCTTATTCAATACGTGTTCATGTGATATATACACACCTTTAAAATTTATATATTTATAACAAATTTGAAAACACACTGCACAATGAGTGTGACACTTGTTGATTTTATGCCCATTATAAGAAAGAAATTTGAAATAAAAATTACAAGTAACTAATAAAATTCCAGCAGTGCAATAAGGTTGTAGTAATACAGGATTTAGCCAACAACAAATTTATTAAGTTTCCCAGACTCATTAACTTTTTGGGAAACTTCAAATCTGAGACTTTTCCTTGAAAGTCCCCTTCTGCAATGCCTTTCTACTATATTTACAATATAACAATTAATCAGTTGTAAATTATGGAATTTTAATTTCTAGAACTCATCGTCAAGTAAGTTTAGTACACATGTACGATAATGATCCATTGTTCAAACCTTCCAGCCAGGCAAACTTTGTAACAGAACACAACTTGTAAACAACTTTGGTGACCAAAGATAAGCCAGAAATGTTATCCATCTTGTAATATTAACAGTCCATAAGACAGTAAACAGTATTAAACACCATGCACTCCATATTTCATCATTTAGGGTACAGTAATAATGAAAACGGAAAGCCCAAATGGCTTGTGGATAATTAAGCAATTGTCAAAGCACTGATACAACATCCATCATAGACAAAAGAAAATCATAAGTTATTGTTACCTTATACAGATACTGATATCGTTAGTTACTCGTTTTAGTGTGAAAAACATCTCTGTAAAGACTAACACTGAACTTCACATTTTAAATGCTCTCATAGTACTAGTATGTACCAGGTATTTACATGTGATTCTGACACTCTATAAATATCCTCTTTAAACTGAAATCAAGTGGTGAGGTATTCAAGGGTATTTCCTGCTACTCCATGCCAAGAACCATAGAATCCATCAATCCACACAATGAATTATAGCTTACATGCAATATGTCATAGTATTTTAATGCAATTTTACAAAAGAACCAACACAGAGACAGTCAATGAAAAAAATGTAGTAAAAAGTAAATCAGTATGATGAAAGTGAAATTTTAAAAGTGATTTTACATACATTCCTATGTGTATACATACATGTACATGTTTATATGTGTTACTCATAACAGAAAGATTTATTCTGTGTGGGTGAACTAGTGAGCTATATTCTAAATATACATATTTTGCATGAAATTTGATATTTACTCGCATTTATTTTTAAAACAAGTTGATATTGAAATGAAATTCTGCCTGTTTCGTGCAGATATTTTACAAATCTTGTGTACAGCCCTTCTTGTGAGCAACTGATTTCATAAGAAATACAATATATTCAGTAGAACAGTCACACCCAGTGACGTAACAAAGATTTGATCACACCTGTTTCGTTTTCATTGAAACAGAATTATACTATATTGCTTCATCAGAAGCTATCCATCTCCAATAGAAGTGCATATACATGTACTGTATGCTTGATAATTGAAATATGACCATACACACAGCTCTGTTATACTGTATGTAAGTGCATGTGTTACAGGTCAAATACAGTATACATGTATATTTTCACAAGTCCTGTTACTTTCTATGGCAGCCCTGTTACTTTCTATGGCATCCCTGTTACTTTCTATGGCATCCCTGTTACTTTCTATGGCAGCCCTGTTACTTTCTATGGCAGCCCTGTTGCTTTCTATGGCAGTCCTGTTACTTTCTATGGCAGCCCTGTTACTTTCTATGGCAGCCCTGTTACTTTCTATGGCAGCCCTGTTACTTTCTATGGCAACCCTGTTACTTTCTATGGCAACCCTGTTACTTTCTATGGCAGCCCTGTTGCTTTCTATGGCAACCCTGTTGCTTTCTATGGCAGCCCTGTTACTTTCTATGGCAACCCTGTTACTTTCTATGGCAGCCCTGTTACTTTCTATGGCAGCCCTGTTACTTTCTATGGCAGCCCTGTTGCTTTCTATGGCAGCCCTGTTACTTTCTATGGCAGTCCTGTTACTTTCTATGGCAGCCCTGTTACTTTCTATGGCAGTCCTGTTACTTTCTATGGTAGCCCGGTTACTGTCTATTTTTAATTCCTCAGGAGTGTTCATCAAGAAAATAGGGGTTGTAAACAATGCTCCATTTCATCAGTGATAATTACAGACACCAATATACACAAAGAAAAAAATTAAATTTTGTTATATCATACATAGTTACAATAATGCGGTTGTCATCCTTGTACTGCAGAGAATGATGATTATTTTATTTTTCTAGCTACTCATTCCTTAAAGGAACAAGGACCGGAACAAAGGGAGCCCAGGAGCTGATTGCTCCTGGAATTATCCTCAGACTTCACAACCAGCCATGATTTCAAAGTTTATTTTTTCATGATGACACAGTAGGCTTCACAAGCTTTTTTTAAATAGCGATAATTTTCAGCATTGCTATATGTATCACTTTGCTAATCCCTTTCCTTTCCTCTCCTCTCCTCTCATTTTCCATTCCCATCTATTCTGCATTGACTTCCCTCAATTTTTTTATGTGTCTGGGTTCACATTATTTTTCCTCTAGAGAAAGAAAGACAATGTTGTCAGTTGGAGCAGAAGCTGCAATGGTTTGAGATGGTCCCTTACCCCATCACACTGCCCAATTAGATTTCATGCAGAGATAAACGTAGGCTACGATTTGCAAGGCCCCTTTACAGACCCACATAGGTAGCAATCATTTTTAACAAGCACTGATATTCAGAAATCAGTTAACTTAGTAACAATCAATCTCATTTGCCAATCCAATCACCTGTGATGAATCATCTAATAGTTGCTATGACCACTATAATGGTAACCTTGGTAACAGTTTGCACCAACCATTCAGACATAAGCGATCAGAGCATGTTGACTGAATACTGCAATTTTATTTTTCGGAATGAAATACACCTATACAGACTATAGCTATGTTCACATTACAAGATCCTGGCATGAGCCGAATATTTTCAATCATTCAATCATTCAGGTTTAAAAATAAGTTTATAGCACTTGCGTTCATGATAATCAGGACAGCAACAGTGTAGACTTCGAACTCACTGAGCTGTGTTCCATTTGTAAATCTGTAGATCCAAATATAAGCGTGTTCTGCACATGTATCTGAGGCTTCTGGTAATAATAATAGTATTAATAATCAATCAACAAAAGAGAATTCAAAGAATAGCCATATTTGACTGAGAAAAAAATTTTCGGTTTCTCGCTTCAGCATGCATCATTTTGAACTATGCGCCTTGGACGTTTCAAATCAAAGAAAGCTTAGAAAGAACTCCTGTGTGCTGAGAGTATTGAAGACACATTAAAAATTAATTTAAAATTACTAGTACATGAGATATTGATGGAAAAGCTGAAAACTAATTATGTAAATCAGGTAACTAATATGAACAGAACAGAACAAAAAATTTATGAATTATTATGCTAATTAGAGAATTAATATGAACAAATTTTAACCCAAAATTAATCAGGCCTGTCTATTGTTTTAGAGCATTTATGTACCAAATTATATTCAAATGTGATGATCAGTAATTGAGATATCAGTGTTAATTAATTATGTTAATTAGGTGATTAATAAGCATAAATATTTACCAAAAACTAATTGGGTCTCTGCATAGTTCTCTTTAAAAATTTCATTAAAATCCAATTTGTGGTTCTTTATATATCAGTGGAACATTATGCAAATTAGGTAATTAATATCCAATTAAAACTAATCAGGTGTCTGCATAATCCTAGAAGATCTATGTAGCAAGTCTCATTGAAATATGATGATTACAACTTGATATATCAAAAGCTGAAAATTAATTAATTATGCAAATTAGCTAATTAATATATACTGATATTACCCTAAAAACTATCAGGTCTGTGCAGTGTCCTATACCCCAGACCATTCGTCCCGGTGTTATCGCTATCGCCACACGAGACTCCAGCTTGTCTCCTATACAATTTGACTGCGCACATCCAGAAAGTAGATGTAGCTGTGATTGGTGGAATACTAATGAGTTGAGTGTCAATCAAACGCCCACGCTATCTTTAGTAAACAAAGTCACGTGACACGCGCCATTTTAGTTTTGATTAGTTCATCGGATCGGAGTGTCGGTGCTCGCCATCCATAAATCAAATCAAAATGATTTCTAAGGAAGTTGTCGCTAAGTACATTTGAACTGCGGTCATCATTGCAAATTGAATGTGAGAAAGTTATGGAACGTCGTTTTGAACTTGAACGTGGTCGGGCAGGCGATTTCAAGGCAGCACGCTTAACCCTTTCGTTCACAGGTTGGGAGATATTAGAATGACTGACAATTTCACGCCACTGTTTTACATTATTGGCGGATTTTTCTGCGCTATCAATCTTTCTCTTACAAACTAGACATAGATGAGACGAAAGAGTCGCTCCTTTCACAACGTTGCACTGGATCAAATTGGAAAGACGATTTCCATAAGTTATCCCTCCTGCTTTTCCTGGCTTGAATAAATTCACACACGACTTTAACTGTCCACAAACTCGAAGACTACACGAACACAGTCTACAATAGTCGTCCGCAACAATATGTATGTATTTCTTCGGTGTACTGATGCACGAATACACCGTGACACGGTGTTTCTCGGGTGTCGCCATCGCTGAGAATGCCGCCGGCGCAATTTTTCACCCAACTCGCGATTCTGTTTTGCATCATTTTATCAATATTCCCTTTGACAAAATCGCCGACAAAAGCACCGCTTTGCTGATCTTTTGTTCTATAATTCTTAATGCAAACACCGACCCTAGTAGTAATTAGTAACGTCGCCTAGTACATATGAACGGTCGTCATTGCAAATCGAACATCCTTTTGAAATTTGGACGTCGGGCAGGCGATTTCAAGGCACCGCACTTAAATATTAGCAACATATTTTTCTGAGCGGTTGTTTATTCTCTTTCAAACGAGACATAAATGTGACGACATAGTCGATCCCTTATCCACCGCTAAGAATGCCGCAATGTTTCGTTCGTTTTGCAACATGCCACAAATCGTCGAAAAAAACACCACTTCGACGGAAGCTTGCGTAATAAGGGGGTTAAAACAAGAAAACAAATGCCATGTTTAATACATATCGACCTGTTTTACTTGCGAAAGATAACGGAACATGAACTCGTTTCGTGCGACTTCGGAACCCGAAGGAACACACCAACAACTTTGAATTTACCCGCTATCTTCCAAATATGGTATATTAATTTATTCAGTTGTTTATTTAGAGTGACGTCCGCTGTCGAATGCGATTGGCTATCGATGTCAGTGCAAAGGTCATATGAATATTAAAATTAAGTGGGCGGAAGGAAAATTGTATAGGAGACAAGCTGGAGTCTCGTGTGGCGATAGCGATAACACTGGGACGAATGGTCTGGGGTAAGTGTCCTATGACATCTATGTACCAAATTTCATTGAAATGTGATGATTACTACTTGAAATATCAAAAGCTGAAAATTAATTAATTATGCAAATTAGATAATTAATATGTACTCATATTACCCTAAAAACTATCAGGTATGTGCAGTGTCCTATGACATCTATGTACCAAGTGTCGTTGAAATGTGATGATTACTACTTAAAATATCAAAAGCTGAAAATTAATTAATTATGCAAATTAGCTAATTAATATATACTGATATTACCCTAAAAACTATCAGGTTTGTGCAGTGTCCTATGACATCTATGTATCAAGTTTTATTGAAATGTGATGATTAATACTTGAGATATCAGTGGAAAAGACGAAAATTGATTAATCATTATGCAAATTAGGTAATTAATATTGCACAGATTTTTACCCACAACTAATCAAATCTGCACATTAGTTTGGAGCATCTGTGTGCCAAGTTTCATCAAAATCCAATGAGTGGTTCTTTAGATATCAGTGGAACAGCTAAAAATTAGCTAATTATCTTGCAAATTAGGTAATTAATATGCATGGATTTTTACCAAAACCTAATCAAATCTGCGCATTGGCACAGAGCATCTATGCACCAAGTTTCATCAAAAAACTGATGTATGGTTCTTGAGATATCAGTGGAACAGACGGACACACACACACACATACAGACATACTAACTGCAAAGACTCCCTTTTTGTGCTTCGCACACGGGAGTCAAAAATGTGCTTGTACTCGCACTTGTCTCAAATTTCCCCCATTTTAGCTCAGTATTTAAAAAAAAATTGCCTTGCAGCCTCATTTTAAAATTTCCATGAAACGAGAAACAGAATTTTTTTTCCTGGCCTTAGCATTGTAAGACGTAACTGGTCGCAGCATAAATATGTGTCGACAATGCTGATATTCAAACTCAAGAATAACAATGACAAGAATACTTGCATCACTCAACAATTCCTTTGTCAATTGTGACAAAACATGTTTAATCATTTTAATTTATATTTATGGTTCAAAATTTGTTCTCCTTTGACTTGGTTATTTAGTTTACTTTATTTTGTTTTGCTTTATGAAAAGGTTTATTGACTTTATAGTCAAAATTGTCAATAAAAACACTATTCTATTTTATTTTATATACCAGTACATTGTGAGTGCAATAGAAAAAATACGGTATACAGCTAAAATATCATGATTCAAAAAGTTACAAGAATTACACCCACCTTGTTTCTACTAGTCCTTGGGGTTATTATAAAATATTTACTGGCCTTTGGCCAGAGTTATAGCGTAATAAGAGCTATTAACAATGTATTATCTAAATTGTGTATCCAGCAAAGACCAGTTCATGGTGTTATACATAATTTACTTGACATAACAGTACATATAGAAACAAACAGGATGATAGCCGACAGGTGGTGCACTACTACAAGTCATTGACTTCAGACATACTTAACAATATAAATGTACTGTATATACTGAAATCCCTCTAGCCTTGAACCATATACAATTAATGTATTTGATTTGCTTTTTCAGTTCATCAGATTTATAATTTGTTCTAGTAAAAGTTTCTTTCACTTCCCCTTCCCAAAAAGTTGTCATAGATTTTTACAAAATGGCCACCAGTTGGCCATTTTGAATCCCATCTGAAAAACAAAATGACATGCATCAAGGTTTCAATATATTTAATGCACGCACCAAGTTGGAACAAAAACCCATCCATACATGACTGAGATCAGATACCGGAATGGCAGATATACTTGATTTTGATGAATTTTAAACATATCATTAGTTGCTATTCAACCAACTTGAATTGAATAATGAAACAAATGAACGTCACGTCACGATATATGAAGTAGGTATGAAGTTTAAATGTGATCAGTCCAGGCATGTCCAATATATGGTTGGGATCACGTCACACCAAATGGTATCAATTCATAAATTCTCGTTTTCAGACTTTGTCCAAACAGCAACTTTGTTAATTTGAAATATAATATAATTTTTCAAATCTTTCTCAAATACAGCCCTTTGAATATACCACCAAACTCTTCCTGCAACCTTTTTAATGTATTTTTCTACAATTTCCTTATAAATTTTCAACTAAATTAACACAATTTCTTACTAGGTCCTGATCAGAATGTTGGAAAAAATTATGCGAGTTTATTTTGTGAAAAGTCATAAATTGACTTCAGTAATCAAATGGTTGAACTTAAGGCTACAGAAGTATGTGAATGATGTCAATCATGGTTACTATAGTAACCATGTGTCAATCTTTCCACAGTTGTGTAATTCTTTTGCTTATTTTATAATATAGCTGTTTCATCTCATCCTAAACCTTCTTTATCCCAAACATTACAGCCACTGGCAAAATTAATCCACTGACAAGTTTCAAATGTATTGCACCCACAAAGAATTCAGGTCAAGAGGAATCCTGGAGCCAACGATAAAACACACTGTCTGTATAGGCATCCTGTTTTCATCAAACATTACAAGTATTTAAACCTGTTAGCATTTAGCAGCACCATTTCCTCATAAAACTACACATACCACAAGACATTACCTGTATGTACATAACTCTACTACAAAATAAACTGTGACACATTAGAGAGCATCAACATGGAGGGACAACTTGATCTCTGATATTTAACACAAGCACAATGCACTACTTACAGAGCAAATAAGAAATTGCTGTTTATTGGACAATACATCCTGAAGAGTGGTTCTTTCTGACAGATGTGTAACTATGGTCAAAATAAGTCATATTTCAATGATCCAGCTTATAAGAAATTTGTAATGTGCACAGAAAGAGAGATACAACTCTTTAGGAAATGTAGTATTTTTTTTATAAATTGTCATCAAAATTAACCGTTCATATGCAAATTAACTAACATGTTTAAATATAAAGCAGGACAACATTACCATACCATAACAATAATGAACAACCTGTCATAATGGATGAGTCGTTGATTCAAGCACAGAATCAACTCTGAATCCAACAAGACATTGGAGGGAGTTCATTATTTTTATAGCATATGTTATGCTGTTATGTTGAAACACATAGATGGTACACAAAGTCAATACAATCATACAATCTGATGTGATGTGCTTTGTTTTAGTTTGTTTTTATTAATATGCTCTGATTTTTTAGTTGACATTAAGACATGACAAACTGTCCAAGATTGGCAGATTTTAGCTTGGACAGATAAATGTAGAAATTGCCTGTCCTTTGTCGATAGATAAAAAGATGTCGTAATTTATCCAGGGACAGGCATTTTTATTCTCCAACCTGTCCATTGGACAGGCAACATTAAGTTTTAATTTCAGCCCACGAAAGGAGCATGAATTGATAGTACCGATTAATCAAATGACATGCTATGCAGATTCAGGGCCAATGGAATGCGATAGTCAAATCATCTGAACAGAATACAGCAATAACACAATGAATTGTCCAAATAAGGACAATGGCATGTTGTAACACAATATAATTCGTCAGTTTTCGGTGTGATTGACAGTAGAGCAGTGTAACACAAATAATGTTAAGTAACAAAGTTCAACTAAGTAACAGAACAGCAGCTAATTCAATTGGACCAGACCAATTATCTAAACTCAATTCTCAAGTACCTTACAAAGTACACATCTGCTCTCACAAAATGACATTTATCCAATAACTCAATAATGAATATGTATCTTTCATTTCATCCAATTATTTCAGCGTTAAGAGACACAGACTGACATTAAGTGATTTCACCAAATTGATAAAACTTGCCACAATGTAGCAACACTTGACCTGCTTCTCTCAAGATAGCCACTAGCTGCCCAAATAGCTGAACTGATCAATAGAAAACATTGACATGTAAAGTACATAATGGATGAATGAAAGACTGACTTTTTCTTGATCAATGTCTCTTTTATTCGACACATGTGTAAACACGGAGTGAAATAGTTTATATATCACAGAATGTAGTCAGAGCTGAATAAGACCTGCTATACTATGATACTATTAGTGTGATGGATGAAATACATCAATTTATCCTGGAAGTTCTATATTATAATATTTGTCAAGCACACATGCTATGGTCCAGCTTGCACTGTAAAAAGTGAACTTAATGTAAAGACATAACTCTTCCTGTCATTAATAAATGTAACAAATTAAAAATGTTTTCTAATTTACAAAATATTTCATAATGAAGACACAAAAAACTATATTATGATGCTTTGGTATAAGGGAAAAGATTGCTCTTTATAGTTTTCTGCTAAGTTTTACTAACACACACACAAAAAAAAATTCTGGTAGCACCCAGCTAAGCCATTTGTATACTATAGATGTATAGTAACAGCAGTTAATTAAGGAAATGTATTATGACATAACTGCAGTAGAGACGAACATTCAATCACCAACTACAACAAATTAAATCCAGATCTTCAATATTCAAGTTTATATTGGATTATACAGACCCCAAGTGATGAGTTAACTGGCGCAACTAGATGGAGTACATGCAACTCAGCTTGCAACCAACTGAGTAATATTATACAACTAAAATGTCATCATCATCGTGACCTTTGACATGATTCCTCCAAGTGAAATGGCCTTGTCCTCAAGAAGAAACAGTTGCCTTTTGTAGTGATTCACACAAACATGATATATATAGCCAGACTTTAAAAGTGTTGTGATGACCTTCTTATATGACTGAGGCGACAGTAAAAAATAACAACTCACTTTTAACCAAATAATCTGTCTACTGCAAACGTCAATCAATGATGAGAACACTACCAAAACACTAGACTCCAGAATGACCCACTATGCTCAAGTCAAAGGCCTCCTTACTTATATCTGGATGGTTATCAAGACTTCAGATGACACATGATACCTGTTATCAGGAATTAAATAAAACATAACATCTTGATGTCAAACTTATGACATTTGGGCATAACTGTTATGTGCGTTAATTATGAAGTACACAGATCATAAAATAACTTTGCACTACAGCATTTCCTCTATTCTCAGTGATTTAAGTTGGGTACAACCGTCTACAGCTGGTGACATTAATAAAACACACAAGTCCATCGAACATGTGTACAACCAATAGCTAGCATTAAATAAAAAGTGTTACCAAGCATACCAACATAGTAAAGACATCTCTACCACTGCCTTGTGGAACAGCTACATGTAGGAGAAAGTCATGGCCGCTATATTCACAGTACAGACCATTTACAACATGACAAAGTCATAGCCATTCCCATGCTGTTTGCTGGAGTAATCTGAAGACATATTGAATCCAGAATAATAGCGTATGAGCTGAAGCAGATGATACTATTGTAGCACATAGTTTAAATAGATACAGTCTTTTGTACTTTCTGTCATGTGTTTCTTTTTAATGGAGGGTGTGTGTGTTAACTTGACTATATCCTATACGTTGTATTGTTGCTTTGACAGTGTGAAACTAAAGTTGTTTACACTTTGCTGTACATGTGAGCCAATGACCATAAGATGTTTTTGTGTTCAGGTAAATAGAACCAACACTGTTTAGGACATACCCTACTGCATTAGAATAAAACATCCATAGAAGTTTTTTTTTTTACTTACCCAACAATATCAGTGTTCATCTCTCCCATAATAAGACTTGTAGCACCCTGATTAAGAATGGTCCAACCCAGTGAGTCACCTAAGGACAATGTGGCTGGACAATTTCATATAAACTATAGGATGTACAGCAGTAGTGTTGGAGGGAAATAAAATATTTTCAACTTCCAACAGGCAATCTATGCCTCAACTACATCCCACACTTCAAAGTAATGTTGTGTCATCTATTTGCAAATGGTAAAACCCGACAAGATGCATAACAAACAATAGGACTGTACTAGTTCTTAAGGAATATGAAGTATAGTGATCTATGCAGGAGGGCGTCAATTCAATACACTACAAACATATCATGCATCAGACTTATAGGCAGGTTGTCTTGTTGTCACCTGTATTGGTGTACATCCTGTAATCTTTTTGTTCACAGAAAAATCCAAACAGTGGAACAACACAATGACTTTCGAAAAAACTAAATTTTTTAAAAATCTCAATTTTTGTAACAGATGAATTTCAAAATTGTTCATATTTATTGAAAAATAGATAAATTTTACTTAATTACTATATTTGGTCTTTTAGAAGTGCAGCTCCATGCTACTAAGAGAGCAAACATGGTACACATATTGTTTAGAGAAAAAATAATTATATTTATTTGATCAAACAGCAAAATGCATTTATGGTAGAGGGTTCATTTATTTAGTTATATTTTTTTATTCACAATTTATATCCTCCTTGCGTTCTTTGATAAATCCAACCTACACATACATATATTCATTCCTGGATGCATGTGTAACAACTCACACCTGACGTAGAATGTAATTAGTTAGGTAACTCCCAAAGAATGGAGCTATTATTCTCACACATTGATCGCATAGAAGTAATACAATAGACAAAGAGTGGATACATGATGTAATGTATTCAACTGACTTGACAGCATTGCATTGCATTGACTCACTCTTACAGACATGTGTCTCAGAGCACCAAGACTAACCTACGATCTGTCACTGATATAAGATATATCACTACTGTAAATGCATTATTTTCGTTGATATGTAAAGTTTGCTAAATTAACACGCAGAAAAACAATATTTCTTGAATTTAAAACCCAGTGAAATTGCTCAAAACATCAAAATATTGAAATTATAAGCTGTTGAAAATTAATGGTTTTACAGAAAATGTACTGAGTAACAGATATGAATAAGCGATCAAAACAAGAAATACATCAGGTATGGGGGATTTCTAGTAGAGTTCATAATACATTTTTTTAATAAACATTCAGTAAGTGCAAGTATGGAACCTCTGCCTTCCTCTGCCATTTTTGGTGTAACTGAAGGGCGCCATACATGGTAGAATCGGGAGATGTTTATTAACATGAATATTCCAAGGATGCTTACAAAAGTAAATGAATGACAGATATGTTACCATTAAAACCCTCAAATAAGAGCCACTTTGTAACACTTCATTTCTGGGTGGTGCTTATTTGAGGTAACATTTTGACAACTTTGTAGCCAGTGGCATCAAACTTTTTCATTGTGAAATAGGGAAGGGGATTGGCAAACACACACACAACAAAAACAGACAAGTAATTATTAATGATGTATCATTGCAATTAATTTATTCAGTAAAAAACACTTATTGGAATAACAAATGTCAAATAAATAAAAGAAATCAAAGAAAGCTTAGAAAGAACTCCCATGTGCTGAGAGTATTGGAGACACATTAAATATAATTCGAAATTACTTAGCTGAAAACTAATTATGCAAATCAGAAAATTAATATGACCAGATTTGAGTGTAAAACTAATGAGGTCTGCGCAATGTAACAGAAAATCTATGTCTCCAAGTTTAATTGAAATGTGATTAGAACCAAAAAATTATGAATTATTATGCTTATTAGGGAATTAATATGAACAGATTTTTACCCCAAACTAATTAGGTTTGTACATTGTCCTAGAGCATCTTTGTACTAAGTTTCATTGAAATGGAATAATTAGCACCGTGAAAACTCCAAAATTTCGACCCCTCTAAAAATTTGACCGCCTATTTATTTGCCGGGTTTCGGTGTTTTATTCACCTCCAAATTTTCGACTCCACTAAAAATTGCCGACTCATTCTTATTCGAAAATTGCGACCAGTTTTAGTTTTCCCCCAAACGAAAAAAAAAACGATGTGAGCGTTCAAACGGGACCTTCCTCAAAGGCATGAATCCGGGTTTCTGATTGACTGAGAGATTTTTATTTTATTGGTAACGAAAATATATTCTAAATAAACGAAGTTTCAAATAAAAACGAACACAAAAATCTCGGCATGCTGCGTTTCTGAATTGTTGATTATTACTGTACTCAGTAGTGATTATAATAATGTACACAAAATAAATTTGTTGAATGGTTATGAAATACAAATAAAAGTCAACTTAGTTTCATCGTAAGCGAATGATTCCGATCTCGTATAAACGTTTGATGCTGTAGGATATCCGCCATGTTCTCTTAGGTCAAATAGGTCAAATCGCTAATTAACCAATCAAAAAGCTGGATGATGCGAAAACGGCATGATTTTTTTTAAATAAAAAAATTAGTTGTTTTTAAAAAATAAACTGGTCATCTGAAGAATAATTTAACATTGTTCACAGTGATAACAGCTCATTCTCGAAAGGAAGCTTACCCGCTCACGCTAGTCACGATAAAAATCATACACGTGTACTCTTGAATAGACAGACGTCAATGACTACGGTAAAACTTAGACTCTATTTTAGCCGGCAGGATTGATTGAAATGTCCGAAAAATGACGCCAAAATACACCTTAAAAGTCCCATTTTATTTTCTTAAATCCCATTATATTTTTTAATCCAAGGGCGAATTTACGGCAGAATTTGGTCCCTCAAATCACCGGTACGGTGCTCAAATAAGGGACACGTGAGCTTTGATTCTAACCGGATACATTGCACTGGGTCGGGGAGATCGTTTGCTAAACTTCCATGTATCTTTTGTCCAATGGGTACCTGTACTTCGAACATTCGCAAGTTTTCCTAGGTAGTGCGAGACAGCTTTGTCTTTTGACCTATTAGTTTTGTGCTGACCTCTTCTCCGCGTCTTGATGTTTTGTTTTGCTTGTCATAATACTCACTGATTGATGACTTTGTTTAGATTTTGAGTTACAACTCGGCCACGACCTTTGCTTTTACCGTGAAACATGAGGAAGTTTACGTCAATTGACGGACATTGCATTTTTTAAAAACTAATGAAGCACACTGTCTATCATCCCCATTTTTTTTTGCTGATTTCTATTCTGAAAAATTCGACCGTCCGAAAATGCACCTTAATTTTGACTCTAAAAACACGTCACATTTCTAACACAAATTATTTAAAACCAGTCGAAATTTTGGAGTTTTTACGGTACTTTAGATATCAGTGTGAAAGATTAAAATTGGTTAATTACGCAAATTAGGTAATTAATATGTACAGATTTTAACCCACAATTATTCAGGTCTGTCTATTGTCCTACAGCATCCATGTACATTCATTGATATGTGATGTATAGTACCTGAGATATCAGTGTGAAAGTTGGTTAATTATGCAAATTAGGTGATTAATATGCACAAATATTTACCGGAAACTAATTGGGTTTGCATAATTCTAGATTCATTGAAATATGATGATTAGTACTTTAGATATCAGTAGAAAAGCTGAAAATTAATTATGCAAATTAGGTAATTAATATGCACAATTATTTACCCTAAAACTAATCAGGTCTCTGCATAGTCCTAAAGGATCTATGTACCAAGTTTCATTGAAATGCGATGATTAGTACTTGAGATACATGTGGAAAAGCTGAAAATTAACTAATTATGCAAATTAGGTGATTAATATGCACAAATATTTATCGAAAACAATCAATCTCTGCATAGTCCTTGAGTATGTAAGTACCAAGTTTCATTGAAATGTAATGCTAACTACTTATATCAAATGCTGAAAATTAATTAATTATGCAAATTAGGTAATTAATATGTACTGATATTACCATAAAAACTATCAGGTCTGTGCAGTGTCGTATGACATCTATGTACCAAGTTTCATTGAAATGTGATGATTAGTACTTGAGATATCAGTGGAAAAACCGAAAATTGACTAATCATTATGCAAATTAGGTAATTAGTATCCACGGATTATTACCAAAAACTAATCAAAACCTAGCATTAGTTCAGAGCATCTATGTACCAAGTTTCATCAAAATCCAATGAGTGGTTGTTTAGATATCAGTGGAACAGTCATGGAACCACTAAAAAATAGCTAATTATCATGCAAATTAGGTAATTAATATGCACGGATTTTTACCAAAAATTAATCAAATCTGCGCATATGTTCAGAGCATATATGTACCAAGTTTCATCAAAATCCAATGAGTGGTTCTTTAGATATCAGTGGAACAGTCATAGAACAGCTAAAAATTAGCTAATTATCATGCAAATTAGGTAATTAACGAGCATGGATTTTTACCAAAACCTAATCAAATCTGCGCATTGGCCCAGAGCATCTATGCACCAAGTTTCATCAAAAACCGATGTATGGTTCTTGAGATAGCAGTGGAACAGTCGGACACACATACACACATACACACATACACACATACACACATACACACATACAGACACACTAACTGCAAAGACTCCCATTTTGTGCTTCGCACATGGGAGTCAAAAATATGCCAGTTGAAAATGTATGTAAACTCCTGACACAGGAAAATACTGACATTGAAATTAAAATATAAAAAATACTGGTACAGATATGCAGTGTCAGAAAAAAATATTGTTAGCTATGAAATTGTTCAGTGAAATTAATCAATCAAACCCGTCAAAGTTGCTACCACTGTCATCTGAATTGAAATAACGTTGAAGAATTTCTTTATTGCTGAGTTCTGGTACATTGTCTTCTGAATCGCTGTCGCTACTGACTTCATTCTCCGGTGAACTGTCGTCGTCTGGGTCCAAATTTACGTTCAACTGAGCGGCTGCCGTTGATTCAATTTCATGCTGTATCGAAGCGGAGTGGTAGTCTGGGTCGTCAGATCCGTCAAGTGCACTACTTATGCCGGTACAGACGAATGACAACTTCACCATGTCAGGTCTGTCTTGAAGTTTGTCCCATGCTCGTGAAACCCAGTTGACGATGTCTTGTTTCGAAGATGTCTTGGGACGTTCACCTGGACCGATGAGCTTTAGCTGACTGTCGATGAACTCGCACCATTCCTTACGCAGATATTCTTTAAAAGGCTTATTGATCAAGACGTCAAGTGGTTGGAGTTTGGACATACATCCGCCTGGAATTACAGCTCGGTACGTCTGGTTTGATTGATGTTGGTTGGTTACCGAATCTTTGAGATGTCCGCGGAAGGAGTCGAATATGATGAGTGATTGACGGTCTTTTGTATACGGGAGCCAAATACGTCTGAGCCAAATCTTCATTAATTCGGTATCACACCATCCTTTCTTCTGTACTTCGACGACCATGCCCTTTGGTACATTCAAGTTCAACTTTTTTACACCTTTGAAAATAATCATTGGTGGTAGAACCGTACCATTTGCAAGAACCGTCAAAATTACTGTCAGGTGACGTTTCTCTGCACCGGTGCTGCGAATACTGACCATCTTTGTCCCTCGCTGAGCGATGGATGTATTCGGCAACAAATCAAAATATGCCGGGGTCTCGTCCATATTTCCGATGAGCTCAAGTGGAAAATTGTAAGTCCGTCTTAGCTCAACAATGAAGTCGTGGAACGGAGTTATTTTGTCTTCGAGTTTGGTGGGCAGTCGTTGGGCCATCGATGTGCGACGTCGTATCGACAGAGAATGTCTACTTAGAAATCGACGCGCCCATCCCGCTGAACTTTTGAACACTGGATTGTGCGGACGGATTAGTTTTTTGGCTTTCTGGCAAAGCATATTTGTTGACACTGGAACTTGATTGTCCCGGAGTTCTAAAATCCATATTACCAGCATGTCGTCAATTTCTTTGGGGTAAGACAATTTGCCACCACTTCCGGGAATGTTGCCATACCGTGAGACGCGTTGAATATTCAACTTCCCGGTCACTTCGTCTCTCATCCACCTGGTGACATTACTGTGGTGTACTGAGTATTGTCTTGCGGCTGCTCGCTGACCATGCTGCTGAGCGTACACGACGATTCAATGTTTCACCGACAATGTGTAGCGATGCCTGAAGTTGGATTTAGTAGCACTCTCAGTGTCTGACCCAACACTTGAATCACTTGTACTTTCGTTGTACAATTGTTTACCAAGTTTGGTACGGCAAACTCCAACTTTTTTCTTAAAAACTGGGAAAACTTGCGTGGCTGTGGCTGGCGTGGTGGTTGATTTGGTGACGATATTAAATAGTTTCGGATAGAATTAATCTGACCAGCAGCGACAGGAGAAGACATATTTGCAAAGCAAGCATGGAACGAATGATGATGATGATGCCCCATCACTTGTATTTATGGCAAAAACAATAAAGAAAAACATGTTTTTCTATAGATTTTTACAGCTTGGGTACTTGGGCATTGTTTTAATTGCACTAGACGTCTGACAGTACAGCTTTGGTTTATATATTTCCTGTTTCATAATCAAGCCAGCTTATAATGATATGCTAATGATATTCACATACTTCACAGTCCAGGCAAACATGGTCCATGGCCCTACCCTATATATCCAAATAAGAAACGGTACCGAGAAAGTAACAATTACGTGTATTAAAAATAATTTCCTGTGACCAATCGCCGAGACGAAATCATTTACGAAAGCCCAGGCCTGTTACAATGCATTTTTTGATTGGTACAAGTCCAGATTATTTTCAATTCTCACAAATAGCTAATTTAAATACTTGGGTCAGGCGGGTCACGTCGACTTCGTTTTGCTGTAAGACAAGTTGATCACGCAAGTTTGTGGAACTAATCCATTCAACTTCAATTTGGATTATTTTCGGCAAGAGAGTTCTCTCCAAACTACTGCCAGTTATTTTATCACTTCCCTGAACATTTTGTCTCGAATCACCTAAGAACGAATGTCTCAATTGAAATGCAAAAAAGAACCCAAAACCACGATCAGCGAGAGTGGGCTGCGTAATCATTACATGTTTTTTCGACAACTCCGATTTTCTGACAAAGGCATTCTAAAATCGTGACGTTCTTTATTTGGTTATAAAGACAACATTGGCAATGTCCTTCGGTGTTTTGTCAAAAAACAGTTACTACTAAATAGTTTGTGAATTGGTCGATCGTGTGTCAGAAATATGAAATAGACAAGTTGACAGTCACATTCACGCGTTCACTGCATTTCTTTCGTCTGTCATTCTTCCGTTCTCACTTACACAAGACATCAGGCAAGCTATGTCTCACGACTTCTGTGGGGCAATAAACAATGCAGGGTGGAAGTGAGGCACGACAAGCTTGTGTCTGCCTGATTGTAAACAACCGGGTGGCTGGCGCTTATTTCAGGGTTCTTATTGACGAAACCACTCAACTCTTGGTGGCTCTTAATGGAGGGTCAAATGTAAAAAAATTTCACTGAGTGGCTCGTAATTGAGGGTGGCGCTTATTTGCGGGTTTTTACGGTAATTCTTTAATATATGTATTATAAAGACAAATACATTGTTTGAATAGGAATCTAGAAGTATTACAAAATCTAAAAAAAAAATTCATCACCATGTTTCACCAAGGAACACCTTTTGTGTGTAAATATTTTTTTTACAACAATGATAAACTTCACATTAAATGCCAATTTAATTATGAATTAGCTATGAATCGTTTACCAATGATTGAAATTTTTAGTCGAAACACAGTCCACATTGCTAACAACATGCATAATAGCACCATATTAATAGAGAGAATTCTGTGGGTCTAAATAAGACTTAGCAAAAATGCTAATATAATATTACACAAACACAAAACTCAGCAGTCTTGAGTCAACATATACCGCATAGGGCTCAACTAGTACAGTAAAATCAGTATTAGAAGCTGCGGCTTCTATTAGAGCATCTACACATATGAGGAATGCTGAATTTTTGGTTCTATAATTGTTCAAAAGGAATGGATGTGGCTTCTACTACAGATTTTATGGTAGTTGGGTTTTATTTTTGTTCATTCAACAGATAGCACTAAATTAAAACCCAGTGAATAGTTAAAAGGTGGTGGTGTTCAAATTTCATGTATTTTACACATGTTGTATACGTCGCCATTAATCCCACATCCAACAGAATGTGGTGTCATGACCACCACCATTCAACAATAGAATATATTGTTTCTTTCACAAACCAGTGAAAATAAAACACTGAATATCCCTGTAAATTCAAATCTTCTAAAATTAAACCCAGTGAATATTTCCTCATCTACTTGGCTTTTTTCTTACCTTTGTAATTCATCCTTGGGTGACGCCATTTCAATACTTGCACATACTGAGGAAGATTTAAGCTTACAACATCAGGAACAGCACAGACTAGAAATAAGTCATCTGAAAATGAACCCAAAAATAATAAGTGACTACATATAATAAACACAATAGTAATTTTGGCAGTTGATCAAACATATAGATCACTACTGCATATCTGGTATTTTCAGTTGACACAATGTAATAATTTGATGACAAATATGGCAGTCAACAGCAGTGTCATATGCTTGCCAGATACTTGGAGTCAATGCAGCTACTTAAAAGATTATACCTGATTGGCTAACAAACCCTGACACCTAACAGTCAGACCAATCAGACAGCAGCTTATTTGTTGACAGGGTGTTTCAATGTATCAAATATTGCCTTGTATATTGTATGTATGCTTTGACTCAACTGGATATTTGAGCCATCATATAGAATATTACATGCATCCAGAAATTTGACAATTAACAGCAGTGAAATGCATGCCAGGTATCTGAGCCGTGCTTCAATTATTTAACTATACCATTTGTGTGTCAGGCAGACTTTATCACGAATGAATTCTAAGCATGTTTAAGAATATTTACATTAATTATGCAATATACAATCAAGGAAACTGACATGTAGGTCAAAGTTTGAGTACTTGGTGAAATTATTGAAGGACTTGTACTTTACTTGTAAAATCACATATGTAAGTGCTATGAGTGATGACTGAAGAAAATGCCTGGAAATCCTCATCAAACAATAATATTTATTTTATTATTTATGGTTTCCAGCCAATCAAAATTGCACAAAGTGGTGAAAGATTCCTGCGCACATTACAGTAGATTTAGTTTGAGTTTATTGGTTTCATACACAACTGTTACAAGTACATGGTAATGTGGTATGATGAATATTCTGGTGGCCATGGAATAAATGCTGCCTTCCTTGTGTCCATACAATACGATAAGTAGATGTAAACATTCATTTATACTGAATTTGTTGTTAAATACTCAATCGTGTATTTGTTTCTGATAATTCATTTTAGAATCATACATGTATCTAAGTTTTATTGGGATCTTGGGAATATCACATAAATTCATAACATTGGTAAATATGGGTAAATCCTCAAATCGTTCTTACAAACTGTGTGTAAATATGGATAAATCCTCAAATCGTCCTTACAAACTGTGTGTAAATATGGGTAAATCCTCAAATCGTTCTTACAAACTGTGTGTAAATATATCCATACGATCAAATATATCACATGATAGCCCCAAGATTTTAATTGCATTTTTATCCATAACAAATACATAATTGACAAATCTACCTCTTTCATTGAGAATCAACCTGTCTTTGTAAATAAAGAAGGTGTCATGGATAATAAACACCAGACTCGTTTATATTTTACATATTTTAAATTATTAATTAGTTACAAGAAAAGGATTAGTATGTCATGGAAAAAACATGAATAGATCAGAATAAAAGAACCCATATAGTTCCTATCAAATAAATAGATATACACTATAGTCAGGTGTTTCTACATCAATATGATCTCTGGGGTATTTCCAGCTTATCTGAGTGTTGATGAGTTTGCATGGATACTGCAAGAAGTGAGTGAACTTAGAAATCCAAGAGTGTAGTGCAGTACATGCAGTGTTTTCATGAGAATTTTGCTAATAGGATACTGTTCAAGGTTTTGCCAGCTAGAGCTTTTTAATACAATAGATATCAGTAATTTGTAGCTATTCATGTGTTTGATGAGTTAAACAGCCTCAAAAAGTGAGGATTATTATACATGTGACAATTTATAAATGTAAATTGAAATACAAAAGGCAAAAATTAAATATGTTCATATGAGGATACTAATCTCCAGGATATCACATGAACAAAATAGTTGTCTTGAGTCTCACATAAACAGGTATGATTGTCTCAAATTTAACTATCACTAAATTCTGCCCCACATATTAATTTCCCGGTGAGAACAACTTACATGGAATAGGGATTAAAACCTGGATTTCCACCATGTATAACTGAACATGGCATAATGAAAGTGATAGATAAAAAATAAAGATAAAGTAGAAACTCATCAACTTGGGGTCTGGAGCAGATACAATCAGACCAGCCATATACATGTACATGTATTTGCAAATGCCTTGTACATGACCTTAAAGAAGGTCACACATCCTGGTACTTTCCATACATGTAGGTACATGTAAATTCAATATACAAGAATTATCAATTACATTAGCAAAAATATTCATTCAGTTATCACTGAAGTAAAAAACAGTTTACATTATAACATGGCAAAAAATGACACACACTATTTACAATCATTACTGTAATACCTACAAATGGAGAATACCAGAATGAGTGACCATTATTTACGAAACATGCATATTCTCATCATATTAAGGTCACTGGACAACTTTTCAAGATACCATAGTAAAAAATATCACTGGTTTCTTTGGTGAGATACTGGTATTACTTCTCATCATACACCTCGTATTGCCAGGCCTTGTAACGCTATGGGAAGTGCGCCCTCACATCAGGGCAATAATTTCCCGATCACACCACCTCCCACCCCCGTCCAGCACGCCCAGCTTACATCAATCAAAACAAAATGCGTCATTCAAAATTATGCTGTGTGTTTGAGGTCACGCCGTGGTAAAATTGTAATTACACATATAAGATGTATGATAAAATCTTTATGGACTGCATAATATCTCTAAATTTTACTTGGTGAGATAGACTGAAAAATTATGTTATTATTGACATGGATATTGTGAAAACATTTAAAAAAAAAAGACTTATAATTTAGTTTTCAGGGTGCTAATAGCTTTCCATTATATACAATGGGAGATTATCTCCTTAATTCTTTGCATATATGTGTAAGCTCAATAGTCCAAAATTGTAATTTGGCTCAAACTGTTTTAAAATGCTTTTCTTATTTTCTCTCCAGACAATAATAAAATGGCTTTAATGGCAAATATAAGTACCACAGTCATTTATTTACTTTGTATGGTATCTTGACTAAAATTTTCGAATTAATTTCCCACAAACCTGCAAGGGGAAAGAAGATATTGAGGTCAACAAAAACTGTTAAAACAAATACATGTAACACTTTGGCAAGGAGAGATTTGAAAGTGAATTGAGTCGTAATTGAATCCTAGACCTTCCGCATACATGTTAGACATTTTAACAGCATGGAGTGTAGATTACCTTATTATATTCACTGAAGACAGTTAATACATTCTAATACATCTAATGTCATTCAACTTATTGTGTTTACCATATGCAGTTTTAATATACCGGTAAATGTTTTCCCCCTAGAAATGTAAGATAAGTGTCTGAGAAGAATAATTTCTAACAATCAAGATTCTTAGTCCCTTTTGTTTTAAAAAATTCACAATAATATAATCACATTCAGGAGATTTCCAAAAACGAGTGCATTAAATTTTTTTTTATATACCGGTAATATGCAGCCAGACACTATCAAAAGCAGAAACACTAAGGTTTTCCTAAATAACAAATTACACTGAATGTAAACACATCAATTATTCATCGATTTTTAATTTTATTATTTTTGCCGATAAGTGAAATCTGTGCGAACATGAAAAATAACAATATAACTCCTAGTCTCCTTGCCAAGTTTTTGAACTTAAGGTAGAAACCTACCCAAGATTTCAAATACCCAGAACTTGTACCTTTTTTAATAAATTGTACTTTCGAGCAATATAAGAATATTTACTTTAAAAAAGAATTATATACATGTATTGTAAATGATGGGGTACTTTGTTTTTTTCATTTACTTAAAAAGTAACAAAAAATGAAACCATGTAATGCCGCGATAGGATGTTTAAAAGCGTTAACCGTCCTCAGCCTTCGCTGAAATGCCTGTGGCATTTCTTGCAAACGACGAAACGCCTTCAACGTTTGCTGGTTTAGTATACTACAAATTAGGCCTGAGGACTGTCGAAAGTCTATGCTTTATTATGGAGTTCTAAAAAAAGCGATTTTTGAAAAATATTAAGACAAGTTTCTCAAAATACACAACTGCAACAAAAAAAGGATGCTATTTCATAGTGACATGAGACAATAGCTTCACAATTAAACACAAATACCAATGATCATTATCATGCAATTTATGAAGTAGAATTAAATGCCAGTAAAAATAAAATGTTTTACTGTATATAAATATAATCTGACTTCATTAATCTCCATGCTTTACTCATACATGACATTAGACACTTATTGATTGAAAAAATAACGCAGTAAAACAGTTGGCAGCCATATAAAATCACAACAGTATTTATTGCACTGCATTTTTCAAAGGACACATACATGTAGAAGCAGAATCTGTTGGTACAATTTTAATCCATGTAAGACAAAATGAATATTGATGTACCAACTGTCACATAATACAGTCTAGTTCAGTCACCTATACTGAATAATAATAATATTCAGACAGCTAGAAATAAAATATCTAGGTTTTTCTCATATCCTGTGTATACTCATTTAGTACAACAATTTTGGTTCAGTACAATTAAATTAAAGTATATGAACAAATTTGAAGAAAAACAAAAAACAATCATTCATGGCACTTCAATAGTTTTAAATACTTCTCTTCATTTCTTCAGCACATGTTGAAAGCTGGATCAGTATTGCCCAAAGAGTCAGTACATTATTTCCACTTTAATAGCTGAACTAATTTCAACACTAAAAAAGGTTCAAGGGTCTCACACCACATTTGCTCCATGTGTGTGGGTGGGGGGAGAGAAGGTAAAATAACTTAACAAGCAGCCTCTCTTCTGAGATAGCTCCGCTGTTAGCAATGCACATTTCAATTAAAGAACAGAAGATATCATTATAAAATGAACAATATGTATAGTATCAAAGCAATCGGACTTACAGTTTTTAACAAGAAGTCAAAAATATCACTTTCTACCAAAAATGACAAAAATATTCACCAAAATTAGAGAATTGAAGATATCATCACGAAATGAACAAATCTGAAAGAGGTCCACATGTAGTACCTATATATGTACATTTGTAATATCAAAGCAATTGGACTTGAGGTTTTTAACAAGAAGTCAAAATATCACTTTTTACCAAAAATGACAAAAATATTCACCAAAATTAGAAAATTAAAGATATCATTACAAAATGAACAAATCTGAGAGAGGTCTACATGTAGTACCTATATATGTAATATCAAAGCAATTGGACTTGCGGTTTTTAACAAGAAGTCAAAAATATCACTTTTTACCCAAAATGACAAAAATATTCACCAAAATTAGAGAATTAAAGATTTCATTACAAAATGAACAAATCTGAGAGAGGTCCACATGTAGTACCTATATATGTAATATCATAGCAATTGGACTTGCGGTTTTTAACAAAAAGTTGAAAATATCACTTTTTACCAAAAATGACAAAAATATTCACCAAAATTAGAGAATTGAAGATATCATCATGAAATGAACAAATCTAAGAGAGGTTTACCCAAAGTACATATACACCAAGTATCAAAGCATTCAGACTTGTAGTTTTCAAGAAGAAGTTGAAAAAGTAAAACATTGACACGGACGACGCTGGACGCCGGACAATCACTCATAAGATAAGCTCCGCTCGACAAAGTCGACAGCGGAGCTAAAAATAAAACTAAATTATCATAATAATTGCCACAATAAAGATAATTAACATGTTTATTTGTTATGCAAATTAACCAAGCTCTGAGAAATTTTCCTATACATAGAGTTTTAAGAAACAATTGAGGTTACTAAACACGGCTACAAATTATATATTATTATTATGCAAATTAGCTGCCATTCATTTAATCTGAGGAGAATGTACCTTTGCATGGGCTACGTGTTTTCTTCATTACAAGCACAGCTCTTAATAGAGGGCCAATGTATACCGTAGCTAGAAGAACATTTATTATTATTAGACTTTATAGAGGGCCCTGTTTGGGGATAAGTTATCCAGCAATAATTCACAACTAGTTATGACAAGGATACTATGATTTATTATCTACACTGCCTGATTTCCTTGGACTGGAGGTCAATTGTCAACACTGAATGCTGCAAGCTTGTAAGTTAGTACTATTTCATACACTATATCAAACCTGGTAGATCTAGATTCCTGCAGCCCTGTTCATCTATGCCCCAAAGTTAAAGAATTTTAGCATGGATGAATTCTCAATATTGTTTCAAGCAATGATTCTTTCATTCTTAGCATTTTTATTTTTAGCAAATTTATATTTTATGTTCTTGATATGTTTTAGTTCTATAAGTTCTGTTTGTCATGAGTGTTTTTGTTTTTGTTGTTTTGACATTACTGAGGGTTTCTTTGGTATGTTCCAACCAAAGTCACAAACACAATCACCTTGATACTAAGCAAACATGCCAGTTATTATGTCACACCATGGAACTATAAACCCCAGGAAGAACAACCACTTCGTTTCCTTTGAACTATGATAGTTGCCGCGATGTCGAAAGTTTATTTTGACTGTTTATTTTGTCGCATTAAAAAATAAGCCGATTTACGCAAATGAACGTTTATCTCCGACTATCGGTCATTTTCGGAGTCAATCGGACGACTCCGGGAGATCACGTGACCGAGTTGTTCCGGTTATAGCATAAAAAAACAATGGCGCCAAGATAAAAACACTGATAAATGATCGACATTCAACGGGAAAAAAAAAACACATTGCCACTTCTGGCGATCGAAGGGAAACACGGAATTAGTCGGGATATCTCAACAACAAACAGCTCACCAAACCCCATGTTTCGCAAACTTTCGCAACCTTATTTTTTCGAGGGTTGAAAAAAACAAGAAGTAATCTAAAAACGACATTAAAAATTATGAAAACTCGCTAAAACTCCGACCCGTTGCATGATTTCCGGTACACTGAAGGTCACCCTGCAGACCGACTTGTTTGCGCATGCGTAGTGAATGAAATATTTTACTGCGCAGATATGAAATTTTTTTTTCAAGTTTTCCGTTTCCAGCAAAGCGGTTGAAACGGGCGTATCGGCGGCAACTAACATGGAGTATGACTAATGTCGTGGAAACAAAAGCGAAAGCACTGTAAGATAAACTAAGACAAAGGTTTTTTTAATCCTCTTAGTTTCGTTGTTCTTCCTGGGGTTTATAGTTCCATGGTCACACATTATCATTACTGACTACAACTCCAGCAACCCAGACTTTTCATTGATGCAAATGACAATTTTGCTAAAACATGCTACCACATAATACATATCAGTGTTTTACAGTAAATTGTAGATTCAAGCATTGATATAAAATATGGGCTGACCTGTAGTACATGTACGATATGATGCAAGGGTATCTTAGCATTTATCTAGCTTTTAGCTGGCTTAACGTTAGTTTAGCCTGCTTTTAAAACTACCAATTATCTAAATTGTGCAGAGTACTGTAAATTATGTTGTTTTAACTAACATGTTATTTTAGCTAATTTAGCTAATCTGTAATTTGGCTAATTTAAAATGTCACTAATTTGAAGTATATTCTCACAATGAGATTGTTGGCATATTGTTTAGCTAAATTAAGTTTCTGTTAATTCATGTATCAAGTCAAATTCGCTAAAATGAGATGAAGCTATTTCAACTTGTTTTACAATAATCTGCCTGAATATATTTCATATTTGTAACATAAATTTTCTGTTAAGTTAAAATTGTTGATGACAATGACATTGGCTTCAAATCTAATTTTTAATGTATAGGCAAAAGCAACTGATACGAAGGTAGGGAGTTAAGTTATGCTTGGACTGTACTGTAGGAAATTAACTGATTCATCTTAAATTAAGTTTCTATCTGATTCAAAATAACTGCCCGTGTAATTTAGCTAGGTCAGTCATAGAATGAATTCCTCAGAACCCAGATTGACTAGCAGAAACTCAGACATATGTAGTGTGTGAGAAAAGGAGGTAATCTGTTATACTCTGTCAGTTTGTATCAAATAAACACACCATGACACTGTGGGTATGTTATTGTTGAACATAAAAGCCTGGTCATTATAGTTCAGTGACATATACAATGTACATGGATAGGTGTAGTTACTGTTTGGTCTCAGAATAAAGAAGGTTGAGAACCGATAGGTATACATTGGTATGCTACATAGCTTACATTTCATGGGAAACAACAGCTTGTACTGTATGCCTCTGCATACCTATCATTCTGAGGTGCTTTTGTAAAACCAATCCACACCTAAAATGTGTATACACTATTATTACATGTAGCTGATTAAAGTGGGTACATGTCCCCACATTGTACCAGAATAATTATGTATTGTATTATCAGTTACTTCCAGCGGCAGGAGTCAGGGGCACATCTTTGTCTACAGACTTAATGACAGTTAGGCTACCTGCCTTGGGATTTCCAGTCTCACTTATATGTACATCTTTTCTCAAGTTAGCATGATATTATTGTACGACCACAAAACAACATATACAATAAGAGATCAGATGATATTACAATAATAACTAAAGAAAGAATAGTTTGTTCATGCCACCAGGATACCGGAGATGAAATCAGACAATTTTTTGAGATACAGGAAATGTCATGGAAACTGGTCATAAGTGACATTTTTTTATGCTGGTTTCTATGGTGGGATTATTACTTCATTTTTCAAAATTTCGAAAAAGTTGTATATTATTTATTAATGAACATTTTCAAAAAATGTATGTCAGTTTACAATATAATAGTTTTCCATTATATACCATTGGAGGTTGTCTCCCATAATGCATTGCATTTAGTGCAGTAACATGCTCAGTACAGGTAATACAAAATATGCATTTAGCTCCAACTGCCTTAATGTTAGTCACATTTTAATTACCTTGTACATTGTATACAATAAAAGGCAATTTTGAGTTTACATGTGCTCCTTCCAGAGTAATAGAGCAAACATGATAATTTGAGCAGAACAGGATATTTTTTAATTCAATTATTTGTTGTGTTTTTGGTTGACAGTTTGTGATTTCAAATAAATGAATCACAAGTTTATTTTTAGTCCTTGAAAAAATATTTCTGATATTAGATTAAGACTAGTCAGTTTACAGTGCAGGTTCATTTTTTTGTTTGCTCCAATTAAAACATAGTCATGAATACTTAACATGACAAACTGCATGATATAAATAATAATGATTTTTATTACACCAAACAAAAATACTTCAAACAAAAATAAGAACAAAACCTAATAAAAAGTTAAAAATAAAATAAGCTGCTGCATTTGGTGAGAGTTAGAAAATGTTTTTGTACTATCAGTAAAAAATCAGGAAGTTGATACATGCAAACATGAGTGTTTCTTTTACCAAGAGTACAGTAGTCACTACACTAAGGTTACAAAAGAATTTCAACACTTATGAAAATGAAAGCAAGGTATTGTAATTGCTCATCACAATTTATCAATCAAAGATTGATTATACATCAGTAATCTGGAGGTATATGATATCATTACCTGATGATTTAATTATTCCGCATGGTTTCAATATACAGTGCAGTGTGCAGAAAAGCAAGCCAGGAGATGGAAGGGCTGATTACATTGCAATGTGCAGAAAAGCAGGCCAGGATGGAAAGGCTTATTACATTGCAGTGTGCAGAAAAGCAGGCATATTCAGTTACTCATTTATTTACATGTACAAATGTATTTCAAATCATCCTCTAGCTGTTTTTTTCAAAGTACACAAGTATTTGCTGACTGATGAACATGATTATTTTATTGACTGTATACATTCAAAACTCTGTCACAAATAGGATTTTGCTCTTGCAGTGCCATTTGTTCAAAATTTGTAGCAGTGAGAATTGTAAAGTATGACAGTCACTATGTCTAATATGGGTCCCATGTGACATATAAAACACTTGTATAATAAACTGTCTGACCCAAAATATGATATAAACAGTTGCTACACGATGACTGGGCCATTTTATTTCATTGCGATTAATAAATAACATCGGATACATTTGCATAAAGCGAAATTGGAAGCCCAGCACTCTACATACATGAATTGACATTTACAAGCACATGGATATATAACCATGTCCTTGCCATAAGATGAAATAGGGTTTACAGCGACTGGCCTTGCATTAGGAGCCTTAGGTGCATGTACATTTAATCTAACCATGGGACCATTACAGGTCACGTGACATCCATGGATGCAGACAATGTTTAAGCAGACTACTATGAATATTACATTTGAACTCTACATGACCATGGATAAACGCACATGCATGTAGTGTGGAAACACTCGCAGCAAATACAGCATGTACATTAGAATTGTGACATACCTGCTTGTTAATAACTCTCTGGCATCAGCAGCAGACCATGACAGTCATTTACATGTTTTGCACAGTACATCAGCCAATCTGTTTGCATAGCAACACAATATAAGCATGTCCCTGGTACCAGTACAATATTATGACCATGGATTTCACAGTGGGATACAGACCTTGGTCTATTCTCTGTGGCAAGGCTATATCCTTATTTACAAATATATATACTCTTTAGAATTGTACCAGGTGTGCCTGGGTTTCACTCCAAGTATTTTTTTTGCTCAATTACATGCGGATGGTCATTAGAGGTCCTTGCTTTCTATATCATAGTATATGTACTGTATACCAGTAATCAACAGTAAATAGCAGCAGTAATCGATCACAGCAATTAACTGAAACTATCTGGATTATCATATTTTACAGATTGTGATTAATAATATTTGAGTTTGAGATTATCTCAGAAAAAATTGATGGTTTGATGGAAGGAACACTCTGATTTATACAATAGTCATACTTATGCCAGTCCATCTGTACAATAATGTGCTCCTTTGATGTCAACTATCCTTGGCATAGTTTAGTTGAAGTGCATGTATACAGGTTGCAGTGAAAAGCTATAAACATTTGAAATGCCATCAGATAATTTAACAGTACAGTATTTGCTCTATTAGTAACATAAGTGCAAATTATGTAGAATGTTTCTATGGTCAAAATAGGTAATATTTTGATGATTCTATTGGAGATGTGCTTATAATAGAACAAATACGGCACACATTTGTTGAACAAAAGACACTTTATTATGATATATGTACATGTAGCAGATGCATCTTTTGCTGAACACTAACATATTTTTCTAAAACAAACGAGTAAATATTTTAATAGTGTTCATCTTAAAACTTTATATACAACATTAGTGAGGAGTATCTTTGATCAATGTTCTCTCCCTCACAAACATTTCTTGTTAATAAAATTGAACGAGTTTGAAAGAAATGTTTCAAATTTATTATATTCTTCAAATAATTATATATCACTTTGCAACCATTTGGGAAAATAAGTCGACAAATTCCCAATTTGTTTACATAAATCCCTTCATTCATATTACAATTGCTCCTAAATGTTGTTTTATTTGTGAAATATTCGAATGTGCAAGTCTATAATTAGGTTTTTTGTCTGTTGGCAGTAGTTTAATTAATAACAATTTAAAAAAAAAATACAATACCGGTATAGTAAAGGGCATTCATGAACAATTTTCCCAGCTGGCTGATTGACCAATGGGCTTTTAACTGTTAATTACAATTTTTAATAATTCTGTGAACAATATCCCTTGCAGTTGCTTCATCTATACAACAAACCATCGAGGTGCTTACTGCAGTATAGCAGGATTTGCAATTTTATTCAAACTTTAATTTGATTTATTGTTAAGGACACTCATGGCTTGCTCTATGATTTGTTAGGGAGACTGTGTTTGAGGTTTTATAACTTTAGGCTTAAAATATCAGAATAAACCATTTTTTATTACCATAGTAAGGGGAATTCAATGATGCAATTCTGATCAGTTGTGCAGAAAATATTAAGCACTGAAAGAAGGATTCTCTGATAATGAGAATATGCATGACATGAATAAAACAATTCAAGTCGGGATTGAATACCCTCAAATTCTGTTTTCAGAACATCTAATTTGTTGGGCATGCACATTTTATAACAATAAGTAGTTTCATTGTAATACACATTTATTTTCTCATGAAATAAGAACTAATTAACAATTTTAACTATACATGTATTTTCTCTATTAGTATCGCATACACTTACTTAATGGCTGAGACGTGTCTATCATCATATTTTTCCAATCCAGCACACAATAAATGGAATTTATGTTGTATGTGTGCTTCTACTGATGATGTAGTTCAGTTTTTCCCCAAAGTAAATTTGGTACTGAGAAATGGTGTGATTTCATCTCAACACCACCTTCACTTTAAATACAAAATTCATAAAATAGAAAGAAATGTTTCCCAGATTCACAGAGTAACATTCACAAAAAATAACACAAAATACAACACTGATGTGCTTTTTATACAATAGAAAATACAGTAGTCAGTTTTATTTCTCTGGGCAATGGCTCAGAAGGTCTGGTTCCCATAATTCAAACTGACTATATTGCAAGGATGGGAACAGGGGACATAACAATCTACAATATCTCTCATGGGATACATTTATCAGGACAAGGTACAGTAATCATTTGGGACCATTACACTGTGCTATAGCTCCATCCATTACTGTCCTTTTCATACAGGTGTGATCCTACTCACAATAGAAGGGTCAACAATGTGTGTTTACACAGATAATTAGAGAATAAATAGTACTATTGAAGGTCCTACCTTCTTCAAACTATGTGTGTACATGTTCAAGTGGACAGCCCACAAGGATATCCTATTTACAGACATGTCAAGTGTTTGCAACCAAAACATCAACTCCCACATACATTATTCAAAGCAGTTTGAAAACTCCTTCAGCACCAAATGAATTTTTTATCTAGGCAAGTAAAATCAAGAATTGTTTCACTCCATAATAGTGATATTTAAGAAATATGAATTACAAATTAATTTCGGAAAAGAAACTTAATCACTGTGGGTGTCATCTGCAATGGTCGTCGGCACATAAAGGACCTTCTGAAGTAAGCCAAATAGCTTTTACAGGGTAACCTCTAAAAATGTTCAATTGGAGTGTGTTCAGTAGGTGCATGCTAAATTAGAAGCCTGGTGCCTTTTAAAGAAAACCCTAAACACAACATGTGTACATGAAAACAGAATAATGGAAGACACGTTTATTCATGCACAATTAAAAGAAAATGGATCAAAATGGAGAGAGAGGAATCATAAATATTGAACATCGTTATTCACATTGAGAAAGTTTTATACTTTTACCAAATCTGCATAATATTTATAGCGAGAATTTCATTTCTATATTACATTTGTTTTGCCCAAATAGAAATGTGTTTTCTATACAGCTGTAATAAAGCTTACCTTATCTTACAGATGACATTGTTACTTTCTATGACTATTGTATAAACATTTTTTGTTTACATAATAATTTCATTCAAAGAACTAATTGCATGTAAATTATACTTCTAAAGGTGAATGTACATGTGACTTGGACTCCTTTGGTGTATTTGTAAAACCACTTATTTTCACTGGCATTTAAGTTCACTATTTTGATGTTTGAGCCTTTTTACTAGGTTTCAAGTTTAGTTCACAAATTTAGAATAAGAAACAATTGTCCACTACCTTATTATATTTCCATATACGTTTTTAGATACCAGAAGCAAAACAAGGTTAATTTGACTATGCAAATTGCACCACCTTACTTGCATTTCAATTTATGCATAATACTAATTAGGCATACAACATGCAGTTTTGATTACTTAGCTTGGAATATCATATCATGAATTCAAAGATTATTTATTTTTTTACAAATACATCAAATTTGATTTATAAGTATCCACACTGTATGAGTGGCTTCATCTGCCATGATGTTCAACACAATGAAGGTCAGGGTTTAACAATTTAAAGCATTTTTTATGTTTGTTTATTTTAGTATTTTAATTTCTATGATGACACCATCAACAATACAACAATTATTAGACACTAATTAACCAATTACAGTGGACACTACTACAGTGCAGCTACCAGAAAATTTGTTCCAAAAGAAACAGATATGATGATACATATGGTATACACATTTTAAATTGAATGCTGATGTAGTAGACCTCATAAAATCCATTACAGCTGACAGTAAAACTGTATTGTTAGATGGAATTTAATTATTCAATGAATAGACAGGTTTCTTATAGAATCATTGTCAGCATGTTTGATACATGCAGTCCAGATTCTAGATTACTAATTCAAAATGTTTACAATTACTGTAAACCACTTTATTTACAAGGGATAACAAACATACTGTTATCAGAATTGGAAAATATTTATATGAAGGTCAACAAGGTGAACTATTTCTCCTTCAATACATTTGAATTTAGATCCTTGAATTTATTTTTCCGATAATTTTAGATAAAATCGTTTTCCCTTCACTGCTTTGCTGGTTTTTTAGATAAAGTCCACTGCTACAAATTTGTTTTTCTCTCTCATTGGCATTTAGGCCGATGCAAATTCAAAAAATAATTCATGCTTACCCAATTTGCTGTTTTCAGTGAAATTAAATTGCAGCTAAAATGTTGGGTATTATTTCAGATTTAGAGGACATTTTTAGCAAAAAGCACAGCGAGAAAATAACCCAAGCAAAACAGACGTCAGTTTGTGATTTTTTTAAGCCAATGAGAGTACATGTACAACCCGTAACGTACAATAACATGATTTGTTATAATGAATTATACATTACAAAAATGTTAATACAATGTAGTATGACAACTGAGTTTTGTAAAACACTGTACATATTTATTTATTCATACTAATAAACAGTTCAACATATATATGGTGTGTTCATTTACATTTTATATGCCATGCCCCAATCCTACCTATTCATTCCCTAATAGCTTTTCTCAAATGCCACGCCCACTGATTCAGGTTAAGACACGCCCCACCCTTTACAGAAAGGCCACCTCTCTATAGTGGTCACTTTGGCTTGGTCCACTGGGTGACCATTATAGACAGGATGGACTGTATTGGTAATTCACAATATTGCAATTTGAAATTGGATGAAATCAGTGCTGGGATAACTTGGTAATACTGTACCAGTAGAAATAAAAAAACATTATTTTATATAGCCTCATCACCGTATGGTGTATTTGTAAATACAAGATATATTGCCTAGCATCTCAATAGGGAAACTAGGGACATCCAATCTAGGGATATGTACAGAAACATTTTTATTTTCATGCTTGCATTGATCAGTGTATCCCTTGTGCAAATGTTGAACCGTATTTACTTTATCATGTATGAGAAATGTGTTTCTAAAAAGCACATCTAGGTCAATAATTGCATTTATTATAAACCGGTACTGGATCATTAAAATATGTGATACATGTACATCTATGTACATGTAAGTGCAAGCAAAATATTAATAGAACAAGTATGGATAGTGCTAATTTGGACCTACTGGTAATATCAAATAATAATTGAAAGTAAACAAATTTTGCTTACGATGTGCCTCTATTGGAGAGGCATTTCAAATACAGCAAAAATGGTATATACATAATATATCTTTAATTTGACTTTATGATAGACGCATGTATACAACGCTATTGTGACACACATCACGTCATCTCCACAAAGATCTAAATGTGGAATGACAGCTCACTGACCTACAGTGGATATGCTACAATACATGTACATACAGTCAATTTTAATGACAGTAAAATATCTGGAAGATATCAAATACAAACTATATCATATCTTATAATCCCTAGAATAATTTGAAAGTATTATATATTATCAGGCTCAGAATACCAATAAAATAAATATTTTTGCCACATCATTAAGTGATTCTCACTGTGAAATGTACTTCTCGCAAAATACAATTTACAATGAGCATTTTAATGATTTGCTCTATTAGTAGTACCGGTACATACACTTTCATAAATTACAGAGGTGTGTCTATAAATGCCTATACCACATACATGACTTTTTAGTTTATATGAGCTTCTATTGGATTAGCGCTTCTAATCAAGCAAATACAGTATTTCAATCGGTGGGTAATACAGCAATTCATTTTGTCTTCAGTGATGCTTCATGTATAGTGCTTCTACGCTCAAAGTGAACAAAACAAGCAGCCTATCGGCTGAGATAGCTCCGCTGTTAGCAATGCACATTTCAATTAAAGAACTGAAGACATCATTAGAAAATGAACAATATGAATAGTATCAAAGCAATCGGACTTACAGTTTTTAACAAGAAGTCGAAAATATCACCTTTTACCAAAAATGACAAAAATATTTACCAAAATTAGAGAACTGAATATATCATCACAAAATGAACAAATCTGAGAAAGGTCTACATGTAGTATCTATATATGTAATATCAAAGCAATTGAACTATTGGTTTTTAACAAGTCGAAAATATCACTTTTTACCAAAAATTACAAAAATATTCACCAAAATTAGAGAATTGAAGATATCATCACGAAATGAACAAATCTGAGAGAGGTCCACATGTAGTACCTATATATGTAATATCAAAGCAATCAGACTTGCGGTTTTTAACAAGAAGTCGAAAATATCACTTTTTATCAAAAATGACAAAAATATTCACCAAAAATAGAAAATTGAAGATATCATCACGAAATGAACAAATCTGAGAGAGGTCCACATGTAGTACCTATATATGTAGTATCAAAGCAATTGGACTTGCGGTTTTTAACAAGAAGTCGAAAATATCACTTTTTACCAAAAATTCCAAAAATATTCACCAAAATTAGAGAATTGAAGATATCATCACGAAATGAACAAATCTGAGAGAGGTCCACATGTAGTACCTATATATGTAGTATCAAAGCAATTGGACTTGCGGTTTTTAACAAGAAGTCAAAAATATCACTTTTTACCAAAAATTCCAAAAATATTCACCAAAATTAGAGAATTGAAGATATCATCACGAAATGAACAAATCTGAGAGAGGTCCACATGTAGTACCTATATATGTAATATCAAAGCAATCGGACTTGCGGTTTTTAACAAGAAGTCGAAAATATCACTTTTTACCAAAAATGACAAAAATATTCACCAAAAATAGGAAATTGAAGATATCATCACGAAATGAACAAATCTGAGAGAGGTCCACATGTAGTACCTATATATGTAGTATCAAAGCAATTGGACTTGCGGTTTTTAACAAGAAGTCGAAAATATCACTTTTGACCAAAAATGACAAAAATATTCACCAAAATTAGAGAATTGAAGATATCATTACAAAATGAACAAATCTGAGAGAGGTCCACATGTCATACCTATATATGTAATATCAAAGCATTTGCACTTGCGGTTTTTAACAAGAAGTCGAAAATATCACTTTTTACCAAAAATGACAAAAATATTCACCAAAATTAGAGAATTGAAGATATCAACATGAAATGAACAAACCTAAGAGAGGTCTACCCAAGGTACATATACACCAAGTATCAAAGCATTCAGGCTTGTAGTTTTCAAGAAGAAGTCGAAAAAGTAAAACATTGACACGGACGACGGACAATCACTCATATGATAAGCTCCGCTCGACAAAGTCGACAGCGGAGCTAAAAAGGGCGAGATAAATGTGATGCACATTTTTCAAAACATGAAGACATTCAAACACATCCATAACACTTAAGGTAATATCTAATATTTTTTCCTACTTTTATGGATCACCTGAAACAAATATTCTTCATATCTTTTTTGTTCACAACAGGAAACTGTGTACATAAGATAACTATGGGACTATCAACAACCATGTAGAGTAGGGCTTCAGTGACTAATGAAGTATTAATTTGAGATCTGAATATCATTTTTCACATTCTCCTTTGAAATATTTTCAAAGTGTGATAACACACAAACTAAAACTATTGGCTGGTTGACTTCCCCTAATAATAAGATTAATCAAGAATACATGACCATGTACATTATAGTAATTATCTCATGAAGTTCCACTCTGAGATCATTCTACTTCAAGATCATTCTTGGAACTTATGTGAAATATTTAATTGTGTCCACACTAATTGTATGGAATATTTGATGAGTCAACAGATTCCAAATTACTGTGGGTCGCAGGTTTTGCTATTGAACAGTTCCCAAAAATTCAAACCATGACTATCCATAGGAATGGTACCAGAGTACAACTTCAACATGAACTTTACTAGTCAAGGACCTTTCTAATAATTTATATGACGTCAATTCTATACACCAAGACTTTCTCATATTTTTTTTTCAGATAAACAGGAAGAGTCACAAGAACCAATTTGGTTTAGAATAAAAAAAGATAATTTATGAACATGGTGTCCTTCTGTTTTGTAAGATTGGCTGTGATTTATTTAGTATGCATTGTTACCGTGCATTTATGTAGACTTCCACTGCGTGCAGGAACGTCACAAAGTTCATGACCTGATTAATTGCCCGACTTCCTATTTCAGGAAACTGAAATGCGTGTGTCATCAGGTATACCTAATTGTGTTTTGACTGTCACACCTAGTACTAGAATAACTCACCAAATCTATAGCAAATCAAGAAAGATAAACATTTCACCAACAATACCGAGCATTATGTGTGTTTGTGTTGTGGTTACTATGATTTTTGGGAATACAGGTAGTGGTAGTGGTAGGTATGTCTCTATCTGAAACTGTTGAACACCCGAAAGGGGTCGACCCAAAGGTGAGTGTGCAAGAGATTTCATTTAGAGGCAACTCTGACTGTAGCGAAACAGATTTTAATAGTCCAAAACATGCAATATAGTGACTAGATTTTGAGGCAAAATTCACTGCAGTAACGTTTTTGTTTTACAACAATAAAGTTTAGCTATTAGTGTATTATATTACCTTTTTTATGCAGTTTATGTAATTGGTCTTAGAAGTTATATTTCATTTTGCATTAAATAAAATACTATACATTCTATAATTTGCTCTATTGGAAGCACATCTTCAATAGAGGCACATGTAAACAAAAAAAAATCACATTTACTTATTTTGACCATAGAAACACCATTATAATTTACATAAGTGCCTGCACTACTAATAGAGCAAATACGCTAATATGTAAAGAACAATCAACACTTTTACGGTAATTTGTGCAAGAAGTCAAAAAAGTCAACAACAACATATAATTTCGGAAACTGATGCTTTGCCTGGCACAAAAATATCTGTACTAGAATAACTAGCATGGCCAGCATATGTCTTTTTAGAAACTGGCCACTAAAAATATTGTAATTACTTCTAATTTGATATAATATTACTGGTAAGTAAATGAATTATTAACATGTGCTTGTACATGGTAGTGAGTGATTCAATACTTTGGTGATGTTGTACCAGTATTATTTTTTGACCATTGTAAAAATAATTTGAGATTCATGAATGCATATTTTGATAACAGAGGCCCTTGAGGAAATCAGATTTTGCCAAAGCTATCCTGTTTTGATAATTACATTTTACTTGCAAACAGAGTTTCCTGGTTTTCAATACATTTATTATCTTGAACTCTTCCTGGTCTCACAGCCATTAAATTTTCATTATCAGAAATGACTGTAAAGTCACTACAATTTCTGGCCCCTAAAAAATTTTCACTGCTAGAAATTTCATTATTTTGAATCATGAATCTTGTTTCACACAAAATAATAGGACAACAATTCCAGTACATGTATTTCCTAGTATGTAGATTACTGATAGTATTTCCTTTAAGTCTTATTTTCACAAAATTTCTCTGTCAGGTACAAAGGTTTTTCAAATAAATTGGGCAATCTGAAAAACATTCTTTTTAATTTTATGAATTCAAATACACCTGATACAAAATAATAATGAATTTTCCTCATAACTAAATCTATAACATATAAATGAGAATAATTAATAGCAGATCTGATTACCTATCAGCACTGCAGACATATAGTGTTTGCATCGATTATATTACCCCTATCTGGTCAAGTCACTGTAAAAGTATGGTACACAGTGCTGGCAGGAAAGGGGTTAAAAAAAACTGAAATCTGACTTCTCCTATTTCCTATGAGTTTTTCATCTCATCAGTGATGAGGTAAAAACAACAATGGTTTTAACGGTACTTCCTTATCAAGACTTGCACAAAAATGTAAATGCAGTAATTACATAATAAAGAACATGTTGCATATATATTTCCTATAGTCTGTTAAGACAAGTGAGTTAGGGCAAGTGTCCTGGGCTATAGAACTACCTTTAGTGTCACGCCTTGAATTACTGTATTACCCATCTTTATTTCAACAACACGTGCATTAGTGCTTTATTGAACGGGCCAAAATAAAGTTACTTGTCAATGAAGGCTTTCTCTGCAATGCAACAGAATTTCCATATCACATCATGAACATGTAGTCATTAAAAATGTAAAGAATGAGTCATACTAAGTTTACTGAAGATACTTGACAGTGTTCTTCCTGAACTAGGTAACAGGAACACCCCCCCCCCCCCAAGGCTTTTAGCCAGCTACCTGTCAACCTGACATTTTAGACAGATACAAATATCCATTTGGCAGGCAAAATTACTACAAACCTGTCCAATTTTAAGAAATTGAAAAACCCTAGCAATAAACCATTTTCCATACACTGAGAGAATCACGCGTTATGCGTGAAATCGAACGTAAAAACAGGACAAACAAAGGTCATAGCGTCGTAGTTGCGTCAAACATCGCGTGGGATTCGACAAACGCGAAAGTATTTTGGGGACATTTCCATGCTTAATTATGTGCTGTCCACATTTGATGATAGGCAATTTCGATTAAGTAAGGGTATTCGGAAGCAATATTCCTCTGTCGAAGATCGGCCGGTCGGTGTGAGCTACGAAATAAGGAAATTCGAGTTCAAAATCAAATCGTTCGATTTTTGCGGCAGACGTTCGACGCGCGTTTTTCATGCATCTCGCGAGATCTCGCAATTGTACGGAAAATCACCTATTTGTGTGCCTTGTGGTAACAAATAATTTTTAAACCAATGTATCGTCATTCTTGTTTTCCAAATACAACTTGGTAGAAAAAATAGAGTGGAATTTCTAATGAAAGTCTGTAACGGCTTAGAATTCTATGCATAAGTTCCAAAAGTATTCATGTTCATATTACTCAGTTGTTAACAAAATCCTAGGAGAACACAGTGCTTAAAGGTACACACTATCTTCAACTTCCATCTTGTCTTTTTTCAGTGTAATTGATATACATATATACATAATACTAGACATGGAATTATGAAATATTAATTGTTATTTAGGAACAATAAAACTTTTGGTATGTAATTTCAGTTTATTTTCAAAAACATGTAGGTGAACATTCCATCATACATTTATATAAATTGACCAGGTTTGTCAGTTTGAGAGGATCATAATCTCCTATATACTGTACTTCTGAGATAAATTATTAGCCTGTCACTACCTTCAATTGAATCACTTCAAATAGGGATTATATAGAGACTAATTTCAGAATGATTGATGATTACAGACACCATGTCTCAATCTACTCACTTGCACATATGGACTGAAATATATAAACAGAGCCAACCACTAGTTTGGTAATATTATTTATGCTAGATGTTATAAATAGAGAATAAAGTCCATATATACACTAATATTGGTTACTGAATTAAAACATCCTGCTCTCTGGAGTTTGCAAACATCTCACATTTTCTCCCTTTGGTAAATGAGAGCAAAATAAAACAGAGATTTTCACAACTTTTGTTGCATGCCGGATATGGTAAACACTGCACCAAGGAGTGCCATGACCTCTATGACTTTGAATATAGTTAGTCAGTAATATTAGACAGTAACACACAAAACTGACTGAACTATAGACAACAACTGTAAAAGCCTTTATTATTCACTTGTTTTTAATTTTGCTTTGATTTTTCGCTGATAAGTAAAACTTGCTAAATTAAATCTACATGAACATGTAGAATAACAATAGAGCTCATTGTCTCCATCCAAGTTTAATTTATTTCTTAAAACCTAATGAAATTTTTCAAAAATTGAAATAATAAAATGCCAGTGAAAATAAATGGTTTTAGTACTGCGTTTTTTATTCATTATTGTTTATAAGTAATATCAGCTAAATTACACTAAATCAGTGATTACATAAACTTTCAAACAGTAAAAATCATTGTTTTACTGTGAATTTAAACCAAGTGAAAATTTTGTTCTAAATAAAGAACTACATGTACTTAAATTATTTCTATAATACCAATCTTAAAATTTAAATATTATGTAATGCATGTACTATATTTGCTTTAATTAGAATCACATCTTTAAAAGAATACTGTAATTTATTGTGAGCCAAACTATTAGAATATGACTTTGATTATAGACACCTCTCTATCATTTATATTTTGTATGTAAGTCACTATTTGCACTATAAATAGAGCAATGTACATTTCTTTTCTCAGTGATACATTTTGACCCCCATAATTTCAAATAATAGTTTTATGCAATTTATATCAATTTAATACGAGTTTTAAATACCTCAAACAGAAGTAGCTGTAATAAGTGACTTATTTATCTCTGACATGTTCGATGCAAACTTGTTCCTTATGATCAGAAACAAAATACATTGTAAAACTAAAGTTCCTAGCAACACAATGATATTACTAATTGTTTATAAACACTGTAGGTATTGGGTGGTCTCTAAGGAAAAATAAACATACTTCAAAAATTCAAACAGTATTATGAATGGTGCGCATTAATGACTATGTAAGCTTTTCAAATTCAAAAGCCACAGCAAAGATAACTCATTATTAAATAAATTCAAATGTCTTTAGGAATTATTCTGGCAATTTAATGTAGGGATCAATCAATAAGACAAAAAGTGTGATAAGATATAATTTTTATAATTATACTGTAATAAAATTAATTCATATCATTTTCATTATTGCAGTTGTTGTTATGTCATTTCATATTCAATACAAATCCCATGCAATTCAGATGTATATAACATGAAGACCATTGGCCTTTAAATGAAAAGTTGTGTTGAGGATATCAGCAAACCGAAGGAACTACCAAAGCAATATTACATATTATGAATATGTTGTTCACAATCTAAATCATGTACTGCCTTTATATCACACATTTTATGGTGTTCTTATAACACATTTTTAGGATATTTCAGGACATTTCAAAATGAAATTACTAACACATTTTAACCTAGTCTATAAAACACTACTTGCAGCAGTAATATTGGAACGGCATGTACACACATTTTATGAGTTTCTCAGCGGCATGAAACAGCAGTCATTATATGAACATGTGACATGTAATTTGTAGTTTTACATCAATTTTATGGTTTTGCATCACACTACAATCTACTCTTGTTAAAATAAAGATAAATGTTTATATACATGACATATCATCAAGTTGTGAAATGTAAATCTGCATACACCATATTTGCCTTCACTAAACCACTGAAATAGATATTTAAACAGTACATACATTTAGTACCAAATTTAAGTCTTTCATGTTCAAAAAATGTTTCTAGCCTATTTCAACTAGTTTTTTTTAAAATCGCTTTATTATCATTTAAATCATAATTGATTAATTTCATTGACTGGTGTGATGCTAGAATGTGGTAAGCATTTCAGTGTGAAATGTACCACACTTGTACCACACTATGGGGAAACTTGAGCTGATATAGAGACCATGCATAATTTGATAAAATGCAAATTTGTTAACACATTCTGGTGTAATAAAACATTGAACTTTGTCATGTATGAATCAATGAACACATTCCATTACCAATGTGATATTATTACTATTATTAAATATACTATTGTACTACAAAAACACTCATTTCTAATTTGAATGACCTTGCCTCAATGTTGTCAGAGTCTGTGGGCATTTAATGGGGTCAAGAAATATTTGTGTACAGTTTAGACACTGATTAAATAAAATTGTCAACAAAGAAGTTCAATAACCACCTCCCTTGAAGCTGGGTGTGAAAATCTAAAAACCACAACAGTGACTCATTCAATGATTGGCCATTAGACGATAGACAGATTTCCCTGAGCTTGAAGAAGAGCATGAAGACAAATATAAGACAATTGCACTTCATCACATAGAACATGCGATAAACACGAACTAAACATTAGCATTCCCAAAATTATTATTATAAAACTTTATAAATTTATAATTATAAAAAAAACAAAAAAAAACAACGCCTAAATTTGGAACTGTTGAAATCAGGAGTAATTATTTTCAACAACAAATAATACATGAACTAGTAAAACAGACAATAGAGTCCGGAATATGCAGTAAAATAATCTTTTCATGAAAGTGACAGTCACACACAGTATGGAGAAGTATGGAAGACTAGTCCGTCTGTTACCATTTTTGGATTAACATCATCATCTCCACTTCCGCTATGTTTTCAAGTGAGTGGGAAGCGTGAAGCGAGATATTTTCTTTGTCAAAGTTGGCGCTTATGATTTCAGTCTTTGCAACGACGCACTTCCGCATGTGCACCGATATTCAACAAAACATACAACTAATTTGCAGGTAACCAGAACAAACGGTAAACACGATACCAAATAATACGGTTTTTTGTTCTCCTTCAGACTTCAGTGAAACCGTAACCAGACTGAGTCAGCTACAGCTCGCGTCACTTTCAATTTCCTGTGTCTTCCGCAGTCGTTCGTCTGCGAGGCGATCGGCAAAATTTATCCAACAGAAACATAAAACAATTGAAAATACAGATAGAGAACTTACCTATTTATGAAGGCAAAATATAAATAATCTAGCACATCAAGGAAAACGTGAAAAACACCAAGAATAAAGTACGTAGACGGATGGAATGATGCTAACGAACTAAGAACATGTAATCCAAGTCGCCATTTTGAATGTCATTGTTTTTCCCAGACACGTCACGTGACACTATGCCTAAATGCGTATGAGAGACAATTTCTGATTGGCCATACGCGTAAACATCCTTGAAAACGTGTTGTGATTCACACTAAAGTTAGTACATATCCAAAATGACGACATTACTCACTTTCTGCCCACGCAATGAAATCCTGTTGATGAAAGAGTAACCAATGACCTGTTGGGAAAGACAATTCACTAAACAAATTCATACAGTTCCAGGTACTGAATTCTTTATAGTTGCGGTCATGTCATGATTCAAACAAAAGTGTTTATAAATCTGTAAAAAAATACAGGTCTTTGCAACAGTTGTGGATTTTCATTTATTTACAATGTATAAATTTTAAAATACAATAAGTAATAACAAGTGTTAATAATTTGAATTCTTCTAATTACTTCGTAAATTAAATTCTTCTCATTTTAAACATTTTGCGTACAATTTGTGGCACAATGTTACTATGTAAATAAACAAAAAGTAAAACAAACCAGAAAATACCGAAACAAATGGAAAGTTTTTGTATTTGTAACAAATAGTTTTTGGAAAACAAATTGAACATGAAACCTTTTTCTTTTTTTCCTATGCCTTTCAAAATAATCTGAAATACTAGCAAGACTCGCTTGTGCCACAGAAAAGTTTGACACTGAGGGCGCCCAAGCTGAGTGAAAACAAAATTATTTTTAAGCTGGACATAGAGGGCGCAATACGAAATGACGATGTTCAGGGCTCATACCACTAATTGAATTTTCATAGACGACAATGTTAACATATGACGAGATTGCTATATGAAAATGACGAAGAAAGTTGAAAATATGGCTCAAAAATGGGAAATCAACATGCCAGTAATCAACCATATGAAAAAAACTAACATGTTGGCCAGCTCAAACTCTTGCAAATCTCAGGTAAACAAGACACACCTACTGTATTTGGATTGCACCAAGAGAAATCACTGGAAAAACACCAAGATTAGAACATCCATTAACACACAGAATAAACCCACAGGTACACAGCCGCTAAGTAGTAAACAAAAGACCACATGTTGGTCTCACCTCTGACCCAGGTGATTACGCCCTCAAACAGGGAGCACCTGAGAAAAATAATATTTAAAAAATTTCATTGGGGCTACGAGCAGCCATTGGTTAATTAGTGGCATGAGACCTGAAAGGACGAAGTGACTTTGGACATTACAGACCATAATATTCAATAAAAGGCCTCCACTTCTTTAGAAATTTTGTTCTTCTGTTCTGAGCTTTCGTAATGATACTTTCCAAATCAATGATTTGTTTTACACAGGATTTGAAACCTACAATGTTTGGCATAATGTGTTGTAACTTGCACTTAAATATATAATAACGACCTATAAGTATTAGTCCAGTCAATTTATGGTTTGACCCATCACAAATTGCAACAGAAATAATTTATTCACAATACATTTGGGGAGGTGCCTAGATTGACATACTAAAAGTCTAGGAAAATCTAGGCTTCGGAAATATACCTAATTTGCATATCTTCAAAATGGCCGTTTGGTGCATTTTTACAACATGGAAAATATAACTATAACACCCACTGGCCAGAAGTTGCCAGGAGGCAAGGTTCCCAGCTCTTCTGGGGGAGGGAAGAGTGGCGATGCTCCCCTCAGGAAGAAGGGATCAGGTGTTGATCCCCCCTCTATTCCTCGGGGGTCGCCTACCCAGCTCGCAGGGAAAGCAGGTTTGATGCTTCCACATGTGGCAAGGGGGATGGGCATATGTTTGGCGGGAGGCTGAGTTGGAACCTCACCTCAGCGGAGGAGGGATCACCCAGATGTGGAACCACCAAACCTACACATTTCTATCGCACTCATTGCGCCAGTGTATTCCAGTTTGGAGACAGTGCGTAACTGATCCCTTGACTCTCCAGGTGGCAATACACGGTTACAAGATCCCGCTGCAATCTCCACTCCCCTGGCACCAGCCCCCGTTCAAGGCACTACCAGGGGATCGATCCCCACAAAGCAAGATTAATTCGACAGGAGGTAGATAGATTGCTTACAAAGGGCGCTATACACAGGATAGGGCACTCAGCATTAAGTCTGGGCTTCTACTCGCAAGTATTGGTGGTTCCAAAGACTATAACTGAGACTACAGGTGGCTGCGCCCCATGGAATTAAGCAGACCAAATCAGTATGCACTTCCTGGAAACTCCAAGCACCATATTATTCTCCGTGCTCTGTTTCTACTGGTTAGCCTCGCTAGATTTGAGCTATACTTCGCCCAGTTGTCCAAGTAGTCGAGTGCAGGGTGCTCCCCTTGAGGTTTTGCATGGCTTCATACATATTCACCAGATTGTGGAAACAGGTGGTGCTACTGCTGTGCCGGTACACATCACAACGATACACATCGACGTGTACCTAGATGGCTGGTTGCTATACAACCCAACAAGGTGTCAGTCAAGCAGTAAGGCTAACACCAGATTTTCTAGACCAGTTATGCTTCCTAGTAAATTGATCAAGTCCCACCCTTAGCCAACACAACAGTTGGTGTTCCTGACCAGGGAGTTCGACACAGAGGTGGGCTTGGTACGGTCACCTCAGGCCCATTGCCTAAATGACCTAGCTGAACACCTAATCAGCGTTCCCTCTGTGTCTCTCCGAGAAGTAATGTGGATCACCGGAATGATGTCAGCGGTTTGCAGGGTAGTTCCCCCAGGCCGTTATAGCACACTTTTGTTGCAACACCGGGAACTGGAGAGGTGAGTAACACTATCGGACCAAGTGAGGAATGCCTTGCCCTGGTGTTCGGTTTCCTTGGACCCACTCGCCACGGCTATGACTCTGGAAACGGATACCTTCCTAACATGTTGGGGAGCGCACCTATTGCACCAACAAGCCCAATGGAAAATATGGCCCCTGCATTAGATTCAGGACTGCCATATCAAATGGCTCGAACTGAAAGAAGTGTGCTTAGCACTACTTCACTTAGTTCGAGACCACAGAATCTTGCTTCGCACGGCCAACACAGCAGTGGTCTCTCATAGCTACAAGGAGGGGGACCAGATCCCTAGCGGAGAAAATTATTCTTTAGTACCTGGAATACAATGTGCTATTGATCGGGTACTGGAGAAACTTCGCCAGGAGCGCATCTGCACTTTGATGCAGGTGGCGCCCAATGGGCCAAGCAAGGTCTGGTTTCCACTACTGCTGGAAATGTTAGTTAGAAACATCAGGACTTCCAAATCTGGATGGCGCACTGTCTTTGAGCCCACTTACATGCATCAAGACTCTCGGTTGACTCACTCAGTGGGCTGCTAACGTCCTGGCCAGGGCGAACAGGGATCCCACCAATACAGAGGGCGGGCAAGGGGGGTAGCTGGTACAGTTTTACGGGAAATAAAAAGGGCTTTTTACAAATTACAAGGAAAAAAAAGATGTTTTTACAGTTTACAGTGAAAATTGAATTTTGCAGTGAATTGTGTCATCTAGTCGTTTTACAGTTTCGAAAATGTAATTACCCTGGATTATTCTTTACAGCTTTTATTATTTGGATGTAAATTCTTGTACGTACCGAGAAAAGTAACACATTTTTACAGTGTACGAAAAAATATTTGATTGATTACGTTGTACGTCTAGCCTGTGATTACAGAATTACGGAATTTATTTTTTCAATTTACGTTGTACGAACAAAAAAATATTGCAATTATGTTGAACGAAAATAACCCTTGCCCCCCCCCCCCCATACAGCCTATGCCTCGAAATGACGTGCGTAGTCGAAGGGAGATCCATGCCATTTCTTTGTTGGCCAGACAGCTGACTTTTTGTCCATCGTTTGAACGAAATGGACTTGTCCTTTCAGCGATTGATTTTCGGTTGTGCTGGCCGCTCTATACAGACTCCGACTCTCCGATCAGCACCACTCAAACTTCTGACGTTGGAAACAATCTTCCTACTCACCCTCGCCTCAGGTAGGCGTAAGGCTGAACTAGGGGCCCTGTCATTCTCGGACGGTTGTGTTGTCTTTATGGACAATCAAGTCGTGATAAAGACACGAATCGGGTTTCTTGCCAGGAAGCAAGATCCACAACCGATCGTCATTCCTGTAATGGCTGACAAGGAAGCAGCACCTGAATTTCTCTTGAGGATAGTGAGATGCAACTGCTCCACAGACCGTCACAGTCTCAGATGTACCTGCAGAAAGCACAACCTTGAATGTTCTGCAGATTGTGGTCAATATCGAGGATCTGGATGCACAAATGTAGTCCAGATGTCTGATGAAGATAGCGATGACGATTAGCAATTACATGTTTCAGACAATAAACTTTTGGACAGAATTATAACTATTTAATAGTTTGTTAAATCAATAACATAGTTTATAGAGTTGAAAATTTACGGTTAAATGGTCTATTGTGTATATAGTATAGCAGATTTGTAGATCCAACCAAGGTGTTTCATTCCTCTAGTTTTACTTTTAGATGGGACGGCCATGCAGATGAAGCATCTGTCTACCCAGGAAATCATTTATTTACATCTTTTATGTACTGTATGATTCTTTTTAAAATATTCTAGCATTCTAGCACCTTAAACTTATTATTTATGCCACATAGAAGAAAAGCCAGAAGAGAAGTTACATTAAATAATTATATTATCGCGGCCATATTGAATTTGTGCTAATTTTCAGTTACCCAATCAACACATTTAGCACTCTCATACCTTCCCTGACTCAAAACAGTACCATAGCATCATGAATTTTTAAAATACCCCATCTAGAATTAAAGATATGTTCAAATAGTTATATTTCCATGTTGTAAAAATGTGCAAATTTGAATATATGCAAATTAGGTATATTTCTGTCAGTCTGTCAATCTAGACACCTTTCCGAAAAGCACTGTGAAGAAATTTATTTCTGTTGCAATTTGTGACGGGTTGGCCCCCTTTTTTGGCTAGAATTACTGGACTATATGACATAGTTAAGCATTGGATTAGTATGCTCATCAATATTTCCCAGAATACATTTTAGAGCATTTAATGTGAAAATGAGTTCTGTGAACGAGGATAACCATTTTCTAACTGAATTCCAAAAAATGTATATAAATTTACAATCCCAAAATAAGTGATAGTAATCTACACTAACCGCTTCACAAAAAGAGCATAGAGGAGAATCTTTGAGATTCCATGCATACAGAAGTTGATTAGAAGGCAAACATTTCATAGTAAGCTTGTACTGGAAATTTCTAAGCTTTGTATTGATTGTGATTTTATATGGGAGTGTACATAGAGGTCCCCATGGTATTATAACATCCAGGATGACATGCCAGTATTGCTGGATACGTCTTGGAATTTCAGCAGCACAGCATGCAATTCTTTATTAATTTTATCACCACTTAGCCATTTACAATTACGCATGTTTGGTTTACATACACATAATTTGTTTCCAGCACAACCAGCTATGAGATTTTTCCATTTTGAAGGAATGGCAGATTTTAACTGAAAAAATTTGTATCGGGTACATACATCCTCATATTGTAAAATAATTCAAATGATACAAAATTACAGTTCTCATCAAGAAGGTCATTAATAAAAACAATACCATGCTCAATAAAACTTCTCCAAACTATTGGTATACTATTTATGCGGATATTAGAATTATTCAAAATGATTTCCTGACAAAGACTTTCAATCGTAGGTTCTGATTCAATACAATTATAACGCAGACATGCTGTAAGAATTTGTTTTTAAGAAATTAGAATATAAAGGGTCCAATATTGTATGGTCCTTCTCTTTAAGGTTTGATAAATATAATAAAGAACCACCAAAGCTACCTAAAAGATAGTTATAAAGTCTACTACAGAAAGAACTTTTCACATGAATAAGCCTTGGTATCCAAGCAGCTTTAAGAGAATTGTTAAAAACCCTTCAAATTGATTAAATTCAGACTGCCCTTATCATACGTGTTGTAAACTGTGTTTCTTCTAACCCAGTCACGTTTACCTCCCCACAAAAACTGAAACACCGGGGTTTCATACTTTAAAAAAAATGCTCATTGGGCGAGGGAAGTGAAATGAACAGATGTACAAATTGAGAATTCACTAATGCTTTAATTATAATAATCTTACCATACAACGTAAGACCCCTACCTCTCCATGGCTGCAGTATTTTCCTCGCTTTCACAAGACGAGTATTAAAATTTAGTGTGACTAGCTGCGATAAATCTTCAGGAATATGAATACCCAATACATCAACAGATCCGTCAACCCAAGTTAAAGGATGTGACGTCTCAATATGGAAATTACTATGTTTTAATGACCCGGTACGCTTCACTTTACATTTTTCATAATTCGGTTTTAGACAGAAAACTTTAGAAAAACCACTAATAATATCCATCAATTTACAAAATGTTTTGTAGGCACAATTGTGAAACTCGTGTCATCTGCGTATTGTGAAATTTTGTTTTCAATTGGTCCTGTAAATAAACTATTTATTTCCTCGCAATTTCTTATTCTAATAGCCAAAAGCTCAACAGCAATGACAAATAGATATGGTGATAATGGATCAAATATTCAGTTCAAATATTAAGTCAAACCTTTTCTTGAGAGCCAACAGTTTTATCAGAAACAAGAATCTAGAGGACAATTCATTAAACATTCTCCGACTGAAGAAATTCTTTCTCAGTTCAGTCAAGCCATTGCAACCTACGGTAATATAAAATAAAAGGTTGAATATGCAAATTATAATTTTTCTTCGCTCAATTTTGAGCTTACAGTAATGTTGGTTTGCTTTGACCATGATACATCAGATTGGCACTGACTTTTACACAATTTTAGTTTTCTAATTAAGGACTTTCTGTATCGCCAGAAAGTTTTGAGGTGCTAATTTTACAAATTTGGCTAGTGTATTGTTTAGAAGCCACTACCACATTTTGTAACTTGGTCCATTGTTTACAAATTATAATCCACAATTGACAGGATATGGAGATGGGATATGTGCTTATATATATACGTCAAAATGGCGCCTGGCTGTTAATACAGAGAAAACAAAGGTTATTGTATTCAATAAATCAAACAGAGCCCTGAGCAATAATATATTCTTCTTCGCTGAAAAAGAAATTGCCATAGTTAAGCAAATTAATTACCTGGGTAACTATAAGTGCTAATGGCAAACATAAAGAGGGTATCAATAATTTAAAAAATAAAGGGATGAAAGCTCTCTTTGCTTTGAAATGCAAACTCGGTTATGACAACTCACTAAACATACCCCTCCAACTATCTTTATTTGACAAACTGATAAGACCAATTATTGTATATGGTAGTGATGTTTGGGGTGATGAAAGCACAACTAAGTCTGCAATTGAGGATGTTCATCTTTCATTTTGTCGGTTCATTCTTGGTCTCTCAAAATTCACACCAAAAATGGCTGTTTATGGTGAGCTAGGAAGGTACCCCATTGACTGTTTTATCAAGAAACAACAACTTAAATATTTCAACCGGGTAACAAACTCTGATAACACATTACTAAGAGAAGCCTACTTAGTAAACAAGAATGTAAAAAGTAAATGGTTTACAAGTGTAGAAACCCTCATGCAAGATTTAGATGTTGTCACCATTGTAAACTCAAGTGAAAAAATAATTAAGAAAAATTTAGACTTTATTCATAAAAAAATAAACAAATCATTTGAGAACCAATGGATCTTAGACATGCATAATGATAATAGAAAACTAACCTTGGCTAAAAACAAATTAAGAACATACAGACTTTTCAAACAAGATTTAAAAATTGAAAATTACCTAATTAATATGCAGAACCATGGTCTTAGAAGGTTAATTGCAAAATTCAGGACAAGCAACCATGACCTTAAAATTGAGAAAGGCAGACATAATAATGTGCGGCTGGATAAAAGAACATGTGATATGTGCAGCCAAAATATAGTTGAGGACGAGCAACATTTTGTAATGAAATGTCCAGCTTACAGTCACCATAGGGACAAATTATTCCTGACTGCACAAAATAAAATTCCAAATTTTGATAAAGAAAATAGTCAGAATAAATTCATTTTGATTATGGCAAACCATACTCTAGCACCAGCCTTAGCTGTCTTCTTAAAAAACAGCTATGGAACAAAACAGCAACAACTATCAGTGTATTAGGCCACATTCTGTGTTCATTCTATATTCTGTATTCACCATTGGCTGCAAATTGTATTTTTTGTTTTTGACTTGTTTTTTTTTTTTTTTAGAAATCTTTTTATTTTTTGTTTTATTTTTTAGATTGTAGTTTGTTTGTTTTTTAATTTCTTTCTGTAAGACCCTTTTTATCCTTTCCTAAGGATTTTATGCGTCTAATAAAAATATACTGTGCTGGTCGGATAATTGTTCAGGTTGAAAGCGTTTCTGTGGTGGTCGCTAATTTTTTTTACCAGTGGGACCCACCAGTGTAAAAAGATTCCTGAATGTTGCTGAAAATTATTGTTGCTCTCTTCAAGATTTTTTTCTATCGATTTTTTTTACAATTCCTCTACCCAAGAGTTTCTAACAGTCAATACCTGTCATAGCAAGTGTAATACAGTTGAGTCGTTTGTTGTCATCAGCTTTATTCAATTATTTGGTTTGCACATGACTGAAAAAGGTTAATACAAAATGAGAACTTGTATAATTTCACTGAAACATAAAACATCTGAGTTGTTGTACTAAGTTGCACTGATCACCATCCCTCACCGTCCCTCAACACCAGGGACGGTGCATTGATGTAGCATGTTGGATACCATGTGACAAATCCAATGTATTTACATGTACCGGTAAAGGTGAACTTAAGTCAAATCGTCACAATGTTTTGTAAAATTCTCAAAATAACCTCATAAAAGCCTCATTAAAAATCAAAGAAAGCTTAGAAAGAACTCCCATGTGCTGAGAGTATTGGAGACACATTAAATATAATTCGAAATTACTTAGCTGAAAACTAATTATGCAAATCAGAAAATTAATATGACCAGATTTGAGTGTAAAACTAATGAGGTCTGCGCAATGTAACAGAAAATCTATGTCTCCAAGTTTAATTGAAATGTGATTAGAACCAAAAAATTATGAATTATTATGCTTATTAGGGAATTAATATGAACAGATTTTTACCCCAAACTAATTAGGTTTGTACATTGTCCTAGAGCATCTTTGTACTAAGTTTCATTGAAATGGAATAATTAGCACCGTGAAAACTCCAAAATTTCGACCCCTCTAAAAATTTGACCGCCTATTTATTTGCCGGGTTTCGGTGTTTTATTTACCTCCAAATTTTCGACTCCACTAAAAATTGCCGACTCATTCTTATTCGAAAATTGCGACCAGTTTTAGTTTTCCCCCAAACGAAAAAAAAACCGATGTGAGCGTTCAAACGGGACCTTCCTCAAAGGCATGAATCCGGGTTTCTGATTGACTGAGAGATTTTTATTTTATTGGTAACGAAAATATATTCTAAATAGACGAAGTTTCAAATAAAAACGAACACAAAAATCTCGGCATGCTGCGTTTCTGAATTGTTGATTATTACTGTACTCAGTAGTGATTATAATAATGTACACAAAATAAATTTGTTGAATGGTTATGAAATACAAATAAAAGTCAACTTAGTTTCATCGTAAGCGAATGATTCCGGTCTCGTATAAACGTTTGATGCTGTAGGATATCCGCCATGTTCTCTTAGGTCAAATAGGTCAAATCGCTAATTAACCAATCAAAAAGCTGGATGATGCGAAAACGGCATGATTTTTTTTAAATAAAAAAATTAGTTGTTTTTAAAAAATAAACTGGTCATCTGAAGAATAATTTAACATTGTTCACAGTGATAACAGCTCATTCTCGAAAGGAAGCTTACCCGCTCACGCTAGTCACGATAAAAATCATACACGTGTACTCTTGAATAGACAGACGTCAATGACTACGGTAAAACTTAGACTCTATTTTAGCCGGCAGGATTGATTGAAATGTCCGAAAAATGACGCCAAAATACACCTTAAAAGTCCCATTTTATTTTCTTAAATCCCATTATATTTTTTAATCCAAGGGCGAATTTACGGCAGAATTTGGTCCCTCAAATCACCGGTACGGTGCTCAAATAAGGGACACGTGAGCTTTGATTCTAACCGGATACATTGCACTGGGTCGGGGAGATCGTTTGCTAAACTTCCATGTATCTTTTGTCCAATGGGTACCTGTACTTCGAACATTCGCAAGTTTTCCTAGGTAGTGCGAGACAGCTTTGTCTTTTGACCTATTAGTTTTGTGCTGACCTCTTCTCCGCGTCTTGATGTTTTGTTTTGCTTGTCATAATACTCACTGATTGATGACTTTGTTTAGATTTTGAGTTACAACTCGGCCACGACCTTTGCTTTTACCGTGAAACATGAGGAAGTTTACGTCAATTGACGGACATTGCATTTTTTAAAAACTAATGAAGCACACTGTCTATCATCCCCATTTTTTTTTGCTGATTTCTATTCTGAAAAATTCGACCGTCCGAAAATGCACCTTAATTTTGACTCTAAAAACACGTCACATTTCTAACACAAATTATTTAAAACCAGTCGAAATTTTGGAGTTTTTACGGTACTTTAGATATCAGTGTGAAAGATTAAAATTGGTTAATTATGCAAATTAGGTAATTAATATGTACAGATTTTAACCCACAATTATTCAGGTCTGTCTATTGTCCTACAGCATCCATGTACATTCATTGATATGTGATGTATAGTACCTGAGATATCAGTGTGAAAGTTGGTTAATTATGCAAATTAGGTGATTAATATGCACAAATATTTACCGGAAACTAATTGGGTCTGCATAATTCTAGATTCATTGAAATATGATGATTAGTACTTTAGATATCAGTAGAAAAGCTGAAAATTAATTATGCAAATTAGGTAATTAATATGCACAATAATTTACCCTAAAACTAATCAGGTCTCTGCATAGTCCTAAAGGATCTATGTACCAAGTTTCATTGAAATGCGATGATTAGTACTTGAGATACCCGTGGAAAAGCTGAAAATTAACTAATTATGCAAATTAGGTGATTAATATGCACAAATATTTATCGAAAACAATCAATCTCTGCATAGTCCTTGAGTATGTAAGTACCAAGTTTCATTGAAATGTAATGCTAACTACTTATATCAAATGCTGAAAATTAATTAATTATGCAAATTAGGTAATTAATATGTACTGATATTACCATAAAAACTATCAGGTCTGTGCAGTGTCGTATGACATCTATGTACCAAGTTTCATTGAAATGTGATGATTAGTACTTGAGATATCAGTGGAAAAACCGAAAATTGACTAATCATTATGCAAATTAGGTAATTAGTATACACGGATTATTACCAAAAACTAATCAAAACCTAGCATTAGTTCAGAGCATCTATGTACCAAGTTTCATCAAAATCCAATGAGTGGTTGTTTAGATATCAGTGGAACAGTCATGGAACCACTAAAAAATAGCTAATTATCATGCAAATTAGGTAATTAATATGCACGGATTTTTACCAAAAATTAATCAAATCTGCGCATATGTTCAGAGCATCTATGTACCAAGTTTCATCAAAATCCAATGAGTGGTTCTTTAGATATCAGTGGAACAGTCATAGAACAGCTAAAAATTAGCTAATTATCATGCAAATTAGGTAATTAATGAGCATGGATTTTTACCAAAACCTAATCAAATCTGCGCATTGGCCCAGAGCATCTATGCACCAAGTTTCATCAAAAACCGATGTATGGTTCTTGAGATAGCAGTGGAACAGTCGGACACACATACACACATACACACACACATACACACATACACACATACACACATACACACATACAGACACACTAACTGCAAAGACTCCCATTTTGTGCTTCGCACATGGGAGTCAAAAATTGTTAAATTCCATTCCATGATATGCAATAATACTCTAAACCTCATAATTTCACGTTGTGCTGTGTTCAATCATGCTCCCATACAGCATAAACAAGACAACTAAAACTAAAATGTACTGATATTTCAATGCATGCTGTGTGACGTCTAGGTTACTTTCAGTTAATACTGTTCACAGTAGGAAATGTTAGCTAAAAAAATTACATTCTATACTGAAAAAAAATGTATTAAAGTTCAAATAACAGTATTCATTTAGTGTTTTCATAAAAATAAATTGTTTTTATATGAATGGAAGTCTCACATTGACTTCATTTTAGGTTATATCAAGGGCAGATAAAAGATAAGGGCTATATGTGGAGTGGGTAATTCCACAGCAAAGCACACAAATTAGGCAAATTTCAAGTGAGAAAGACTGTGACAGAAATGGTTATTGTGTATTTTTGTTGTGTATGGTTGCTATGGTTATTGTGTATTTTTGTTGTGTATGGTTGCTATGGTTATTGTGTATTTTTGTTGTGTATGGTTGCTATGGTTATTGTGTATTTTTGTTGTGTATGGTTGCTATGGTTATTGTGTATTTTTGTTGTGTATGGTTGCTATGGTTATTGTGTATTTTTGTTGTGTATGGTTGCTATGGTTCTTGTGTAATTTTGTACTGTGTGTGGTTGCTTTCTTGACATTAGAATCACCATTTATTTTAAAAACCAGACCCTTCTTCAAAAGTTCTTTTGAGGATAGCGAAACATTCAGCCAATCATAACAAAACATGGGTATTACCGTGTATTTGGGGAAAGGTTGAATGAACAATAGCAAAAGTACTTGGTTTTTCCCTGAACATTCTTTATGGTAGAACAGCACTATTCTCACTTTAGTGAAATTCACAATAAAATGTCATTACATATCCATGTGATTTCAAACCATCAATGGTTATGCAAGTTGCATACCCTCATCTATTATCAACCTTTGAATACGTCTATGTACTTTGTATTTAGAAAACCCAATTTAAGTTGTTCATGTTTCCTTTTCCACTGTCTGTTTCTTAGCAACAACTTCACTATCACCCTTTTCATCCACTGCTTTTCTTTTCATGCTTTCTTTGATTTGATTAGCAATAGTTTCCTTGGCAACCTTCAATATTTCTGTAGCACCTTCATTCTGCAGTGTGATGGCGAGATCCTTCCCAAGATTCTCAGCAGTATACATTGCATTCTGGGAAACATCTTGTGCAATAATACCAACAAACAGCTTGTTATTAGTTTCCTTCTGCAAAATCATGAAAAATTTGATCCATTAACAAGAAAATTTTCACTGGCAAAATATAATATCTGTATGTTTCGTCTGTGCATAATAATAATAATAACACTTTATTATCACCGTAAAGAAATTTAAAATCTTTAAAATAAAGTTAAATTAATAAACATGAACACATTAATTATAATAAAAGTATCAAAACAAATAAAGTTACTAAATGCTTCTTTTCAAGTTTGCATTATCAATGTATTGGATTAGTGCTTTCAGTAAATAAATATCTGATATGTTGATGATTGTCTTCAATTTTTCTGTTTTGTCCATCTCGTGTAAATTATTAAATATTTTGTTAAATTCATTGTAAAGATGTAATGAAGTGATTTCATCTTCTTATACATTGCATGTTTTGCATATTCTGAGTGGTGTTTTTGGACGAGTATGTCTTCCTAATTTGATTGTGGCAACTAAGCCATAATTTTGCCAGTGTTTCAACATCATGGAGTTTATTTAATTTAGTTAAATATGGTGCTTGTTTAATTTAATTTTTTATTTGTCTGTATGTCCATAGTTTATTGTAGTAGTCTTTAGATATTTAACTATAAGATTCTAATGCCATGTATTATGGTCTCATAGTAACCATAGCAACCATGTGGTTGTTGTCAGCCAATTGACTTTTTTTCTTGTTTTATTTGAAATATAATGTTTAAAGGCGAACTTCAATTTCGTGAACAAGTCTTGGTGAACCATGAATCTGGGCAACAAAACTGAATATTGAAGGTAGAAATGTGACAAATCAGTGTTTTGTTAACATCCATGTTATTAGAAATTTTGGACAGAATTCCTAGTTTCCGAATTGATAGTTTTTGCACGTTCATTGTTGTGTGAGTCAACAAATCGGAAGGTAGGACAGATTTTAAACGTTCCAAACACGCTGTGCAGCTAGCATCAATTTTTCCAACTCGCAACGTTAAAAATCCCTGAAATAAAACTCATCTTTCAACTAACTCCTACTAGCCTCTGAAAATTTGCACACTATTCTGCCTAAGCAAGAATAACGAGCATGCAAATTATCTATAGCATATTTTCATATTCTTTGCGGGTATTTTTGGAGTTGAAATCTATGTTACAGTCATATTTACTCTGTGAAACACACACGTACTATCTCTATTTCAGTCCATTTTCTCTAAAAATTATCTTTTTCTACTGGAAATCCATGTTTCTCAGCTGTCTTAAATAGTTCGTTGTTTGTACCCACCCACACTCACTCCACTATCTTTAAAAAAAACTGATTCAAATATGCCGCTGACTTCTTCCGGGTTGCATGTTTTGACTTTTTATATTTTTGTCCTACCCTCACCCGTTGTTAGGTAGGTTACGCATGCAAAAATGGAATTACATCGCGTATGACGGTAATTCGGGAATTGAGAATTTATCACATACATGTGGTTTCAGTAAATTAAAACAAACTTTTGTTCTTCGAAATCTGTTTTTTTTGAAGAAATTCACACTACCGGTAATAATATTGCTGTCTAAGGAAAGCTATTGAAATGTACGAAACGTGATGGTACAAACACTGGAATACATAATTGCAAAGAAGGTAAGCAGTGAGCTATCCATACCTTAAGTGTTTCTATTTGTTCGGACAAATCCTTCTCAGATGACTTTTTAATACACTGCGAACCATCAAGACTCAAAGCAGCACCAGTCAACTCTAACTGCAAATACAGACGAATTTGTTTTAGTGACAATCTCTATATAGCAACCACCTGCCTATAGTGACCATATTTTCACATACTAGTATTCATTCTTGTTTAGAGACCAAAATAATAAAAAAACAATGTTTAATGGTTTACTCAATTAAATATGTTTTTGTACCAATACCATCACATTATTTTTTGGATCCATAAAAAAGTAATTCGAAAAGACCATTTTTAAAGAAGTCCTTTGGATAGTTGCTTTTTACATTTTTTATTTTATTTTAAATACCTTGTTATTTTTAACTTCACTATGTACTGCTACAGGTGCACTACATCCACCTTCAAGTTGCCGTAAAAACGCTCGTTCACTGATGCATCGTATTAATGTATCATCATCATGGAGCTTGGAAACCAGTTTGATTGTTGGTTGATCATTTTCTCTTACTTCTACACCCAAAGCTCCTTGACCAACAGCATACATACAATCTTCTGGGTCCAGTATCTAGAATTAAAAGTATCTTCAAATATACAACACATTTACTCTACTCGTTTTACTCTGTATTAGAGGGAAAGTGTAAAAAGCAAACTCTACATTTTAGTTTATTCCTAGAATGTGTGGGAAGTCGTAGATTTGAGTGTACATGATATTTTTTATTACCAGATGTCCAGTAGTCAGACATGACACATGTACCTATTATTATGTAACTAGAGGTTTATGTGAACATAACCTAAAACAGACCCTGAGAGCAATACATTGAGAGTTCTTGTATAACCCTGTGAGGATTTTGAACTTGAGTGGGAAACTTGAACAGGAAAGTTTAATACTTAAATAATAACACATGTTTGTGAGGGTAATATCATGATTTGTTGCCTGCCCAAGGGATGGTGGTCATGACCATAATATTGATGATGCCAGAGCCGAAGGCGAGGGCATCATCAATATTATGGGCATGACCAACAGCTCGAGGGCAGAGAACAAATTGTGATATTGCCCGAATAATCATGTGTTATTAATTTTATCACATCAAACAGACATCAACCATGACAATCACATCTATTGATGTCACGTTGATGTGACTGAAATTACTTTCTCACTAAAGTACCACACCTTCTATACACAAGTCACACAGCTTTAGATCGTTTTCGGTTATCATCGATGTGCAACGCGTAGAAATGCTCACAGGGTAGAACGCGCCACAGCAACCCCGGCTGCAATGGCTTTGCTGTACATTTTTGCTTCATATAAAAATATCCTAAACATCAAAACAGAGTATCTTACTTAATATCCATTATGGTACATTTGCTTTCTATTTCTGATGGATAAAGTTCCTTCAAAACCTTGAAAGCAACCCCGAAAACAAAAACGGCAGAGGAAGCACCAGTGCAGTGAAAGACAATTTGTTATGCGCTGTATCATTGCGCAGTAGTTTCAGTGACCTCATCCATGTAATATATCATGTAAAATCCATTTTATTCAATGTCATGTGACTGAGCCTCAACCAATCACAGCATGCGTAACAACAGTGAGAGGTGATACAAATATATAAACACCCATTGATGTTTTCTCTCACGTTTGCACATAGCATGGCAAGCAGCTATCCAATCAAGGTGGTAAATTCAAGCATGGCAAGCAGCTATCCAATCAAGGTGGTAAATTCGTTTGCATGGCAAGCAGCTATCCAATCAAGGTGGTAAATTCGTTTGCATGGCAAGCAGCTATCCAATCAAGGTGGTAAATTCGTTTGCATGGCAAGCAGCTATCCAATCAAGGTGGTAAATTCTCACGTTTGCACATAGCATGGCAAGCAGCTATCCAATCAAGGTGGTAAATTCGTTTGCATGGCAAGCAGCTATCCAATCAAGGTGGTAAATTCAAGCATTCAGCCACTCATTGCATGCTAATTCTATTCAGCTATCCAATCAAGGTGGTAAATTCAAGCATTCAGCCACTCATTGCATGCTAATTCTATTCAGCTATCCAATCAAGGTGGTAAATTCAAGCATTCAGCCACTCATTGCATGCTAATTCTATTCAGCTATCCAATCAAGGTGGTAAATTCAAGCATTCAGCCACTCATTGCATGCTAATTCTATTCAGCTATCCAATCAAGGTGGTAAATTCGAGCATTCAGCCACTCATTGCATGCTAATTCTATTCTTCTTGACCTAGGACATTTTTTTTTTTAAATTTGCTTGATGATAATGCGAATAATTTTAATAAAAAAAGTTTTGGATGAAAAGTTATAGCATGAATTAAAATAATACAAATTAAAATATGAACATCAAAAATTAGTTTTTAAATAAGAACTGGATGCCTGAATTAATAGCAATGCAAATTAATGAAAATTTTACAGTATGTCATTTCAAGATTTCATAATCGTGACAAACATAGCACACTACTGTCATGAATTTTTTCTATCAGTGAAAATCATTTTGTAGTGAAAATTTCTCACCTGACTTATTCTATCTTCCCATCCCATTCTCTCCAATCCAGCCACTGCCAATATAATAGCACTGTATTTATCACCTTCGTCAAGTTTACGTAATCTGGTGTTCAAATTACCTCTCTGTGATGTGTCGCAAGCATTAAAGAAAATTCCAATTACAATATTTGTCGTATTACAAGCACATCTCACATGAAATATGTCTGTGTACCAAAGGATGTATTCTGCATGAGAAGTGATGTTACCAAGTTTTATAATTATGATCTGAGAGTTCCCTAGCCACCATGAGCACTGTGTCCATTTTCGCCCAAATCAAAACACAGGCATACTAGCCCCTATAATGAATTTGATACAATGACACTGAGCTTCTATCAATACTGTATATTAAATGTACAGTTAATTTGTCTTGATAATAAAGGATACAATGTCTTCAAACTTTAAATGTGGATATCTTCTTTGTAACTGAGCTATTCGTCTTAAGGAGCTTGTTCCAATTACACTGTAAAGAAAAAAGCAGACATCTGACTATGATCACAGTTATGTCCAACTTAAATGATTTGAAACTAACATGGCAGTTCAAGGCAGTATAAATGTAGATGTGGTAATAAGAAACCTGATTGTTGTGAGGAGAATTGTGAACCAAACTATTCACCAGTAAGTGAGATGTTAGAGGCTCTACCCATTACATATTGCCTGCAGACATGTTTTTTCCATTAATTTTGGCTATCCTTGGAGTCTTTCAGTGGGTGATGTGTTACAATAAAATGAGATTTTTCTATTGCTATGAACAGATTAACTATTTTGTTTCAAAATATTGTCAATCACCTGCAGAATTTTATCTACTGTCCAGACATATTAATGTGCAAAAATGTTGGGACTGTGAAAAAAGTGTGCAGGTAATTGACAATATTTCAAAACAAAGTAGGTATCGGTATAAATAATATTACAACATTGAGAGCAATGTCAACAACAAAATCTTGGTGGTTTTCACTTTAGTATGTAATCTCATACAATGCCAGTTTGCAAAACGACTGCATATATACAAATACATAACTGTGAGTTTATGGGAATAAATGTACGACCAGAATAGGTCACATGACCCAGAGTAGTATGGTTATGTTTGGTGAAAGTGTGAAAATAAGATACATGTCCAACAAAAATTACCTGTCTTTTGAAAGTTTTTTTAAAGTTTTCCCAGCATGCTTAGGGTGTAACACTACAGCATCATATGGGTTATCTCTTCTGTTTCAATAAAAATATAGCATGATCAGTGAGAGAGGTTTGAACCTTGATATAAATTGTGATGAAATGGTTATCATGAAAAGCTGGATTGATTCAGAACTGACTATTCGCATGATTAGAGCTATTCAATTCAATATGGCAATCGCATACTAAGCATTTCTAAAAAAAACTAATTAATTGCAACCACTGCCTTTTGAAAATAGCCTTTGAGCTGAAAGTGGCTCTCCAGTAAGGTGAGTGATTAGCAGAGCTGTGCTATCAAAATATCTTTAAAATTTTGTGGATTGAGAGAAAGATAATTAGATTTTCTAGGTTAATGAAATGAAAATGGCGTGGGAGCTAAAAATAGCTCTCTTGCACAAAGTAGTGTGAGTGATTATGGGGGCTATACTATAAAAATCTTTATCGTTGTCATCATATTCCTCGATCTCATAACTCTTGTCAGACGATGATAAGATAGATTCTGTGTCGCTTTCCGAGCACTGCATGCGTATAGCGGCCATTGTGAAACGATGACAAATTCACCCCAGTGACGTCACAAATCACCCTTGTATGCTAATTAAGTTCTCCAGCTGGAGCCTCGTTCTTAGTTGGCCAAGAAATTGGACGTGGGCGTTTCTTTATCCAGAACATTATTATTATTGATACATTTTTCACTTGATTTTTTTTCATAATGTTGTTTATAAATAAATTTTGCACTCGAAAAAAGTCAATTGTCCCAATTCAGTTACACTTTAAGCATAATGTAACCACTGATGTAGACGTATCGCTCCACTCAGGTGTTACCAGTAGTTATAGCCATACCATCTGGCAACATAGATTGTAAATTTTGTGGCATCCTAACAATAACCTCATATTATTATACTTACTTGCAGACAGCAGCTATAGCCATACCATCTGGCAACATAGATGGTAAGTCTTTCAGTGAATGTACAACAAGATCCACTCTTTTATCTTGTAATGCTAACTCCAGCTCTTTTGTAAATAAACTCTTTTCTCCAATCTTGGATAATGCCTTGTCCAAAATATTATCCCCTGTGGTTGACATGGTAACTGAAACAAGAATTAGTTTTTTTTTTTTTTTTAAATGGTATTCACTCTACCGGTTTTATAAAAGCAAACATCTTCAAAGAAAACGCATTAAAACCAAATTTAAATAACACATGCAAATAACAGTATATGAAGCAAATAAGATACATACTTTTGGAAATATTATTTTGAATTCACTTTACTGTTGTATCTCTCACTCAGAAACATACATGTAGCATGAGTGAAGAATTTGGATATTATTTTCACTACAGTTTCAACTGTAATAACATATAGTAAGTGTACGATTGAATAATATCTATGTACTTACTAATTTCAAATTTGTGATCAGGGTAAAACTTTTGTAACTGACTGACAACATGATTTGTTTGTATCAGTGCCAACTAGAAAAAAATAATAAAAAAATTCATCAAAATATAGTTTCAAATCACTACAAATTTTCTTAGATGTCAAAGAACATTTGCTTCAATGGAAGGCTTCAAACAATAACACCTTTGTGTTATTGAAAACCACTTTTCACACAGAAGGTGCTTGCTCGCAGCATGCTTTAGGCACACACACCCCTGCACAAATGGATTTGTATATTAATAGCCATGCCACAGTTTAGGTATAGACATATTTAGGGTGGAGCGAATGCAAAATAAAACAATTTTTACACATTCTAATATGCAAATCAATGTGCGGCAGAGGAGTGTGTGCATGAAGCATGCTGGGAGAAAACAGCCACTGTATGGAGAGTGATTGAAAACATGAATGACACAAGTCATTGTCAATGACACGTCCTCGTTCCGTTCCGTTCATATTTGAGTGACATAACCTCTGGAGATTATACATCCTGGTATATGCTAAGTGACATATACATTCAAAGCAGATCATGACCGAAATGCACCTGTATATGTACAACACATTGTACTACATGTAAATCTGAACAAAATCCATCCATGCATGACTGAGATCCGGTTCCGGAATTGTGAAAATACGTGATTTTGATGCATTTCCGGCCTTAAAATGGCCATCATTCAGCTATTGTTAAGCGGATCATGAAACAAATGCACATATCTATTTGTGACATGATGTACAATGTACCATGTGTGTGTGAAGTTTGAACTTGATCAATCCAGACATGTCTCGGATACGGATCCAGAAATGAATTCTTTAAAACAAAATGGCCGCCAGTCAGCCATTTCGAACTTGATCCGAAAAAAGAAAAATGACGTGCATCAAGGTCCTATTATGTGTAATGTATGTACCAAATTTGAACAAAATCCGTTCATGCATAACTGAGATTTGGGTCCGGAATGGTGAAAAAATGCGATTTTGATGCATTTTCGGCCTTAAAATGGCCGCTATTCGGCTATCGTTAATCGGATCATGAAAAAAATGCATGTGCATATGTCCCATATAATGTGTGATGTATGAGTGAAGTTTGAACTTCATCGGTCCATGCATGTTCGAGATACAGGTGATCACGGACGGACGCACGGACACACACAGGGCAAAACATAAGTCCCCGTTTTCGGATTACAATTCTAACAATTCTAAATACAATTCTAAATACAATTCTAACAATTCTAAATACAATACAATAATAAAAAAAATAAGAATAAAATAAAGACTGGGTTAAAAAAAAATGTTAAAACATTACTATTAAAATGCATACTATTAAAATAAAAACTGATCTAAATAAAGTACTACCGTAGTAATTTATTCCCACCAACCCCCCTCCCATAGGTGAAGTGATTACAAATTTTATTTTAGCTTAAATATTGTGTTTTTCAAAAATTTCGACAGAGGTATACTGTTGATTACATGAGATACTACCAGATACGCACACATCTAACCACAAGTTTCTCAAAACCTTTGATTACATGAGATACTACCAGATACGCACACATAAACCACAAGTTTCTCAAAACCTTTGATTACATGAGATACTACCAGATACGCACACATCTAACCACAAGTTTCTCAAAACCTTTGATTACATGAGATACTACCAGATACGCACACATCTAACCACAAGTTTCTCAAAACCTTTGATTACATGAGATACTACCAGATACGCACACATCTAACCACAAGTTTCTCAAAACCTTTGATTACATGAGATACTACCAGATAAGCACACATCTAACTACAAGTTTCTCAAAACCTTTCATTACATGAGATACTACCAGATACGCACACATCTAACCACAAGTTTCTCAAAGCCTTTGATTACATGAGATACTACCAGATAAGCACACATCTAACCACAAGTTTCTCAAAACCTTTCATTACATGAGATACTACCAGATAAGCACACATCTAACCACAAGTTTCTCAAAACCTTTGATTACATGAGATACTACCAGATACGCGCACATCTAACCACAAGTTTCTCAAAACCTTTGATTACATGAGATACTACCAGATACGCACACATCTAACCACAAGTTTCTCAAAACCTTTGATTACATGAGATACTACCAGATACGCACACATCTAACCACAAGTTTCTCAAAACCTTTCATTACATGAGATACTACCAGATATGCACACATCTAACCACAAGTTTCTCAAAACCTTTCATTACATGAGATACTACCAGATACGCACACATCTAACCACAAGTTTCTCAAAACCTTTGATTACATGAGATACTACCAGATACGCACACATCTAACCACAAGTTTCTCAAAACCTTTCATTACATGAGATACTACCAGATACGCACACATCTAACCACAAGTTTCTCAAAACCATTGATTACATGAGTTACTACCAGATACGCACACATCTAACCACAAGTTTCTCAAAACAAACCAATACAATTGATCAGATATACCGGGTAATATGCAAATAAGTACAATGTATGTAGACATATACGATAAACATTGCCATGGAATCAGGCCACAGTGTTGGTAATTTCTAAAAAAAGCACAGTACATTTTAGAACAAGCCATGCATGGCACAGTTCCTGTTAGTTATCAAACTATATATACAGGTAGTTTTGCTTATAGTAATATAGTTCAAACATAAACATCTCATAGATATGGATCCAGAAGCTGATGCTTGATTATGATGATTTTTTAACATTGAAATGATTGACATTCAGTCATTTTTTATTTGATCGCCAAACAAGTACTTGTCCATATTGTGAGATATTGCTCTGGAACAGCATTACTGTTTGGCCATTTTGAACACATCTGTATATCTAAAACATGATGTATAATGAATATATAAAATTTATATCAGTCAAAGCATGGCAGAGATATGGCACTAGAACAGCATTCCTTAAAACAATATGGCCACCAGTCAGCCATTTTCTATCCAATCTGAAAAACAGAATGACATGCATCAAGTTCACATAATGTCCATCGTATGTACCAAGTTTGAATGAAATCCAACCATAAATTCTTGATTTTGATGATTATTCAGCACAAAAATGGCTACCATTCGTCCATTTTGAATCAGATAGTGAAACAAATTGATGTGCATGTCTATAATATTATGTAGAATGTATGTGTGAAGTTTGAATGTAATCGGTCCAGGCATGTCTAAGACGAACAGACACAAGGATATAAAAGCCCCTGTTTTTGGACTGCGTCCAAAACCCCGTAACAATCTAGGTAATCAAATCTAGTGACTTCTCAACATATTATTATGTAATCAAAGGTTGAAACGGGTGTTATTTTATGCCCAGACTGTATTGTACAAGGATCAATAGCAGCCAATGAAAAAATGTAAATACACACAATTCCAATCAAGTTTTCAGAGCTTTGTGTAAATGTATGAAGAAAATTATAGTGGAGGGCACAAAGCTGGGGCTTTGCTTATAAACCAATTGATAACAAATTGTGAAAGTTGATCATCTGCTTTCATTCAAATTCAAACTTTTAATACTTTTTTTTTCCCAGAGTTAAACATTGTCTATGCCCATATGCCTGCCTTGTTTGTGACATAGCAACTGTAACTGCCAACATATTCAAATTGAGGCACTTGCTGATTGGACAATGTTGAACTGTCTCATTAATATTAGAATTAACAATATGTCACAATACAGTGCTTTCAGAAAAACAGTTACTTTATATATATATTTTACATATTTTATAACTAATTTTTAAAATATATTTACCAAACGCTTCATTCAAATTCAATTGAGACAACTGGATTGGTTTTTAATATTTCAGACTTTAGTAGTTTATCATATTTTTCTTCCACGCAAGGCCCCCCCCCCCTTCCAAATAACTGGGAAAAGGTTATTAAATTTGTCAATTAGTTTCATATCGTGAGTGTGCTCAGATCTTTTAAAAAAAACAGAACTCACACTCAGTCTCTACATCGCAAATAGACAAACGATATTAAACCCAGACCATTGAAATTTACACAGCTAAAGTAAGTCATAAATATGGAATGTTTAAGAACAAGTTAAACCAGTTTAAAGCTGAAAGCTACCTTTTGATATCACTAATGTTCAGTTACGTATGACATTAACTAGATTTAGAGTTAGTAATCATTGTCTTAAAATTAAAACTGGCAGACAATAACAAATTGCAGTTAATTCTAGAATATGTGACCAATGTACAGAGACTGCATTTAACAAAGCAGAAATTCATAAAATTAATTTTAGAATCAGTAGGGAGAGTGATAAATTTATATCCATTATGAGTGTCACACTTTTGATATTTAATTTACATTCGTGATTGGGTGCACATAACATAGTGATACATTATACGTGATTGGGCAATGCAAACCAGATGGCGTGTTGCCACTAGCGCAGTGATTGTTGGAACCACCTGGGGCTATGGAATTAATTAACATATTTAAACTTCACACATGTGTGTAGTCGGGTACTTTTGCTAGAGGTTGTTGGAGAGAGTACATCCTTGTTGTATGATCGTTGCCGTCAGTTTGGGTCGGCTGTGGTAATGTTCGTTGTGAGTCGAGTCACAGTTGAAACTCTGGTTTAAAGTCATTGGCAAGTAAGTGACCTGTAATTTAAATGGTAATGAACTAAACTGAACAAAACGAGTTACCCGATTTATTGAATAAAGCCTTGGCCTCGTGTCAACAGTCACAACAATGGTTGGCGAGACGGAACTTTACCTATTTTTGTACATAAGGAGTAAATTACTTTGCTATTGCCATGCGTTTATTTGATCTTAGACAACCGTGTGGCGTGGAGCACGCTTTGGAAACGTGGTACCGTGGTGTCAACAAAGACTACTGGGACACCGGGTAGAAGCTGACGGGTACATTGTGTTACTAGTCTGGTCTGCGTCCTAGTGAACTACTACGTAACTGGTGGTGTAACGGGAGCACACTCATAATGGATTGAGGAGTCTAGGTTCGAATCCTAGCAAAGCTGACGTGGAAGAAGTCACATGCCGCAACGTCGTCGCTCTATTAATAGTTGTGTAGGACAATTATTTGTTATATTGTGAGCTTATTGAAGCCAGTACTTGTCATTTGTTTGTACATGAGTGATATCGTTAATTTAATGCAACCTTGGTCTGTTGAGTTGTGTCGACCGCTCATTATATAGTATAGAATCATTTAATTTCTCCCTGTTTTAGTCAGGGGTACCCTGGTCAGGACATTGAATGTTTTACGTCCTGATTTGTATTGATATGTGGTAATGTGTTTGTATTAGTTTTGTGTGTATTGAAATAGTATTGTGAATATTCAAATATGTTGGTAGTCTAATGGAAATGTTTAAATACTGGCTGAAAATTGCTAATAAACCAGTAAATACACTGGTCAATGAATGTTACAGACTATGCGTACAAACTGGCACCTACAACTGGGTATCAAGTATTAAACGTCTACTCAAATTATTAAACATGAGTGACGTATGGAATAAAAGCAGCGATAACCATGACAATCTAATCTTTAGATTTAAAGAAAAATTGTAACTGCTATATCAAAAAAATGTCAAGGAATCACTACATGATGATAACAAAGGCGGAAACCACAAAAATAAACTACGAACCTATAGAGAAATAAAACAAGTTTTCACCTTTGAAAATTATTAATCCAAAACACAGGTCGGCGATGACCAAGCTAAGAATCAGTGCACTGCAAATAGAATTTATTTACCAGTGCTTTATTATGAGGGAAGACAGTTTAAAAACATAGTTGAACTCTGGTGACCTTGCCCTTTGTTATATAATATAATTCCCTTTATCATAGTTTGTTTCAATATAAATAGGCATTGTCATAATTAATTTTGAATACAAACAAGTTTTGGGGTTGAACCATCAGTGGGGAATCAGTCTACCGAATGTCCTTAAAAGATGTAAATATCTTACAAAAACATTGGTGCCTTATTTGTTTAATTATTTTATAGAACATAATTTTCAGCTTTATTGAAAGTAATTAAGATATTTTAGAATAAAAACAAATGTCTCATTGCAAAAAAAAAAAGATGTGAATAGATTCATAAAACATGCAAGATAACAGAAAAATTTAGCTGGCTTTAGTCCAAGTATTTTATACAGGTGTCTGTCAAAAATGAATGATTCACTGAGACAAATATGAACTGCCTCATTGTGTGACTACTGTATTATATGAAAAGTAAAAAAAAAAAAAACACCCTTTATGAATAGCTATCATGTTGCAAGCTCTGTTTTGTATGCAAATCAACTTAAATAGTTGGTGTCCAGTGGAGGGAGAAGTCAACAGTACTGTTGCCTCCTGAGAATCTACATCTTCAAACACAGCAATCTCTGAAGTGCGTTTTTAAACTAGTATTATAAAAACTATCATTCTGTTCTAATAGCTGAAACATATTCCTGTGAGTTTTCATTTGTCGAATGAACTGTTTGTCAAATACAGAATACATATATTTTAGAATAATTTTCTTTTCAAAATGTGGACGAAATGTTTTGCTTTTTATGTATTTTTTTATGTATTGTTTTTGATTTGATAACTTTGAACTAAACAGATTTTCTATTAGCTTCAGATCTTGATCAAAGTTAGGCACCCAGTTCATAGGAGTGCTTATATTGATTTTCTGACATCTTGTTTTCTGTAAAGATTTTATTGGTAGGTTTGCAAATGTGTATCAGACTGTGCAATCTCTCCATGAGTTGGTTTTGAAACCCAGTATGGGATTCTGAGATACATTACCAAGGATATTATTACAAGATAAATCATTTGCTTCAATGAACACATACAACAATGCATATTTCCACTGAGATCAGTGACCTTTGATGTGTATCACCAGTGATCAGTCAAGTAGAAACAGTCAAAATATTTTATCAGATTTTCTCAATTTTTGCATGATATTTTCATACAGTACATCTGTTGTTCAAACTCAGGGAAGACTTTATACTGATAAATAAGGTGACCAAGTTTGATAAAGTTTGGAATAGAATTAGTAAAGTTATTATGCACACAATAACAATTATTAACGACGACGACGACAACAACAACAACGACAACGCCGGACAAAATTTTTCCCTTAATATACCTTTCCCTTCCATCTTTGGCAAGGCAAGGTAAAAAGGATTACCAGATGCCTCATAACAAAGAAAAACTATTTTCTTTTTTACTATACATGTCTATTTTTTTTTATTATAAATTATCTTCTTTTCTCTAACTGTTCTGTATTCTAGTAGTTTTAGTTATATTTGTAATTTTGTTTTGTCATTATTTTTATACACATTACCTTTATTTTATGTATCAATACCCCATTGTGGATACGATTTCAATAAAGTTATTATTATTATTTACGATAGTTTCATTGCATTTAATTGTAAGCTAGTGCACGATTATGGATGGAGTAGCAGGACGAAGGTATTTCTGATCGAACCTGGCGACAATGGGTAAATCAAAGAAAGCTTAGAAAGAACTCCCGTGTGCTGAGAGTATTGGAGACACATTCAAAATTAATTCAAAATTACTTGAACTTGAGATGATGATGGAAACGCAGAAAACTAATTATGCAAATTAGGTAACTAATATGAACAGATTTAAGTGTAAAACTAATAAGGTCTGCACAATGTAACAAGTTTCATTGAAATGTGATTAGAACCAAAATAATATTAATTATTATGCTAATTAAAGAATTAATATGAACAGATTTTAACCCAAAATTAATCAGGCTGTCTATTGTCCTAGAGCACTTATGTACCAAGTTTTATTCAAATGTGATGATCAATACTTGAGATATCAGTATTAATTAATTATATTAATTAGGTGATTAAGAAGCATAAATATTTACTAAAAACTAATATGGTGTATAGTCCTAGGTTCATTGAAATGTAATGGGTACTCTTTAAAAGTTTCATTGAAATCCAATGAGTGGCTTTTAGACATCAGTGCAACAGCCATAGAACAGCAAAAAATTAACTAATTATGCAAATTAGGTAATTAATAGGCACAATTATTTATCCCAAAATTAATCAGGTCTCTGCACAGTCCTCAAGTAACTATGTACCAAGTTTCATTGAAACATGATCATTACTACTTGAAATATCAAAAGCTGAAAATTAATTAATTATGCAAATTAGGTAATTAATATGTACTGATATTACCCTAAAAACTATCAGGTCTGTGCAGTGTCATATGACATCTATGTCCCAAGTTTTATTGACATGTTATGATTAGTACTTGAGATATCAGTGGAAAAGCCGAAAATTGATTAATCATTATGCAAATTAGGTAATTAATAATATTCATAGATTTTTACCCAAAACTAATCAAATCTGCGTATTGGTTCAGAGCATCCATGTGCCAAGTTTCATAAAAATCCAATGAGTGGTTCTTCAAATATCAGTGGAACAGTCATGGAACAGCTTGAAATCAGTTAATTATCATTCAAATTAGGTAATTAATATTCATAGATTTTTACCCAAAACTAATTAAATCTGCGCAGTAGTTCAGAGCATCCATGTGCCAAGTTTCATCAAAATCCAATGAGTGGTTCTTCAGATATCAGTGGAACAGTCTTGGAACAGCTAAAAATCAGCTAATTATCATGCAAATTAGGTAATTAATATTCATAGATTTTTACCAAAACCTAATCAACTCTGCGCATCATCCCAGAGCATCTATGTATCAAGTTTCACGAAAATTTGATTAGTGGTTCTTGAGATAACAGTGGAACAAAAAAGTGACATATATACATACATACATACATAAATAAATAAATAAATAAATAAATAAATAAATAAATAAATAAATAAATAAATAAATAAATAAATAAATAAATAAATAAATCAGACATACAGACAGACAGGGTAACTGCAAAGACTCCCTTTTGTGCTTCGAACACGGGAGTCAAAAATCATATGTCACTTCCCATAGCTCAGTTCATTAAGACCAGTCTCAATACCAGACAGTGACTGTGTCTTGAATGAGTTTGGAGCATTAATAGTGTTTTGTTGTTTTGTTTTTCTTTATTATTTGTTTGATGTATGGCCAATTTTATCTTCTCCGGGAGATATTACATGTACGAGTTAATAATTATTATTATTATTAGTAGTAGTAGTAGTATTCATATATTTATCGTGATTTTCATTAAAATGAAAGAGTATTATGGATTGCTAGTCTTTTTGATAAGTTGTCGCGTGAATAAATTAAGAGCAGAAATCAGAATGTAACAATGTAGCAAGATGCCTCACTTTGTCGCCAAGTTAAATGTTCGACTTTTTGTACTAAAAAGTAATCGTGATTATACGCTAAATTACAAACAATGGCCTGTCGAAAATGAGTTGTTAAACAAGATAGTCAAGCATTCGTTGTGCATTCAATATATTAACATTAGATATGAACACGTATCGAATATAATTTATACCAGGGCCGGATCGACCAAACTGTTTTGGGGCCGGAACGTCCAAACCAGGGCCGGAACGTCTTTTTTTTTTTTTTTTTACCAGGGCCACAACAAACCAGGGCCGGATCGTCCTGATACCGCGGACTCGACTCTCCGGAATGCCCGGGCGTCGATCATAAAAAGTGTGGACAGCTGCTCGAATTCGCCACTCTGTTTCAAATTTTGAGCATAAACGAATATTATACAGTACAAGGATGGCTACCGCTGCCCCGCGCGTTAGGTATTCCCCCCTGTTCGCTTCCGCGCGTGCCCGGACACTCCCTCGCGTGTCCGCGCGTTAAGTAGTAGGACCCGTCTAAGAAGGCGGTCTACACTTCATCAGCCTGACCTGCGAAAGTGCCGAGTCAGTGTAATAAATCAACACAGCACTTGCACTAAAAAAATGCCAAAGTGCGTCCCAGATTTAAATAATTCAGAGTGTACCTGACTTTTCCTTGATCCCACTTTCACAGTATTGTCTTCACTCATATTCTTTCAAACACACTTAATCAACGATTCAAAGAAAGCAGAAATAGTCAGCTGGTGGCAGAACTTGCGGTGAGGTCATGACCTCGAGACACGTGTTGTCACTTAATAACCTATGACCTCAGTGTATGTGCTCGGAAAAACATTTCTCGAGTAAGAAGTATATTTGCTAGTGTTTTAGCTACTCCAACAAGAATGACGTGGAACCACATCACCTTCAATAATATAGTACTCGCACATTTTGTGTAATTATGGCAATATATTTCCAAAACAGTCTCACTTGTCTTGTTCATATATAAATAAACACGTTTTGTACAAAATTACAAAAGCAGCATATTACAACTGAGTCAGAGTATTTTATAGTTGATGTATCACTCCGCGTGTAGCGGAAGGTTTGTCATCATCCATGTGTACGTGGCCGGTTCGACATACACTGAGGAGAAACGACTAGTACATTAAAGGATTCGTCTTTGGATTCTAGCAAATACAGAAAAGACGTAACTATGGTGAGTTGTATAATTTTTCTATGGTATAACACGATTGTTTGAGGCAGTTAACTTAACGTTCTTTGCAGACTTTGTACATCATCACTCGCTGAAGAAATTTCCAACATGGCGACCCCCTTGGCTAAAGTTTCTTACCTGACATTTCCTCGATTTGTTGTTAATAAACATCTTGCTCGCGAAATGAAGATGTCTAACTCACCTCGTTACCACTGTCATTGTTAATAGTCACAGCTGATCGTTCTCCTGACAACATTGCGATTTAAATTTGATTACAAACAGCACTGCCTCCTTTAATTGAAAAGCTGTGTGAATTGGGATCGGAGAGAACCGTATTTAATTTATATATTTTTATTATTTTCTTCTACAGGTACTGCTAGCAGCTGCTGTTTGTACCAAGTCGGGGAAACCCATCTTGTCTCGACAATTCGTTGAGATGACCAGGTCCCGCGTAGAAGGTCTCCTCTCTGCTTTCCCTAAGTTGATGAATACTGGGAAACAACATACGTTTGTAGAAACTGAAAGCGTCAGGTATGTCTACCAACCTATTGAGAAGCTGTACATGCTGCTGATCACTACAAAAGCCAGTAATATTTTAGAAGATCTTGAGACCCTCAGATTGTTTTCCCGGGTGGTAAGTGAATTTTAGATTTTTGTTTTGAAAATAATTATTTAATTATTTCTGGTACATGTATCAGATCACAGGGTTACAAATGAAAGAAACTTGTTGAAAAGTAATGTCAATTTACTCTGATCATGGATGTCCTACCAAAGGATGAACCACTGACCAATTTCCTTTGATCTATTTGTTTTGCCACTGATTATTTTGAAGTAATAAATAAACACTGATGTTTACTTCTAATTATGCTTAAGATTGTAATCGCGTAGCCGGTGATCCCCAAGTCTGTTTACACAGTGCGTTCAACAGTTCTCGAAGTCGTTCGGCACATACGGGTCATCACGTGGTTATGTGACATTTTTCCCTAACAAAGTAGTCGTGGAGTGGAGCTCATTACTGCTGAAAGTGAAATCAGATTAACAAAAATGCAGCAAGTTGACGGCATGTTTTAAACCTGCTATCTTGTGCTATCACTAACGTCGACCACGGTAAAAAACAATAATAAACATTTGGTTCTGATATTAAATTTGTTTGTTGCAAATCAATGTAAAGTTGATAAAAAATTAAATAAAAAATTAAAGCAAAAAATTAAAGCAAAAATTTCAAAAACCACTAAGAAAGTACTGTAACTTCCCGATCGTCAACAAATTTCTGTCAATCTGATTTATTTCCGGTGTTTGAAAGGTCACCTGTCAAGTGGGGGGGAACTGCGCATACTTGTCGGTCGCTGTTTTTGAATGTGCAGTGAAATTGTAAAATGGTATGAAATATAACATTTTCACACGATGTACACACCCCTTTTAATGACGGCAAGACTCATCCAAATACTTTGATCTTGTTTTATCATGTCTTATCTGTATGTTTATTGGTAAGACAACAGTTTGAAGAGGTTTTTAACACATTATTACACCAAAAGTAAACTTTCTCAAGTGCTTTTTTAATCTTCTAAACTCAGTGGTTCATCCTTTGGTAGTACATCCATGCTCTGATGTAATAGCTTAACCTGCTTTTTCCCATTGATTTTAAACTAAATTTATCTTTGAATTGCCATTGTGTTTTGTCTTAAACACATTGATCAATACCATTAAAATCCTATTATAAACCGCGGTTTATATTACAATGTATCAAATAAAAAATTGGGATCAACAGCTCAAGTTCGGGGTGCGGTTTCTATTACATACATATTACAATCACTAAATGGGCATGGTCATTTTTTCCCACATCACTTGCACAAAACAAACAATACACTATACATCTTTTGAATATAAGGGTGATTCCAATTTAGATGTCTGGGAAGAGTGATAAGCGTCACGTCACAAAAAAACTGTTCACATGAAAAAAAAAATACTCTGTATTTTTAGTGTAATATGCATTTATTTGTTTAATTTTCTTCGTAACGGAAATTATATTTTGACAGGAGTTTCAAATAAAAATAAGCAAAAGTACGGTACCGTGGGTACGGTAACGCAATCCGGCCATGCTTCGGCTCATAAGTGAATAACTTACTTGTTTTCGAAGTGTTGAAATTGTTGATTATTACTCAGTAGTGATTATAATAACGCACGAAAAATAAATTCGTTGAATTGTTATCAAATACAAGTAAAATTCAACTTAATTTCACCGTAAGCGAATTATTTCGGTCACATGTAAACGATCGATGCAATAAGACATCCGCCATGTAGTTTAAATGCACACGAGACGTTACTTGACCAAATAGGTCAAGTCGCTAATTAACCAATCAAAATGCTGGATGGTGCCCACGTGTTCAAATTACCTTGGTTCATTTAAATATGTTAATGACAGGTCACCGACTTCATGGTGAACGAAACCCGGAAGAGATTTACCGATAATGTCGTGCGATCTTTTGGCTTTGATTTCCATGGAAAAACGACGTGACTTTTTTTTTTAAATTAAGAAATTAGTTGTTTTCGAAAGATAAACTGAGCATTAAAAAAGCATTTAACAGTTTTTCGGTGATAACAGCTCTTTGTCGAAAACTTGAATAGGATTAGGAACAATGTACCAGCTGGTTGAAACAAAGTCAGTCACGGTCTTGTTGAATTGGGGGTGCGGTTAGTAAATAGGTACTTTTCATGTTTTCAATTTTTGTTGAGAACTCTTTAACACTGAAGCCGAAATCTGGGGTGCGGTTACTATTAGGTATGCGGTTTATAATAGGATTTTAACGGTACTGTTTATTTACCAGTATGTCCTCTAACAGGACTGATTTTGTCAAAATAGAATTTCCCAAATCAGCTTTTTGACTGTTAAGGAGGTCAGTCCTCAAGAAGAAAAAAAATTGTATGTTACTGTATGACTTAAGCCCCATTAAAAAAAATTGTATGTTACTGTATGACTTAAGCCCCATTAAAAAAAATTGTATGTTACTGTATGACTTAAGCCCCATTAAAAAAAATTGTATGTTACTGTATGACTTAAGCCCCATTAAAAAAAATTGTATGTTACTGTATGACTTAAGCCCCATTAAAAAAAATTGTATGTTACTGTATGACTTAAGCCCCATTAAAAAAAATTGTATGTTACTGTATGACTTAAGCCCCATTAAGAAAAATTGTATGTTACTGTATGACTTAAGCCCCATTAAGAAAAATTGTATGTTACTTAAGCCCCATTAAAAAATGTTGTGGCCCCTGTCTTCTATGAAGTTATTATTATATCAATATACAATTTACTGCGTCAATGAAGCGCCAGGGAATTAGCACAACTAGTTGTATCACAGCAAATCTTTGTGCGTCAGTGGAGCGTCGTCATATTGGCTTGGAAGGCACACTTTTATTTACTCAAAAAAAAGATGATCTAGTAGTTTTTTTTGTATTATAAGTTTCTGCCAGACCTTGTAAAGAATGGGTTTAGGTAAGATACCCCTTTATTATGTTCATTTATTTGTTCTTAACCTTTTCATCGCAAGACTTGATCATTACATTTTTTGGCATTTTTGTCTAATATTTTTCAATATTTGTGAAAATGAACCCCAATTTTAGAGTCAACAGACAAAATTTGAGGCAATTTTCAGTTTTTACTCAAAAGATTTTTGTCCCAATCTTCTGCAGGCTATAAACTGGACGATTTTGTGATAAAAAGAGGGAACTGGTGGTAAAAAGGTTAAATTGACCCTCCTGTTCCAAATGTGTATTTCAGATTCCTGAATACTGCCGTTTGATGGAAGAGTGTGAAATCTTGGACCACTCATTTGAACTAATCTTTGCCTTTGATGAGATTGTAGCACTTGGCTATCGAGAGAATGTCAATTTAGCACAAATACGAACATTTACAGAGATGGACTCGCATGAAGAGAAGGTTTTCCAAGCTGTCAGACAGGTAAAGTAATTTTCCCTTAGCATCAACTTTTTTTTCCATTTTAAAATAAACTAGAATTTTTACAAAATATTTAAATTTTCTTCTTTCATAATCCAAGTATGTAGTAGTAGTGTTGAAACAGAATAATAGCCTGGGCACTATCTTGTTTGAAGTAAAACTCTGAAAACTAAAGGCTATATTAGTCATTGCTTTATATCCATGAATTTACATAATCAGAGTTTTGGACAACTCACTATTGGTTACTTTGTGTCATTTTTATCTGTCTGTATTACCTATTGTCTGCTTCTATTTTTATATTTTGTTACATCGGTGAAGAGGGTAATGTCATAACAACTCATAACTTTTTTTACATATTTCAGACACAAGAAAGGGAGGCTAATATCGAGATGAGGCGAAAAGCCAAAGAATTACAACAACGCAGACGAGAAGCTGAAAAGATGGGTAAAATTCGATCATCAGGGTTTTCAGGATTTGGAAGTTCAAGTAAAAGTTCAGATATGGCCATACCTATGATTGGTGATTCTGCCTCTCATAGTGAGATACATAAGGCATCATCCATTCCTACCAAGTAAGTTGATTTGTGTTTCAGTTATAAAATATCATGATTCAACAGTTTTCTCACTGGGCTAGCAATCAATGAATTCTTAATTTGAGTTTTGGCTTATAGGTTTCACACCACAATTAGAGTTGTATCAAGACACATAGGAACCCACAAATGTAGTAGTCTCTATTTCGAAAATAACTATTTTCAAGTGATGACATGCCATAATTCAAACCAGATCAGATATCCCACATTTACAAATACATTTATTTTACAAATATGTTTTAGATTATTGTGTGTGCTCTTTTAGTAGCGCATATGCTGGCATAAATCTCAGTGTTGTGTTTATGGTCAAAAGAATTATCATAAACAATTTTGCCTACTGTAAAAATTCAACCACCTAATTATTTTGCTGATTTTCATAATTTATTGGCTTCTAAAATCGTTATGATTCACATGCAATTATATTCGAAATGCACTCTTAATAGAGCAAATACAGAGTTTATACTGGCAATATAGAGATAGAAATAATCCAGTAATTCTAGAATCAACAATTGCATTCATTACAGTTGTATTAGTTTTACAAACTATAACATTACATTACATTGAAATGTTTGAATCCAATACAACATATTGTCACAGCATGGTGTCATTGCAGGGCTGTTACAGATTACATGATGGTGTCTGTATTGTATTGTTAATCCCAAAGAAGATTCTTCTGTGTTGCCGTTATTAGTGATAAAAGTGTCTGTTTGTGTCGTCTGAATATTACATTGAATCCAAACATCTGTGTTTGTATCCATTTAACTATCATGTTATACTCTGTGGTTCAAATTATCTGGTCGTCCATGTTCGTTTGCATTAAAATCTTTCAAGTTTATTGAAAATTCTGGGTAATAGTCTGTCCAATTTATGTCTTGTGTGTGATTTTGTACCATTTTTTTCATGTTTGACCAAAAAATGTTTAGGGTAAGCATTAAATTTTAAATGTAACTAGTTAAAATGTCCCAGTAAGTGATTCCCAAGCAACAATAAAAACGCATACTAAAAGCATGGATCATGGGTGGACGTTTGTAAACAATGACACAATAGGGCTGTCTGTCGTATATGCATGTGATGACTCCCCTCATATTAAAGTGCTGTATTTGTTCTAAAGGTTGCCTTAAGCTAATATACTGTGTTCTTCTAAAGATACAGTGTGGTGATACTGCCACAGTGCTTTGTTTTATATTGCTGTGTTTGTCTCATCTGCGTTACAGTGATTTCCTGAGATAACACCCAGAAACCTGAAATTGAGAAACTTCAACTAAAATGTGTTTAGCTTCCACTTAAATCTTTGTATGGACTTTATCGTAATTTGAAATTAAATACTAAATATTTATTTTGTTTTAGACCAATTGGATCAGGTCGGGCTATGAAGCTTGGAAGTCGAAGCAAAGATGTGGATAGTTTTGTTGATAAACTACGAACAGAAGGTGAAGATGTTATCAGTCCTAATAAATCCAGACAGTCCGCCAATGTGGTGAAAACAACTACTCCTGTCAGTAACACAGAAAGGTGAATATTTTTTTCGAATTCTGTGAAAATTATTATGAAGCTGGATTATATTTGTACAATCATTTTGATGTATTGATTACTAAGAATACAAATATGGTGTTCACACTTAATGCAAAATGTAGGATTTGACCAGGAATTAATTTTAACCTACTTTTGAAAAACATATTTGACTTAATCTTGATTTAATTTAGTTTAGCGCCGGAGGGCTGGTCTCGACCCTGTATGAACAAAGTCTCAGGGTTAATACAGTGTCCTCTATGTCAGGTGAATAAAGACTGAATAGGTATGAATGTCAAGCCACTGCAATGTACATGTATGAACAGAACACATTAAGTAATAAGCGATCTAATCCTGTGTTTATCAGCATTTGTGAGCAAGGCTAAAGTTATTGCAGTCTATGTAAAGTTTTTAATGAACCCTAAACACATGGCCTAAACAATCAAAATCATCTCATTTTCCAATGTGGCTGTTACATGCAGTGCCCTTTAAATTCCAAAGTTGTTTTTCATCAGCTTTTAAGCAGTTACCTTACACCAGTTTGTCAATGCCATTTATACCGTTAATGTCAACCTCGTTTAACTTGAGTATTTCTCATTTGCCAGTGTCCATGTAAGAGTGGAGGAGAAGATCTCATTAACAGTTGGACGAGATGGTGGCTTACATAACATGGAAGTACATGGTTTAGTGCTGCTTAGGATATCAGATGAACAGTTTGGTAGAATTAAAATAGCTATCAATAATAACAATACAAAAGGAGCTCAACTGCAGGTGCGTTTGAATCTATTCACTACGTTCAATTACCCACCATAGACTCCGGTCAGTCAAAATGACTATTTTGAACTGTAGGCATTAATCAGCGATTCTGCCGGTGACGGAGAGATAGAATCCAGGTCAGGGGAAGCCCCATGACCTCAAGATTCTTTTACCCCTTACGTCACGAACCCACGTGACCGAGGCCACCTGGCAGCGCCACAGGTAGCCGTCCTTCACTCTTAATTTCTCTCCGCCTCGAGTGGAGATGAAATCTAGCGAGCTCTGCTGGATCGCCTGCTTTTTTTCCTGTCCGGATTTATAGCTTGGGTTGTTGCCGCTGCTCGGCATCCGACATGGTAGCTGGTAGGATAAGTTTTCCTTGTCTTTTTTTTTACCCTCGTGTCGTTTTCCCCTTTGCGTGTAGTATTTTTCACAGCAAAGAAATCAAAATCCGGCGCCACTACGTAATCACATGTTGATTTCATGGCGGCACCTTTTACAACTGTAATTCGTCTCCCTCATGCATGTTGTCTTTTATTTTTAATGTATTTAGCAATATATCGATGTAATGACAGCTCCAAGGCTCGCTGCCTTTTTCTTCCGGTCTCCTCGTCTTTCGAGCCGACCGTACAGTGGTTTATTCAGAATCTACCAGCATAGAACCCGCATCCGAGATGCTTTGTCGTGGCTACGTGTGGGTTCCGGGTTTTTTTTGCGTGAAAGCGTGTTTTTTTCACTGGAGTTTTGAGGCCTGAGATTTTCTTTCAGAGCAAGGTCGCGTGTCCAGTAAACAAATCGGTTAAAGTGAGTTGCGTGTTTTGCATGAGTGGAAAGTCCTCGCGCTCGGCTACCGGTACTTCATGTACCGGGACGTCGAGTAAGAGGCCCGACGGCGGAAGTACCGATATTTTCTCAGTCTCCCCCGCTGATCGGAGGGCATCCTCACAGTCTGTTTTTTCAGGCGGTGTTTTTTACCCGATTTTACCGGCTGCAGCGAGGCGGTGCCCCTGGAGGCTTTCCTCCTATGGGGCCCGTTGCGGGTCTCTTCGTGGACCCTTTCTCGCACGGCGCCGAGTTTGCCTCCGAGTTGAGGGCTTTGGTCGAAGGACTGTCGGGGCAATTTTCTTCCCTGGCAGGCCGGGTAGATCAGACGCAGTCGGAGCGAGCTGTCTCCACTGTGTCCCCTCGGTGGGCAAGCAGGAAGAGACACGAAAGCATGTTTGCATTCAAACACGTCTCTTCCGGGGAACCCCCGTTCCCAGTCACGACTCTCCCACTATTTTGGGGGGTGGCCGAGGCTCAGGCTAATTGCACCGGTCCTTCTCTGGATCCGCGGGCACTGAATGCCAACGGGGTGCTGGCAGCCAAGTCTCCGATCTCGGGGCAGGGCTTTCAGGGCAGGGCACGCGTTGACCCCCCCCACTTCCAGCCAGCTAGGGTTCGTCACGCGGTAACAGTACAACGGTAACGAATTTATCCTTGTGTCCGGTCCCCGCTGTGGGTTTTGACTACTTTCTTACCGACCCACGGGCGTCCCCAGAAGGAACCGACCCTGTCATGAGATGCACAGTCAAACACGCTCCCTCTCACATATTTTAAGTTAAAGGAGACGCAGTTCGCTCGCGTTGGATACAGCCAGTACTCCGGGCGGTCCCTCAGAGTCTTCCATCTGTATGACTCGATGAGCCACGCTTTTGGGGTGAGGCGGAGTATCATCGACCCCAGTGATACGATGTATATACCCCCACCCTTGATCCTAAAGTGACCACCTAAGGTGGCTTCAACACTTATGGGATCACAGGCGTCAGGATCCAAAGCAACCCCGTCGGCACATCTCTCCCCTGTTCGTCTGAGTGCGGAGTGGGGCGCAGAGCACACAAACAGTGTTGATGGGCGGCGTTGGTCAGCCGCGGAGGATGTAATGCTTAAGGCCCCCGGGTAGGGATAACATTAGGCAACTCTTCCCACTGGACCAAACGCTACCCGGTCGGTGTGTCTCGGGATCAGACCCCATAGCGTGGGATGAGACCAAAACGCCCCCAACCGGATTCCAAGGCTCCTTCCCCAGACCCCGGTACCACGAATTTGGCAAACCGGGCAAAGGGGGATAGCCACGTTCCATGGGTGTCTTTGCCAATTGAGGACGACCCATCTAGCCCTGAGGGCAGAGTTGCTTGAGCGCATTATTATGCGTGCCCAGCACTCTGGTGACCTTGGAGGCAGAACGCACCAGCCTCCTAGACCAGGCGACATTTTTACTCGCCTAGAACCAAATCCCAGGACACGATCCTCAACCGATCGTCATCCCCCGACTGGCAAATATTGTCAGTCCGGAAGACCAGGAGGAATTGCTTCTCCGCCCGGTCCGAGCGCCGAGTTGCTATGAGAACCATACCAGGTTTTCTAGATGGGGAACCAAACACATGTTTTTGTGTTACGGCCCTGACAAGCGGGATAAGCCGGTTTCCCCGACTTCCATCCCCAGGTGGATTACTGCGACTGTACTGGAGGTCTATAATACACTATCCCCCTCAACACAGACCTTGCAGAGACACCAAGTACAAGAACATGAGGTCCGTGCGATTGCTAACTCACTAGCGCTAGCGTCAGGTGCCCCCCTCAAACACATTCTGAGGGCAGGCGTCTGGAGAACGCAGAACGTCTTCATCAACTACTACCTAGGAGACACCCAATCTATTGAGCAGGGTCTCTTCAGGTTAGGCCCCGTCGTAGCGGGTCAGGCCTTGTTTGCTGACCCAGCCCGAACGACTGCAGGGGCCTCTGCGCATAGGCGATAAGTCAGTCTCTGCATTTTTGCGGGCAGATTGTCTGTTCCACTAGCACTTCCTGGAAGCTCCCAGGTTTCGCTTCTGTCGACCTACGCCCTCATGCGAACTGTTTCCGTCCTTCTTCAAGCTTATCACCAACGAGTTCAGCTTGGGTCTAGCTTTCTCGGGCACACCGAACCCTGTCACCACAGCAGCATTGGCTTCTTGCTTCGGGGACAGCACAGGCAAGGTAAGACACCACCCTTCTTGGGTCTTAACTTAGGTTTTTGGGTGTGTTTTCATCCCGGACTGAGGAAAAGTTTTTCATCATTCTCCTTTTTTTCTGTTTGCTCGGAAAAACTCTCCACCTATCGGTGTCTGACTCTGCCTACAGTTCAAAATAGTCATTTTGACTGACCGGAGTCTATGGTGGGTATGAACTATGTGAATAGGCGGGTTCGGAGAACCCTCGCCTAATTTCATTAAGTATAGCTTTTAGGATAAATGCTATGAAGGATGCTAACACTCAAATGTACATTTCACTGTCATGGCAATGTGGACTGATGTTTCGAAAATGGACATTTCAGTTTTGACTCTCTCTTCACAATTATTGCAGCTGTGGGGTTTTGGAAAGATCCATTTGGCCATAGTTATTGCCGCCTAGACTTTTCGTTCACAATTGATTCAGCTGTGGGGTTTTGGAAAGATCCATTTGGCTATAGTTATTTTGACCTAGACTTTTCGTTCACAATTGATTCAGCTGTGAGGTTTTGGAAAGATCCATTTGGCCATAGTTATTTTGGCCTAGACTTTTCGTTCACAATTGATTCAGCTGTGGGGTTTTGGAAAGATCCATTTGGCTATAGTTATTTTGACCTAGACTTTTCGTTCACAATTGATTCAGCTGTGAGGTTTTGGAAAGATCCATTTGGCCATAGTTATTTCGGCCTAGACTTTTCGTTCACAATTGATTCAGCTGTGGGGTTTTAGAAGGGTCTATGTTTTGGCCATAGTTATTTCGGCCTAGACTTTTCGTTCACAATTGATTCAGCTGTGGGGTTTTAGAAAGATCCATTTGGCCATAGTTATTTTGACCTAGACTTTTCGTTCACAATTAATTCAGCTGTGGGGTTTTGGAAAGATCCATTTGGCCATAGTTATTTTGACCTAGACTTTTCGTTCACAATTGATTCAGCTGTGAGGTTTTGGAAAGATCCATTTGGCCATAGTTATTTTGACCTAGACTTTTCGTTCACAATTGATTCAGCTGTGGGGTTTTGGAAAGATCCATTTGGCCATAGTTATTTTGACCTAGACTTTTCGTTCACAATTGATTCAGCTGTGAGGTTTTGGAAAGATCCATTTGGCCATAGTTATTTTGGCCTAGACTTTTCGTTCACAATTGATTCAGCTGTGGGGTTTTGGAAAGATCCATTTGGCCATAGTTATTTTGACCTAGACTTTTCGTTCACAATTAATTCAGCTGTGGGGTTTTGGAAAGATCCATTTGGCCATAGTTATTTTGACCTAGACTTTTCGTTCACAATTGATTCAGCTGTGAGGTTTTGGAAAGATCCATTTGGCCATAGTTATTTTGACCTAGACTTTTCGTTCACAATTGATTCAGCTATGGGGTTTTTGAAGGGTCTATGTTTTGGCCATAGATATTTTGGCCCTGGTGAAAATGCAGCTCACTACTTAACCCACAATTGTACAAATTTTATCAATTCATATAAAAACCAAAATAGATGGATTTTAGCAAAAGTGATTTTTGGTTTATGTGCACTTCTATTGGAGTTGCTCTTTTAATAGAGCTTACAATATAGCTTAATTTTACTTGCATTTCATAACAAATCAACGAATTCAGAAATAATCAATGTTTGTAATGGAAGAATAAAATAAGCATGCATGTAGACATACTCTGTAGAATGTTGTATAAGCCTTATAAATACACTGGGCAGCCTGTAAAATTAACAAGACCAACATCTTTCTACACTAAATATCCTACAATTGTGTGGCATACTTGTTAGTATATTCTGTTAGCATGGGAAAGATCACATGGGTTTTTAGCAACTGTTTTTAATATATTCAGACATGCATCAATTTGGAGGCTAATTTTTTGAATAATGTAAAAATCAGAACTACATGCACATCACAACCAAGATGGTACATGTACAGAAAACATCTTGATTTTCTTTGTATTTCACCAATAGTGTCTATGCTCCATCATTATACATAATGTTTTATTAGCTCCACTGTTGACTTTGTCGAGCGGAGCTTATCATACGAGTGATTGTCCGTAGGCGTCCGTCGTTGTCCTGTCAATGTTTTACGTTTTCTACTTTTTTTTAAAACTACAAGTCTGAATGCTTTGATACTTGGTGTGTATGTACCTGGGGTAGACCTCTTAGATTGTTCATTTCATGATGATATCTTCAATTCTCTAATTTTGGTGAATATTTTTGTCATTTTTTTGGTAAAAAGTGATATTTTCGACTTTTTTTTGAAAACCAAAAGTCCAATTGCTTTGATATTACATATATAGGTACTACATGTGGCCCTTTCTCAGATTTGTTCATTTTGTGATGATATCCTCAATTCTCTAATTTGGTGAATATTTTTGTAATTTTTGGTAAATAGTGATATTTTTGACTTCTTGTTAAAAACAAATAGTCCAATTGCTTTGATATTACATATACATGTATAGATGCTACATGTGGACCTTTCTGAGATTGTTCATTTCGTGATGATATCTTAAATTCCCTAATTTTGGTGAATATTTATGTCATTTTTGGTAAAAAGTGATATTTTTGAATTCTTGTTGAAAACGGCAAGTCCGATTGCTATACATACTAAACATATTGTTCATTTTCTAATGATATCTTCAGTTCTTTAATTGAAATGTGCCTTGCTGACAGCGGAGCAATCGCAGCCGAGAGGCTGCTTATTTTATACCAAGCTGTTGAGTGGCATGAACTTATTTGTGTATTCTTGATATACATTCTGCTATTTTAGACACATCCCAATGTTGACAAAAAGCTGTTTGCAGCCAACTCTTCCATTGGAATGAAGAATCCCGCCAAACCATTCCCATTAAATAATGATGTAGGAGTCTTAAAATGGAGACTGCAAACACAGGATGACTCCTATATGCCATTATCAAGTAAGTATACACTACTATAAGTAGAGCTCTACTTCAATCCATGTTGTAATGCTTGTTTCTTTGAATCTTAAAAAATGTAACTGTATTTGCTCTATTGTAGTGCATACACTTATGTAAATTACAGAGGTGTTTCTATGACAACTAATGCGATTTATATGTTCTTCTATTAGAGATGTGCTTCTAATAAAACAAATACAGTATTATATTTTCCGGCGTTGTCGTTGTCGTCATCGTAAATAATTGTTATTGTGTGCATAATAACTTTATTAATTCTATTCCAAACTTCATCAAACTTGGTCACCTTATTCATCAATATAAAGTCTTCCCCGCGTTTGAACAACAATGTCCTGTATGGAAATATCATGCAAAAATTGAGAAAATCTGATAAAATATTTTGACTGTTTCTACTTGACTGATCACTGGTGATACACATCAAAAGTCACTGATCTCAGTGGAAATATGCATTGTTGTATGTGTTCAATGAAGCAAATGATTTATCTTGTAATAATATCCTTGGTAATGTATCTCAGAATCCCATACTGGATTTCAAAACCAACTCATGGAGAGATTGCACAGTCTGATACACATTTGCAAACCTACCAATAAAATCTTTACAGAAAACAAGATGTCAGAAAATCAATATAAGCACTCCTATGAACTGGGTGCCAAACTTTGATCAAGATCTGAAGCTAATAGAAAATCTGTTTAGTTCAAAATTATCAAATCAAAAACAATACATAAAAAATACATAAAAAGCAAAACATTTCATCCACATTTTAAAAAGAAAATTGTTCTAAAATATATGTACATGTATTCTGTATTTGACAAACAGTTCATTCGACGAATGAAAACTCACAGGAATATGTTTCAGCTATTAGAACAGAATGATAGAGGTTTTATAATACTGGTTTAAAAACGCACTTCAAAGATTGCATTGTTTGAAGATGTAGATTCTCAGGAGGCAACAGTACTGTTGACTTCTTCCTCCACTGGACACCAGCTAACTATTTAAGTTGATTTGCATACAAAGCAGAGCTTGCAACATGATAGCTATTCATAAAGGGTGTTTTTGTTTTACTTTTCATATAATACAGTAGTCACACAATGAATATAATAAGGCAGTTCATATTTGTCTCAGTGAATCATTAATTTTTGACAGACACCTGTACAAAATACTTGGACAAAAGCCAGCTAAGATTTTCTGTTATCTTGCATGATTTATGAATCTATTCACGTCTAAATGCAGATGAGGCATTTGTTTTTATACTAAAATATCTGAATTACTTTGAATAAAGCTGGAAATTATGTCCCTTAAAATAATTAAACAAATAAGGCACCAATGTTTTTGTAAGATATTTACATCTTTAAAGGACATTCGGTAGACTGATTCCCCACTGTTGGTTCAACCCCAAAACTTGTCACCAGAGTTCAACTATGTTTTATGAAATATTTTGTGCTGTAAATGTTTAAAATTAGTGAGACAGATGTTCATGTATCAGGAAAGATAATGAAATTGTAGAACTTTGTCATAAAAATTTTTATTGAGAATAAATTATGTATTTTTTGTCATAATAATTCTATGTTTACTCTTTATCAAGTAAACTGCTGGCCATCGGAAAACAGTGAAGGTGGGTGTGACGTTAATATGGAATATACTTTAGAACAGGATGATCTAGAATTACAAGATGTCTCCTTTGCTATCCCTCTCCCGTAAGTATCACCTACTAAAATATTTAGAGATTACATATTGAGTTGATGTAACGACTATGTTGACATAATCGTCGGTGGATAGGTTTTATGAGAAACTTTGGATTTTCTACTTGACAGTCGTTTATTAGAATGTGTGCTTGATTAGATTATTGCTGTTGAACCACTGCAGTCGTCATACCACTCCACGTTTGATATGCAACGTGACAACACATGTCAAAACTTGGACACACTTTTTATAATGACTTCTGCATCATTCTCGTCAAAATAAATTGAAATACAGATTATGAAAACGACACGGTAAAAAAAGTCCAGCAGATTTGTTGCATGAATGTGTAAACTATATTTCATCTGTTTAATATCGTCATGACAGCTAAAAACTATTTCCTTACTCTTTTCATTTTTAAAGAAGTGCTAATTGCATCTTAAAAAACATTCATCGCCATTGGATTATACTGTAACTTTGATAATTAATATTTTATTTTCGTAATGTGTATTGCAAATATTTGAATGCTATTTGGAGTACCACTTGGTATTCTGATTCGGTAATGGCATCTTGACCTATCAGGTCAAAGGACACAACGATAGGTCAAAAGGTGATACAAAAATCATGGCAGATACAAAATCAGTGTTCTAAAACTTTCGCACACACATTTACATGAATTACAGTGGTCGAAATAAGTAATGTTTTAATGCACTGCTATCAAAGATGCGATTCTAATAGCAAATGTGGTATAAGGGAAACAAAATACTTGATGCCATTTTCTCAAGTACTCATTGATGTGAATACTTTCTAAACTGATGAAAAACTCTGCCCTACACAGATACGCTATAGTACTGTCTGTTGATCTAAAATAAAACTTAGTAAAACCTGCATATATGGTACCTTGAGCTGGTTTGTACTGTTTGTTACATAGTTTTTATATTCAGATTGTTGTATGCTGCTATTCAGAAAATCATTATCATAGCGCCCTCACCATCATTGTTAGTGTTCTACTTTACTGATCACTGATTCTCATTTCATGATTTCTTCTGATATTTAGACAGAAGTAAGTGAAATATTGCATGCCATGACAGTATGGTGCATGGAGACTAATGCCCTGCATTGTCTTGCAAACACAACCACCATTGTCTTGCAAAAACAACTAACATTGTCTTGCTGCCACAACCACCACTGTCTTGCAAACACAACCACCACTGTCTTGCAAACATAACCACCATCGTCTTGCAAACACAACCACCATTGTCTTGCAAACACAACCAGCATTGTCTTGCAAACACAACCAGCATTGTCTTGCAAACACAACCACCATTGTCTTGCAAACACAGCCACCATTGTCTTTCAAAAACAACTAACATTGTCTTGCAAACACAACCACCACTGTCTTGCAAACACAGCCACCATTGTCTTGCAAACACAACCACCATTGTCTTGCAAACACAGCCACCATTGTCTTGCAAACACAGCCACCATTGTCTTGCAAACACAACCACCATTGTCTTTCAAAAACAACTAACATTGTCTTGCAAACACAACCACCACTGTCTTGCAAACATAACCACCATCGTCTTGCAAACACAACCACCATTGTCTTGCAAACACAACCAGCATTGTCTTGCAAACACAACCAGCATTGTCTTGCAAACACAACCAGCATTGTCTTGCAAACACAACCAGCATTGTCTTGCAAACACAACCACCATTGTCTTGCAAACACAGCCACCATTGTCTTGCAAACATAACCACCATCGTCTTGCAAACACAACCACCATTGTCTTGCAAACACAACCAGCATTGTCTTGCAAACACAGCCACCATTGTCTTGCAAACACAACCAGCATTGTCTTGCAAACACAACCAGCATTGTCTTGCAAACACAACCACCATCGTCTTGCAAACACAACCACCATCGTCTTGCAAACACAACCACCATCGTCTTGCAAACACAACCACCATCGTCTTGCAAACACAACCACCATTGTCTTGCAAACACAACCACCATTGTCTTGCAAACACAACCACCATTGTCTTGCAAACACAACCACCATTGTCTTGCAAACACAACCAGCATTGTCTTGCAAACACAACCAGCATTGTCTTGCAAACACAACCAGCATTGTCTTGCAAACACAGCCAGCATTGTCTTGCAAACACAACCAGCATTGTCTTGCAAACACAACCAGCATTGTCTTGCAAACACAACCAGCACTGTCTTGCAAACACAACCAGCACTGTCTTGCAAACACAACCAGCATTGTCTTGCAAACACAACCAGCATTGTCTTGCAAACACAACCAGCATTGTCCTGCAAACACAACCAGCATTGTCTCGCAAACACAACCAGCATTGTCTCGCAAACACAACCAGCATTGTCTCGCAAACACAACCAGCATTGTCTCGCAAACACAACCAGCATTGTCTCAAAACACAACCAGCATTGTCTCAAAACACAACCAGCATTGTCTCGCAAACACAACTAGCATTGTCTTGCAAACACAACCAGCATTGTCTTGCAAGCACAACCAGCATTGTCTTGCAAACACAACCAGCATTGTCTTGCAAACACAACCAGCATTGACTTGCAAACACAACCACCATTGTCTTGCAAACACAACCACCATTGTCTTGCAAACACAACCACCATTGTCTTGCAAACACAACCAGCATTGTCTTGCAAACACAACCACCATTGTCTTGCAAACACAACCACCATTGTCTTGCAAACACAACCACCATTGTCTTGCAAACACAACCACCATTGTCTTGCAAACACAACCAGCATTGTCTTGCAAACACAACCACCATCGCTTGCAAACACAACCACCATTGTCTTGCAAACACTGCATTAGTCAAATTCACTCTCATGCTGAACACAGGTGGCTGTAAATGATGGCATTGTAGATGCTAGAATTGATTTCAAATTGTATATGCATGCTGCACCTATTTATTTAGTGCATGGTTCAAGAAGCTGGATTCCCTCTCAACTGGTCACCAAGTCACTGTGTTGTCATGTGATTCCAGCCAACCATAGAAAAGTAATACACTAAAGAATTTAGCAAATGTTATTATTGCATAGTCACTTACCAATAAATGTAGCCTTTGGCAAAATGGCAAATGGTTGTGGAAGCCCGAGTGTGTATTTTTCATTCCACCAAGTGTAGCAGTCCCCCTTTCATATGTATGAAACCAGGATTCCTTAGCTAATGTCAACTGAAACAAAGTTATATCAAATAAGATGCAATAATGTTAGTGTAACATAATTTACTGCATGTACAGTTGCCTAATTTGAATGCTTCCTTCACTCCAACATCATCTTGTAGAGTCGTGCTTCCTTCACTACACTACAACAGCATCTTGTAGAGTCGTGCTTCCTTCACTACAACAGCATCTTGTAGAGTCATGCTTCCTTCACTACAACAGCATCTTCTAGAGCCATGCTTCCTTCACTACACTACAACAGCATCTTGTAGAGTCGTGCTTCCTTCACTACAATAGCATCTTGTAGAGCCATGCTTCCTTCACTACAACAGCATCTTGTAGAGCCATGCTTCCTTCACTACAATAGCATCTTGTAGAGTCATGCTTCCTTCACTACAACAGCATCTTGTAGAGTCATGCTTCCTACACTACAACAGCATCTTGTAGAGTCATGCTTCCTTCACTACAACAGCATCTTCTAGAGCCATGCTTCCTTCACTACACTACAACAGCATCTTGTAGAGTCATGCTTCCTTCACTACAACAGCATCTTGTAGAGCCATGCTTCCTTCACTACACTACAACAGCATCTTGTAGAGCCATGCTGCAATGATCTTTGAGTCTGTGAACAAACCACCAAATTGCTGTTATGCATGAAAGCAATTAGATACTCTGATTAGCATTGAGATGATACTGCTGTAGATGGCAAGTTTCAATCGAGTTGATAAAACTGCATGCTGCAACTGAGATGACGCCATTCTATATGATATAGTGATGATGGTAGTCTGCATTCAGTCTCAATTTCATTTATAAATTGTAGTTAACTGCATACTTTTAGTAATTAAAATAATTTCATAATTCTTACTAGGATGATAATTTTGGATGTAGATATGATTTGTGGTAATAAAAACATACTTGAATCCAGAAGAGTCTGAGAGAAGTGTCTTTCACTGTGCTTGAAATACTACAGTCAACCATTAGAGAAGAGCATCATTCCTTTCTTAAATGAATGGTTGATCTTTGTGTGCATGTGTCTTCATGGATAATGCAAGTAATTTCAGACAGACATTTGGAGGAAAAAATAAAACACTGGGGGAAAAAAATGACATATGACTGTAAAATATTCTCTCTGTTTTTATAGATCTGGTGTTGGTGCACCAATAATTGGTGAAATAGATGGCAATTATCATCATAATCATCGTCATAATATATTAGAATGGTCACTACCAGTAATTGATGTAAATAATAAGACTGGCACTTTAGAATTCAGTATAGCTGGACATCCCAATGATTTCTTTCCAATTAATGTCAACTTTGTATCAAGGAAATCTTTCTGTGGGATTGAGGTAAGTGCTCCTTGTATATGATCTGAAGATTCTGGGAGGAAAATATCAGTTGTCGCATTGGGCATCTCAGCCAACCAGGAATAGTTGTCAGCATTTTCATGTAGTGAATCCTGATGAGAAAATTAATTGGAACTTGCAATATATTCTGTGCACATTATCAACACTATCAACTTCTTGAACGCTATCAATGTGATTGCTAAATTCAACAAATGTCATCATTACTAAAATTTAACCCACATATTTTTTTTGGCAATTGAGGACAACACAAAACTATTTAGTCCAACATTAACTCAGAAATTATAAAAAATGTTTTGTGGTGGGAAATGGTATTCAGTGGGTTAATGACATTTTGTTTCTGTTTTTGATGTTGCTCCCATTTGATGTGTTTATGGTTCGTGTTTCTCTGGGATACAATGATATCTATGTATATGACATCATACCAAGGTCAATGTCTGTAACTTATTGTTGTGTGTTTTCTTAACAGGTTGCTGATGTCAGCATGGTAGATGAACAAAGATCTGTTAAATATTCCTCAGATGTAGCATTTTTTGTAGACAAATATGAAGTAGTGTAAAATAGATCAAATTAGACTATCATAATATCATCAGCCATTAAACACGTCTCAGTTTTCGTCTCCAGGTTTCTTATTTTACACAGTACTCACATATATTGTGATGTGAAGTAAATGAATTAGGATAGGTTATGTGGTGTGGGTTCGGTTTGGAAGAAATGTCATCAAAAGTCTGATCATCAACAACATTCTCGTTATACTTTTCATTAATTTCTCTTGACTTGGAAAGCTTTTATACAATCCTTTTGCGCTGAAAATAAAAGTCTTAATTCTGACTTTGTGAAAGACTTGGAGATTGAATTGAGACTTGCTGCATTGTTTGTCTGTGGGGAGTGGTGCCAAGTCATTGAGCTTAGCTGTGCCATATGACTGGGAATGGTACAGTTGAAAACATAGCGATCTTCATTATTGTATCTGAACTCCATAGTATTTTAAACTTGTGTAAAACTGAACTTGTACCATACAAATCAGCACAACAGTTGGTACGCAGACACTAATGTTTTACGTTTTTTTTTAGTTGGACATTGCTAAAACCAGTTTAACTCTGGTAATTTATCTCTTTAGAAATGTACATGTCTGCATCTCAACTGGTCCGAAATATATTCTGGTATAAATTGAAACCATGCTAAAAATACATCAACTCGATTATTGTAAATATTGTAGCTTATGGCTCGGACCTTTTTTTTTTTTTTCTTCAAGTTTTTGAATTTACCTGAATTGACCAACAATTATTTTCTAAAAGAAAGGAAGCAATTGTTCTTGAGGCAACTATTTTTCTGGGTGTTTTTAAACTTGAAAAATAATTTTGGATAGTATTCATTAGTTCAGGATTTACATGCTGGGAGATGTATCATTTGTATCTTGCTCAACTTGATGACAGAACGATATGATACGATACGGGACGGGACTGGACGGGACTTGTTTTAGAGCTCTAGTAGATGGGTTCACTGAATTACTCAAATCTGTAATTTATTCTCGCGTCACATGAAATTTCATGCTATTCACATTGAAGCATTTCACTCGCTGTCGACATCGATACTGTGAAATTCCTTCCCACCAAAGGAAGGTGTATTTCGTACACCAATTACTGGTATGCTGGAATGGGTGTATGAAAGTCAGATGATCGAAGCACAGTGCTTGAAGAAACTATGATAAGGAAAATTTGACATTTCATTGTGTCTCTTTCCCCATGCATGTTTGTTATTGTAATGCAAATTATGACTGCAAACACAATGTGGCCAAATTTGTAATTATAACAATCTGTCATTTTTGAAACGAGAAGAAAACTGTTTCTAAACAAGTCATTGATGTCAAACTATCTTTGCAGCATCCAAAACACTTTGAATAATATGATTTAGTTACTTTAGTAAATTATGTTTGGCTTGTATTCAACATTCACATTCACTCCAACATTTAAATTATAAAAACTGCATTGGGATTTTACACTTATTTGTAAGTTGGCATTGTACAAAAGCAGTGTAGAAACTTCATTGCACACCTGGTGTAGGAACATTTTTGCCAGTCTCAAATCACCATGTATTGGTTTTCTTGTATATTTCATTATGTGTTGTGGAAAAAAAACATTTGTCTTCATAAATGTGAAAGTAACAGAGGGGTTGGCAATGTAATAAATATATATTATTGAAAAGTCAAACTATTTGGTGTTTTTGACTCCCATGTGCGAAGCACATAATGGGAGTCTTTTCAGTGTGTGTGTGTGTGTGTGTGTGTGTGCGCGTGCGCGTGCGCGTGTGTGTGCGCGTGTGTGTGTGCTATGATTGCTTTTATTTTGTTTTGTTTGAAACCTTACTTCTGTAATTTCCAAAGTCAGTGTTGTGTCAATAGATATTACTAGTTTTATAAAATAAGATTTTAAAAAAACTCTGGTAGTCTGGTTGGGCTACTAATTTCCAAAAAAAATATAGCCCCAGGACAAGATATTCTAGTATGTGTGCCTTGGGGGTACTGTAAGTTGTGGTCTGATAAGTCTATTTTTACTGAATAAATAATATGACTGTCTGACTTTCTTGCTGTGCACTGTGAGACTGTGTACTGTTTATTTGAGTGTGACCTACCAGATATCTGGTAAATGTGCCCCTGATAAGTTATACCTATACTGGTTTATTTCAAGAGTATCTTGTATTGTCATTTCATTCTGACATCAGCACATCATTTGAACAAATGTTAATCATTTGTTAACACACAGGATTACAGCATTATAAAGATTATTTGCAGAGCACAAACAGAAGCTAATGCTGCAAATATGTCTGTCCGTCCATCTTCCTTCCGTTTGTGTTTCAAATCTTGTTCCACTGATCTCAAGAACCACTGGCTAGATTGAAATTAAACTTGGCACAGGGTTACTATATTCTGCTTGAACCAATGCATATACTGGATTATATTTACAAACCTATGCATGGTTTAGATAATTAGCATAATAATTGTCTAAGCATTTGTATCTTTGCATTTGTTTGCACACATTCATTGAAACTTGGTTCATGATTGCCGAGTGTGTAGATCAACATATAATAACAGCTTCTAATTAGTATGTGTAAATTAATTAGCTAATTTTATACTAATTAATTATTTCAGCTTGTTTATTCCTCACCATAACATGTGTAAGTTGATTGCCTGATAATAGTTTTGTAATTAATTCATATATACTAATACATTTTTTTATCACGTTTTGTTTGTAATGTAACATTTTCCTTCAGTGCATTGAAACTTAGTACATGCACAGTGTTTGTATAGATTAATATCTAATAATTAATATGTGCAAATGAATTAGCTAATTTGCATACGAATTTCAGTATCATAGTAAAAGCTTTTTCCAACAAATTGAAACTTAGATAATTAGCTTAGCAGCTTATTAATTAACTGTGTTCAGTCTGTTTATTCTATATTATATTAATAATTAATAAATTTGTCTAAATATTGGGACTATTTGTCCTCGCAATGGTAGTGTGTTTGTTAGTCCTCGGTACATGCTGATTCTCTACTTGCAATCCACACACATGATGTATTACAACAAACTGGCTTTTTTCCAAATATTGGGACTATTTGTCCTCGCAATGGTAGTGTGTTTGTTAGTCCCAGAAACATGCTAATTCTCTACTTGCAATCCACACACATGATGTATTACAACAAACTAGCTTTTTTCCAAATATTGGGACTATTTGTCCTCGCAATGGTAGTGTGTTTGTTAGTCCCCGGAACATGCTAATTCTCTACTTGCAATCCACACACGTGATGTATTACAACAAACTGTTTTTTTTTAATATTGGAACTATTTGTCCTCGCAATGGTAGTGTGTTTGTTAGTCCCCGGAACATGCTGATTCTCTACTTGCAATCCACACACGTGATGTATAACAACAAACTGGTTTTTTTCTAAATATTGGAACTATTTGTCCTCGCAATGGTAGTGTGTTTGTTAGTCACCGGAACATGCTAATTCTCTACTTGCAATCCACACACATGATGTATTACAACAAACTGGCTTTTTTCCAAATATTGGGACTATTTGTCCTCGCAATGGTAGTGTGTTTGTTAGTCCCCGGAACATGCTGATTCTCTACTTGCAATCCACACACATGATGTATCACAACAAACTGGCTTTTTTCCAAATATTGGGACTATTTGTCCTCGCAATGGTAGTGTGTTTGGTAGTCCCCGGAACATGCTAATTCTCTACTTGCAATCCACACACGTGATGTATTACAACAAACTGTTTTTTTTTCCAAAAATTGGAACTATTTGTCCTCGCAATGGTAGTGTGTTTGTTAGTCCCCGGAACATGCTAATTCTCTACTTGCAATCCACACACATGATGTATTACAACAAACTGGCTTTTTTCCAAATATTGGGACTATTTGTCCTCGCAATGGTAGTGTGTTTGTTCGTCCCCGGAACATGCTAATTCTCTACTTGCAATCCACACACATGATGTATTACAACAAACTGGCTTTTTTCCAAATATTGGGACTATTTGTCCGCGCAATGGTAGTGTGTTTGTTAGTCCCCGGAACATGCTGATTCTCTACTTGCAATCCACACACGTGATGTATTACAACAAACTGGCTTTTTTCCAAATATTGGGACTATTTGTCCTCGCAATGGTAGTGTGTTTGTTAGTCCCCGGAACATGCTGATTCTCTACTTGCAATCCACACACATGATGTATCACAACAAACTGGCTTTTTTCCAAATATTGGGACTATTTGTCCTCGAAATGGTAGTGTGTTTGTTAGTCCCCGGAACATGCTGATTCTCTATTTGCAATCCACAGACATGATGTGTTTCAACAAACTGGCTTTTTTTGCCAAATATTGGGATATTTGTCCTCCTCGCAATGGTAGTGTGTTTGTTAGTCCCCGGAACATGCTGATTCTCTACTTGCAATCCACACACGTGATGTATTACAACAAACTGTTTTTTTTTCAAATATTGGAACTATTTGTCCTCGCAATGGTAGTGTGTTTGTTAGTCCCCGGAACATGCTAATTCTCTACTTGCAATCCACACACATTATGTATTACAACAAACTGGCTTTTTTCCAAATATTGGGACTATTTGTCCTCGCAATGGTAGTGTGTTTGTTAGTCCCCGGAACATGCTGATTCTCTACTTGCAATCCACACACATGATGTATCACAACAAACTGGCTTTTTTCCAAATATTGGGACTATTTGTCCTCGAAATGGTAGTGTGTTTGTTAGTCCCCGGAACATGCTGATTCTCTATTTGCAATCCACAGACATGATGTGTTTCAACAAACTGGCTTTTTTTGCCAAATATTGGGATATTTGTCCTCCTCGCAATGGTAGTGTGTTTGTTAGTCCCCGGAACATGCTAATTCTCTGCTTGCAATCCACACACATGATGTATTACAACAAACTGGCTTTTTTTCCAAATATTGAGACTATTTGTCCTCGCAATGGTAGTGTGTTTGTTAGTCCCCGGAACATGCTGATTCTCTACTTGCAATCCACACACATGATGTATTACAACAACCTGGCTTTTTTTTCAAATATTGGGACTATTTGACCTCGCAATGGTAGTGTGTTTGTTAGTCCCCGGAACATGCTGATTCTCTACTTGCAATCCACACACATGATGTATTACAACAACCTGGCTTTTTTTTCAAATATTGGAACTATTTGTCCTCGCAATGGTAGTGTGTTTGTTAGTCCCCGGAACATGCTAATTCTCTACTTGCAATCCACACACATGTTGTATTACAACAAACTGGCTTTTTTCCAAATATTGGGACTATTTGTCCTCGCAATGGTAGTGTGTTTGGTAGTCCCCGGAACATGCTAATTCTCTACTTGCAATCCACACACGTGATGTATTACAACAAACTGTTTTTTTTTCCAAAAATTGGAACTATTTGTCCTCGCAATGGTAGTGTGTTTGTTAGTCCCCGGAACATGCTAATTCTCTACTTGCAATCCACACACATGATGTATTACAACAAACTGGCTTTTTTCCAAATATTGGGACTATTTGTCCTCGCAATGGTAGTGTGTTTGTTAGTCCCCGGAACATGCTGATTCTCTACTTGCAATCCACACACGTGATGTATTACAACAAACTGTTTTTTTTCTAAATATTGGAACTATTTGTCCTCGCAATGGTAGTGTGTTTGTTAGTCCCAGGAACATGCTAATTCTCTACTTGCAATCCACACACATGATCTATTACAACAAACTAGCTTTTTTCCAAATATTGGGACTATTTGTCCTCGCAATGGTAGTGTGTTTGTTAGTCCCCGGAACATGCTAATTCTCTACTTGCAATCCACACACGTGATGTATTACAACAAACTGTTTTTTTTTTAATATTGGAACTATTTGTCCTCGCAATGGTAGTGTGTTTGTTAGTCCCCGGAACATGCTGATTCTCTACTTGCAATCCACACACGTGATGTATTACAACAAACTGTTTTTTTTTTAATATTGGAACTATTTGTCCTCGCAATGGTAGTGTGTTTGTTAGTCCCCGGAACATGCTGATTCTCTACTTGCAATCCACACACGTGATGTATTACAACAAACTGTTTTTTTTCTAAATATTGGAACTATTTGTCCTCGCAATGGTAGTGTGTTTGTTAGTCACCGGAACATGCTAATTCTCTACTTGCAATCCACACACGTGATGTATTACAACAAACTGGCTTTTTTCCAAATATTGGGACTATTTGTCCTCGCAATGGTAGTGTGTTTGTTAGTCCCCGGAACATGCTGATTCTCTACTTGCAATCCACACACATGATGTATCACAACAAACTGGCTTTTTTCCAAATATTGGGACTATTTGTCCTCGCAATGGTAGTGTGTTTGGTAGTCCCCGGAACATGCTAATTCTCTACTTGCAATCCACACACCTGATGTATTACAACAAACTGTTTTTTTTCCAAAAATTGGAACTATTTGTCCTCGCAATGGTAGTGTGTTTGTTAGTCAACAAACTGGCTTTTTTCCAAATATTGGGACTATTTGTCCTCGCAATGGTAGTGTGTTTGTTCGTCCCCGGAACATGCTAATTCTCTACTTGCAATCCACACACATGATGTATTACAACAAACTGGCTTTTTTCCAAATATTGGGACTATTTGTCCGCGCAATGGTAGTGTGTTTGTTAGTCCCCGGAACATGCTGATTCTCTACTTGCAATCCACACACGTGATGTATTACAACAAACTGTTTTTTTTTCAAATATTGGAACTATTTGTCCTCGCAATGGTAGTGTGTTTGTTAGTCCCCGGAACATGCTAATTCTCTACTTGCAATCCACACACATGATGTATTACAACAAACTGGCTTTTTTCCAAATATTGGGACTATTTGTCCTCGCAATGGTAGTGTGTTTGTTAGTCCCCGGAACATGCTGATTCTCTACTTGCAATCCACACACATGATGTATCACAACAAACTGGCTTTTTTTCCAAATATTGGGACTATTTGTCCTCGAAATGGTAGTGTGTTTGTTAGTCCCCGGAACATGCTGATTCTCTATTTGCAATCCACAGACATGATGTGTTTCAACAAACTGGCTTTTTTTGCCAAATATTGGGACTATTTGTCCTCCTCGCAATGGTAGTGTGTTTGTTAGTCCCCGGAACATGCTAATTCTCTGCTTGCAATCCACACACATGATGTATTACAACAAACTGGCTTTTTTTCCAAATATTGAGACTATTTGTCCTCGCAATGGTAGTGTGTTTGTTAGTCCCCGGAACATGCTGATTCTCTACTTGCAATCCACACACATGATGTATTACAACAACCTGGCTTTTTTTTCAAATATTGGGACTATTTGTCCTCGCAATGGTAGTGTGTTTGTTAGTCCCCGGAACATGCTGATTCTCTACTTGCAATCCACACACATGATGTATTACAACAGACTGGCTTTTTTCCAAATATTGGGACTATTTGTCCTCGCAATGGTAGTGTGTTTGTTAGTCCCCGGAACATGCTGATTCTCTACTTGCAATCCACACACGTGATGTATTACAACAAACTGTTTTTTTCCAAATATTGGGACTATTTGTCCTCGCAATGGTAGTGTGTTTGTTAGTCCCCGGAACATGCTGATTCTCTACTTGCAATCCACACACGTGATGTATTACAACAAACTGTTTTTTTCCAAATATTAGGACTATTTGTCCTCACAATGGTAGTGTGTTTGTTAGTCCCCGGAACATGCTGATTCTCTACTTGCAATCGACACACGTGATGTATTACAACAAACTGTTTTTTTGTCAAAATATTGGGACTATTGGGACTATTTGTCCCCCAATGGTAGTGTGTTTGTTAGTCCCCGGAACATGCAGTTTTCCTACTTACAATCCACACACATGATGCAAAACTAACAGCAAACGGGCGTTTGTCCAAATATCCCAGAGTAAAAGAAAATATCATAAGCTACAATGAAAATTTATATGCGCAGATATACCTACATCTGGAAAGTGCCAATGAATGTGCAAATTAGTACTTTTATATTAATTGAGAGGTACAAAATTGCACTTTTGAATGAATTGAGATGCGCTATTGCACACTATCTGATCATCTGGGAACATGAAACTTCAATATAGTATTTCCTGCAGGATGCGACTGACCACAATATACACATTTGCATTCTCCAGAGTTCATTATTGCGTGAATTTGCACCATATGGTTTTCTCAACAGTCCGAACTCAAGCACATCATTACAAATCTCGTACATACATCATGTCGTACATATGAACATTTATTCATTGGTGATCTAAGTCAAGAATGTCGAATGGCAGCCAATTTAATATTAAAAAATCATTAAAATTAACCATCACTGCCATTCTGGTACCGTTTCTCAGTTGTGAATAGTTGGATATATCTTTAACCTGTGCTGACAAGTCATGTGTGAACTTCATATATACGGCATTCATCATATTGAGTTGCGATATGATTTAAGATGTCAGAATAGTGGCCATAGTATGTTGATAATTCATATAAATCAAGAATTTCTGCCATGTGTGACCATATCTTGGTCATGTTTGATTTAGTTCAAATTTAGCACATATATTAGACATTATAATTCAGGTTATTCATTACCTCAGGCTCATTTCAGACTGGTGGTCATTTTGTTTTAACGAATGCTGCTATGTTGTAATATCTCTGACTTTCCCAAACCATTTATGTTGAACTTTATATATACATAATGTCACACATGTGCATATGTGTTCATTTGATGAGATATGTATACGGTCGGGTGGTAGCCGAATTTTGAATTCCGTTCAAAAAACATATAGGTATGTACGTTGAACATTATGGGACCATTCCTTATCTATGACATACTCTGAACTTTCAAACTTTTAACTACGAGGACTATGTAATGCGATCATTTGTTAATATATTATACCAGCATTTCAAATGAATACGTCTGATTAACACTTTACTGGAATTAGAAAAAAGGCTACTATTTTTCGCAAAGTACATAGCGTGTAATGAAGAACATTCATGGGTATTTCGGGCTCACAAGAGAAGCATGAGAACATATTCTTCCAGAATTACGCAGACGCCACCAAGCAAATGACTGCCGTTGCAGTGGTCGCTCGTGGACCCGAAGAATTAGGCGATCTCCGAAACGCAAACGGGCGCAAGCGCTAGCCGCCGCCCGTGATTTTTCTTAAAAGACGATTTTATATCCACATTATCTTTTAACAAGAAACTATTTGAACTTGTAACGCCGAAAAACAGGTGCTAGTTTTCAATGTATTTACAATCGATGCATGCTAGTTCTAGGACTGGGTATCATTACATTGATTCATGGTTGCAAATATAGCATTTCAGATGATTTATGCGTCTCAGAACTACCTTCGAAATAAAGTGAGTATACTATAAAACAGTCACTTTTAAGGCGAGTATCTCACTTGATTCTGACCAGAGCAATCCGTACTAAATTTTAGTTACGTTTTACATTTGATAACAAGATTGTGTGTGTCACAGCTAGTGAATACTTATACTTTGTCTATGAAACGGGTGAGATTCCCACTACTGAACGGAATACTAATTGAAGTTATATGTGTTATGTATCACACCATGATGGGTCGTATTATTATAGGGTGACAACATTCACATAACCGCTTTAGTTCTCATTTCATTTTGAAAATGAAATATCATTCTGTTCTGGATCTGGATAGTGTGAATTCGCATTATACTGAACACTTGAGAATGCAAATTTGCATTTTGTGGCGGCTCAATAAACTTTTTGAGATCGTAACTTTGTCCAAAAAAATTGGACAATGAAGTGTTCTGTTAAATCCAGTATGTAGATGAAAGCAAGAATGGGTCTTGGACAAATTTAAGCAAACGCCGGGGTGTCACTGTAAAGTCCATACACTTTATTTGTAATCAACTTAGAGCATGTATTGTGCCCGGGCTGTGCGTATCATTGCGAATACTGTCTCAGCAATGTTCTGGGCTTAAGCACAGTCCCCATGACAGGGGGACTGTGGCTTGGGGAATCGGGGTTCGACGTGATTGGTGCATAGTAGTATTTGTGGTTATATTTGAATGTCATCTCGTGGTTATTACATTATTATTGCTCCAGTTTACAGTAAAACGTCCCGCGTTATTGACTTATTATTTGTTAGTAGTTGAAGGTGTGTAGCTGTAATACCTATTCCTTTTTTTGTAAATCGGCGGTCTATATATTACCTATCCAAATACATTTCTTACCGATATACCCACATTTGCCCCAGCACTTTATATACCTACCGACCACATCAACACACCCTCGACCTTTTATTTATTACATATTCAGAAATTGCCTTGAGCAAATTTATATTCCAATGAACTGACATTTACCACGGCTGCAACTAGTTACATCATTCCGGCATATACACGAATCATGTTGCAAGCTAATGCTGGGTTCGGAGGAGTTGGATTTGTTGCGAGCAAGCCTTACAGTGCAGTAAAATGCTGGTAAAGGTGTTGATTTTCATATTTGAGGTGAACATCCCGGGTCCCCGTTGAAGCACTACTTTGAGCAATACCATTCACAAGAATTACAGATTACTGTCGACAGAGTCTCACTTTGAACCAGCTTTCAGACGAGGCTTTGAATCGACCTGTCGCTTATTTGCTACACTGGTAGTATTCATGGGAGAGGCTGTTTTTTCCTAATCTGGCCAAGTATGATATAAAGTTGTGTTTTGTATCACTACAATTTTCTATGCTGCTTTTGGCTGATACTACTTCTATCTCGCCTGCAACGGGTATGATGTCCACGACAAAATCTGACTGACGATCATCGATGCGGCAGATCTCAATTAGGGTACCGGCTCTGCCGAGTGACCCCCGGACCCTGTACAGACTGTTCCCCGGTACACGCGTGTGGTCCATTGCCTCTAAGCTACAATTAAAAGTACTTTATTATCCTAACTACCATTTTGTACCGAATGCAGCGCGAATGTTTCTTAGATGCGTTTTCTGTTTGCGTTTGGATAGTGGCGCTTTTCTCTGCAAACTGTATCATCGTTTCAGTTGGCGGATTAAAAGACTTTGGTTTCAGGGTAGGTATTGTCCATTTAACTTTCTGAAATTATTCTAGAACATGGTGTGGTTGCTACAGAAATATCTTAGTCTCATGCCCGGTTCTGTTAGATATTCTTGTTGAAAAAGCATACATTTCCCTCGTCCTGGCAAAAACAGGGTCGCCGAACCACGAATAAGGGATCATGATTTTTTGTTTAATGTCACAATATACAATGCACGTGCTAGTAGCTTATGATGCGAGTGATCCCGACTAGAAATGCAGTTATCACAACGTTACACATTTACCCGTCTTTCCCTGATGTCTGATTTGAGCACAGGGTTCGAAATTAACAGAAGCGTATCACGGGAGGCAAATGATGTTGCTTTGCCGCCCTTCAAAATGTTTAAATATTCCTTAACTCTGTACCAGTGGCGGCAACACGTGCGGGGGGGGGGGGTGCCCTCGTCGCCTCTCCAAAATCAAGCTGAAACCCTTTATGTCAGCAAATTTTGCCCCTCAAAATACAGGATATAGCGTTTCAGAGTGTCTAGATTTCAAACTTTTAAAGGGGAAGCATGCCCCAGACTCCCTAATAAGGTCGCGTTTTTGGCGCGAGGCTAGTGATCAGATCTCACCCCTCCATGTAAAATTCCGTGCCGCCGCCTTATACGCATGCTGCAATACGAAAAAATCCGTATTATGAGTGGTTTTCAAACAGAAAGTCATGTCTGCCTACAAAAAGAAAAAAAGAAAAAAAAGAGTATATTTGGTTTTCAATCGCAATGTCTTAATTCTTATGTGAATCTTCTAGGTGAATTCCCGATATGAATTAGTATCCAATCATACGTTCCGACCTCCTTCGCAAATAGAGGTTTTACTTTTGATTAGTATGAACATGCAGTGGAATGGCTTATTTATTGAAAATGTTTGTATGCATTTAGCGTGTTTTTTTTTCAAAAACCACTATTGAGCATAGGTACTCCAATTCGAGTGCCTCCCCTGTTTTGTATTTGCAAATAAAATGTTAAGCATGACAAAAATTATGCGTTTGGTAAAGTGTTGCTGGACGTTGATTAACATTTTTGTGGCGCTGTATTTTTTTTTAATTGAGGACGCGCATGCGCATAGTTGTTAAGCTTTTAAAATGGCGGTGTCGAGCGCGAGTTGTAAACTGGTTGCTCGTAGACTAAGAAGTCGTTGTCAGACGGATCAAGGCCGAATTACCCGTTTTAATGTGGCCGAAGAGTATATCCAAAAAGGAATAGACCAGCCTGGGTTTTACAAACACATGGTTTTGTGGAAAGGTGATTATATTCAAATTGTCTTCTCGTGTGATTTGTGGCGCTGATTTTCTGGGTAACTGGTTAATCATGAAAGAAAGCACCCAAATTCAAGAATGCAAGTAATAGAACTAAGGAGTCGCCCATACCTAGCATTGTTTGCAATCAAAGACATTGACGTTGATGAAGAGATTCTTTATAATTATGGACCAACTAGATTACCTTGGGAAGTTAAGGTAACTATCTATACTCTTACTGGAATTAGCTGGTTGTCTGAAATACTGGCAGCCACTTTTTTGCTGTAAAAGGCGTTGCAGTGGTACTTACAGTGGTACTTACACTTAACTACTGTTGAGATATAGTTACACAATCATATATTGTAGATGATATTGGCTACAATGAAAGTTTTGTTTACTTGATAGTTTGTACATATTTGTACATATATTGACTGGGAAATGTTGTTGAGATTCTTTCTTGGTTGGAAGATTGTGTTTTCAGTTTTGATCATCTGTGTGTGAACTTCATTTCCTATAAATAGTATAGTAGAAAAAAAAAATGTTTTGCTTCATGTAAATTTGACTATGTAATTCTGTTCCTAAAACATTTGGTCAACCTCTATGAATTAGCTTCACTCATGATGGCCTATAAAAACCACTTTACTAACTCAAAATTAATTAATTAAGCTGCGTTTTATTAGGCCTTGTTGAACAAATTCCAAAATAGAGACTTGTGTTTTGGTTCCGTCTGTGTATACGTGTATATGTTCATTCATTGACAAGTCATAATGAAATACATATGCATAGGATTTGTTTGTCATTTTGTTGATCTTGATTAACTAGCAGCCATTTCTGTCTCAAAAGAAGTGTTACCCAGACATGCCTATGTTGATTTTGTTCAAACTTGGTATGAACATCAGGTGACTGATGCACATTATGATAGTTTCATGGTTTGATTCAAATGGCTGACTGGTCTTCATTTCTCCAAGATATTTTTTGTTCAAATTTAGTACAAACGCAAGACGAATGTTGTTTTTTGAAATTATGACTGACTAGCATCCTTTTCCAAAAACAATAAAATCTCAAAAATTTGTACCTGCCATTGTCATTGTTTCTCAGGGATGCCTTTGCTGATTTCATTTACTCCTTGCATGATCACTTTATTTTGTTTTGTTGATTCAGAATGGCCAACTGGTGATTATTTTAGTCCAATAACACACCAAAAATCAACATTTCAACAATTTTGTTGAAAATCAGTACAAAGACAATACATTACACAAGTTGATTTATTTTGTTTTTGTTTCAATGACTTTTGAGAGACTAGTATATATTTTTGTTCCCTCACACGCTCGTAAACCGTTTCTCAGGCATGTCTGGGTCAGTTTTATTCAAACTTGAGAACATGACACTATCACGTGTGAATCTGTTTGGTGATTTGCTTCAATCTGGCAGCTATGCTTTTTTTTTTTCATAGTTTCATAAATATGCTTTATGCTTTAACAGATTTTGGTATGTAAAACATATATGTTTTGTTTTGCTATTTGATTCAAAATGTCCAACTGTATTATGTGTGGATTATGTGGATTTTTTCATAGGAGGTGTCACTTTGACTGAACAAAACATGAATATGATGCCATTTGATGTAACACCATATTTTAACATGCTGAATAATCTCCTAACATTTATTGTAATTTCTCTACATTTTCATTGTTTATATTTAATGCGGTCACTAAAAACTGAGCAGGGACTAGGGCATTGACAGTGACTTGTTTTGTAAATTTGTTATTTGCTTGACAGTGGTGGTATTTTGACTTGTTTGTCATATCAAAACATCAAAATGTTTTGTTGTTTTCAGAGCATTATTGGTGATTTTTTCTTGAAGTTTAGGTAATTTTCTGTTCTGGTTCCTCCTTGTCTTTCTTTGCATAATTCTCTGCCTTCATTGACCATTCTCAATATTTGGCCAAAACTGCCCATATTTTCTATTTTTTGAATATTATTAAATATTTAATCTGTATTATATCTACACAGTTGGATTTTTTATGTTTTGGCTTTTGGGTAGCTTTTTGTTTTGAGAATAATGTGCAAAATAGTATTCATATCAGCTGGTGTAGATTAGTGTCAGCAGTAACACAGAAGACACATGTGTCTGTACCTGAGAGAAGTGACAAACATAAATATCATGCATCTAATTAGTATATGCTTTTGTAATCTTGTAATCTCCCTGAATAAGTTGGGAAAAACAAGTCTTTAGGTACTATTTGCAATACACTTAGTTCCTGGTGTACAGTTATAATTATCAATGCACTATTGCAAGATGTATGCTTAACCTAAATCGCATTGGATTATTTCTTTATCTATAGAAAAAAGTTCCTGGTGGTGGAAACAAACAATCAGAATCATGTGTCATGAACAGTAATGCCTTACTTGCTTGTGTTGAGCTTGATGGCTGTAACACTGAACCTGAATCATATGTCACCCGCAATGCCAGTAGTGAACCACCTGTTGACTGCAACACTGAACCAGAATCACACGGCACCTACAATGCGGGTTGTGAACAAGATTGTTGCAATACAGAACCAGAATCACATGTCAACCACAATGCTAGTAGTGAACCTGTTGACTGCAGCACTGAACCAGAATCACATATTACCCACAATGCCAGTAGTGAACCTGTTGACTACAACACTGAACCAGAATCACATGTCACCCACAATGCCAGTAGTGAACCTGTTGACTACAACACTGAACCAGAATCACATGTCACCCACAATGCCAGTAGTAAACCTGTTGACTGCAACACTGAATCGGAATCACATGTTAACCACCATGCCAGTTGTGGACCTGTTGACTTCAACACTGAACCAGAATCACATGTTACCCACAATGCCAGTAGTGAACCTGTTGACTACAACACTGAACCAGAATCACATGTCACCCACAATGCCAGTAGTGAACCTGTTGACTACAACACTGAACCAGAATCACATGTCACCCACAATGCCAGTAGTAAACCTGTTGACTGCAACACAGAATCAGAATCACATGTTAACCACCATGCCAGTTGTGAACCTATTGACTGCAACACTGAACCAGAATCACACGGCACCTACAATGCGAGTTGTGAACCAGGTGGTTGCAATATAGAACCAGAATCACATATTACCCACAAATCCAGTTGTGGACCTGTTGACTTCAACACTGAACCAGAATCACATGTTACCCACATTGCCAGTAGTGAGCCTGTTGACTTCAACACTGAACCAGAATCACATGTTATCCACAATGCCAGTAGTGAACCTGTTGACTGCAACACTGAACCAGAATCACATTTCACACAGATTGACAGAAGTAAACCAGATAGTTGCAACTCAGAACCAGAAGCATGTCTATTGCCTGCCAGGTTTGAGCCAGATGGTGATATCGTGAATCTTGAATCGTATATTGCACATGGTTCGGATGGTGGCTACGTGAGACCAAAATCGTGTATAATACAGAATAGTGTGCTACCTGTCAGAACTGAACCAGATAGTGGCAATTTGAATTCAGGATCATTCATTGTACAGAACAGTATTTTACCTGCCAGAAGTGAACCAGATGGTGGCAACTTGAAACCAGAATCATGTTTGGTACATAATGATGCCAAAGCCAGTTGTGAGCCTGTTGACTTCAACACTGAACCAGAATCACATGTTACCCACAATGCCAGTAGTAAACCTGTTGACTGCGACACAGAATCAGAATCACATGTTAACCACCATGCCAGTTGTGAATCTGTTGACTTCAACACTGAACCAGAATCACATGTTACCCGCATTGCCAGTAGTGAGCCTGTTGACTTCAACACTGAACCAGAATCACATGTTACCCACAATGCCAGTAGTGAACCTGTTGACTGCAACACTGAACCAGAATCACATTTCACACAGATTGACAGAAGTAAACCAGATAGTTGCAACTCAGAACCAGAAGCATGTCTATTGCCTGCCAGGATTGAGCCAGATGGTGATATCGTGAATCTTGAATCGTATATTGCACATGGTTCGGATGGTGGCTACGTGAGACCAAAATCGTGTATAATACAGAATAGTGTGCTACCTGTCAGAACTGAACCAGATAGTGGCAATTTGAATTCAGGATCATTCATTGTACAGAACAGTATTTTACCTGCCAGAAGTGAACCAGATGGTGGCAACTTGAAACCAGAATCATGTTTGGTACACAATGATGCCAAAGCCAGTTGTGAACCTGTTGACTCCAACACTGAACCAGAATCACATGTTACCCACAATGCCAGTAGTGAACCTGTTGACTGCAACACTGAACCAGGATCACATGTTACCCACAATGCCAGTAGTGAATCTGTTGACTGCAACACTGAACCAGAATCACATTTCACGCAGATTGACAGAAGTAAACTTGATAGTTGCAACTCAGAACCAGTAGCATGTCTATTGCCTGCCAAGTTTGAGCCAGATGGTGGGATCGTGAATCTTGAATCGTATATTGCACATGGTTCGGATGGTGGCTACGTGAGACCAAAATCGTGTATAATACAGAATAGTGTGCTACCTGTCAGAACTGAACCAGATGGTGGCAATTTGAATTCAGGATCATTCATCTTACAGAACAGTATTTTACCTGCCAGAAGTGAACCAGATGGTGGCAACTTGAAACCAAAATCATGTTTGGTACACAATGATGCCAAAGCCAGTTGTGAACCTGTTGACTTCAACACTGAACCAGAATCACATGTTACCCACAATGCCAGTAGTGAACCTGTTGACTGCAACACTGAACCAGAATCACATTTCACGCAGATTGACAGAAGTAAACTAGATAGTTGCAACTCAGAACCAGAAGCATGTATATTGCCTGGCAGGTTTGAGCCAGATGGTGGTATCGTGAGTCTTGAATCGTATATTGCACATGGTTCGGATGGTGTCTACGTGAGACCAAAATCGTGTATAATACAGAATAGTGTGCTACCTGTCAGAAATGAACCAGATAGTGGCAATTTGAATTCAGGATCATTCATCTTACAGAACAGTATTTTAACTGCCAGAAGTGAACCAGATGGTGGCAACTTGAAACCAGAATCATGTTTGGTACATAATGATGTCAATGGTGGGTCAGATAGAGGCAAGACAAAATCATTAAAAAGAAGAGTCATTTTGCCATTTATAACCTCACCAGAAGAATTTCTCACCCCAGGTTATACTAATTCCTGTAAAAATGTACGTAAATCATCACCCTTGTTTAAAAAATATGATTCAAACATTGTTTTGGAATCAGACTGTGAATCTGACATTTCTGATTCTGAAATTTCTTTTCCATTTCTGCAATCTAAATGGGATAGAAGTAAAAATGTTGTTAAAGTTAGGCCTCTCACACCTGTACAAACTAAGGTTAAAACTCATCCTTCAATGGAAGTAAAAACTGCAGCTACTCATGACAATGAAGATGAAAATGATAGTGAAAACTTTGAAGAAGACTATGACGATTCTGATGCTGACCCTACTTATGAACCAAATTCAGATTGTGAGTCGGATGTATCTTTTTCTTGTGAATTAGATATGCATAGTATCAGTGATGTGAAAACTACAGGAAATGACAAGCCATGGATGAAATCTAGCATAAGCCCCAAAGATAAGGCTTGCCAATCAGCTGCTATCTGTCAAAGTAGTGATAATTGTTCCAATAGTATCATTGTTCCTGATCTGTCGGATTGTGAGTCCGTTGAATTCAATACTGTGTCACCATTGTCATCAAAGTTTCATGGGAAAGAAAACAAGAATCATCAAAATACTTCTGCAGGTGAAATGAGCATAGAGTTTGTAAAGTCTTCAGAAAAAAGAAATCTGCCTAGTACATCATCTACTACAAAGAATCTTAAGAATGACATCCAAATCAGTTCTGTGAATCCTTCCTCGGTGCAGGTTCAAACAACAAATAATTCCAATAGGAAAAGAAAATGGGACAAATTTGCTTACTGTGTTTACTGCATGAACAAATATCCAAAGTTACCAAGGCATTTTGAGAATAAACACAGTACAGAGAAAGATGTTGTCTATGCATTAAGTTTCAGAAAGGGAAGTACCGAAAGGAAAATTTTATGGCAGAAACTGACAAATAAAGGCAACCATGCTCATAATGTTGAAATACTTAAAGATGGATATGGCTATATCATACCATACAGAAGACCATCATTTACAGTTCCTGTATCGCAGTATCTCCCTTGTCCTGAATGTTTGGGTTGGTTCATCAAAGCAGAACTGTATAAACACAACAAGATATGTCCTGTCAAACTGTTTGAAAATGCAACACCAAAAATAATTCACCGAAGAATACAACAAGTAGCAGGAATGTTATTACCACATAGTGATAATGTTACAGAGGGTATGGCGGACAGAGTGCTATCTAGAATGACTCAGGATGAAGTGGCAGTAATTGCAAGAAATGATGATCTTATCATAGAATTTGGATCCAGGGAATATATGAAAGTTGGTACAGAATCTGCAAAGATCCAGTACGTGAAGCAGAAAATGAGAGAACTTGCAAAACTTCTAATACAACTTAGAAAGATCAGTAAGAAAAATGCATCCTCCCTAAAAGAATATATTCATCCTTCAAAGTTTGAAATCGTAATCCAGGCAACACAGCAGTTGGCAGACTATAACCTTGACGACAGAGTTCTTGGAAAACCTTCTCTCGCATTAAAGTTGGGTCACTCTCTGAAGAAATGTACTACAATCTGCATGGCTGAGGCAATCAAAAATGAAGACTCTACCAACGAATTAGCAGCTAAGAAATTCCTTAAATTGTGTGAGATACAGTGGGCACAGTCGATAAGTTCACATGCACTTAATACTATGAATGAAAGGAAGAGGAACATGCCAAAATTTCTTCCATTAGTTGAAGATGTTGTGAAGGTAAACATGTATCTGAAAAAGACTGCCACTGATGCTTATAAAGATCTACAAGAAGATACAACCACATCAACCTGGAAGAATTTGAGCGAGATAACGTTAGCCCAATTGATTTTATTCAATAGGAGGAGGAGTGGGGAAATGGAAAGAATGCTTCTAGAAGATTTTAAAGAAGTAAGAGGAGTCAATCAAGAAGCTGGTTCATCTTTGACAAGTTGGGAGCAAAATCTGTGTCGTTTGATTGATAGAGTTGAAATAAAAGGCAAAAGAGGAAGAAATGTGCCTGTTCTATTAACCAAGGATCACTGTAATCAGATAAAATTACTTATCGAAAAAAGAAAAGCTGTTGAAGTCAATGTGGCAAATCCATACATTTTTGCGTGTTTACAAAACTCACTGCGCCCAGTACGTGCAACAGTATGCCTGAGAAAGTTTGTAACAAAATGTGGCACTGAACACCTGAACGGTTCACCTCTACAAATTTAAGGAAACAAATTGCTACAATGTCACAAATCTTCAATTTGAAGGACAATGAGCAAGACATCCTTGCTGGATTTTTGGGACATGACATAAGAGTCCATCGAGAGTTTTACAGACTTCCACAGAATACATTACAAATTGCAAAGGTCAGCAGAATTCTGATGGCATTTGAGAAAGGAAATATTGGAGAATTCAAGAACAAAGGACTTGATGAAATAGAAATCAACATTGATGGTGAGTAGTGTTTTATCCCATGATAAATTCTGCGTTTCACTGCTATGACACTCCAACTATTGTTTTTACTCAATCATCGTCACCTTCTTTAGTTGTATGTCAAATATGGAACTAGCATATAGGCTGGTCACCTTTCCCTAAATTGAAATGCCTGAATTTGTTGATGGAATTTCAATCAATGATTATGGGGAATTGCTATTAGTATCAAATATACACTAGCCAACGATTATCAGTATTTGCTGACACTGTTAAAGATAACAACAAAAATTGTCCCCTTGTATATGCCAGCAGAAAAACCTGAATGACCGATAGAATGAACAGTCTATTGTGTATTGATATTAGGTTAGTATTTGTTCAGGAAATAGTTTTTATCAATGACACTGAACAATCTTTGCAGTAGTTATGCTGTAATCTCTTTGAGCACTGTCTTAGAACGAGAATTGAAATAAGTCGTATGATATTTGTCATTTGGCTAACTAACTTTTCAAAATTGTGTGAATTATAGATGAATGTGAGAATGAAGACCTACTGAATACTGGTAATATCATTGAAGATGAGGAATTTCAAGAAATGAATAATAATAATACAGATATAAATGGAAAACTACAAGACAAATGTATGCATATTGATGATGAAGATGTTTCTAAAGGTTTGTTCATATATTTAGTGTTCAGTTTAATTCACCATTTCCTAAGGCACTTGGTGTTCAGTATTTACATGCACTTAATTATACTATGAATGAAAGGAAGAGGAACATGCCAAAATTTCTTCCATTAGTTGAAGATGTTGTGAAGGTAAACATGCGTATCTGAAAAAGACTGCCACTGATGCTTATACAGATCTACAAGATACAACCACATCAACCTGATAGAAAAAGTATTTATTGTAATAGGGTTTTTGAATGGTTTATGTTGTTTTACAGGTGATGTAGATACAATGAAAGTAGGGCCCTACTCGATAATGAAGAACAGTATATTGGACCTGGGCCATAAAAAACAGCTGTCAGATGATATTGTGAACTCTGCTATTTATATTGCCACAAGAGAGAAAAAGGTATTTATTTTATGTTGAAAGGTTCTGAACAGGTGGAATGGTGATGGCTGAATTGGGAAGCTGAGTTTAAGATTTAATTGCATACTGAATGATAAAGATTTTGGTAAACTTTTACTTATTGCTGCTCAATGGAAAGAAATCTTGTTTTTCTTGTAGATATTCTGGTACAGGGTATCCCTGACCCTGACAGTGATAATTTGTTCAAAATTGATAGACTTTGTTCACATATCAATGTCACTTTCAATCAAACTTAAATTGGTATGATAACATATTTGGTTGTATTTTCCCCAATATTGCTTTTGTAATTTGATATTTGACTGGTTACCATTGGTATTTGTGTTATTTAGTCTGTGTTTGTTTATGATGATTGTGGAGTGTGGGTCTCTCTGATTCTCTTTTCTGTCAACATAACAGCATGGCAGATTAATGGAGGGGATGGGAGGGGGGGTCTCTGATTCACAACTTCTTTGTTGACCTGACCTCAATGGGAATGCCTTAGATATATAATGATCATCAATGAGATTAAAAAAGTGTTTAACATTTGACACTCATTCATTTATAAGTCACTTGAGTAACTCCTATAATCTGTTAATAATTTGTGCTACTATTTAAAGATGCATTCTGATTGACCATTCTCTATGAAAGTTTGTCAGGTCTGTGTTGGGCATTCACAATCGGACGAAATGAATTTTATTTATTTAGATTGAGTTATTCATGCACTGTTCATCACTTTTTGATGCTATCTGACGTGAATATTATGTAAAATACAGTGTATATGTATTGAAATATATTTTTTTCATTAGTGCATAATATCCAAAGTGTAGTGCACTTCAACAGTTTTTAGTACTTATTTCCTCCATTGGTGTCTGCTGTTATGCTTTGTTGCCACAGTTTATTCATTGCTTATCATTAAACATAATCTCTTTTATTTCATTGCTGACAATGTAATTTTATATTGTTTTCAGGCCATTCTTTTTTTTGACCACAATTTAATGACATCTATTTGTTTGAAGGGTGAAATGGCCAAACCAAAAAAGGTAATTATCATTTAATATTTTCCAGACTAGTCAGCTAGTGGAAATTTGTTTCTTCCATTTAGCAACAATTGTTACTAGTCATGTGTATTATTACTAATGCATACAATGTATTTACAGATAAATCTTTCCAAGTATGAGATGGTAATAGGTGCTATGTTTGAAGGTGGAGAAACAACTAATTCTGGCATAATAAATGGACATTGGACACTTGTGGTAAGTTGTAAAATACTGTAAATAATTCAGGCACCATTTTCAATTTTACAGTTGACTCTAAAATTCTTGTATAATTGTTTTCCATTTCCTTTGCATTAATCCATCAGTACTGAACAATTTTATTAGTCCCCGTTCGGATGATCCGTGCGTCCGTCCGGAGTCATATCTCAGAATCCCTTTGGACCGATTATGTTAATTCTTTGCATGTGCCTAGTATCTTATGTGGGACATATGCACATGCAGTGGTTCAGCGATTCGATTCAAAATGACCGACTAGCAGCCATCTTGTTTTTTGAAAATTTTGTATTTTGGACATGCTTTGTCAGTTGTCATTCAAACTTGGTACATAGATTATACATGCTAAGATACATGTCCATGATGATTTATTTTGCAATTGGATGAATTGAATTTTGCATCTTGTTTTTTTTTTTTATGTGGTATCTTGGATGTGCTCTGTCAGTTTTCATTCAAATTTGGCACATACATGTACTTTATACATGTTAGGATGCATGTCCATGACAAATTGTGACAGCCATTTGACTTTTTGGCCTTACTACTATATTTCCACAATTTATGTACCATTTTCATTCGTATTGGCACATACATTGTACATATCAAGTGTGTTTCATAATCAGATCAAAGATGGCAGAATAACGGCTGTTTTTATTTTTGGCCATATTACTACTACACGGAACACGTGTTTTGATGTAAATAAACAATCTGTTGTATACACCACTTGGAACTCAAGTTTCAAGGACACGCTCGCGACAACCCCTCCGCTTTAATATGACGAGCACAAAGAAAACTTTCAAATATTTAACGGGGACTGTGTCATTTTCAATGACTAGTTTATTTCTGTCCAATATGAGAATTGATTTTTGTAATGCTTTACAGGTGGTTAAGCAAAAAAGTCATGAAATAATATATCTGAATTCTACTGGTGAAAGTAAAGAGACAATGGTGACAATTCAGCGGAATTGGAAGTAAGTAGGAAGAGTTCAATTATAATTTATTTTTTTCTGTTTTTGCATAATTTTGTAGATTTTTAATTTAACTCAAAGTTCTGGGATATACTGTAGTATGAGAAATAGGTAGTTATTTGAACATAACTATGTCCCCAGGAGTGTTTTGTTGCTATAACAAAATATGACATACATGTAGTTGTGGAACAAATTACCAAGAATTGGATAAGGTTGGATAAATATGCACTCCTACTTCAAGTATTATTCTTGATACAAGTGTTTGCTATAAATTATTATCTGTTGGTGAAACCAGGACTATCAGTAGGATCCTGTGCCACCTACATGCCATAGTTTACTTACCGTAACACAAAAAATGCACCTAACTCTTGCACAAGATTTTTCATTTTTAACAACTAAAATATCTGTTATCTTTTAGTAATTATGCAAGTAAGAAGGGTGAAGTCAGTACTTATACTATATTGAAAGTGGATCATACAATGCAAGATGATGCTGTATCATGTGGTGTGTTAGTCATCAAGGTAATTATGGACTTTCAGCTGCATTTAAAATTAAGATAGTGATATATTAAATGTCAGTGAAAATAAATGGTTTTACAGTACTTTCTCAATGTATGTATTCCCTATAGACACTGAAAATCATATATCAGGCCGTTGTATCGACAGCAATGTTTATTTTATTGCTGATAATGTCATAATACTTTTCAGTTTGCAGAGCAGTTTGCTAATGGACAGTCTACAAAATTAATGTATGACATGGACAATATAGTGCAATTTAGAGAAGATATATCACGTTGTATTGTAGAAGCAGGTAAGCTGCCATTTTTAGACATAATGAGAGACATTTTACAGTTCCCAGTCATGGCTGTACTTATTTCACTCAAATTCTGTATGATCATCTCATAAAGTTTTTTTTTTTCATGATGTGATTAACATTGTCTGACTGGCAACAGTTTTATTTCTGAAGTGAGCTTATTAGTCCCCGTTCGAACGTAGTCCGAAAACGGGGACTTATGTTTTGCCCTGTGTGCGTCCGTGCGTGCGTCCGTGATCACCTGTATCTCGAACATGCATGGGCCGATTAAGTTCCAACTTCACTCATACATCACACATTATATGGGACATATGCACATGCATTTTTTTCATGATCCGATAACGATAGCCGAATAGCGGCCATTTTAAGGCCGAAAATGCATCAAAATCAGACATTTTCACCATTCCGGACCCGGATCTCAGTTATGCATGGACGTATTTCGTTCAAATTTGGTACATACATTAAACATAATAGGACCTTGATGCACGTCATTTTTTGGGGGGGGGGGGATCGGGTTTGAAATGGCCAACTGGCGGCCATTTTGTTTTAAAGAATTCAGTTCTGGATCCGTATCTGAGACATGCTTGGATTGATCGAGTTCAAACTTCACACAGACAAGGTACATCATGTCACAAATATGTATGTGCATTTGTTTCATGATCTCATTAACGATAGCCAAATGGCGGCCGCTTTAAGGTCGAAAATGCATTGAAATCGCACATTTTCACCATTCCGGACCCGGATCTCAGTTATGCACGGACGGATTTCAGTCAAATTTGGTACATACATTAAACATAATAGGACCTTGATGCACGTTATTTTTTTTCTGGATCAAGTTCGAAATGGCCGACTGGCGGCCATTTTGTTTTAAAGAATTCAGTTCTGGATCCGTATCCGAGACATGTCTGGATTGATCAAGTTCAAACTTCACACACACAAGGTACATCATGTCACAAATATGTATGTGTATTTGTTTCATGATTTCATTAACGATAGCCAAATGGCGGCCGCTTTAAGGTTGAAATCGCACATTTTCACCATTCCGAACCCGGATCTCAGTTATGTATGGACGGATTTTGTTCAAATTTGGTACATACATTAAACATAATAGGACCTTGATGCACGTCATTTTTTTTCCAGATCAAGTTCAAAATGGCCGACTGGTGGCCATTTTGTTTTAAAGAATTCAGTTCTGGATCCGTATCCAAGACATGTCTGGATTGATCAAGTTCAAACTTCACACACACATGATACATCATGTCACAAATAGATATGTGCGTTTGTTTCATGATCCGCTTAACAATAGCTGAATGATGGCCATTTTAAGGCCGAAAATGCATCAAAATCATGTATTTTCCCAATTCCGGAACTGGATCTCAGTCATGCATGGATGGATTTTGTTCAATGTGTTGTACATATGCAGGTGCATTTCGGTCATGATCTGCTTTGAATGTATATGTCACTCAAATATGAACGGAACGGGGACGTGTCATTGACAATGACTTGTTGAATTCTTGAACATGATTTGATTCATTGGTATTTGGGACAAAGACAGTACTTGAAATAACAACTGAATATAACATCAATTTATCTGTTTAACTGTTTTCCAGACATGCATGGTATAATTTTGTTCAAAATTAATTGCATTTGCCATATTGATTGTTCTGATAAAATTGTATTTTTTTTTTATTTTTAGCTTCAGAAGATTCTAAGACGCACATGTCAAAGAGAGCTTCTGTGCATACTCCATCCCTAGAACTTAAGAAGACGGATTTTCTTTTACCTATGAAGAAATCTGTTGAAGGTAATTTTATTTCCCTTACCGTAAGACTAAACTTATTTTTAACTGTAACTAATCTGTGTTCTCAGTTGCAATTTTAACTTGAAACAACTCGTCCAAGAAATATTTTCTAGCACTTTATTAAATAACTGGCCACCGGTTATAAAATAAGTCAGCGGTGAGTCAGCTTTCCTAACACCACTGGTAGCACTTTATTGGTTCAGTGGATAAGGTTTCCACAGGGTCTCCTGAGTGGTCTACAACGAGCTTATTCTCAGATTACCAGGGTCACATTTGGGTGTCTGTGGTTGAGGGGTTTGCTATCTTAGTTGAATTACCCGGTCAATAGAGTCCTCTAACCATTCCTCCTGTGCGATTACCACTGGTACCAGTGTTAAATCCAAAGTACACAAGTATTATTCCAACTAATAAGCAATGTAGGAATTCATTGACGTTAATGGCCTGGTTCAATCCGCTTTCCTATGGGTGCACCCCTACAATAGTCAAGTGACAGATAAGCTGGTATCGGCTTTCTGTGGCTGGTACACACATCTACAAATCCCCAGTCAATCCTCACTTGTTGGAGTCAGGATTCCAAGTTGGTTCAAAGTGAGTACACCATAACTATTAAACTCCCAACAATGTTGACAGTGACTTGCTATAAAATGTGTTAAATATCACTCTAGTCAGCACAACTGTACAGGCGATTTCTCTTACTCAGTCCTAGTTGGTCACGTAATTTTTAGTCTTTGCAAAGTCATTACTTATTCTGACTAAGTTTTCAGCAAGTTACACTACACACTTGTCATAATAACACTTGTGTACGTTCTCTTCAAGTCTTCGGTCACTGCTTTGCTTGTTATCTCTATATCAGTATTTTCCCATCCCATACCTACAGAAATTGTATTCCACCACAATATTTATCATGGGAAATGATAAAATGACAATTAATATTAAACAGCATTAAATTTTCTTTAATTATATTTTTATATCAATTAATTCAAATCTAGATCTTGCTGTGAACAAGACACAAGTTTCTAATAAAAGAACCTCCACATATTCTACCAATGATTCCTCACCAAAAAAGAAGAAAAAATCAGCGGAAGGTATTGTTTTTATTTTATCTCTTATTAGTTATCGTGTGGTTTCATTGGTTGATCAGTACCAGATGCTGTAACATTATCAGACAATAACAGGGTAGTGCTTGAGGACAATGCACAAAAAAGATCAGCAATATACCAAATTGTCCGCACTTGTGAAGATTGTTTAAACAACAAATCCATTACTAGTCGTTTAAGTTTAAAATTTCCTGGTCTTTTTAATTGCAAAATTACCTATAAACATGTTTTTGTATGCCATTTGTTTGTGAACGTGTTAAAGTCAGGACGCAATAACAACAGAGTTGTTGTCCTTTTTCTTGAGCACATCACTACATTTTGGGCATTATAATTGAAATAATGGATTTCTCGCTGCCATAATGGATGGAAATGGCCTCTTAAATAATGTGTTTTTTCTGCATCTCGCTCATTGAACACATCCCTGTACTAGTACTTGACCTCTTATTGCTAAATAATGTCTGGTAAATGGGTTTTCTGCAGAAAGTATCATTAGTTGTTGCATTCCATCACAAATCTCCTGCTTATAGGAGTAGAGTATCCATGCTTGCTTGGGAGAAATTTCCTGAATAACGTCTTAACTCATAAATTTGAACTGCTCGCAACAAAAAAGTACTTTCCTAGTGAATGTAGACAAAGTATAGTGTGCGAAACTTTCGAGGGTGTCATTCTTTTGGGTTTGTTTTCAGTGCTCCATTACTTGTGATTTCAGCTTTATTTACTAACTGCCTTGATTTGTGTTATTTTTATTCCAGATGTAATCATGTCATCACTGTATAACAAGAGAACTTCCACAGATAACCCTATTCAGTCAGAAACTAAGAAAGCATATTTACAGAGAGAACCTGATAAAGGTATTATAATTGATTGATTGTATTCCCTTCCTAAGCACAAAGTCATATATATTTTGCTCTCAGTTAAAAATTAATTTGTCTTGTGGTTTCTACATTGCTTGCTATCATTAAGTCTTGACTACTAGACAGTTTTATTTCCATGCACTAAGTTCTTTTGGACCTCTTTTGGTTTAATTACATTTTCTCTTGTGCTTAGGTGTGAGTGATGGGAAAAAGATGTGGACCACAGAAGAACGGACAATAGTTAAAAACTATTTTATGAGAAATATCAGAATGTTAAAAGTTCCTGGAAAGATTGAATGTACTAACTGTCTGAAAGAGAATCAAGTACTGGCCAGCAGGTCATGGAAAAACATAAAGTATTGTGTGTACAATCTGATAACAACATATAAAAGGCAATCAAAGTCAAAACAGCATTATTCTTAACTCTGGCTACAGGTCTTCGGTATGCCATTTAGTTGGTTGGGGGTGGGTTATCAAATATGTAATACATGCAAGAATGAGTTTCATCTTTCTTACATGTGTCTTGAATGCTTCTGTTAGCATGTGCTTTCATATATGGTTATGGTCAAAACAAGTCAATTTATATTGATCCAGTATAAATTAATTTTGGTTTATGTGCTTGTCTAGATGCACTTCAAATAGAGCAGATAAATTTTCAATTATAGGTAATAACAGTATGCAAGATCAAACTTGTTTGCATATGAATAGATAAACTATGAACACAATTTCAAAGCTTCACAATATGATGAAATCTGGGCTCTAAAAGATGGTTATATCAGTTTCACAAAACCTGTATCACACCTTGTTCAACACTTGTTGGGCACACAACAACCCATCCCATCACGCAGCATTGCCATATTTTTAGTGTTTAAGTACGGATGGTTTCATTGTGTGCCCCTCATACATGTATATTAAAACCTGAATATTTGATAATTTGTTGTCGCCCCACCCCCTATCCACCATTGACATTTGCTGTGAAGATATCATTTACTTTATGTAACTATTGCTGATTTTTTTAATGTACATGTATTCAGTGTGTACCATTAAGAATAAAAAAAAAGTATTCAAACAAATTTTATGTTCAGTAATGATTTATTATGTAGAGATTATGTTTTAGTTATGTTTGAAACATTCACTTTATATGTGTATAATTTGGAAATTTGAGAATGACTTCAGCCTTGGTAATATGCTAAAAAACAACAGTATTGATGGTGTGGGGGTGGGTGTGGGGGTGTGTGTGTATGTGGGGGTGTGTGGGTGGGGGTGTGTGGGGGTGGGGGTGTGTCCGACTGTTCAACTGCTATCTCAAGAACCATACATCGGTTTTTTTGGTGAAACTTGGTGCATAGATGCTCTGGGCCAATGTGCAGATTTGATTAGGTTTTGGTGAAAATCCATGCTCGTTAATTACCTAATTTGCATGATAATTGGCCAATTTTAAGCTGTTCTATGACTGTTCCACTGATATCTAAAGAACCACTCATTGGATTTTGATGAAACTTTGTACATAGATTTTCTGAACTAATGCTAGGTTTTGATTAGTTTTTGGTAATCCGTGGATACTAATTACCTAATTTGCATAATGATTAGTCAAGATATCTCAAGTACTAATCACATTTCGATGACACTTTGTACATAGATGTCATATGACCCTGCACAGACCTGATAGTTTTTATGGTAATATCAGTACATATAATTACCTAATTTGCATAATTAATTAATTTTCAGCTTTTGAAAAAACTTACTTACATACTCAAGGACATGCAGAGATTGATTGTTTCGGATAAATATTTGTGCATATTAATCACCTAATTTGCATAATTAGTTAATTTTCAGCTTTTTCATGGGTATCTCAAGTACTAATCATCACATTTCAATGAAACTTGGTACATATATCCTTTAGAATTATGCAGAGACCCAATTAGTTTTCGGTAAATATTTGTGCATGTTAATCACCTAATTTGCATAATTAACCAATTTCCAACTTTCACACTGATATCTCAGGTACTAATCATCACATATCAATGAATGTTTGTACATGGATGCTGTAGGACAATAGACAGACCTGGATAATTGTGGGTTAAAATCTGTACATATTAATTATCTAATTTGCATAATTAACCAATTTTAAGCTTTCACACTGATATCTAAAGTACTAATTATTCCATTTCAATGAAACTTAGTACAAAGATGCTCTAGGACAATGTACAAACCTAATTAGTTTGGGGTAAAAATCTGTTCATATTAATTAATTCCCTTATTAGCATAATTCAAAATTTCTTGGTTCCAATAACATTTCAATTAAACTTGGTACTGTAAAATGACTAATTTTCACTGGGTTTAAATTTCCCTGATTTACCATTTCAGGCATATTCAGTGGGTTTTAAATTCACGGTTTCGCCATTTAGATAATGTGTTCTATGCTAAATTTTACATATTCACTGGGTTTTAATTTAGCGCATTTTCCCAGTCAGCGAAATAAGCTAAATTAAAACCCAGTGAATAATTACCCCCTTTACAGTACATAGATTTTCTGTTACATTGCGCAGACCTCATTAGTTTTCTGATTTGCATAATTAGTTTTCAGCTAAGTAATTTCAAATTATATTTAATGTGTCTCCAATACTCTCAGCACATGGGAGTTCTTTCTAAGCTTTCTTTGATTTATAGATAAATTGGGCTAACCTTGTGGAGTAGTGCACCATTGGTGGTGAACAAGCAGTACAATCTATTGCTGTAATGTGTTCATGTTGAGTCTTCACCCCCCCCCCCCAATATGACTATCCCACATAAATGCTTCCAGTGGTGAGATGTACAACCATGTGCTACCCAATGTTGTCTGTTTTAGAGCCAGTGTCTGGAAAGCGGGTCTACCATTATAGTATTCATTATTGATGTTAATTCTTAATATAATCCTTGAAAAATAATATTGTTCAAGCCTCAAAAATATAAAGGTGTGCTGCTATCAATGGCTGAGTGGTCTGCATTTCTCACATCCCTGTCAACTTGTTTTTCAAGTACTGTTTACAATGTTTGAAAAATTATGTAACCCAGTAGTACTAGGTAACCTAGTAGTACTATTATTACATAATAGGTTATGTACACATAACATATTGTTTTCAACAAATTTTGTCATTCATTAGTTTTGTTGATGGAGAGACTTTTACTTTTGAAATAAGTACACATGAGTTTGTATTGAAAGTTGAAACATTTGAATTGACTGACTGTGTCATTTCACAATGAATGAAAAAATGGATATGTATGTTCCCATTCATTTATTGGAATTATGAGAAAGCAACACTTAATAATTATAGCCTAAGTGCAAGGAGTAATGGGGGAGCTGTGAAAGATTAGCATCTCGAGTGGATATTACCATCAAATGTATCTTTTCAACTAGCATGTTATTTTAGCTATTCTTTAATAATTCAAGATGTTCTCACAATGCTGGCAATTTAGCTAACTTAAGCTTAAATTCGCTAAAATGGAATGTAGTTATTTCAGCGTGTTTTACTGTATGTCATTGTCACTGAACCATAAAGCAAATCTTAGTCAGATCAACGATTTTCAACAAGTGTATTTGTGTATTTTTCATCATTAAAATTAGTATTGCTTCCAGTTAAATTTATATGGTGGACCGATTTGTATTTAGAAATTTGGGTTATTAATGCCACTGAAAAATATTATCAAAATAAAAATGTGAGAGTGGTCTCGTATTATGAATATCTGGGTCTTGTAATGGAGAAAGTATTAGCAGACCAACCAGGCCACTAAAGAAGTGTTCTGTTTTTGTTTTTTTTTACCAAATTGGTAGAGATTTGCCGGTGAAATGTGTGTCACCCGATTCATGTGCACACATAATACGTGTGAGGGCGTGAATCTGGTTATGCGACAATTGCGCAACTGATTTGAATGACAAAGGAATCGCGCAACGGATTGGAAGCCCGGTTTAGTTGGGAGGATAAAGGAGGAGACGGACGGAAGAGGGGAAGTGGAAGGAGAGGACATGGTGAACGAAGAGCTCCCCTAGCCCCCTTTTTAGTTATTTTGAATAGGGAACTTAGTAGTAATGGTGATTTATTGATCTTATTTACTAAACGTTAAAAACGTCTTAATTCGTACTCACTGTCTTGCGTGTTTGGAGTGTGTATTTCCAAAAATACCTCTTGCAAGCACGTTCAATTCCCGAATTATCCACACGTAGTATTCCCCAATCAGATTCCCCAAATTAACCCATTTGATAACGTAAAATACAAAGTACCGACAAGAGACCGGTCACATTTATGATTAAAAATATATCTAATTCTAAGCTATGAGTGTAATATGTGTGGCTACAGTCAAGCTCTATCTTCTGTAAATTTATCCTACGGTAAAACAACATGTATATGCTATCAATCGGTAGACGTTAGGATTCTTCGATTCACCCACGTTCTGATCGTGAACGCGTTAAAAATCGATGACTTTCGATAATTTGACACATTTTCTCCCGCAATTCAACTTTAGAAATGATCTCAGAGAGGAACTTTAATTTGAATATTTCGCTGGGTATCAATACATTGTGTAATTTTTACTAATTTATTACAATTTATATTTTTGTTATCAAAGCGAAATTATAATTTGAATAAGTATGTTTTTGTATTGTTGGGCGGGTATTACATTTATTCTGATTATGTATTTTGTGAGGATAATACAATTGAGTATTTTGCTTGAGAAACATTGTTGTATTAAAACAGTACTCAGGTCAATGATATTTAACTGTCACTTCTGTTGAAGAACACGTAATCAAAACACTGCTTATTGTTCCTATTCTAGGATTGTATTATTCTAGTAAACCATTAAGCAAGATGAGGAATTGTTGTATAGAATCAACCTGTGATATAGCTATTCCTGTAAACCGAGTTTTAAATAAAGCACACGACACACTTACACACAAAAGAAATCCAAGTGAAAATAACTAGTAAATTTTGTTCACTTGATTTATTGAGTATGTTAGTATCATCAATTCATGATTATTTGGGTCAAAAACTAGTATACAATGTTGCGCTCTCACTGGCTGGAGTACGATGTTCAGCTCGATGGAGGCGTTTAGTCTGGTTACAGTTGTGAGTCAAATAACACCCTTCCAAATATTCAAGGAATCCAAATATTTTATTAGTTCTACAATAATTGACATATAGTCACTTAAATATGCAATATGGGTGGACAGATGTTATTACTGTTCGATACTCCATACTGCAGACACGAAAATCAAAACCACTGACACGCATATGCAGTGGTTGTTATTGTACGTACCATTTTACAAGCCAAATCAACCACTGCACATGCGCATTGAGAATTGTATTGTTAAATCATTAAATGAGTACTCAGATGTTAGCGACAGAACAGCGTTTTTTTTAAGTTCAGAATAAATTATAGCACAACGTATCTTATTAATACAGAGTATCAGACAGCAATATTAAAAATTACGTGTTCTCATTAAAAATTGCATTTGCATCAGATTTGCGTTGTAGACCTAAACTTCCCTTTTTTACACTTTGTCAGCTGGATACAGTTTAGTTTGATGAATTATATCACAGTGGATAATCCTGTTCAACCACCAACGACGAACAATGCTGACGTGTCGTCATTGAGTGGGTGAGGTCCCGCCTGGGATTCCTTCTAGACTCCAAGCAAACCGAACGAATCTGCTGCTCGAACTCAAACTATCGGTCATATTCTCACTGACATTCAGTTTGGGCACACAATTGTCTACGTTTGAAAAACTCCAACCTCAGCAAAGATATGGCAACACATTAACAATATGATACTCATTTGATTGCCTAGTGTGCCCTTTCTTACCAGGAGTGTTTGCGACCTCTACCTGGCGGAAAATACACAAATTACACGTGAATACGCAGTGAAACGTTTTGAGAGAAGTCGTGTAGCCTGACATGTAGACGTGAGTAGCGCCCTCACACCTCATAGTGTGTTGGGTTTGGAGCACCGCGGAGAGCACAATTCACGCGATCTTGTCAGGCTAAGAAGCCGCCATGATATACTGCTATAAATGCCAAAAACCATTGCTCACGATTGGTCATTGTGTTCTATCTGTACTTGTACTGTCGTGATCGCATTCCCAGCAGGTCCCTCTACGGAATGTTCTATGCTTCCAGCAGGAACCTCGGCAGGAAGTTTTTCATCACTTTCTAGTTCATTATTTTTATTCTCCTTTTCTTGAAGTCTCTTCATCGCCTGAGCACGTTGTTGCTGTATACGGACATTTTTCAGTTTGTTTTCTATGGAAACCATGGTGCTCAGTATTACCACCATGTCTCGATGACCAGAGTTTGCTCCGTGAACTATCTTAGAAAGTTCAAAGGCCATTTTGACGTAGTCAAGCGCGCAGACGTAATCTCCCTTCTCTTCGTAAGTTTTCGCCATTTGTCGGTAAATCTTCGCTTTGAATCGGATCAACGGCGTATCGTCTTTAAGCGTTCTAGAGTACCGGGAATGCTGGGATATATCATCAATGTACGAGGACGCCTGTTGCAAACTATCGAAAGCCTTGGCATAGTCCCCGTCTTCGTGACAGTACGATCTAGCAAGATAATAATACGTGCTCGCTAACGAGAGACAAGTTTTAGAATTTCTATGTTGCTTAAAAATCATTTCTTTCATAGTTACAGATTCTTTTCCGTAATCTACCGCCTTTTCATAGTCACACACCTTCCTCCACGTTCTGCATAGATCTGTCAAAAGATCGGCAATTCTCGTGTCTGGTTTACTGAGATAATCGCCGTGTATCTGCCTCCAAACAGACAGCGCCTTCTCAAGGTAGTGTAGCGACTTTCTTTTGTTTCCTAGCTTATCGTACACGTGACCTAGTTTAGTTAAACTTTTTGCTATTTCCGGGTTCGACGAACGTTTTCCGTGAATTTCGCGTAAGATTTCTAAATGTTTTTGTAACTTTTTCTCCGCTTCGTTGTATTCGCCTTCGTCCACAAGATTTCGAATTTTGGCTTCTAGTGACGCAATCTTGTCTGAAAAACAAAACAAGAGGATCATTCAACTTGTTTGAATAAGGAATATGGCTCATTTTATGGATAAACTGATCAAATTTGAGACTCAAAGTCAGGTTAACGCTATCAACGTTTTTTTTTTCTGATTCGACCATCAATTTAACGCGAATATGGCAACTTTTGGTCATGGTTTCAAAAAGAATCGCAAAATCATTAGGAATTGCATAAAGTATAAAGACATTTTTGAATGGTAGTTTGTAGGTAACAAATACAAAACAGACAGACTCCTGAACTTCTAATTTACTTCTTTGAATAAAACAATTTTCCTGAGAACTGGACATTTGTAATTTGTAGATACAATGATTGCTACAAGTTACGTGGTTGATATTCATGTAACTGTCAATCACTTAACGTGTACGTAATATATTATACAATTGATACATTATATATACTAAGTATGGAACTAACCAAGTAGTCTGTCCGCTTTTTTGACGTTTCTACGGAAGTTACTATTTTCACTAGATTCACGTTGTCCCATTTCTGTACATGTTGTTTGCGCCAAACCTGTAACAATTGTAACATAAAGTAAATATTCATATGACGTGTATATGACGTCACCGATTTAGTGTACCACGTCGTTTTTCCAGAATCAACTTCTAACAATAGTCACTGACAGAAATGAAAGAATTCTCTTTATTTTCATTGTTTTTAAATTGCAATAATCCTTCCCAATAAGTTGCACCCGCTAGCGATGAAGTCATTTTGTGACGTCAGATGACGTCGATAGGTATAAGCACAGTCGTTCATACCCCTCGATCATAGGGAGTGCGTACAGTTGATCATAGTTCCTGGGCTCCCTGTGATGCAACGGTATATTGTGGCTTTATAGTGCACCTAGAATAACACAGAATAATTAAATCATTGTTACAGCTGTCCAAGTTACAGCTTGAGTGTTAATGACTTAATTTGTTGTATAACCTTATGCATATTTGTTCCCACTCCCACTCCCATTGATTATCCGAGCCCCATATCAGAGATGATTTCCCGCTACGGGCCATCTCTAGGAAATCCATTACTTGGCGAGTACAGTATGCCGAGGACCTTTAACACAAGCTGCTGACAAGCGCATTGCAATGAAACTCAAGCCCGGGACGCCAATCTTGCAACTGTATTTGGAAGGCAGGCCCCCTAAAGTACCATAATTTATAATGCAGATGTTACATACATTGCCTTCCCGGTGCGAAGTGAACGTGAAAAAACCTGAACGGTTAAATCCCAGGGGAAAGATATTCCGCCAAGTTGAAAAAATACAGCAAATTCATTATGGGAAAAATAGCACAAAAGTGAAGGGGACACATATTTTAATTTTGTTTCCTGTCTTTATCTACCCAAAGTTTTTAATGCTTCACTCCTAACTAGTACAAGTTATAGATGGACTTTACGAATTCGTAGTATTTTAAAATTACTCTGCATTTTACAATAATTCGCATTCCTAATTAGCATTATGTACATTTCCAGCAATTATTTCCACCTGCCTTCCTGATCCTTATGTTGGCATATGCATCTCCTTCAAATATGTTCATTGCGACGAAAATACAGTCTTAGAATTAGCGAGCTTTTCGAATTGTTTTCAAAACTCAAAATATGTAGGTGTATTTCATTGTACTGAAAATTAATTCCTATTCAACCAAAACCGAATATATAAATGACAATTCCACTGTAAAAATCCTGAGTAAACCAATTTCGAAACAAACATTAACTTCGACTTTTTTGATCTCACTAACATGGTGAATTAACAAAGGTTATTTTGTTTTATATTATGCAGGGTATCTATTGCATGTATTTCTACACTAATACCTACTCCACCCAAACACTAACAATGCGATGTCAAAACAAACAGGTTCCTTATACAAGAAAGCCATCAGAGCGCGTACACACATTATTGGCTATTATACGTCTGACCTCAAAATGACAGAGGGTATATCCACCATGATTGTAAGTCTATATACATGCATTACTTCCTTCTACAGTATATCCTTCTATTAATTCGTCTCAACATTCTACGGCACTAATATCAAAGAGTGATTTGAAACGTGTCACTCTATGTAATTACGCAACCACTTCGTGATACACATCGAAGACATGAGCTTCTCACAGTGTTCATTTAGGTCGACCGACTGATATTTCCGTACTTTCACATATTAGTACATTGGATTCGAGTCTGATGTCTTAACGCGTTAGCATTGCAGTCCTTGTTATTCCGAGAGAGAGGGTATTGTTGGGGGCGTCCCCCAGCAAATTGCTCAAAAATCAACATAGTCCCTTTTCCCGTAGCATACCTACCTGCAAACTGACACAGCAACATAAATTACACTTACTTAGAAGGTCAGGTTAACTTCCCGTTACTGTTACAATTCATTTTACGGTTATTTGGGTTTAGTCCAATAACAGCCATGTTACTCATAAATACAGATGCCTCAAATAACCCACACTGATCATAGGGGCATTCCTACTAAATGAATGTGATTATAACAGCGGATCCGTAGTGGTGTACTTGCTGAGAATCGAAAGACGCTATACTACCTTATTGGAGCACGTAACGACAATGACAGGGAAGAGATGTCCTTAAACACGATCCAAGAGTAAAAGCATTGATATTCTCTTTAACATGCTCGTCGTTTGCAGGCCAAAATAGTTGAAGGTTTGACTTCATTATAATATCAATGCATACAGTCGTTCTGCTTTAGTGATTTCAAATGAGGTTCTCTTCACTGCTCTGCCCTCAATGCTTTTAAACATATAGCATTGTCCGCTGAACAGACTGGACGACATAATAGCGGCATCAGCATGTCTAAGTGGCAACGTGTACTGGTTTATAACACGCACGTTCATTGGTTCACCGGCTTAGAACAAGCGACATGGTTGGCTTTTCTCCACACGTGACCCACTGGAATAGGTTTAATATATAGTATATTTTTTTTTTAATTATAGAACATTGTATTTTAGTGTGGAATTGTAGTATGAGCTCAACGTATTGCCCACAATGGTTCTAGTATTACCAAGATTGTGAAGACATCGGTAATTATGATTGCCAATACGTGAATCAGCGGTGTTTTCAAATTACCTGCTTCCACGATTCCACCATTCTTTAAAAGGGTTTTGTGAAACGATTTGTTCCAATTTTCTGACAATTTTGATACAGAACTGCAGAGGATACCACCCAAACCAAATGTTATGCTTTTCAATGACAATGCTCTATGTAAATACAACAGAACATGAAACCCTGTGTAAACCTGTTTATATTGAACACTTCGACTGTTCTCTCATTTTGAATGAGCATAAGACCTTTATAAAACAAGTACATACTATTTACACCGCCTCTTTGGTGACAAGATTTCAACGTAAGTAAATAAACAAGTCTGTGTTTGTTGTTAAGCGTTAGAGAATGAATACTGCTCATGTCAAGAAGCGCCCTCTATCTACCGCAACATTTCCCCGTACATTTGGAAAATAATAAATATCAATTGTGCACAGCCATATCCTAATCTAAGCTAAATAACGCCACATACTAGTATACAACGCGTGTGAAAATGATATGAATCCTTATCCCCGAATTTAAGGGTCAATATGTTTCAGATGTTAACTAAAATAAGAAAACATAAGAAATCAACCCACGGTACCCGGTGTACTCTGGGAGTATTCATAGAACTTTATTGGGTCTTTATTACCTATAATATGATTTATTTGATAGTGTGAATTTGCACTAATTATGAGGGAAAACGAGAATTCGCACATACCTTGTTTCAAAACGCACTATTCAATAGCAAGTCAAACACACAATCACATGACAAACCGAAACGATTGGACGCTCAGAAAAAATAAGGAAATTGTATATGGTTTCAGCAATGTAAATAGGAATTACCTGCAACGAACTTTGTCTACACTGAACGCATTTTCTAGTATATTCTTTACGGTTATTGAAATACATGTAAAAAAAAACGAATACCGCTGTAAACCGATGATTCGCAAGGTTTTATGAATTATTCCCTGTCAAAATGTAAATATTGTAAATCTTCTCATATCTGGAAACATGTACTAGTATGTAATTACACGCGAAACATCGCCACAGCCGTGTGACGTATAAACATCGCCACAGCCGTGTGACGTATAAACATCGCCACAGCCGTGTGACGTATAAACATCGCCACAGCCGTGTGACGTATAAACATCGCCACAGCCGTGTGACGTATAAACATCGCCACAGCCGTGTGACGTATAAACATCGCCACAGCCGTGTGACGTATAAACATCGCCACAGCCGTGTGACGTATAAACATCGCCACAGCCGTGTGACGTTGCTTTAGCTATTAAGAAATTATTAATTAAACACTATTTGGGAGAATAGGTTTATTGATGAGATGAAATAACGTTGTTAATTGGAAAGAAAGGAAGAGATTGTTATTTCAAAAGTTGGAAAGATGCTTTATTTGACGATGTTCGTAGATCCCCAAACAGTAGAAATAAGTTACGAACGTTTCGCCAATTTAAAACAAATATTTTTTATGAGAATTATTTGGATATCGTTCGTGTTCCCCTATACAGACAAGCTTTAACTAAACTCCGGTGCTCTAATCATAAGTTACACATTGAGACCGGTAGATATTATTGAACTCCAGTGGAAAATAGAACCTGCCAAATATGTAGAGATGCTGTTGAAGATGAAACTCATTTTCTGGTAGTTTGTCCAGCATATAACCATATTCGAAGACCGCTTTTTGATCGAATTAACCGCATTGAACCACAATTCGAGTTCCTCTCGCCTATCAGTAAACTTACATATATTTTTTCTCAGGATGAAATCATCCTGTCGTATTTATTTTGCTATTCCACCGTGGTAAAATACGAACAAGTGTATTCATAAAGAGTACGTCAGTTGATTTAACGATGTACCGTTTTTGTAGTTTTGACCATTAAATCTGTATTTTGGTAAAACATCCAGTTGTTGGGGATTCCCCTGTGCCATAACGCGCATTATTATGCTTTAGACTTGCTTGCAGTCTGTTGCGATTACGATGAAAAAATCTTGACGAATAAATATTAATTGCGTAAACGAGGGGTGAACGCGAAAGTCATGTGACCGCGAAATCCCAACAGACTTGCCATCAGTGTAAGCGGCCTCACAGATTCGGGCTTGTAATGATTGACAAGTCTAATATGTTTCAACCAATCAGAAGACAGGCATTAACATATCAACTGAGACCCCGGAAACCATACACACTTTCTTGGATAAACTTAAATAAAACTAAATAAGTCTCTTATTTAGTTGTATGCGTCATTCAAAATGGCGGCCCCCATATAATAAATATCATATTTATTTAATTATCACGTGTGCGCCAGCTGACTGTGGTCTGCGCATATGTATGTACGACGTATATGCAAATTTACAAGCCCGAATCTGACCGGTTATATGAGGGCGCTTACACTGATGGCAAGTCTGTTGGGATTTCGCGGTCACATGATTTTCGTGTTCATCCCGACCTTTGTTTACGCAATTTATATTTATTTGTCATGAATTTTTCATCGGAATGGCAACAGAGTGCAAGCAAGTCAATCTATGCTTATGAATTCGTGAAATTCACATCTCATGTGTTGTCATCGAGAATATTTCCATATCAGTATGGATATGTTTTATATGGTAGTGGAATTTCGTCGAGCCACGAAATGCAGAGGCGACACTGAAATGGAGGAACAATCTTCCACAACGTTTCAAAAAGGTTAATAACAACGTGCGCGCCATGGCATGCACCGTGATAGATTGCATTTTCTTGTTAGTAGTCGAATTCAAAGTCAATACATCCGCCATTGCACTGATGGCTGACGCAAATATTCTAATAATTGGTTCACAATACACTCGGGAATAATATTTAAATATAGATTCAGACATTCAGTAGAAATGCTTGGAGTGTCCCCAGGGAACAAAGAAAAGAGTGTACCCTTCACTAAATATGTTTGTCAAGATATTCCCAGTAAGCGCGTGGTGGCGCTCTTTAAAACACTTATTTAAAATATCAGTAGACGATCACCTGTGACGGTCCTTGCAAGCTCGCGTCTTTGAATCTCAAATAACGTTGTATACTTTATTCCGAACACGTTTGACCGTCATTTACTATTGTGGAGTACTATAAATATATACACTACCAAAATCATGATTAATCTTCTATCCTCAGGGGCGGAGCTACGTCACAAGACGTCCCACGTTGCTAAGACGCGCATCACTGTACCATGTATCTCTATGGGCTCTGCGCGAGTTGGTGTGGAACGCCGGTCAAAAGGCCGGTGCAAAATAGCTAAATTCGGGAAAAAATCTCAAAATCGAAATTGAAGTAATCCCGAATTTAGCTTCGTGGCAACTAAATTCACCAGATCCCAAAATTATATATGTTGGACATGCAGGGATAATCTTGTTACACTGTCCAGAGCCCAGGAGTCCCAACAACCATCCCAAAGTACCGTTTTCTGAAAGTTTCCGGCCTTTGTTTTCATCTAGATGGTTGCCTTGCGGTGAAAATACCGGATGTCCGCCTCCGAGAATTAATGATAAAAAAATGAACTAAACCCCACCATTTAGGTTCTTAAGAACGACGATTATAGTTTAAATAAAATTGGCCAACATCAGATCAGCTCAAACTTGGCTTATCTAAATAATGAAATATCGGACATTTGTATAATTTATTTAAAACTCAATAGTTGAACAAATTTTAAATGCTAAATATGAAAAAAATTTCAAAGTACGAACATCCTAGCATATTTAAATCTCGGTTCACACATTATGTGCTTTTCAAATATCGCCTGGCCGTTATTTGACATGTTAAAGCGGGAGGGTCGTCAACTGCGAACGCGCGGGAATTGAGTCCCAAGCGACGATAACAACACACGCTAAAAACGCAAAGGCTCATGGGTAGACGCTTGTTTGTAAACAAAGACACGCTACGGCCATCTGACGCATGCGCAGGTGAACGTGATTTTATTCCTATTAAACATAGTATAACAAGAATAACAATTATTGAAACATTTAATTTTTGTATTTGTGTCATCATTTCTCATATTCAACGATATAACAAATCGTATATTTTTATCACTTATTGTCAAAGGGCGTTTTTAATTTTGTGTGAAAGAATTATAAAAGTTACCTAGCATAACGTATTAGCGTATGTGCACTAAAATGATTTGAGGCACAATTTGATAAGATGAAAACAAAATAAAAAAGTTATACCACAGCGGCCAACATCGCGACGTACGTGTGTAATACATACTTTTCCAACAATACTCGATGAAATGAGGTAACTTTGTTACCTCGTTGTTGGTGTGGAGTCCTATTTGGTTAATTCGAAATAGCAAACGACTCTACTGCTAAAGCAATTAGTAAAATACATCTGTACGCCATGTCAGTTTTAGGCAGGCATATCATAACATTATAAAGTGAATTGTCTTATACAATTCCACTCTCAATTAGGAATAACTGTCTTTGTAGAATAATGACAATATTGTAATTATTCCACACAAATTTGTTTTTCTCAATTGTAGTTACTCGGATAAAAAAAGAAAAAAACACAATTCAAATATGACAATGCAAGGTATAGATATGATGGTATGCCAGTGTATTATTGCTTCCTGCTATTAAAATATGCTATTGTAAAATATGTTCAATAATTTTTAATAATTTCAAAGGCTATTTATCTTTCCAATCGTGATATGTCGTATCTAGTATAAAACCAAGTTGACGCGTATATGAGGACACGTATGCCTTCTAATAACCACATTATAACATGGTTAAATATATTTGATGACAACATACATTAAACAATGCCCACTCGCGCCTAAGTACACACGTTTTTGGGTCACCATTCAGACTTTAAATAATAAAAAAAATATTTCAATTTCCTTTTCAGGATTTTTAATTGAAAACAGGGAAACTCTTCATAGTTAGCAATAGCCCAACAAATTAAACCCTTAGTGTATATTTTTGCTGCCCATCCAAACAGTGACTCGTTAACATGCCCATTTCTCTTTAAATTATTTGTAACCAAGTTTGTAGCGCGAGCATCCATTCCCGTATCGGCAACGAAGGTTGCACAGTTTATGCAGGTAATTGGTGATTTGTCAACTGTTTATATCATACACAAAACACTGTGCATATATTATTATGGAAGTAGTTGTTTTTAACAATATATAATATTTATGTCATGTTTTTCTACTTGATATCGACACAAATCATGTCGTTAAAGTTATGATAGTTAAATATATAATACATCCACCTACACAAATTATCGTCCCGATTCACAAATCTGACAACTCACGTGGGATTCCATGCAGTGTCCTTAATATTATAACTCACATGTTATGTGTTGAAGATAGACAACCTTGTGTTTCCTGTTATAAATCAAGAAAATACACATTTTAAATTAAGTTGAGATATAAAACATGTTACAATCAGTTTGACATTAAGAGGCAAATATACAATATAATACACACAGAATAGTTTGTTTGTCACGCAGAAAACATGGGCACAGTATGTTAATAGCATTATACTTTCTGTTTTTCTATTTGCTTTTCCGCTACTCTATTAATCTATTGTTACCTAGATATAATCACATGTAAAAGTATCAGTTACATAATAAACTTTATATTATTTGTGTTTCTATTAAAACACGCTGATACCTTTTTTTAGTATTAATCGTCCCTAACTGACCAAACCGCATTACCATAATGAGATTGTATGTCACTACGATAAAGACTTTGCATTTTCGTCATTGTGAAATACTTCCATTTTGTTAGAAGAAAATACAATATTTTTAACAAATAAAATCATATTTGTTAAAGTTGTTGCCCATACATGTGGTTTTGAACACACTACATAGTTTATAATTTCATACGACTGCTTTCAGTCATAATGCAGGACAAATGTAACGCGGACATATTGAGAATATGACAAATTATGTTTTATCTTTAATATTCATGTGTAATTATGAAAATTATTATTGGTTTGTTTAAAAAATATATTTCGCTATGAAATATTCTTAAAATATTGTAGTTCACTTGTCAAAGACAGTTGTTTTCAGCCCCTCCCCCACCAAAACAAAATAATTTCACAATATTAAAAATGGAAATTCTACAACAAAGTATTTCAACATACCCGAATTGTATTGCTTGTTTCATACATAAAGTATTTACTATGTAGATGAGTTGATAATACCTTTGTTCAATTACATACAATAAGACATAAACATACGGGTATCTACATTTATTATTAGATCATTTTCTTTAACATTGTTTCTATAGCCATTCAGAATATGTCCTTCAAATGAAGCAACGATAACAACTGTATCAATAAATATTTCAAACACGACGCAAACTTTATCCGAATACTGGTATGTGACGTCACTCATAGTAGTCACTCTTGACTTATAAATAAGAAAATGGGTGCAATTGTTAACACCATATCTCGTTTGTTAGCAGCGAAGATGATTTCCATGTATTTCAAAGTGTGCATTTTTTTTGCAGTGATCGTGGTAAGTAAATGACCGTCTTTTTCTTGATTTGATGCTTGGGTTCCCATTATACCTTATACCGACAGCCTTAAATGCATGGGGTTTCCTTATGCCTACGACATCCTTAATTGAATGCATGGGTTTTCCTTATACCAACGACATCCTTAATTGAATACATGGGTTTTCCTTATACCTACGACAAACTTTACTTCGTGCTTGGGTTCCCCTTGTACCTATGGTAGCCTTAATTAAATGCCTGAGTTCTCCTTATATCTACGGCAAACTTTACTTCGTGCTTGGGTTCCCCTTGTATCTATGGTAGCCTTAATTAAATACCTGAGTTCTCCTTATATCTACGGCAAACTTTACTTCACGGCGGAAATAGGATGCTAAAGTTATATTCGTATAGACAGAGCATAGAAGCATTCATACCAATCACATTACGATGTATAGATTGTGGCGCATTCACAATTACAAATTATTAAATTATGAAAATTCTTTTTCAGCTTTGTAACTCACTCCCGACATTAAGTAAGTATACCGGCGATATTTATATAGAATTTTTTACATGTTTTCGTTTTCATCCAATGATTCAGTGTTGATATGTGCTGACATGTGCCTGGTTTATGTATCTCCATTTGGAAGTTCGTTGTCTAAATCGGGTAATGTCTTGTTGTGTAAATCACCAAGAACATCATTCAGCTGACATGAAATACTATTTTCTATCAATAAAATGTACCAAATAACCCATGATATGCCGATCCTGTTGCGTCATGATATTCATTCTTACACTGATGGCTATCTAGGTAATACTTCTAAGCGAGGTCTACAGGAAGACCCATCGATGTGTGGTGGGGCGTACAGTCTGATATGCAATGACCGTATACTCTGTGTGAAGCCATCCCAGCTCTGTGACGGCCTGAACAACTGCAAGGATGGAAGCGACGAAGAGGACTGTGGTAATGATGAAATTTGTCTTGTTCTGTGAATGGAGTATGCGATCAAATCATTTCCCATGTGTATATTTAATATTCATTTCATAAATTATACACTCAAACTTAATCAGGGCTGCCTATAGGGTCATTGACATCATGCCAGTCTATAGGAGGATATCAGGCGCACACATTGCACGATACCGTATTTCTACATATGCATTTATGCTCAGCAGCTGCACAATTCTAGTCCCGTTTTGTATTCAGATCCAATTTAGGTATAACATTAATTCATGTAGTGTTATTTACAGTAAAATTGTATCAGATTATTTTTTTGAGTGAAATTGTCTGGATTGGATCCATTTTGAGCAAAAGTATTTGGAAAGCAGTCTGAATATGTCAACTAAGAACAGATTATATATTGATTGGCTAACCAGGCCCCATCTACTAGATGAATAATGGATAAATAATGTGTTATTTTTGTTTACGCTTTCTGGTAGCTGACAGTGGTAGTGATAGTTGTCAGGAAAATAGCGACACACGCAAAACCCAGGGAGTATGCACCAATCCTACCGGTAACTCGAAATGTAACACTGGCTTAGATGACATCATTCAACAGATGCTAAACGCTCACAACTTCTACCGTTGTTTGCATGGCGAGGGTTCTGCTAGCATGACCTTGTCTGATGAACTCAATAATTACGCACAGGACTATGCTGATCACCTGGCTAGCACCGGAGTTGTAAAGCACAGCAACGACCGCGGCGAAAACCCACCAGATCGTGGTGAGAATCTCTGGGCAGGTTCTGATGCTTCTCGCTGGACAAGCTATGACCAGTTTACAGGTAAGATTAGCCCATCTATGTGAGCATCGGACAAGGTCTTGAACCTATCTATTACAGCATTCACACAATTTCTGGAAAGTTAAAATTGAAATGGACTATTTGATATATTCCATTATAGTATTCGCCAATATCAGAAAATATTCGAGGATTTAAAAAACATGTATTAATTTAAAATCACTGCACTTTCTTATTATTGGCTGAGTGAAAAGTTCTATCAGAAAATTCCTGCCAAGTGCTTTTTTAGCAGCAATCATACACAACTTGAACGAATGTGATTCAAACAAGCGTTGTTTTTGGTAATTACAGGTGAGCCAGCTGTCGCTGATTGGTACTCTGAGGTGGCTAATTACGATTTCTCCACAAACAGTGCCAAGCCAGGGAAGACTGCAGGTAAGCTGTGACAAGTATTGATGATGGTGATGGCGATGAAAATTTGTAACCTGTTTTTAGCTCCGCTGTCGAATTTGACACTCATAAGAGTGATTGTCTGTTGTCGTCCGTCGCCTGTGTCAACTTTTTCTTTTTCGATTTTTTTCTTGAAAACTACGATTCTTATTGATTTGATACTTTGGTGTATACGTGCATATACAGACCTCTCTTAGATTTGTTCATTCCGTGATGATATCTTCAATTCTTTAATTTTGATGAATATTTTTGTCATTTTTGGTAAAAAGTGATATTTTCAACTTCTTGTTAAAAACCGTTAATCAGATTGCTTTGACATTATACACATATATGTCCCTCATGTAAACTTCTCTCAGATTCGTTCATTTTTCAATGATATCATCAGTTCTTTAGTTGAAATGTGTATTGCTGGTGCTGCTTGTATTGTTATTTTCACCTATCATGTATATTGTCAAAACATAGATTGATTAAGTAGTTAATACTAAAATAAATATTGTATTGTCAATTACATAGTGGAAATATAATACTATAACCCCGACTTGTCGAAGACATAAAAATCTTTCTCCCGTATTGATTTAACATTTTTTGAGAATGAGTTCTTTACATTAATTACCACAACGATATACCGAAACATGTATCTATACAAATACTTAATAGTAATATTATTTACACATAACACAACGTTTTGTTACACATTACTTGATCTATTCCAGGGCATTTCACTCAAGTAATTTGGAAAGCAAGCACCGAGTTGGGCTGTGGTGTCGGAACATCTGAGAAACCATGGGGACCGAAGTTCTTCGTCGTCTGTCAGTATAGAGTAGCGGGAAATATTTTCGACTTCGCCACCAACGTACCTGCACCCTTATAATTACTACCTCAGATAACCGGACTATATCTATAATATATTCCGGTCAGGTCAACCAATTACGTGTATGTGATGTGATTACAAACCAATTATCACGTTTAATTTATAGTATTCTAATTCACAATACCTCAAACCTGATTAAAGTTGTTAACCTTATTCTCTATCTAATGTCATTTGTTGATTAAAGGTGATACCCAGATTCGTTGTTTTGTTTGACTGAGCTTTGTTCTTTTTTAATCTATCCTCAAACCCCTATAAATGTACGACAATTTCAAGGCAAAAATGCAAGGTGTTCATGGATTCCAGGTTGTTGCTCCTTTAGTACAAAATTGAAAATAACATGGCTTATGATAACAAACTTCGTAATTTATGCATGAATTCCGCCGAGGTTGTCATAAAATGATGGGCACGTAATACTAAACATAGATACATCCATATACTGAAGAGTTGCATTCAAAATTATGTCCTCGGTATAATTATCAGTATAATTGTCTGCCTCAATTTATATTTGTTTAAACAGAGAAAAATGCATAAAAATTAAAAGCAGAGTTTTAAAATTCAAGCCATTCATAACGCAACACGATTAACTATTATATGATCGTATGAGATCAATATCGCTGAACTTCTATCTATTAAGCCATGTTAATATGTATGTATTGTACCAACTTTATGACTTAAACAGTTGCATGGTTACCTTCTATAATAATATAATATACTAACAGTGATAATAACCGGTCATTGAACTCAATGTCTTCACTGTCTAATAAAGCTATGTTAATATCTTTACGCTTTGTCACCTTTCTGACTTTACTCAAACAGTTGTATGATTACCATCTATAGTACTATATTACACTAACAGTGATACTAACCGGTCATTGAACTCACTACCTTATACAGCTATGTTAGTATATAGCGAATAGTGTACAGGATTCACGTTACTCAAATACTATTGCAATCGCTATCAATAATAGTATACACAACAATGATACAATCTTATATGTGTTGGTGTAATTACATAGATAAATTGTAAAAAAAAGTGGGTATGAAAAGGTGAAATTTGTTTATTTGTGTGGCATAAACGTTGTTTAAACTTTGTTTAAATAGTCAGAACCAATGTTTTCTTCACCTTTAATTGCTATGATGTGGTAGCTGAATGATTGCAAATATAGGGCTGTCAGGATAAAACTGAATCTTTATGATTGTTTTTCTATGTTTGCGATCGAGGTTGAATGCAATGAATTCTTATGCAAATTTTGACAATTTGAGAAACGAATTTCGTGAACGAATTGTATTGTAATACTTGTATTTTGATGCAATAATTCTGTGTATCAATTTTGTATTGCTGTATTAAATGTCATATGCAATTGTATTAGATATACCTCATAGTCAAGTATTTATTCATTTATACGTTGGGCGTTGGTTCAGGGCCCACCACATTAACCTACTGTTTACTTCTTGTGCCTTGTTTAAGGTAGAGATGCAGTTTACTTGACAGGTATTTTAATTAGTTAATTAGGAAACCAAGATGACCTCCCTTGTCCACAAAACTATATATTTTCGGAAAGCTTATTGTATGAATTTTAAAATTTTGTTAGTATTTTTTTTATGAACACTGTAATTTGAAATATGCACAAAAATGTGCTTTTTGGTCTAAAGTGATTTAAAACAAAATTAGCTTCTAAACCATGTTTCTGTTCCCTGTCAAAATTGGTTTATGGGTACATCTGTTTACTATTAAGAAAGTGCCATCTTGAAAACTGTCTACCAGTTGTCAATTTTGCGGGGCAGCAGCTCAAATTTCACTACTTCAAGTTTATACGTAAACTAACACCCAGGCTAGTTGTCTGAACGATTGTTGTAACACTGTTCAACTAAAACCAATGCCCCGACGGCGTTTTGAAGATGAACATATTGTCAATAATTTGTGAAAATTTCAAAACAAAAGGTCAAAGCGTCTAGGAGCTATTTTTTTAAAGTTCTGGGATGTGCACTAAAAGGAAGCTGAGATAATTGCTAATGTGTATAACAATTCACTCAGTAAGGAGTTTTCTAATGCTCATAATTAAAATGGCTGTAACAGTTTCAAATTTGAATGCATTATCGTTTTGTTAAAAGTTAAATATAGTGCATAATATGGAGATCCCGTCATTTCTTTTTTTCACCATGTTTCTTTTCTATTATTTATGTACAGCCTTGCTAAATGTTGCTAAGCATTTAAAAGAGAGAACGTTTGCACCTGTTATCTATATTTTAAAATCGTTTTTTGAGTATGTTCCACTATTCACAATTCTACAAAATTTCAACAGTCTATAGCCGAAACTGTTTGGATAATAACAAGCAAAAACAAAAAATTTCACTCCCAAGTGCTCACGAACCTGCATCTCTACCTTAAATAAATTAATGGCTGGTGATCAGTCTCCAAAATAAACTCTTTACCATATATGCAATTATGCAATGCCCAAATCACAGCCAAATACTCAATTAATGTAAATACAGATTAAGACTTCTCTCTTGCTAGTAATTTAAGACTGGCATATGCCACTGGAAATTTTCCTTCCTCATATTTTTGCAATAAGACTGCACCAAGCCCAAATTCTGGTGCATCGCATCTCAAAATAAAACTCTTACTAAAATAAGGCAAACATTAAGATTGGGTGCTTACTCTATAAACTGTCAAGTGATTAAAAGCACTTTCTTGCGGATCTCCCAAGACTACCTTTCTTGGCCGACATTTTATAGTTAAATCACTGATTTGGTACAAATTTGAGATAAAATTCTCAACTTTACTTTCAAGACCTACAAACAAATTACGAATCATGCGAGAAAAAGAGGCTAGTGCATTCCGAAAGACATTCACAGAAACTGAAATAAACCATATGGGGATCTGCCAGAACTGGTTCTGCATCGAACACTGTAATGTGATTGAGTTGAAAATCAATGCAAAACACCCCCTCCTTTCTTATTTACCAAAACAATGGGTGAGGCATGAGGTGAATTTGATGGTTCAATCAATAAACTCAGAAACTATATGCCTCTGTAAGGGATTTTTCTCAGCTAACTTCTGAGCCCTAGTCGGTACCACCTGTATAACCTCACTATCTTCCTGCTTCCTCTTCTCACACTCTGCCCTCCACAAAAATGAGCCAAACCTCTACCTATCTCTTTAAGTTCATTAACAATATCCATGCTGAAAAGGTGTAAATCAAGTTTCTGTAGTATAAAATAAAACAATTTAATGTATATATAGCAGTACAAACTGGCTTGACAACACTGTTCTTTAAACCTGAGCAGATACAAAACAGTCAATTTAGTCAGGAGATCTCACTTCTGACACCAAAATAGTTTATAAAGAATATCTCATTTATCACTAGGTATGATATTATTATTATTATTATTATTATTATTATTATTATTATTATTATTATTATTATTATTATTATTATTATTATTATTATTATTATTATTATTATTATTATTATTACATAACTGGCGTAATGTACCTCAACCAGAGACGCGTGTGACCCGAGAGTCAATTTTGTTCTACTGACAATTTGGTAGTTTTCACGGCCTTACATATTTTCAGACAGTAAGGCAACATGTGTATGCATATTTATATACAAGAATTTGTCAATTTGTTAATTGACCTTGCAAGTTTTTTCTGTATTTGGTCCACTATACAGCAGAATAAACCCCCAATTACCATGCAACTCTTATATCATACGTGTCTGACTGAGCCAGGCTGTATAGAACAATAAATAAGTGGCTTTGAATTATGTGCAATAATGAACACTGGAATGGATGTCGGGTACACGCAATTCAACGTGAACGATGATTCCATTTCAATATATGCTTAGTATTTGATTTATTTTATCAAGAATGAAAATTGTCCAGCTATTTATAAATTCGGCGCTGTTGGGCCAATTTACAGGGTGCTTTTAATCGAACTTGATAAAAACATCACACATTGTGGATTGTTATGCATATTAGCCAAAAGTAGTCATCTGATATATTAATTATATAACACTGCAATAAAAACTTTCAGTTTTCGACATTGTGAAAACTGATTTTGATAAGAAAATTCCGAAATTCATTAGGAATAATTCATAATGAATTGTATTCCTTCTGCAACCAATACAAAATTTCATAATTACATGTGATAACATAATTTGCTATATTCTCTATAATTTTGAATTGCATTTGTAATTAACATTACAGAAATCGTGTTTGTGCATTGGTATCTGTGCATCACTTTTCATTCCTGAAATGCAGTAATTGATGATGGAACAAACATACACACATACAGTAAGTTCGAAACTCGTCAATACTCGTATTGTGCGAATCGCGTTGTTAGCTTTGCCTCAAAGGCAAGGCTAACGTGCTTTAATTTTATTGTTGATTCAACTGTTTTGAATTCATTGATGTTTGAATCAAAAAGGAAAAGCAGTAGAACATGTACAACAATGTTACATTTTTAGTCAAATATAAAATCAGTTCCGTCCAAAACTTCAAATATGCCTAAACGATAACAGACATAACACAGCAATTCGCTAATAATAAGCTAATTAAGTCGGTTAACAGATACGCAAAAACAAATTCATGACACATCCCTTCACCCAAACTGAGATTGTGCCTCCTGGCATAACACGTTCATAAATCAAAGATACCATCAGCCACTCATCGTCATAGGATTAAATACAATACTAATAAAAGGTATAAATCAAAAAGAGCAAAACACACTGATTAAGTACAATGATTATAAAGTCTAAATTCAATGGTTATAAAGTCTCAAATATCAATGGTTATAAATCAAAAAACAAGGGAAAGGCTACCAATCGACTCATTTTTCTCAAAACAGTTCGCTGAGGTAACCCTTCGCTGCACTGTCTCCATTACTAAGGTTACAAACTCTATATCAAAAGGTCAAAAAACTAAGGCGTGGCGGTGTAACCAAGCCAATCGCTGCAGTCGACAGCATGATCACGTGATTACCAGGGATGCGTCTCTCGGTTAAAGCATTGCAAAGCGGTCACTAATAAACAATGAATAAACAAGCTATTAATCAAACTCCTGTCACATACGCTTATAAACTTCAACTGAACTCACAAGTCGTTAATCTAAACAAAAGTCATACAGGCATGGAAACAGAATGCAAAGACAAAGTTATCATAACACAATTACTCATCTGGCAATTAAAGACGGGAAAGGCAAAACGATAGAAACTACTGAATTACATATAATTCTGTCAAACATGAAAAAAAAGCTTGCGTTATCAAACAATACCTATATAAGCGCACCAAACTCTCACTTCAAAAACGTTACATAAGTGATCTAAACTCAAAAAGCGTCAGGAGTATTCCGGAAACAACACATAAACAAAAACAACTCTTAAAACGTCGATATCTCTGTACTCGACAAATCTCAAAACTCTTAAAAACTCATTGGGGCATTACTTTCCCCATCATAATCCTTACCCATAAACTCATTAAAACTCCATAAAACTTCACAAAACTCAAAACACTGTGTTGCAAATACTTGTCCACTGAGGCGCACTTAAATCGTTATAAAGGACCTCGCACGTCACTAAATATCAGTTCGAAACAAAGATCTGGGCGCTTACATACATACAATTCGACATCACTAAAAGAAACGGTAAAAACGATAGGGGAAAGCAAGCAATACATTACATTACTGAGCAATAGGGTGTGATTGTGGAAAAGAGTTCAACGTCCTTGAGTTACAGCGTCCGTTACAGTGTCCTGCGAGCGGTTCTCTATACAAATAGCTAAAGTTCTAATCAAAGTCTATAAGCGTCTTCTTCTTTCGTCGCGTTAGTCCGGGTCGTTCTTGTCTTTAATGTCGCTCAATTCTTAATTATACAGTCCTATCCGGTACTCATCCTTCGTAAGGGGTTCAGAAGTCTTCATCTCTTCAGCATAGTACATCGGTGTCATTCGGGTAAAGTCGTTAGTCGTCAAGCGCGGTTTTGTCTCTGCCATCGAGCCAGTTAGTTCGGTTCGTAAGAAAGACAATGTGTGTAAGACGCAATGCCCGGATTCTCCACCACGTATCACGGGGGGGGGGAAATCTTCTCCCTCTGGGGTTCTCCACATTTGTCAGGGGGGAATCTCGTCTCGTCTCTATATCTCGTCCCCTTGAGGTACGGGATCGGGAAAATCACTTTAACTTTAGAGTCAAATAAGACACACACAACGAAATACGTTTCAACTCTCGTCTTAGTCGGTCAATCGAGCACTCTATAAGACACAGCGCTCTGGGGAAAAATCCCCAAGACTATCACAAGGCTGACCCAAGACTCTCTTAGACTGCGTCAACATTCGCCCCAAGGCTCTCCAGGACTGCACTCGACTGCATCTCTCGTGGTGTACTCGTCAAGACCAACTCAAAACTCTCTTTATTCATTTTCAAAACTCTAACCAATTACAAAACAGTAAAAGACTCTAGGGCGTAAACTTCACTCATAAAGCCAATCACACTAAGTACTGAATACGTCATATCTTTTGATTAACCGTTCACTACATTAATAACTATGAATATAAACTGTCAGAATGGCGACGGTTATCTGGTAATTAGTTCCAAATCACTGAGCCAAGTTCCGTCCAAAACTTCAAATATGCCTAAACGATGACAGACATAACACAGCAATTCGCTAATAATCAGCTAATTAAGTCGGTTAACAGATACGCAAAAACAAATTCATGACATCACCATAAATCCAAGCTGAGCATAATTTTATGCAGAACTTTTTAAATTCTATTATAGATAATTTCATCCCAATTACTTGCAAATGCTAAATGCAAAGTGGCAATTATTATTTTCAAAATAGATAAAACTCCAACGAGTTCATTTGAGGTTTTGCAAGCCAACTCAACAACAGAGGTTGATGGTGATGTCATAGTCGGTGATTATAACAGCTTTACGGCTCATGGACGACTCACGAAACAGTTTTCGCCATACTTTAAGTATATAACACAGTTTAAGGAAACTTTCAGCTGGAAAACTAATCACATCATTATTGTGTTTTTAATGAAATATGTTTGTAGGGCTTTATGGTATAGAAATTATTTATGCAGAATTGATGCTGGGTGAAAAAACTAAAACTAAAATAAAGCATTGGTTTCACATGGACTTTTCTAGTAGACTGTGCTGTAAATTAGCATGTCAAAGAATAAATTTTGAAATGTCATGATATTACTAATATTAGTGCATAAAACCCTACAAAAATATTTCATTAAAAACACAATAATGATATGATTCATTGTCATTGGATGTCGTACAGGCTCATTGACAATGTTGATTTCATTGACGACATCCGTTGATAATTTATTGGTAACTTTATCTCTGCGCCACAGAAAACTGCCAACTCGAAGCGCATCTGCTCTGACAGGGGTATTGTGAAAAGATATTTTGCCTTGGTCACTGATGATAGATGTGTATACAAGATGCGATGGTGATAGTACAATGGTTGTTGAACTGCAGCATAATCTCAGCATTGAGTTAGGTGCATCACCGGTTTCTTGATGACTGATGAAATATATTGAAGTAAATATCACGTTCTTATGATGAGTATCAAATGATTCTACCAAATCATCTATCTGTAGCTGGGAGACCATTTTATCCTCCACATCACCAGATGTTCGTTTCACTCGTACTTTTGACGTAGCTACAATACACCCGTCTGCATTCATCATATTGAAAATTGACAATAAAATATTTCACATTATCAAATCGTGAATAAGATCTTGAACACTGTGAAACACGGTCAGCGTGAAATGGACGGTGATTTTTGTGCACAAAGCAGGCGGTTATGCTCTCAATTTATTCAATTGTATTGACTGTAGCTATTGAGACTTTTGGAGTAAAATGAATGATTTCAATATTTTGCACTGGCTGATCAATGCCTAAGTTGGAGGCACTGCACTTCAAATGCAAGGACGAATGGAATCAAGAGCTATATTGCGGTGCCTGCTTCAAATAAGCATAGCTAAAAACTGGTCAGCTATATGGAGTTATTATTCAAATCTTATCAATGACTCACCCCTTTTCATTTTCTCTTGTAGGTCTCTAATACCTATCATATACACAAAATACAGATGAATAATATTGTGTAATGTTTTTCGGTAATTTACTTTTTCTGAACTGGATTTAAATTGGTTTCGTATTACAACTACACAAATCATGTTAGTTTAATTAATGATAATACAGTCATAACTTATCTCTTATGGGTTAATCTAAAAATCAAACACACTGGATGGCCCTGGACATTGTAGTCATCGCTATTGCGTAGACTATCTCTCAGGAATCGTAAAGCTCACTTTAATAGATTAATTAATACTATACGCCTTCGAAACATGGATATTCTTTGTCATTAAAATTTAATGTGTGGAGTAGATTTTTCCTTAACTAGTTCTTAAGACCAGATGGTAACCGATAGTACATTTTGAATCCAATCTGTAGAAAATAACGTACACCAAATACCCATTATGTTTAATTGACTGCTAGATAAGATTTGGCCTCCGAAATTTAACGCTTATGGTATATTTGATGACACTACTGACTCAAGCTAGCCTGTATGATGAATACATTGTACATTCATGTTTCGTGATGTATGAATGTTCTTAAATACCACTTTATAATCCAATAGACGGGATAGTCTATTTCATTTTCTTACATCAACGCGCATTTTTCGGGATAGATTCTAATAATTTTCAATTAGTTTTACCATAATCTGGCCTCTCTATATAAGCTAACTGTAATGCTGTTTGATCTTATGAACAGTTGTCATTATAACTAGTTAAAAAATGAATATTAATGTAATTACTTAAACGTCTTGTTTTGTCTAAGTTGCTGCACTGACGACTTGCTGAACTCGAAACATATTGGTTAAGCTACTGATTAAAACCACCATGGTCTTGGTCTAAATATGCTGGAGTAGTTAATACGTCAGTTATTTGCTTTGTATACAATACATTTAAGTTATAATGAATAACCATCGATGACTTACCATCTTGTAATTGTTTTGCGTCTGTCATTGCTGCTTCTCTTTGTTTTTCTGTGGTGTGGCATACAAATACGTGATTTGCAGGTAAAAAAATTAAAACGATAATTTTACTTTGATCCATTACTGATATAATATGCATAAACAATATCTTAACGAACAATTTTGTACTGTCAATTGAATATTGATAATATTGACAAGGAAGTTTAGTGGACTTGTGCTTAGCAATCAGAAACATTCAATAGTAATACACAATACATACAAGCAGGCAGGCTGATTGGCAATCCACTCCACTCTCCTGAAAAAATGGTCATTTCGCCTTGATAATGGTAGGACAGTCTCATAAACCAAATAGTAACTCTAGGCGCACACTTATGCAAATTGGAATGAGATGTGAGATATTTTGACTCAAAAATTTTACGAGGTTACATTTTGCACAAAGCTATAAATTGTCGGCCATTGTCATGGCAACATTAGAACAGACCTATATGTCAAGCTTTCTAGAATGAATGTGCGAACTGCCTGTAGAGTTTGATCAAAATGGCACATGAGAAACAGGTGAAAATGCCTAAATTTGGCCAATCACTATGCAAATTATGTAATTATTTTGGATGTTTATAAACTCAAAACATTAATGTCTTAGAGTATATATGTACCTGCCCAAGATTCTTTGAAATAAGGTCAGAGATATTATGGAAAACCTGAAAATGGACTAATTATTATGCAAATCATGCAATTAATAAGCGAATATATTAATGTGAAACTAGCCAGGTCTTACATTGTCCTAGAGCATCCACGTAGCAAGTTTCAATGAAAGGGTTTGGAATTACGAAAACCATAGCATATCAACGTTTTACATATAAAGATTTACATCTATTATCACAAGCTTCAAATCGGGCATTTGACAGTTTACTATATATTTAAACAGAATTAGACTTTTGTATCATAATAGTTTGAATTTGCTGCAATGAAACTATAATAGCCCGATAAATTTGATAAATGTAGACTATTAGCATTATAACTAAATATAAATTATAACAAACATAAATAAATGTACTGTCATGAATTTGTTTTTGCGTATCTGTTGGTCGACTTAATTAACTGATTACGAGCGAATTGCTGTGTTATGTCTGTCATCGTTTAGGCCTATTTGAAGTTTTAAACGGAACTTGGCTCAGTGATTTGGAACTAATTACGAGATAACCGACGCTATTCTGACTACGATTTCTGACAGTTGGTATCCGTAGTTATTAATGTAGTGAACGATTAATCAAAAGATATGACGTATTCAGTACTTAGTGTGATTAGCTTTATGATTGAAGGTTACGCCCTATAGTCTTTTAACTGTATTTTAATTGGTTAGTGTTTTGAAAATGAATAAAGAGAGTTTTGAGTTGGTCTTGGGGAGTACACCAGAACAGACGCAGTCCTGGAGAGACTTGGGGCGAGCCTTGACGCAGTCTGAAAGAGTCTTGGGTCAGCCTTGCGATAGTCTTGGGGATTCTTCCCCAGGGCGCCGTGTCTTATAGAGTGCTCGACTGTCCGACTAAGACGAGAGTTGAAACGTATTTCGTTGTGTGTGTCTTATTTGACTGTAAAGTTAAGTGACTTTCCCGATTCCATACCTCAAGGGGACGAGATATAGAGACGAGACGAGATTCCCCCCTGACACGTGTGGAGAACCCCAGAAGAGTGAGACTTCCCCCCTGATAGTACACTGACTTTTGATTCTTAACTCACCTTCATATGTTGTCCTTGTTTCAGCATCTGCAGCATCTCTTTTTAATTGCATTTGTTCTATAACATACAAATAATATCGTAAGGAAATATGGTAATCTAACACACGCAGTTATACAGCAAAATATAAACAGCCCAAGACACTCAACTGACAACAATTCTAGTACATAATTTCTACCAAAATAACAGCCCAAGTATAAACATTATCTAAATGGCCAAACTAATATGAGATTGCCAGCTCTGTTTGACATGTGAATTAGGACAAACAAATGTATAAATATGTCAACTGTCAACTTAAATGTACTAAAAATGTAATCAGCGATTAGAGCAAGTAAGAGGAAATTTACCTTTTTAAAAAAGCGCTAATCTACGAAATGTTCCAGGGTGTAGTGACTATCACTCTTTTAGTTGTCATGATCGATGGAACTTCATCCAGAAAGACCAATGTCATGCATATGCATGTGTAGGAAGAACATTAACTTGTTGTGCATATGTAGCTGCCTGAGATTTGTAAATTTTTTGACAATATTGTTTGGGTTCACGAACTATAATAATTTTGCCGAATTTAGTTGACGAAAGAATTTAACCTTACATGGTATTTTCAAGTAAAAACAAAGAATGAAAACATTGAGATAGTTTGGCCGAACGTTTCACAGGGGTGGGATTTCATTGGAATGTAAATGTCATAAAAAACAATAAAATGAACGCATTTGTAAACTATAATTTCTTATCTTCATACCTAATTTAGAGAAAATAGGTTAAAAGTCTTCACATCAGTTACCAACCACATGAAATGTTCATGCATCGGTCTTAATCATTTCTCTGGTACAAATGTAATGATTGTTTCAAATTCGGTACAAAGATTACAAGATTACAAAAACATTGCCTTGATTCAATACAACAGGTCTAAATCTTACTTGCATGCATCTGCACCTGGTTTACAACTCCGAGTTCCAAAACTGTGATAAGTTAAGTTCAGGCTGTGAACATTCAATGATGTCTCAGCGAGGAGGGCCGAACATATGTTTTACTATTGACATGCAGGTGGGCAGCACTATATTTGGCACACAGAATCAAATTTATTTTAAGAAGCTAGAATATTTTAAAAATGACAAAATAATTGCTAAAAATAGAAATAGAAAACTAAAGATATCAACACTATGAAGAAACATGGTAGAGATAGAAGTAGAAATAGCATTTTATACATTGTTTCTCAGAAGTGCTTTAACCAATTAACATTATGTACATAACATGTATGGCCAATACATCTTACGAGAAAAATAAAATCAGTCAGTCACATAATTTGGTAACCATCTTAGATTTCTGAAAACAAATTATAATTTTGGGCATCATTTTTCCAAACATGAATATGACTTCTATGACAAAATGCACTGTGTGTCGTCAATAGCACTTGCAATTTGCACATACAGAAAAAAAAGTCAGGAGAGACAACAGTGACACTCAATGTTTGCAACTGTCGTCTGGCACAAAAAATATTAAAAAAAAATACATTCCATAGCCGTCTTTACGAACCTGTGTGTGATGGTGTTAGCAAATCTTGAAATATTAAATTGAATGATTTGTTTGAGCTTGTCGTAGAACTGGATCAAACAATTAGCGTTCATGTAACAACTATCAATTTAGATTTTGCTGTCTTATATAATGTTATATCTTGACAAAATTACCTAAACATTTCCTAAAAAATGAGATTTGAAGATATTGTACACCATTGAAATCGGGCAGGCATTTCTGAGATACAGGTGGAGACGGGTGCACAAAAGGTGAAATTATACCCTGTTTTCGGACTACATCTGAACTAATTACCCTACTATACAAAATTTGAGGGGCATGTTTTCTTAAAAATCGACCAATATAAGTTTGAAAAAATAAAAATTCGTAATCTACACAATCTGCTTTCTGTTCATATTGTTGTTTCTGAAAAGCATATTTCCCAGGCTTAACAAGGATGTTGGCAATAAGAATAGGATCACATAAAAGCATCCAACCAAGTAAAGCATATTGTACGCATGGGTAAAGAAATGTAAGGAAATATTGAAAGAGTAATAATGCGACAATACAGGCATAGTAGCTGGGAAAGGAGCAGAAGCTTATCCGATGCACGTCATTTATACAAATTAACAAATTATATTCATTTTCATAAAATAGGAATTCCATATGTCAATTATGCTAAAATAACAATTTCAGATTGTACCGATCCATGAATGTATAATGTGCCTTTGTGTTTTTCTTAAACCAAACCACTCAACCAAATAAAATTCAAAACAAACTAATGAAAATAAACTAGGAATTAGAAAATCTTAAAAGGACCCAAGCCCCTCTAAAATTAGAAGAAAGGAATTAAAACTCTTAAAAGGCTTAACAATACACTAAATGTAACTTATTTCAATATAGAAACAAGCTGGCTAAAAAAATAATTTGTATATATTTTAGAATTTAAAAGTTAGTTACTGCTAATCATTACGAAAATCACTGAGCCAAGTTCCGTCATATCTGGTGTCTTAAATCCTGGTAGTTTTCTCAGCACTACGATGTTGTCAATATAATAATCCTCAAATGCCTATGAATTTATAATAGCATTATTTACCACATTATATAGGTAAATTATTTCATATGAATGATCTGTATGGGGCCCCATGGCTATTTGTTTTTGATGCCAAGACAGGTGAGCGCCACCATTGAAGTGCAATAAAATACAACGCCGTTTAGTCCAAGCCAACCACATAACCAAGAAAATCAATCTGTTCATAACCCACATAGCATTTAGTTGATCTTGCCATTAACTTTGCTTTTCATGGTCTAGCTATCACCTCACTACGTGTCTTGTTGTATTCCCATAATGCAATATGTATAAGTATGTCATCAACGTAGTTATCAACAATTTGTAAAATTCTATTTGGAAGACTGAATGGCATTTTGACAAAATATGGAATTTTTTGTGATCTCTTGCAAGCTTGACAAACAGTTCATTTTGATCAGAAGTCGGTTCTTCAATTAAGCTTCCTCATATCAACATTTCTTCCCTAATTAGAATCGTGCAAAGCCAGTAATTGATTGTGGAGTCTCCCTTCAAATATCAATTGCAATTCATTGGGTGCTCATTGTACATTTTCGAGGTTTTCACAGCTTTAAGGTGACAATGAGAGGAACTCGAATGTGTCCACACAAAAAATTTCATGGATTATTTACCAAGCGTGCAAACAATAAACGTACTTATGTACCATATGACGAAATGTGCTACATGAAATTCGTTAATTGCATATCACCAGAGTGTGAGGTCACACCTAGAAGCTAACGAGTCTTCATATATGTTGAAAAATATTCAAAACAGTCGTGAGTGTGTGTTTACTCGTCTTGTTGATGTTAATTCAAATGTGAGTGCGATAATTTGGTTTAGGAGAGGATCACTCTGGCGCGGGGGTGGGTGTATGGTTGACAGAAAAACTATCCAAAATAGTGTTTCCTTCACTTAATTTAGTTGCTTCTCATTAATTTTCTGTGTGTATAATATTTTTCTCTCATAGGTGTGTTTCTGTTATTGATCCATGTTTTTTCCATGAAAATTATGGGGGTGGGGTGTCGGGTTGACAGAAAAGCTATCCAAAATAGTGTTTCCTCCAATTAGTTTAGTTGCTTCTCATTAATTTCCTGTGTGTATAATATTTTTCTCTCATAGGTGTGTTTCTATTATTGATCCATGTTTTTTCCACGAAAATTCTTTCTTAATTTTGTATTTCAATGCTGCCATCATCCCATTGTTTTTGATGGTCCTCCACTTATACCTATATTTCATCATAACCTAAGTTATTATTTATTATATACATCAGGGTACAGTAACCTAATTGTAGACATATTGTTTTTTTTCAGAGTTCCCTTGCAACTTCACACTTCATAACTCAAATACTCTGATATTAACAATTTCCATGTACTACCTTTATTAGATTTATCTTCATTTCTGCGGATTTGGGACCTTTTGCAATTGTCTTGTAACGGTGAAAGGCCTTGTCAACTGCCTTCTCAACTTTTCATAGTTTGTTAAATTCATTTTCAACAAGCTTTCAACCGTCTCGTGTGATATTTTTTACACATTTACACATTTACACATTTACACATTTCTTCCGACTTCTGCATGTTTTGCCATCATACACTGCTATTTTATTCTAAAAAATACAAATTTGTAAATCAATGAAACTGATTTTTTTTCATTTGTTTAATAAATTATAGGCTAACCAAATACTACAAAGCTCTAATCATAGTACTCAAGTTGTATTGCTGAAGTTTGAGATAGATAATTATTTTAATGATGATTAAGTATAGGAGAGTACAAACAAATGAACAAATCGAACTCGGGCCAATGGCAAAGCATCTTGCCAATGTAAGAATATTGACACCCCAGTGTGTCAGACCATGACCAAAAGTGTTGGTTCCAAATACCGTCCCGATGAACACATTGATTACATAAATATATGTTAGCCAATCACTAGTTTGAAATTCACAGACAACATATATACAGTCAGATATTTATAGTCAGTGTGACACACTCAGTTAAGACTCTCCTTTAACACAAAGCACATGTCAACCCGCAGTAAGAAACATTCGAGTGAAACTAATAAAGATTATGGACATGTACACACGGCCATGAAGAAAAAAATTGCAAATGTAGATGATGCGCACCTCAGTACTCCACATTCACTGACCCAACAAGTTTGCTCTAAATAGAATCATAATAAATGTACCCTCACAGTGAATAGATGCATAGGCGTAAGCACAACAACAACATACATATAAAGCCACCCTCCGTATGACCTACTCGTTGGAATTACCTAAACATATGTATTAGTAGGTCATCTTACCTTAAGTTTGTTAAAGTAACTGCAACTGTGTCCCTTATAGAATTGCGTCGACAATCTATCAAATAGTTCATCATGTTTTTTAAGCAATTCATTTTCGTCACATTGCAATGACAATGACTCCATCCCTGCCTTGTATGTGGTATATGCTTTAATAATTGCTTCTTCAAACTGCAATGCTAGGATTTGATTCCATGTTGATTCAACATTTGGAATGACACCTTGCGTTCCTATGACCTTGGTGTATATATTCACCATACAACTCAATTCTATATAGAAATAACAATATCGAACTTGTATAAATTTCTAAAATTTGCATTATATGCTGTGAAAAGCGTTACAGAGATGCATTACGGATAATCTAGTTGCCAATGTTGATTAGTTGTGATAATGTTGAGGAAATAAAGCAGAACTATTCAGTTTGATGCAGCCATTGACATCAAGCTACACAATCAAGCTTGCCAGAAAATACCCATTACACCACTACATCATCAGTGTCAATATCTCTGTTGATAAATCTGATAAAGTTAGGTATAATACTTCAGGACGAAGCGCATAGTCACACAGTGTCCAACTCCCTTCTCTCATATTACTCTATACTGACTGAATCAGTACATACATGTAGATCATTTCAAAATAGTGACCCTAGCCTATATTCGCTGCTATATTCATCAAGGGAATTACCTGCCGTCACTCAACCACAACGTCACAGATCTGCATGTGCCAATTCAACATTAAATTGGACAATTTCTAGCATGCATTTACTACATTTGAGCCAAGTGTGGAAAGCTAATTTGAAATATTTGGCCTTATATGAAAAAATAACGAAAGCTAACTAAAGACTAAGAAGGAAATGATATGAAGAGGTGTCAAACACTTAGAAAATTCAAATTCTCAAAACTGGTAGTCATCAGCTGTATCTTGTTCGCCTTTAAAGGCTATATTTGAAAAAAAAACCTTATCTAATCACACAATACTTTATAATGACTACAGTTTAGAAGATACCAAACATTAATCAATTTAGATGACAAGATGTTTGATAAAACATAAAGTATAAACAGTACAAATCTATAGATTCCATTGAGAGAATAAATTAACAGCTGTGATATATTTATGCGATACTCATTAGTTCCCTAGATTGTTGAAAATATTTCCATTATTTGATTTCAATGTTTAGTCATAACGCAAGCACATTCATTGAGTTCAGTTATATTAGCCATCACTCAGTCAAACGCAAGCAGAAGTATAGTTCAGTTTTGATTTGCAACAAGTGATAATCGAAACCTGGTTGGTTAGTTTATTGGTCATCAGGGAGAAGTGTGGTGTACTTGATGACAGAGGGTAGCAGCAAGTCTTAACACAATTTGATTAGTTATTAGTTGATTAGTTAGATCAGCTACACAGAACCCAATCATTGAGCTTAGCAACCACGGGGTTTAAGACATTCTTCGAGTCGAAGACTATTGGATAAAGCCATAACGAGTTACCCAGGAAGGCAAGGAACTGAATCTTTTTTCCAGACATTTGTATTTTTTGGATATTTCTTGTGAATTCGTCAAGTTAGTGCATTTTGAATATAAACTTTTTTTGCAACCAATAAACTTGTTAGAACACAAAGACAACAATATTAATGTTAATTCGTTTGGCATATCCACCAAAAACAGAACGTAAATTATGTATCTCTGATGAGTGTGCTCCACCATGCCCATATACACACCGATTTTGTAGTGTTTATGACTGACGATGATTTCTTTTTTGAGGATCTCTTCGAATTTGTTTGTGTAGTAGTGAATATTGTCGAGAAAACTACTACATACTGATGATTCTATTTAAAGACATGCCCACCTACTTTCATTCCGCTAATTATTCAGATTTAAATTTAAATAGCATAATAAAACGTCACATAGATATGAGATTACATAACCCATTTTTCCCCTCAAAAATTATGTTATTACCTTTTACCCTAAATGGAAAATTATGATACCCACTACAATTGAGTATAAAAAACAATAGGACAGGTATTTTTCAAGAAGATATAATTATTGGCAGGTGACGGATGAATGAGTTGTTACGAAGACTGAGGGCAGCGGACATAACAGCTAGACCATCCAAGTGTGTTCTGGGTGCAAAATCAGTAGAATTCCTGGGTCATGAAATTGGACACAATTGGGTGAGTCCGAGTCACGACAACATGGAAACAATTCGAGAAGCGCAAAGACCAGCGACCAAGAAAGGTGTCCGATCATTCTTTGGGCTGGTCAATTACTACAGAGACCACATCCCCTTATTCGCAACTATTGCAGCACCCCTGAGTGATCTACTAAGGAAAGGACAACCCAACAAAGTTGTATGGGGAGAGGCCCAGGAGAAAGCATATAACACTTTGCGGGAATATTTATTGGGCAAACCAATTTTGAAGTTGCCAGACCCACAGACACCATTTGTGTTGCGGACGGACGCGTCTCAGGTAGGAATTGGAGCAGTACTTATGCAGAATCATGGTGAGAAGCTTCATCCAGTTGCGTATGCAAGTAAGAAGTTATCCGATGCAGAAAAGAAATATTCAACTGTAGAAAGGGAATGTTTAGCCATTGTATGGGGCGTGAATAAATTTCGCCTATATTTAGCCGGTGTGGAGTTCATTTTGCAGACGGATCATAAACCATTGTCTTACCTGGATAAAGCCAAGTTTGCAAATGACCGAGTGATGAAATGGGCGATGACTCTGCAAGGATATAATTATCGTGTTGAGGATATTCCTGGACGGGACAATGTGGTAGCGGACTACCTGAGTAGATTGATGGACTGAGGAACTTTGAACAGTATAGTAGAATGTTATTCGTTTATGACTGTATTTCATATTTTATTATATTCTACTGTATGTGATTTTCGAATTTATGTACGAGCTTTATTCAGTTCGATTTGATATATTGTATTGTTGTTGAATTTGAAATTGTTATCGTATTCGTATTGTTGACGTCGTTGCTAGTCATATAATATTATATGTTATAATATTCTTGAGAGGGGAGGCATGTCGCATACGACTTCCGTGTGAATGAGAATGTTCTAGAACCGTACTGTGTCTGGGTGGAATTTTTAGAAACTGGTTGAATAGGTAATAGAACACTGTAGGGGGCAATAGAAGGTAATGAAACATTCTAGAAATTTATAGTAAATTCCAGACTCATTATGTATGCTGATGTAATGGTCTATTTATAGACAGTGTGGGTATATATAGGGGAGTTGTTCAGCACTGAGATCAGATCGGAGATCTCGTTGAATTGTATTGGAGTTTAAGTATCTAGTTATTGGAGTAGTGGAGTTTTACCGCGTTATTGTACTTGATGTTTGCAGAGTATAATAATACCAGTACCAGTTGAAACCTCATCTGTTGGCTCCGTGTTCGTATTTTATCATCGCCGCCAGGGAAGTCTTTTTGTTACTGTTGCCATTTTGGTATTTGAACCATCACACCTGTACTATACCAATTACGGTAATATTACGTTGCGTGTGACAAGAACCTAAAATTATAGTGAAACAGAACAATTCAATCGTAACATATCAACAGTTTTAGTCATGGACTAACTTGTTTAGTAAACAATTAGCAATTTAATTAGTTATGTTCTAAATCCGCTAAGCTAGTCAGATTTCATACATATGTCTCTCTACTGACGAAACATGTCCTGCTGTATACCTTTTTTGGCATGCGCCCACTATTGACCGTGGCAAATGTAATATATTAGTTTTTTTAGAAACACTGTATATTATTGAATAAAATTGTTGCTTGTAATGTTATCTGTCAATACATATGTGATGTGATGGGGTAGTTTTTTGGGAGACATAAGTTCTATAATCTATCTGATTTATAATCTTTTGATTGTGAATGATTTGATAAGTGAATTATATATTCAAATCAGCGTTCATGTTTGACAGAGGAAAAACATTCAAGTGACAGTACTTGACAGTGCTATGATAAAAATGATATTAGTAAAACAAAATGATTTCACTGTAGTTGCTGAATTCTTGCGATTTGTTTTGGTTTACTAATGAAGTTTTGTGTTTCATATTGGCGAGTCACTGGTATAATTTTTGTTCAGAGTAACTTGTAAGAGTGTATTTTGCAATTAATGAGCTAAAAGTTTGGGATCAGGGTTTACCAATGCTCATGGCTTGGCACATCGCATTGCACATTGCAAGTGGAAGCATAACATCTGCATCTTATCATTACAAAACATTAATTACACATTTATTTATTAACTAATAATTAAATAATAAGTCTCACCTCATTTAAGATATAGTCTCTGATTGGAATTTCAATCACTTCCCCATTACGCTGTACAGTTGGTAATAAAGTCACATTACGTAATAGCCACATGAATGAAGAAAATATATTTGCTATTTTCAGAGCACTTGGAGTCACTAATTTGAAATATTGATGCTATGTCAACAACAGATCTAGAGCACAATCACGTAGTTATAATTTGGATTACAATTACACTATATTGTAACTTGATAATGTTTAATGTATTATTATATTAAGCATTATGTATTCCACTCACCTAAGTTTGATTAAATCATCTGATTTGGCAATTCCTGTACCATTGAAAATGAGTAATGATGATAAAAGTACAGTTAGGATAAGTATTTAATTGTTCATTTCTCCCATTGTTTCAATTGAGTCTTGACCTTCTGTGTCTAACAGTATTACCGCAATTTCAGTGCCATCCTCAACTGTCCTGTTGAAAGGTTCACAATTCCTATCGTGTGTAAAAGAAAACATTAATGAGGTTCATTTCTATCTAGTAGTTGGTGTTGCGCTAGGATAACAAGACGGGAAACCGATTACAGTGACTAAAACTCAGCTATAGTTTTTGCTTTCATTCTTGATGATATGCCAAATATACACTCATCTCTTCTTGGTTACTGTAACTGACTTATAATATAAGACCTGCCAGTTCGTCGATCACCAACTATAGATACCACACAAACAGGTTTTTCGATTGATCTAATAATCTGTAAAGCCTGTTCACACACTGACATTTTAGATCTGACCTGGGGCGTTATCTCTACAAGACATCCTTCTACACTATTCCAACTGTAGTTGTTGGGATGACATAGTGGAACGCACCGTTGATCTTAATGTATAAATAAACACAATAATTACAATACTTCCCATAGCGGACCACTTCAGAAATAATTTATCGTCCTCAGATTATTTTATTTTTCATTTCTATAGATCAAGCTTGATGTATTTCCATTTTAATATAATACTTTTAATATATTAATATATTTCCATCAATTTAGGTTGACATTTTATATCTACTGTTAGGTATTGCTGAAAAAGGGAATTCAAATACCATGAACTTGAAGTATATTATTACAAGAAAAATATTGCACTGAATGTTAAAAAGCAACATACCATAACCAAACGTCTCCTATTGACATTTTTTTTTAGAAAAAATACTTGGTAATGATGTATTGAGGTTACATTGATATATTATCGAAACACCTTGATTACGTTTACAAATCGCTGGGAATGCAGGAATAACTTCAGGGCAGTGTGATTTCAATTGCGTAATTAGTGGATGTTTAAAATGTGTTCTATTCGACGAAAGTGTAAAATTTGTAGTTTCGAAAATACAAACCTCTCACTGGAATATTTGATGACGCCATATCTATTAATCGAATCGTCAATACACAAGGTTCCTAAGTAACTGTGAAAACATATTATTATTATTTCATTACACTAAATAGGGTAATAAATATATGTAGTGATGTATATCCCTTTCTCAAGTGCACCATTGGTGAATTGGTGATTTTATAAATCAGCTATTATTACATATTTGTAATTACTTATTCAGTAACTATTTCACTGCTTGTTTTAATATAATCACTGCTAATTTGAAAGCACAACTAATTACATTATATGCGTTGTTTTGCAGCCGAATTTGCTCAAACATATACACCTGGATGTGCATTATACTTTTATATATGGTACACTGACAAAGGTTTTCTATGTTAAGAAAATATCACAACAGTGAGTATCACTAAGTGGATTTTAATTCAAATAAAACCGTCGTATACAGACTCTACTGAAAAAAGTATTACAAATTACATTTTGGCAAATTTATGTATGTTTTTTTTTCAATTACAGTTGGAACATTTAGCCGACCATATCTTTAGCGTTACTTCTGAATGAACCAATGTCAGTTGTATTAATTTAACCCAAAACTTCTTTTCTTACATCACATCATCTGAATCATTTAAACATGTCGTACATTACTTCATAACTATGTAGGACACGACATATACATTGCATTGTAATTGTAATTCGTTTTTTGAGAGAACAAATCTTGAAAAAAATGATTTTGACAAGATAATTCAAAGTGTACATTAAGAATAAATAATTCATAACGAACTTCATTTTGTATGCACCCAAAACTAATTTTCATAAATACCGATTACACAAGAATATTACAGAAAAATGATAATTTGCTATATCCTCTATATTTTTGCCTTTTATTTGCCTTGAATCAGCTTGAATGAAAGAAGCTGAATGCAATTACAAACTATGTAGTGTGTTCAACAACTCATGTATGAACAATAACTTTAATAAATATGTTTTAATTGGTAAAAATACTGTATTTTTCTGCATAAAAACGAAAGAATTTAACAATGTCGCAAACGGAAAGTCTTTATCGTAGTGTTTAAATATTACATATTTCGTACAGTGAACAGTAGATTATGGTTTATTTAAAAAAACTTCAGGCAACAAGCGTAGTACTTACGGAAAGTTGATATGTAAGAGAAATCATTTGTTTAGTTGAGTAGAACCAAATTCCAGTTAAATTCCAATCAACGCGATTGGCGGAAGGCGGAATATACTATTCAAACTAAAGGAACGTAAGTACAGGCAAATACGTCTACATTATAATTCGGCATAATAATTAGCAACGCTGTATAACAAAAAGCAATATTACAATATTGTCGGAATATATTAAGTTATTTCGCTACTAAAACAATTCTTTGCTAAATTTGCTAAAGTAGTCGATGGCCCCAGTGGCCAAGTGATAATATTAGAACCCAAAATCTGGCACCAAAAGTTCATTCAGCTGAATGGTTAGCCTATTTGCTGATTGTTTTGCGAAGCATGTTTATAAGACATTAAGGTGTCTGGTACGGAACTCAAACTCAAGGACAAATATAAAAATATACGATTAAAACAAGACTGTTCCATAGCATTTTGTGTGTTTTCTTTTAAGGCATTTGGATGAATTCTAAATAATTCATTAAAAAACTTCACGATGGGACACAGGTGGCAATGATTTTGCGAGATACCAAGGGACTCGACTCTATTGAGACTATGGGGAAGTATGATCATCACATTTCAACCTTAGTGGTTCTGTTGTCATTTGTGTTGATATAACGGATGTGGTCTTGTCAGAGCGGATAACCTTAAAAAGCTAAGGTATTTGGTTACTTGTTATTATATCATATTTATCAGCATTATAATCTTACATATGTGATAACAAGATTAACTGGAATTGTCCAGCTTTTAGAAAAACAATAATTGGCACACGAATTGTAAACATGAACAAAGTTCTTCACCTAGCCACTTATGAATTGAGTATTCTTTTCCTGTGATGAGTTTCGTATATGTAAACTTTTGTTTAATAAATAATTTAGTTTAAAGAAATGTGAAAAAAGATTACTACGTTACTGGGGAAATCTCTTTTTCTTAATATAGTGGTCGAAGGGAAAATTTGTCAAATTTTAAACAATAGCAAGATTCATTAACTGTACGATCAACTATATATGTATAACACTACGGTAAAGACTTTCCGTTTTCGACATTGTGAAATTCTTTTGTGTTTTGGGAGAAAAAACCCTGAAAAAATTATTTTGATAATTCAGAAATCAATATTAAGAAAAATTTATAACGAAATGTATTTCCTATACACCCGTAAATATTTTTCATAATTTTCATACATTACACAAGTATACTGTAGAATACTTTATTTTCGCTTGGAATTTATTTTCGCTATTTTCGCTGAAGTATGGAAAGCCGTAGGGGACCCCCGATAAATATTTTTATTCAATTGAACGGACACATATAAGGCAAAACTAACGGCAGTCACCATTTGTCTAGAAAACTTCGTTTTTTTTTCAACATCCGATAAAAATTAATTTGTTCCCGGTAGCAGAAAATAAAAGCCGGAATTTCTTTTTCGGAGAAAGATCCATCGCCGAGAATATTATTTCACTAATGTGATTGTGACGATATTTTATTTTTGTATGCCGAGATTTTACTATTCCGTATCGGCCGAGCCGAGTTTATTTTTAAACAAATTCCGAGCTGGTTTTCTTGACCGTATATAAACGTATTCATTCTGACCAATTGCCGAGATTTTATTTTTCAGCCATGCCGAAAAAAATATGCTAGCACGCTGTTGACGGCGCACGCGCAGTCACACTGATCATAAGCCGAGAAGTGTTTTTTTAGTCGTGCCGAGAAATTTTATTTTGCCGAGATTTTTCCCCCTAACGCATGCGCAATACAGCTGCGCGGGAGAACTTCTTTTGTGACGAATACCGTGATATCGACTAGTGACTTAATTCGTTGACGAGTATCAAAGACGGCCTGGACCAATCTCCCAGGCAGAGTTCTATTCCACGAATATATCTCTGCCACCACGCGATCTTATGCTTGTCGTTGATTGGTCGATGCGTCACAGTGGCACTACTTTCAAAGGCGCCCAACAAAACATTGCCATGCAAGTGTTCGATTTTCGAACCCGACGAATGTGTACGCGTTGTTTGCAGATTTTGGCTGTTTTCAAAGTTAGAAGCTTTTTTTTTCTTTCTGTAACACAAACGGTGTTGCAGTAGGACGATTTAGTCGTCAATACTAGGAAGTGCTTTCGTTAGTTTGTAATTCTTTACCTGGCAATCGACAAGGACGGTCAGTTTGATGAACAGAGTAACACCTTGGTAACGGTTATTACGCAATAGAATTATTTCGTTTTGTAAATTATAACTATTTCAACGTTTTCAGAGCGTTTGCAAAAAAATCATTATCAGCTATCAATGAAATCTTTTAAAACTAGTTTATCAGTAGGAATAAATGAACACAAGATCCCTTTCATAACAAAAATACGCAAATAATTGGCGTAGTAAAAGTCTTGTGGTGTTTCACCACAAAATGGCGGTGTGTGGTGGCAGAGATAAATTTTCCTTCCCAGAGTTCCTTGCGGTTAGATCACCGAAAGTATCTCTGCCACCACACACCGCCATTTTGTGGTGAAACACCACAAGACTTTTACTACGCGTATTATTTGCGTATTTTTGTTATTAGAGGGATCTCGTGTTGATTTCTTCATCCTAGTAAACAAGTTTTAAAATATGTTATCGATCTCTGATAATGATTTTTTCGTAAACATACTGAAAACAGTGAATTAGTTATATAATTTACAAAAGAAAATAATTTCATCGCGGAATAACGGTTACTAAGGTGTTACTCGGTTAATCAAATTGACCGTCCTGTCGAAGAAATACGAACAAACGAAAGCACTTCGTAGTATTAACGACTAAATCGTCCCACTATCACACCGTTTGTGCTACAGAAAGAAAAAAAGAAGCTTCTAACTTTGAAAACAGCCAAAATCTGTAAACAACGCGTACACATTCGTCGGGTTCGAAAATCGAACACTTGCATGGCAATGTTTTGGTGAGCGTCTTTGAAAGTCGAACTCCGCACAGTTCGATACGCGTTACTTATCATCACTGCACAAAGCAGATTTGCATAGAACTCATTTGCATATTCGAGTATGTTCGAACTACAAGACCTTGGCGGTTAACAAAGTTATGCGAAAGTTACTTGGTTACTTTAATCACTTTAATAAGACGTTTCACGCCTTGAATCCGAATAAAATGTTTAGTGATTAGAACAAAATATACAAGACTTGCTTTAGAAAACTGCAATAATTTCCTAGATGCCAAAGCATTATAATGTACAATAAATAAATAACTTTATAAATTTACTAGAACCTTTGTGTTCTATGACTGTTAGACGCGGAAAATCGAACCCGTTCAAGCCAGAAATAGTATTGAAATATTCACCAGAATACAAGATGAACGGAAATGTTAGGATACCCCTTTCAGGGAAATTAGTCTTTAATGTTTCTTTCCCAACTATATTCGTTAACAGAACGTTTCTTTCCTCTAAATTTCAGTGTATCACGTGCGCCATTTCACCACTATAACGTTACCTCGCAAAACATAGTCCGCGATAAAATGGTTCGTATTTACGTTTTTACTGAAGTCTGACATTAATAAATAGTTCGGATGTCACATACGTTTTTTTCCACTTTTTGTAGTACGTTTTCAGATGTAACAGCTACAGGAAAATGGCCGTGCGTAGTGAGGTGATTGACCACAAAATTGAAGGCTGCCTGTGGCAGAGGCACTATTGCGTAAAGCGCAAAGGCCTCTGGGAAGGAGATTGTTTGAAAGTAATACCGCTGTGACGCATCGACCAATCAACGACAAGCATAAGATCGCGTGGTGGCAGAGATATATTCGTCGAATAGAACTCTGCCTGGGAGATTGGCAGAGATACTTTCGGTGATCTAACCGCAAGGAACTCTGGGAAGGAGAATGGGCCTGGACTTCTCTGCTACTCTAGATCTCGCGCGCTATAATAAATACGATGCATACGCAGCTGTATTGCGCATGCGTTAGGGGAAAAAATGTCGGCAAAATAAAATTTCTCGGCACGACTAAAAAAAAACTTCTCGGCTTATGATCAGTGTGACTGCGCGTGCGCCGTCAACAGCGTGCTAGCATATTTTTTTCGGCATGGCTGAAAAATAAAATCTCGGCAATTGGTCAGAATGAATACGTTTATATACGGTCAAGAAAACCAGCTCGGAATCTGTTTGAAAATAAACTCGGCTCGGCCGATACGGAATAGTAAAATCTCGGCATACAAAAATAAAATCTCGTCACAATCACATTAGTGAAATAATGTTCTCGGCGATGGATCTTTCTCCGAAAAAGAAATTCCGGCTTTTATTTTCTGCTACCGGAAACAAATTAATTTTTATCGGATGTTGAAAAAAACGAAGTTTTCTCGACAAATGGTGACTGCCGTTAGTTTTGCCTTATATGTGTCCTTTCAATTGAATACAAATATTTATCGGGGGTCCCCTACGGCTTTCCATACTGAAGGGATGATTCCGTGAAAATAAAATCCAGCGAATATACTTTTTTTCCTATATTTCACATTCAACTCATCCAAAAATCAGTGAAAATAAATTCCACAAAGAACGCCCAAAAAGCCTTTTCGGCGAAAATTAATTCCAGCGAAAATAAAGTATTCCACAGTATTACAGAAAAAAGATAATTTGCTTTATTCTCAATATATATATTGCCTTTTATTTGTCTTGAATTATGGCTGAAAGAAGATGAGTAAAATTACAATCTATGCAGTGTGTTCAACAACTCATGTATGAAAAATAACTTAAATAAATATGATTTTACTTGGTAAAAATACTGTAATATCTCAGCATAAAAACGAAAGAATTTCACATTGTCGAAAACGGAAAGTCTTCATCATAGTGTTGTAAATATATATGCTTAAAGCAGACAGTCATTTTAAGGTGATGTGATGTTGTATGAAGCCTTTTATGCACACCCCTCAATATATAACAGGTGTGTTGCAGATCTGGGTACCCGGATACAAGTGCGTATAAATTAGACAGAAAGTGGAAGTTCTGTCGAATTCTACAAATTGTATTGGTTATTACGAGACGTGCTTTTGATTCCAACCATTACAAGAAATGGAGTAGTAGATGAAGTTAAAATTAAAGATTATATTTTAGAGAAGGTATATGAATTTCGGTATATGAATTTTTATCTATACCGTAGTCCTCGTTTGAACATTAAGGTTTCGATACATTGGCTTATTTATAGGGCTCTCTAGATATCACATTTACATCACTTGTAATGTACTGATGAATATATTTTACCACGTCAAAACACGAATACGAAATAGGATATTCGTGTATAATCGATGTACATTTTCAGCAGGTAATATTTAGTCACTATAACTTAGATTCCATATGTGTTGTTTTAGGTTTTCAAACGTGAAGCAACTACCAGTGCTGAATCTCGCTGTCATGCTGATATCGGGAATGCTATCCTCAGATTGTTTTCCTACATTTGATGCATATTCACTACCACCTACTTCTGTCAATCCACAAGTTGTAAAAAATATAGAAGACCCCAAGTTTCGAGATCAAATCAACCCAATTTTTCTGGAGAAGGTCAGCGATTTCATTGGTAAACTTCATGACCATTTGAAACCAAAAAAGCTTGGCCTAAAATAAGACATGTGACCGGGAAACGTAGGCAGCAAGAGGCATATGCTGTTTGTCTGTGGTGTTTTGTACTTGCATTGAATTTAACTGGTTAGTAATATTTTTCTCGTTAAATGTGTTGGAAAGTGACTTACAGCACATATAAATAAAACCGAAGACACATACTCTAAATTACGATCACTAATAATCTAGCCTAACGTGGGAATATACAAAACCCGTCCACGTAAAAACTCATCAACAACAATTACGTAGTGAAATATTGATAAAACAGATGGTAAAACGTGTGAAAGTTAAACAGCAGCATATTGACAATAAATATTGCTGAGATAAAATTTAAACCTGACAGTAGCTGACAGTTAGGTTACATAAAATACATAAATATTCCAAAATAAACATTTACTCAAACCAACTCTTGTGTGCTTTACTTCCCGTGTTTGCGCCTTCTATGAGCGTGCCATGTACATATTGTCAAATTACAAACAATGAAATGAGCACCTTTGCTAGTAAACAATATACAGATGATGTAGACTGGCAGGAAGCCTGGAAACAAATTAAACAGATAACAATCAACGAAAAAATGCGCGGATTTCAGTATAAAATATTGCATCGAATTCTTGCGACAAATGTTTTTCTATACAAAAATAAGAAAATTGACGATGACAAATGCAAAAACTGTGACCTAAAAGAAGATTTAGAACACTTGCTGTGGGAATGTGAAGAAAGCCAGAAATTCTGGAAAAAATTTAAAATATTTTGGATAAATATATGTGCCGAAAATATCAATATTTGTAAAAAAGAGGTAATCTTTAATTCTGGTGGTAATAGTAACTTTCAAGCCCTGTGGAAGCACTTAATTTTACTTGGGAAATACGAATTATATATTGCCAGGTTCAATAATTCTAAACCAAACTTAAACTTATTCATTGAAAGAGTAAAACAAACCTTTAACCTAGAAAAAGCAATTGCAGAACAATATAACAAATACGAAATATTTGTTAACAAATGGGAAAATATAATGAAATACCTAGAAAAATAAAAATACTGTAAATATATATATATATAACATGAGCGACTTTGACCTTGGTTTTTGTGTTTTTGTATTTGTATTTTTATCAACTTTTTTTGTTCTTTTTTTGTATTTGTATTTAAAAAAAAGTTAATCAGTATTCTGTACATCACACTTTAATATACGATTAATTAAAATCTGTGCATTGTATTTATTACAACACACTTTAATATACGATTAATTAAAATCTGTGCATTGTATGTATTACATCACACTTTAATATACGATTAATTAAAATCTGTGCAATGTATTTATTACATCACATTTTAATATACGATTAATTAAAGAAAAACAGAGTTATCTGAATTGATAAAAGTATATAGCGCTGTGCTTGCAACACCTGGCGCTACACCAATTGTGCAATCGGCTTGGGAACAAATCCTAACAGCGCAGCTTGAAGCAGGTTTGAACAAAGCGACTCAGCTATTATAATATGAATCGAATATGATTAAATTTGTTCATGAAAATATACCTTGTGAAGAAGAATTCATCATATAAAGGCATGCCCACTGGTTTGATCAGGCTTCTAAAATGTTCCATGAAGAAGTAAATGCAGATCTTGTGAGCAAATATTTCACGTAGCTTTACAACTATACAAATAATGTTAATATCAGTTGATATGTGTTTCATTGGGACCCTAGCATCATATGTAAAATGCAAGGATTTGAATTCATTTAGATTTTTATTATGGAATCCTATATTGCCTGTGTGTGTCAGTTACAGTACGTACAGCCATGTTGAAAACTAAAAAATCATTTCTTGTTATTTCAATATTTACACGTTTTATATAACATACTGTTATGTTCAGTCACAATTCATCTTCCGATTATTAATCTCATTTACGTAACTTTAAAACATATACATTAACTGCAACAAACGTGTAGTGTTTGGCCTCCTAAACGCTGTTAAGGTAGTGGAAGCCTAAACATTGATTTGTATTATTTGGTCCACAAAATATATCTAAATGGAGCAAGTAACGACCACATATTTATCTGTAGGAAATAACAAATAAATTCTCGTCAACGGTATTGGTTTTTAATTACATAAAAACAATATTAGAAACTTACATGTAGATGCAAAAACTTATAAATCACAAACTAGAGTTATGAGTAATGGTAATATTAAGCTAAACTGTTATTGAAACCTATTAAAGGCGAATTTTGGTTAACTGTTAATAAACATCTAGTTATAATTTGAACATGCTTGTGCACGAATGAGCGTGTTTTTTAAATATTGGCGTGTTCATGTTTGTTTGTTTTTGAAACTCGTTGTCCATAACTCGAACAATTCAGCATATCATATAAGGCCAGAAGTTGATTGAACATCGCTCGAAATAGTAGGATAAATTTGTTATTTTGAAACAGTGCCTTGGTTAGGGTAGACATGCGTTAGAGGGGTGGTTGAAGCGTATTCCCCAATCAACTAAATAAGCGAGAAAACAGCATTTTTGTAGAGCAGAAAAAGAGATAATTTTGATACATCATAATGTAAGTAGTTATAGATTCGGTCCGCGCATGTTCCTCTAGTCACTGTGGGGCTCTTTAATTTGGATGTTGTTTTGAATTGATTTGTCAAACCCTTTGCCGTGAACGTGAATATTGTGCGTGAGCTCATAAGTTAGTAAGTTGCCAGTACTTATGTTAACACCGCATTGATGAATAGTGATACATATTATGACTATTATATAGACTCAATAGTCGTACCTAATATTAATTTATTATTATTAATAAATATTGTGTATAAACGAAATAGGCGTGAATAAATTGCAAACGCCGGGACAGGAAGTATTGAGTGCCGTTAGACACGAAGTCCCTCGCTTGAAACGCTTCGCATTTCCCAATCGTCTTGGGCGTTTGAGTGTCTAAAATACACAATTACATCAGGCCGAGGACCATCGAAAGTTGAACTATTATATTGCAATTCACAGAAATATGTAGCGCAATATTGTGGACATCATAATTTGGTAGTTGGTGGATTATCCATTTTTTGGTGTAGCATTTATTGAGTATGTTAAGTAAGATTCGCAAACTTTGGCCGCCATTTTTAACATTCCAGCATCATCTAGTTCTCAACCGCTTTTATCAGTTGGATAGATTTTTGACACGCAGGGACATCCCTTCAAAATGACTTTTTCAGGTTTTCAGATTTAATCCTGTTGTTTGGTCGCCATCTTGTATAATATCATTTACAGAAATTAGCTAATTACTTATGATCTGTTTGTCCAATCGGCGTACAATTTGGCTGATGTCATCTACTCCCTTCGTAAAATTTACTTTGTAGAAAACAAGTCCCCAGGTCATTTGGTTTTGCTGCTATCGTTGTATATGTGAAAAAAGTAAAAATGGCTATTTTCGATTTAAATATTGTTTTGCATGCAGTTTGCTAAATTAGTATTAATGAACAGTCAACAAAACAGTCACCTTTTGGCTAGTAAACACACTATCTATATCTCATCTTTCGCATCACAAAACCCAGTCGTTACTGAGAAGACGATTGTTGAATGTTTTATTACCTTTTTTCGTATTTTACAACGCATAATGCTGGTAAAGGGGAGGGGTCAGTATGCACTGTTTATTGAATGACAATACATAATAGGTATTTGCGAATGAAAATCTTTGTTTTAATTGGACGAATAGTAGCATGTACAGCTGATAATATTATGTCATTTTACCTTATTAATATGCATATTTGCAATATGTCAAATACTGCTACAGAGATTACATTGTAAATAATATATTAACGCAGTAATGTAATACTGACTTTGTAATTGTCTGTTTGTTTGTGATGAAATAAAATTCAATTCAATTCAACTGTAATATCTCAAGCACTTTTTTATATGCAACCAGTACCATATTAGATGACTGACATAAAGGATGACCCTATGAAGTTGTTAATATGCATAAATTCCCAGCCTCAAGCAATGTTGCAGTAAGGAACATGCAACTAATGCCATAGTCATCTGATGGTTTACAACCATTGTGTAACCAACATGTATATAGATTGAACAAATATCAAATCTTACAACAATTTTTCTTCAAATTTAATAGTATTATATGCTTGGAAGCTGCTATGCAGTTATATATGTTTTTTATTTGAAACTAGGTACATCTTTAAACTAATTTCAGGATTACTTGTAAATTGTTGTTTTACATTAGAGTATATTTTTACACGCCATGCCATGTTAACCATTCTTAGAGACCACTTGGTAAAAGTCACCCTTTGAAGTTGTTCGGTGTAAGAATAAGATTTGGTTTCTCCCTGAAGTCACAACTGTGAATACTGATCCAGAACTGGGCACTCTGAGGTATATTCGACGACTTTCATGCGCTTTTCGTTGAATTGACTTAGAAATCACGCCTGACTCGCTCAAAATTCATTTTAAGAGGGCTAATTAAGCACGTAATGGCAATCACAGAAAGATAATCTAGCCAGCGCCCGCAATATTATTTTAATTATCGCGATTATAGATTAACAAGTACAAAGCTTAATTGCAGAGCAAAATCATCAACGATTTGTTGTATAATTATTGAAATAACAATAAACAATACTACATTCACTATCACCACTAGATGGCACTACAAGTAAACCAATATTTACACTTAATATCGTGTATGTGTATGCATTTATATGAGAAAATTTGCATTTATGTATATTCAAGCAATACACAATCAAGTAAAACCATGGAGTGCGGAATTATGATACATATAAAGTTGCATAATAGCATAAACTGGTAGGTAGGGAGGGAGCTTTCTAGTTGCTCATCATAAACGACGTAAATATTCCGATCGTATTTCAATCAATTTTGCAGATTTCCATAAATATGAATATTTTAAATTTCTGGTTTGGTAAGTTTCCCAACAAATTCTTTCTCATTGGGTATTATATGTACACACAACAATGACGTAATATGGTCATAATAACGCTTCTCTTTGTGTTTATGGCACTTTATTGCAAATTAATATAATTAGTTAACATTGCAGTACAGGTCTCATGACACTAAATAAACTACAATATTAGCTTTTGGGTGAATTTCTCCAAAACCACAGGTTTCAAAGATCAAGATATAATATAATTTGAAGCCATATGTATGTTAAAGTTCTGTTTAGCACAGAAAATGTCATAAAGCTCAAACTTCTACTAAAATTAATGTAAACAAGATACAGTCATGTTAACCTTCATAATTTCCAGAAAAAAAAACAGTTACATAGATCCACAAGCAAGCGGTCAGGAAACATAGCAGCAAACAGCTGTCATAATCACAGTACGCCCTCACGCACCATCTTTTATCTGAAGGTGAAAACAATACATTGACTATTAAAACCATTTAATTTGATATGCTAATTTATGATATTTGACTTAAATGTGTGTAAGCAAAACTGTTCACTTTGTCGCCATCTGTCATAAACAATATACTTTTGATCTGTATTTTACTATATTTTTAACGACGAATTATGACAAAACTAAATACACATTTTTTTTTAATTATTAATTAACCGATTTTATAAATGTGGAGGTGCAGCATGTCATTGTTTTTTAATAATATGACTTACATAATAGTCCAGTCATTCTAGCAAAAAAAGGGGCCGACCCGTAACAAATTTCAACAGATATATTCCACAGTGCTTTTCGAAAAAGGTATCTCGATTGGCATACTAAAAGTCTAGGGAAATCTAGGCTTCCGAAATATACCTATTTTGCATATATTCAAAATGGCCGTTTTGCACATTTTTGCAACATGGAAGTATAACAATTTGAACATATCTTTAATTCTAGATGAGGTATTTTAAAAATTCATGATGCTATGGTACTGTTTGGAGTCGGAGAAGGTATGAGAGTTCCAAATTTGTTGATTGGGTATATGAAAATTAGCATAAATCCAATATGGCCACGATAATATAATTATTTAATGTAACTTCTCTTCCGGCTTCTCTTCTATGTGGCATACATAATAAGTTTAGGATGCTAGAATACAATTTTAAACAGAATCGTACAGTACAGTACAATACAGTACGGGATGATGAATATGTTAATGAAATTACGGATTTCTGGCTGGAATGGCAACTCTGTCGTGAGAACTATTCACATATACAAACTTGGTGGGACGTGGGAAAAAATAAAATTAATTACTCAACAGCATTGCGCATTCAAGCAATATAAACACAAACAAGCAAAACAAACATTGGAAAGGGACATCCGAGCTATGGAGCGCGATATCACCAGAATTCGTCGCCCACTAAATCATACATATAAAAGAGATTCCTTTCAAACATGGTTCAACATGACAATAAAGGTCTCATCACACGAACGCGGCACCATTTTTTAAATGAAAATGATGTGTGTAATGCTTTCTTTTCCAGATAGAGAAAAAGAATGGACACAAAAATGCTATTTTTCAACTTAGGCGTCATGACAACAGTCTCACATAAAATCAAGCTGAAATCCGCAAAATAGTACGTAACTTTTACACTAAGTTGTATACTACAGATAATATCGATATAGATGCACAGAATACCATCCTTGAGGGCCTGCCAAAGCTGAGTAATACCGACCGCGATGACCTTGATGAGCCTATTACGTATGGCGAACTTACTAACATCGTAATGCAACTTGCGCATGGACGAACTCCCGGCATTGAATTCCGAACGAGTTCTATAAAAGAATTGGAATATTATTGGGAAAGTCCTCTGTGACGTGTTTAGTAAAGCCTCTGAAGAAAATGTCTTTCCACTTCCTTGCTCTAAAGCAGTAGTTACCCTACTCCCAAAGAAAGGTGATATCACACAACTAAAACACTGGCGACCTGCGAGTCTTTTATGCAGTGATTATATGATCTTCACTAAAACACTAGCAATACATCTGCGCGGGATCATTGGTTCCATAATTCACCCAGATCAAACTTGTAGTATTCCAAACAGGCATATCAATGACAACATCAGTCTATTACGTGACAGCATTGACTATGCTAGTATGGCTAACTTTCCCCTCGGCATCGTGGCTCTAGATCAAGAATAGGCATTTGACAGAGTAAACCACGCTTATCTATTCAACACACTTCATGCTTTTGGGTTTGGTGACAAGTTTACTTCTTACATTCATCTTATATATTCAAATGCTCAGTCCATTATCCGTATAAACAGTACCCTCCCCTCCCGTCATGCTGTCACGTTATATTAAGCAAGGTTGCTCATTGTACACAGCCCTTTATGTTATTGCCATTGAGCCACTGCTCCATAAAATCAGAAATGATGGAAATATTAAAGGTTTAACAACACCGCACCTCAATAACGAACACTGTAAACTTACAGCTTATGCTGATGATATAGATATAGATATAGGATTTTTCATCACACATAAACGAGAATTCACTTGCATGGTTGCGTATTTATAAACGCGCGTCAACTCAACCTCGAAATGTCGGAAGGCTTATGGGTTGGTAGCTGGCGCAACAACACTTATTCTCCTCTTAATGTTAAGTGGAACAACACCGGGTTAAAATTGCTGGGCGTTTTTCTCGGAAATAAATAAATGTATACCAAACAGAACTGGACTGTACCGCTTTACTAGCCTAGTGCCACCCACTGATGTTGTTTTGAATATACAAAGGTCGTTACCTGACTTCTTTTGGTAAGGTCGCCATTGGGTTTCTGCTAAAACACTTTATCTTCCTACACGTATCAGCGCCACGCGACTAAATTATATTCAAAGATATCTTTATGGCAATACTGATCATTTTTGTTTTACATTCACTGACTATTCTTCATCCAAGCAAGCAATATGTATTATACAAGGCAGCTGCTGTGATTCCTTTAAAACTGAATAGCACACCACCATTTTATCGTGAACTCCTTCAATGCTGGAAGTTTGTAGATGAAGTGCGTAAATTTAATGACAATAATCGAATTGATATCTTTAATAAACCACTTTTCACAATGTATTTATTAATCATCCTATTAGAAAGGAACCTTTTGCACTCCGTCACTTTGTGGACGCGGGTCTGTGATCTGGTCTATGAAACAAATCAAACGTGGTTGGAAGCTTCAAACATGTCAGATAGAGTAAATATACATTCTGAACGCATTCTGCAGCTCAGTCTCAAGGTTATCCATGATTCCATGCCTACCAAATTAAAGGATAATGTGAACAATTATTTCAAAAGAAAAAAACAAACAATCGTGTTCATGCTCTCTCACATCTCAGTTTTCAGCTACACTTTTCTGATGAGCTGAATCTAGCGCTTTATAAACTTAAAAAGGGCGCAATATTTAATTGAAGTTCTCAGTACTAGTGGTCGTCAACAACAACCAAGAAACGTATGGTGTGACATACTTAGTCTGCCTGAAGCAACTAAACCCAATTTTCAGGACTGTTATGCAACACCAATTACAACGTGTGACGGAGATATGCAGTGGCGCATATCCCGTGGTGCCTTTGCAACTGGTGTTTTCCTTTTCAAAGCTCGGTTATCAAGCTCGGATAAGTGCATTTTCTGTGGCGAGGTGGACACACTTGAACATATCTTTATGGAATGTCCATCTAATAATGAACTATTACATACATATAAAATAATCACGTCTGGTTTGCTTCAAACAGGCTTTCGTATGCCAATCTGGTGGTTTTTAATTCTGCCACCACGTCGTTCTAAGGGTTTTCTTTCCCGACAGGCACAACAAATGTTTTGCCTGTTAACAAGCATGGTGAAAGCTGCACCAGTCGTCGAAACAAGAGGCAACGAAAAGGTTCCAGAGATTCTTTAGAAATGTTCAAAAAATAGACTTATTTTGAGGATCAAAACGGAATATGAATACCACCATTTTAAAAACCAGCTACCTAAATTTGAAACAATTTCGGCAGTGAACGGTGTGTTATGCCATTCAGAATGATGCACTTCAAATTCATCTGTAATCTGCCACCTTTGTTTTACTTGTCCACTTCGCTGTTTAGGGCTTTTGCCCTATTGGGTCATATTTGGTCTTTATGTATCCTTTTTGGTAATTGTTGTGTTAATCCCTGGTTTCGTGACATTAGTCGTGTCAGAGGATTTTGTTCTCATGGTGGATGTCAGTCTACACACACAAACACTGAATTGCCACCCTCTTGGCTTGTCATTTTCCTCAACACACCGTATTATTACAGGTTTGGCCTCACGACTTAGTCTTGTCGGTTTTCAGCTTTAAACAATTTGTTGATGTCCTGGGCACGATGTTAAAACTGCATCCAGTTGTAGAGTTTTTGTACTTGGGGGAATGAGGTTACCCTTTGTCACAACTACCTCCGGGTCACCCTTGGGCAAGGTGTAGGACCTGTCAGCCGTGGGTTCCAACTTCCCACGTAATAAGTTTTGTTGACGTCAGTAAGGACATAAAATCAAAATCAAAAATCACAGTACAGTACAGTACAGAAAAGATGTAAATGAATGGTTCCCTAGGTAGACGGTTTGATGCTTTCTCACATCTAAAAGAAAAACTAGAGGAAAGAAACAACTTGCTTGGATCTACAAATCTGCTATACTATATGCATAATAGACCATTTAAACGTACATATTCTATTCTAAATATTTGATTTAACAAACTGTATTGAATAGTTATAATTCTGTCCCAAAGTGTATTGTTTGGTTACTGTAATTGCTAATCGTCATCGCTATCTTCATCAGATATCTGAACTACATTTGTCCATGCAGATCCTCGACATTGACCACAAACTGAAAAACATTCAAGGTTGTGCTTCCTGCAGGTACATCTGAGACTGTGACGGTCTGTGGAGCAGTTGCATCTCACTATCTTCAAGAGAAATTTAGATGCTGCCCACTTGTCAGTCATTCCTGGGATTTGCTTCCTGGTGAGAAACCCGATTCGTGTCTTTATCACGACTTAATTGTCCATAAAGGCGACCACTGGTCCGAGAAGAACAGGACCCCTAGTTCAGCCTGACGCCTACCTGGGGCGAAGGTGAGTAGGAAGACTGTTTTCCACGTCAAAAGTTTGAATGGTGCTGATCGGAGAGGCTCAAAGGGCAGTCTCCTTAGAGTAACCAACACAACCAGTAAGTTCCAATTGGTTGGTTCTGTTGTTCTGGGTCTAGGCCTCTGATTAAACAATAACCAATCTCCCAGTGGTAAGACAATCGGCTAGACTCATCCCCAGAGAATTCCAATGGTAGGTGAAAAGGCTGACCTATAGCCAACAATCGCTGAAAGGACAAGTCCATTTCGTTCAAAAGATAAACGAAAAGTCAGCTGTCTAGCCAACAAAGGGATGACATGGATCTCCCTTCCACTACACCTATAAGTGTACGCACGTCATTTCGTCGTGTCGGTTGGATCCCTGTTCGCCCTGGCCAGGACGTTGGCAGCCACTCAGAAAAAATCTGAGTGAGTCAACTGAGAGCCTCGATACATGTAAATGGTACACCGCTGGGCTCAAAGGTAGTGTGCCGTCCGGTTGGGACAGCAGATGCGGAAGTCCAGAAGCACTCCTGGTGTTTTGGCTAACATTTCAAACAGTAGTGGAAACCAGTTGAGCGCCACCCGCATCAAAGTGCAGATGCGCTCCTGTCAAAGTTTTTCCAGTACCCGGTAAATAGCGGGAAGAGAGGAAAGGCGTACATGTTCATATGGGTACATGGGGTAGACAACGTGTCCCTGGCCCAGGCTCCTGGAATCGGCAGGAGTGTCGTGTACGTCTAACCTTGGACCATCGCACTGCCAAAACAGTCTGGAGGTTACTCATTGAGGTTATCTGCCACTCCGCATTCTGGAGACAGAGCCGCAATGAGAGGGCGACTGTTTGACTATTTCTCGCCCCTGGAAGGTTGTGTGCCGCTAGCTACACTCTGTATTCCTGGTGCTAAAAGAGAATTTGCTCTGTTAGGACTGACAACGATGGGGATCTTGTCCCCTCTCACTGTAGCTATAGAAGACCACCACTGTGTTGTCCATATGAAGCAAGACTCTGTGGACTTTGTGATGAAGTAGTGCTAAGTGCACTTCTTTCAGTTCGAGCCAGTTGATATGGCAGTCCTGAATCTAATGCAGGGGCCATATTTTCCATTGGGTTTGTTCGTCCAATAGGTGCGCTCTCCAACAGGGAAGCATCTGTTTCCAGAGTCATAGCCGTGGCCAGTGCGTCCAAGAGGACCCCCTGCCTGAGGCTGGCAATTGCCGACCACCAGGGCAAGCCATCTAGGTACACGTTGATGTGTACCGATGTGATGTGTACCGGCGCAGCAGTAGCACCACCTTTTTCCACACTCAATATATATGAGGTCATGCAAAACCCGAAGGGCGGGGCACCCTGTACTCGACTACTTGGCCCAACTGGGCGAATAGAGGGAGTTGCTGCTTCACTGGGTGTAACAGTATGTGCGGGTAAATATCACTCAAAGCTAGTGAAGTTCAGCGTTGCCAGGAAGCTCATACTGATTTAGTCTGCTTAAGTCCAGAATGGGGCACAGTCACCTGTAATCTCCATTGTAGTCTTTGGAACCACCAATACTTGCGAGTAGAAGCACGAACTTAATGCTGAGCCCCTATCCTGTGTAAAGCGCCTTTTGTAAGCAAACTATCTACCTCCTGTCGGATTGCTCCCACTTTGCAGGTGTGCTCTGTTAGTGCCCGAACGGGGCTGGTGCAGCAGGATCTTGTAACTGTGTATCGCCACCTAGAGAGTCCAGGGATCAGTTACGCCCTGCCTCCGAACTGGAATACACTGGCGCAATCAGTGTGACAGAGATGTGTGGGTTTAGTGGTTCCACATCATTGTGATCTCGCCTGTGCCGAGGTGAGACCCTGCGAGGCCTGTAGAAGTTGATAGGTTTTGACTCTGCCTCCCGCCGAACATATGCCCATCCCCTTTGTCGCAAGTGGAAGCATCAAACCTGCTTCTCCTGTGAACTGTGTAGGCGATCCCTGAGGAAGTCGGAAGCACCACTTGGTCTCTTCTTCCTGGGGGCTCGTCGCCACTCTCCAGAAGAGCTGGGACGCTTGCCTCCTGGTTACTTCTGGCCAGTGGGTGGACTTTGGTCGTTACATTTTCTCAGCTTGGGGTCCTTACCGCTTGCCCTTGGCAGAAGCCAAACTGGCGCATGGGTCTCACCTGTACCATCTGGTCCATGGGATCCCAAAGCACCGAGACTTCTCCTTCCTTTCTAAACAAAGAAGTGGGTGAGGGAGGTCCAGCCTGTGGTGGTGCGCCCAGTGAAAACAGCCAAAACCGCATTCTGCTGTATAGAGGCAGCCCCTGCCTCGAGAACCAGGATATCCCGCTTAGCCGTGTGGTGTCCCGCCAATGGCTCTGTCTGCTGGTCTGAGGCCTGTGCGTTCCGCCATTGAGACTTCAGAGTGCTGGCAGCATAAAACAATTCGTTCCAGTGGGCTGGCCACAACTCGAAGGTTGAGAGTCGCCACTCTGCTCTCAGTGCATTGATTGTGTCCGACTAACCGGTCAAAATATTCCATGAACGCCCCCACCCCTTTGCCCGTCCCACCGCACCAAACAAATTTGTGGTACTGAGGTCGGGGAAAGAAACAAAGGATGCGATCGGGCGCGAGATATGACTCCAGACACTGCTTGCTCCGGTCTCAAACACCGCTCGATCAGGAAGAGCTTGATCAAGCGGAAAAGGTTGAGCATAAAAAGGACCTACGTTTCCTAAGGACTTTAGCCTCAATCCTGTGGGGGAACTAATGTAAGCCCATCAACACCGTTTGTGCGTCCCCCCTACGTCCAGCACTCGGCGGGATCCAAAGCAATACCGAATGCAGGACTCTGAATCCCAGTGACAATCCTACCGAGAGTGCCTGTTTCAGGTTCGAGGGTTGGAGTGGGGTTGGGGGGGGGGATGAGCATCGGGTCACTAAAATCGATGTTCCCTCCTCACCCCACGGCATGGCTTACGGAGTCATTACGAGAACCAGACTCCAAGGGGCCACCCGAGGTTGCACATTTAAATGATACTATTTTGACGGCCATATTGGATTTATGCAAATGGATTGTTATTTAATCAAATGTTTCACAATCACATAAATACACACACCAAAGCATATCGCAGCAACTTGAATATCTAAAAAATGTCATCTAGAATTAAAGATATATTGTCCTAATAGTTACATTTTCCATGTTGTAAAAATGCAACAAACGGCTATTTTGAATATATGCAAATTAGGTATATTTCGGAAGCCTAGATTTTCCTAGACTTTTAGTATGTCAGTCTAGGCACCTCCCTGGAATGTATTGTGAATAAATTATTTCTGTTGCAATTTGTGATGGGTCAAACCATAAATTGACTGGACTATAACTCCTCGTTGTTGAACAATCTGAATATCTTTGTTTGCTAAAATACGAAGAAATCATTGTTCAACCAGGGCATGAGACAAACATATGCTAGTGATGGTAATTTCAAAGTATAAACATAATAAGATTGTCTCAAATAACTTTTAATAATGAATTTTCTTTTTTAATTATTTCAGTATAAATTCGCAAAGCACATGACTAAAACATTACACTCGAAACATAACAAAGTGATACAAATTAATAATTAATGAAACAAAAACCGTTATTATGAATTCACAACGTGAATCTTTTGTTATGATAACTTCTCGGACTTAATAATACTATCAAATAATAATGACATATATAAATATCTTACTCTATTTTGGATGTACAGAGCGAATAATGTTTTATGAAATTGTATTTATAATAAATTAAACGCAAACTCAGGCATCGCTTACTTAAGTATGTATGTTAAAATATAATTGTGTATTCACCACTTATGCCAACGTTGATGAAGCAAGCATTCTAAAAATACTTTTTTGCTTTGAGAATAAAAAAATAACACAATATAGTTACATTTTGTAAGTTAATGGACTATATAATATTATATATGAAAAATAACTTATGAAACTTAGTCTCTAATTATGTGAGTAATTTTGAAGTCGAACCTCAGTCTAGTATATGTAGTTTTAAATAGGGTAAAATATATAAAACAACGTCTAAATATTCAACATTTCAGGGCAGGGCATTATTCTGTCACGCCGAATATCGGTTGTGTTTTCACTTCTTAATATAATACCATCTGAGAGTCATCAAGATAATACTTTAAAAGAGATATTCACACATTTGTATTATTGTTATAACGAACGTCTCAATCAACGTCAACATCACGCTCAGGCAACAATGTACTGTAAAAACCGAAAATGAAAAACAAACAAACAAATCGATTCGATTAAATTGAATGTTTATAAAACAAGTATTTTGTACTTCGATCACCTTGCTCACAATTGCGGTCATATAAACACTCGTTTCATCGGAAACGGGCATTATTAGAATATTTAAAAAATCCTTCCTAGTAAATACTGACACAGGATTCTGCTCAAAAACTATTCTCTGTACTATATAATACTGCTTAACATGTTTCCACCTTCTTATCACACACGTGACATTGACACCTTCTTATCTCACACGTGACGTTGATTACTATCGAAAAATGTATATCATTATTTTGGATTGTTTCAACATACTCTTTACAATTATCTGTTGCGATCAGTAGTGTAGTAGTTCAAGCTACATAATGGAATTTAATCGGAATTTATTGTTTGTTGTTCATTTTCTGTACGATGGCACTGTGCATTGTTCTCAAAGCTCGAGCGTTTTGTTTAAACAACAATGGACGACCCGCTAACCCATGATGGGCGAAATCTCACTTTGTGTGACATGGTTTGTAGTTCCATGGTGTGACATATGTACGAAGTTTGAGCCACTAAGGGGAGGTCAATAATGTTAATACTCTGTAGCCTTGTCAATATAATTAAATTTTCCGCCACTGAAAAGCAGAAAACCTCACAGTCACTGACCCCTGAATCTGTATAATTTAAAACGTCTATTTGGTAATTCGTTTTACATTGTGAGTGTACGAGTGACAGATTCATAGCATTGTTATGATCGCCCGAACGAACGTCACACTAGAACGCTGTCTCGGTGTCCCTCATGGCATCACACTAAGCTGGATCGACTGTCTGTGCGCAGAGGTGCGTACCTGGAGTACATGGACGTAGCCGTATCCATACCCAATCCCATTAGTGGGTTCAAACCATTAAAGTAGATTTTATTGGCAACGTTGAAGCCAAATGACACTTTGAGGCGTAGCAAGCGAATGAACTTGATTGGAAACTAGTTTCGAATGTAACATTACTCGCATATTTTTGTTAGTATGAATATTAATCCATTTGGTTAAATTCATTTAATAGATAATATTATATAGTGCTTTAACTTATAAAATTGTGTTTTATTGTTTATTCTCAAAGCTAATACAGAAAGAAATTGACAGAAGGCTTGTTTCGTCAACATTTTCAGAGTCTTTGCAGGAGTGAAGAATACAGAATTATATTTTTAAAATTTCTGCCTACTTATCAGGGCTGTAATACATACTTAAATGATAAGCGAATTCTGAGGTTATTTTTTTTATAAATAACATCTCACAAAACATCCCGAATAGAGTAAGATATTTGTGTATGTCATTACTTTTTTATGGTGCAGTCCAAGAAGTTATAATGACAAACGATTAACGTTATGAATTTATAATAATGGCTTTAGTGTCATTAATTAATTATTAATTAATTAATTATCTGGAGTTTAATGTTTCAGTAAAGTGCTTTGGAAAGATATACTGAAATTATTATAAAGAAAATTAATGGTTTGGCATTAATGAAAGTCTGTTGTAAATTATTTGGATTGCTGACTGGATTGATTATTGAAAGTACATAGGCATTATGCATAGATGTGGAATTACAATTTTGGCATTTTGTGCATCAACCTCGCCTAAATCACTTTCCAAATAAAATTTCATTCGAGTCAAGGGTGCACGTGAATAAGTATAAGGTATGCAGCATCTTACAGTGTAATGAGGAATCAGTAATCTCTTACATATTATAGCCTGGCGATGCGATACTAATTTGAAAGATTTATCGGTTCGCACGGGGACATGGGTAACTACGAGAATAACGTTTTATTCCGTATGATCGTCCGAGTTGTAACACATTATTGTAATTTGATACTAAATGTATTGGTGCAGTCAAGATATTATAAGCTGTGTCATTTATAATGAGGTTTATTGCATCACTTAAATGCGGAGTACATTACATTGGTTTACAATGTTAGAAAATACAATTAGTCTAGTTTAAATACGTATTGTTAACTGTTTTACATGTATCGTATCTCATCATGCATCTCATCTTATATACAGGATTTTAACTATTGATGATTTTCATTACCGGTAACTTCGAATATTCTGCTCTACACTATCAATGTGCGTCTCATACAAATACACCATTATCATTCACAACCTCTCTATTCACACTACCTAGAGAAGGCAGCAACTGACTTATAGCGATCTATCCTTGGTGGCGGAGCTACGTCACAAGATGTTACACGTTGCTAAGACGCGCATCACTGTACCATGCAATTCTATGGGCTTTGTGCGCGCTGCTGTGGAACGCCGGTCGAACACAAACTCAACTTTGAAGTAATCTTGAACAACCGAATTTGTACATGTTACACACGCAGGGCTAATCTTGTTACACTGTTCAGGGGAGTCTCAACAACCACCCAAAGTACCGTTTTCTGTGAGTTTTGGGCTTTTGTTTTCACCGCAATGGTTGTGAGGCGGTAAAAATACCCGAGGAGAAATAGTATGTGTATATACAGGGCTCATACCACTAATTGAATTTCCATAGACGACAATTTTAACATATGACGAGATTGCTATATGAAAATGATGAACAAAATTGAAAACATGGCTCAAAAATGGGAAATCAACATGCCAGTAATCAGCCACATAAAAAAATGTTGGCCAGCTCAAACTCTTTCAAATTTCAGGTAAACAAGACACACCTACTGTATTTGAATTGCACCTAGAGAAATCACTGGAAAAACACCAAGATTAGAACATCCAAATACACACACAATAAACCCAGCCGCTAAGTAGTAAACAAAAGAACATATGTTGGTCTCATCTTTGACGCAGGTTATTGCGCCCTTCATTGGTTCTTGCAAGGCATTTAAATTTATTAGTGGCGTGAGACCTATATATATATATATATATATATATATATATATAGGAGCATATATAATCCTATATATAATCCTATATAAGAGTTTGAAATGTGCACTTCCGGTCAATAATTTACACCATTTTATTTATTTGTTTGACAAATTATGATCACTCATAACAAAGCATCTTCACACTAATGTCAAATGATAAGGCAATCGTTTTCTGGCAATGGACTGAAAATAGTTCAACTTCGAATAGTGTTTCAAATCATTTTGATCAGCGGCGACACACGAATTATTCGTTGCGCTATCATGAATCCCCTGCAACTCGTGCGTGAACTAATAGCTCGGCTACAACGATCTATGATTACATCGTTTCTACTTTTAGTAAATCAATAAACAACTCGGCTGCACTCACTCGGTCGCCAGGTATTGCCTGCTACATATTTTGTAGTTTATGTTTTCACACAAGGGCACCTTGTTTGCTATCAGAATACAATGATTGAGTTTATGCCTGTCAAACAAACATTCAGGGGGATGCATTACATAGACCAGTTCATATACAGACGTAAGGGACACGTTCAAATAAATAATATATAAACATTTAGTGTGCACAATCATACGTAGTATATACATACGTAAAATGAGCTCCAAAGCTGCGCTGGTGTATCTGATAGTGTTTATGGGCGTGTATAATGTCATATTACCGAGTGTCACAAAGTTAACATGGAGCATCAGTCATGTGTAATATCAGGCATGGTTTATATATACACGAATATCTGCCCATGATATGCACATTGGACATTGTCCCACTCAGCTGCCCCCATACAGAGTTGCATTTCTTTCAGATCGTGTATCACATGCACCTGTTCGTAGGTAGGCATCAACCAATACGTTTTTACCATCAATCCATATATACGTGTCTGTTAGTCGGGTTACATGAAATGCGAAACTACACGTAGGTATCACTAATCACAAATCATCAACGTATATATAAGCATGGTATTTTTTGCGAAGATCTTCTAAAATATAAAGCCAAAACATACTTTCACGCTCTTGTGAGTTATGGAGTATAGCTTGGCCAAGCTCACAACAGAAGTTCTGTACATTCAGGGGTGACACAAAATGTATATATAAGTGTCAGAGAAGAGGGATGAGCATGTTGTACCAGATAGTGAACCAGCCACTGGGGTAAAATACTATGTACACAGTTGATATTGATAGAAGTAACCAACATATAGCCATACTGCTGAAAAACAACAACGATAATAGAGGTATGTCACAGATAAGACATCCAAACAATTCTGTGCGAGGAAATAGACAGATATGTAAGAGATCTTGTAGGATATCAATGTCAAAGGTTGATGAGTCTGTTTGTCTGGCGTACATTGGTTTTGAACCCTGAAAAAGATGTCTTGATGTTGGCAAGTAGAACTTGACCAAGATTCGCAGTTGAAATAAATATTTGTAACTGTAGTTTGTAATAAAGGAAGGTAATTTGATCTTTGTAACCACCGATATTTTTTCTACATGGCATAATCGTGTTCAGAGAAATAGTTTGTGAAGAAAATAAAGAGCATCTAATTTTGTTGACTCAAAACATTAGGACTGAATACGAAGCTGAAATAATGCTTTCCGTTCCCCTGTGGTGGGTCGTTCTTACTTAGCATATGCGTATATGTGGGAAGGGTGACAAGATAATTTAAATTAAACAATGGATTTTACTAACCAATGTAAAGGAGTCCCAATTTGACTAAGAGAAAATGGTAAGACAGGTGTGGCATGTAATGCATTGAAGACAAAGTTTATTACTACGGCAATATTGAGCTATGCAAGGACAACATATATTATGGGTGATATTCTAAACAAAGGTCCAAGTGATAAAGGTCTTGCAGTCATACTTATACATGTTCATGGCTGAATCGCTTCGGCATGACACAGACGGCATATGATACAGCGAACCAACCACGCTTATCGTCACTGACAAGCATGTCGGTTAGTGAACTTTCATGTTACGGTTTTGTATAACAACTGTCAAATATATTTTCATCTAGAATGAATTAAGCAAAATAAAAATACAGATTTAGTTTATATTCAAAACTTGTCAAATGAGTGCTCTATATTAATCAAATTTGAATAAGTTGATATTTAATGCAACAATTGCAATTTACGAGATATTAAATGTCACTGGAAATAGCAAATACTTTTCGATCACATCGCTCGTCGATGAAGTAATCATTAAAATTAGTTTGTGTATTGTATCTATTTTTAATATTCATTAACCTGTCCAATATTGATATATCAGAAATGTACGACAGTAGAAATAAAAAAAAATAGTCATATATAATTGATAAGTGAACAATTTTGGTTTGGTATGCCGGACTAAAATGCAAACCACTGGAACAACTAATGGATTACGCTGTCATATAGAGCAGAATAAAATGAGTTTCCCTATCTACTTGACTCCATCGATTCTAAACCAAGAAGTTTTACTTTCATTTGACAAATTATAATCGGTAATTCTACAGTAAAGCTCGACAAACAATCTATGCACTACAATGATTACACGGCTAGTTTCCGACTAGTCCAATTGCATGACTGCGATTAAATCAAGGTCTGCCTTACTGTAGGAGGAGTCGAATAGTTGGTGCAGGTATTAGCATAACAACATGCAAATAAGCCACTTGCAATCTTCCCGTTATCAACTATACATATTGTAATTTGGAGACTACTACTGTGTGGACAATGCAAATCTGATTATCACATACACAAATTGCTTTTGAGATGTGAACACCCTTAACATTTTTTTCATTGTAAATATATTTCCTTCAGATGTAATTACTATCTTTTGTGTGCCATATACATCCGATTTCTAATTTTATTACATCCTGACAAGCTGTCTTCCCTAAACAACAGTGTTCTCTCCCAAGTTGAGATATGTATTATTAACTGAACCACTGGTATACTGAGACTGTCTAGGTGCGTAGACGGGGTTAGTGTGTTGCTCCTGCAGAAATGAATGTAAGTACAAAGAGTATACTCTATTTCATTCTGATAGTTTAAAAAACGATTGCCATAATCGTAAAGTTAATTATTATACATCTGTCACCGTAACGCATTAAGTTACGGTGTGCCATAATTTTGCGGTATTTTACGGGGTATTTTCATCCTACCATATTAGGAAATGCTAATTCCAAATAAGCGTAAGGGTTTTACCGGACTCCACACAACGAAGTTCGCCGAATCTGTTCTGAACCTTTTTAATTTCGGCATTCCCATGATGTATCATTGGGAGGAAATGATGTATAATAATAAAGTTATTACTGGGATACCGCCAAGTATTCAATCACGTAGTACGCCATCGCACCGACCTCCACTGCGCGTTGGTCGCTACTTCGCTGTACTGTCTTCGTGCATACAATTTGGTATCCTCGCAATAATCTCATAATATCCACACTATGAATAGTATATTTACTTTACGGTTTTGTATTATCTATGTCTACCAATGTTATGCATGTCGAAGGTGCACTCACACGGGAATCAACATGATATAGGCGGTAACAATCGAGCGGTGTACTTGATTACGGAAGCGTTTGTTTCTAGTATATTATACTATTATACAGCGGGAGTACGGCGCAGTCTCATTGAATTTGATTTTTTTATTAATGGTTCAGTTTTGTCGTCGCTAAATGAACCAATCAGGAAAAATCAAAAAGCAGCTTATATGCTGTGAATGTTATTTCATGCTGCATTTGACGGTCAAAGTCAAAACCATGAAATCACATGTCGATGCGAGGCAGCATACCATGTCAATTTGAGGATTCGCTATAACATTGCGACTTGTGTACAAGTTCATCATGTTATCACATACTATACCATTTTCTCTTTTAAAATATGCAATGTACAGATTATAAATAGCTGTAAGATGTAGAGAACGATAAAGTAACTGTCTTTACCGTCATTTAAAATAATCCATGATTCACATTTAACAATTGGCTTCTCACTATCTGAAATATAGAAAGTCTATTTGATTTGCCGGTGATCACATTAAACCACCAGAGTCGACACAGACAGCTTTCTAAAATGCCAAACTACACATTGTTTGAGTTGAAATGCCAGAAAGTACAGCGAAGCGAAGGACTTTCTTTCTTAGTCATCAATGACGGTTACAGTGAATGTAAAGAAATAATATTTTGATTGCCTCTCCGTGACGTTTACAGTAGTGCAACAACGATTTTCTACAACGCAACTTAGTCTAAATACTAAAAAATCACTAGGTGTACGGTTATATTAATCTCAATGAATATTAATAATTTTTAAAAAATATTTTGTGTCAGACGACAGTACTAGACAATGAATGTCACTGTTTTCTCTCTTCCGACTTTTTCATGTGAAATTTGCAAATACTTATACAGAGACCATATTCCATTTTAGGACTAGGTGCATTATTTTTTTGATTAAAATGCTTCACCAACGAACTACTAAATTACTCAGTTCTGATTGAATGGCTATACAATACTGGTGATTGCCAGTATATTTATTGGTTCTACACAGGAACTAGATACTTCTAGCGACATTCCAGGGGCATGTAGTTCTTCTCTCTCCGTTATATCAGTGATGGAAGAACATGGAAATACAAATCATGGATACACTGAAGATTCCGAGAACCCAGAGCCAAATTCCAGCGATTCAGGTGAAACATCAAAAGTGAGTAGAAAAATAGCGGTCCAAAAATCAGTCGAGGAGTTTGCGTCATCAACATCGGCACATGGAATAGGGCGGGTTTCGTCATCAGAGACAAACTTAAAAAAGCTTGTGTGGATCATTGTTGTGTTGGCTGCCTTTAGCGTATTTATCTACCACATAAGGGGACTTGTCGTCAGGTATTTTGACTACGGTGTTATCTTCAATCTTGAGATTGTCAAACAGAACAACATGGTGTTTCCTGCCGTGACCATTTGTAATATGAATAAAATACGAATGACTGCAGTTAAAGGTACAGCTTATGAAGACATGGTTCAGTTCAATGAATATGTGCCAATCGTCTACAAAGGTAATTTAATAATAGCATGTAGTCTATATTATTAAACGCTACGCAATAATTTTCTAACATACATACATACTAATTACAATGATAATATGCTATATAACTTGTACTCCTACAATAACATACGTTCTGTCATATTCTTCTGAAATATTTAACTGAGTGTGCTAACGACAGATGTACTAACTAACTATCTTAATCGTGATTGTATAATGAATCATTTGGCTCTTTAATATTATAATACTCTTGCTGTAATTTTTCACCAGCGCCATGTTTACGAAATGATATGGCATGTGACGATTTAGAGTACAAGTGCGTAAAGTCATATATGTGGTGTAATGGAATAAGTGATTGTCCCAACTCAGAAGACGAAAAAAACTGCACAATAAGTATGTGTACTGTATAGCAGATAAGTAAAACTCGTTTATATTAAAGTAATTGTTGAAGATATATATATATATATGTGTGTGTGTTTATCTTGCAAAGGGGAATGCTACGAGACGGAGTTCAAATGTGCTGACTTGAGATGCATACCGATAGAACTGCTGTGCGACTACAAAAATGACTGTGGTGACAACAGTGATGAATTGAATTGTCCGCAAGGTATATTTTTAACAATATATGAAATGAAATTATCGACCACAATTTTGAGTGTTTCCTTCCTCCCTCACTAATTATGTGTTTGTTCATGTGCTAATTAGTTAATTGTACCGACACCGAGTGGCGTTGCAATGGTGGCGACTGTATTTCCATGGAATCATTTTGTGATGGACATCAGGATTGTGCAGACAGCAGCGATGAGTTGATTGGTCCATCCTGCAAATTTCCTCTGCGTAAGTAAGACTCAACAGTTTGCATTTTACAATAACAAATGCGCGACTTTTATAATACTTATGAATTACATGTAAAAAATGGATGAACAAATGAACCATTTTTCTCTTGTTCTCAGAGCGTTGTTGGGATCGGTTCCGCTGTAAAGATGGGACGTGCATTTATACTATGGATAGATGTAATAACATTGTAGATTGCTATAATGGAGAGGATGAGATGAATTGTATTGAGTGTAAGTCAAGCTAACGAATTAATGAATAAAATCATATATGTACTCATAGGGTTGGAGTAGGAACAGAGTTGAGGAAATATCACGAAATGTCTAACAGTGTAAACTTTATTTGAATATTTTATAGATAAACCTTTAAATTAGATATATTATATATGAGATTTTTTATTATTGGCCTAAAGTGCCAATGTACGGAGATGATAATGAGTTAAACCCCGGGAAGGTATGTCCTAGACTGTGTAGGTAAACATTGTTGTCATGAGATACATAACCTCTGGTTAGACTTATTGTTCATTACGAAGTGGATTGGATTGTTCGAGGACAAACAAATAATTGCTAACATAATTTGGAAAATGGCGCTTTACTTTCACATTCCAGAACGACTCTAATTTGTTTGCCATTTATCCAAATTTTGTGTACGGTTCCAAGTATATTTTCCACCAAACCATACACTAATTTTAGATGTAGTTATGTGACCCATTGATATTTCAGCATATTTATGTTCTTATATTATATAGACAATTGTAATATGATTCAAGGAGAAATTTTTCACTGCAATGACGGTAGTTGTATTGACCATGCGTTTACGTGTGATTCTGAGTCTGATTGTGATGACGGGGAGGATGAAGAAAACTGCATGAATAGTGAGTATTATGTCTTATAGACCATGACTGGTAAATATAACCTATCTACCTGAATGTAATTAGTTGGTTGACCATTAGAGCATTAAATCGCACAATAAAACGAGTGCTGGACTTCTCGATTGCATGCATAGCTTTTCCATTAAAATAAAGATACAGTTGGATTCACTGATGAAACATTATAAAAATAAGACTTGCTTTCATTTCTCTCGCATTACGTTTCATATTGTTGAACGAAATACTAGCTATACGTATTGTGTACGCGTTTGTTTTGTCGCGTCTATGCAGAATCGAAACGCAACATAAAAATACATGTATGTAGTTCAATAAGTATTATTTCCAGTATGAAGGCTACAGTTTATACCTGTACAGAATTAATCCAAATAAGTTATGATCCCTACTATCATGTATTATTACTGGGTGAATGGGTGTTTGTTTCAAGTCACAGTACTATGTTTAAGAATACGTTGAAACCCCAAATTCTACTTTTTTGTATTTGTCAATGCTGGACTACAAGGAGCATACACTCAGAATGAAAAGATGAATTGGATGTTTTATTGGGTGTAAACATCCATTTTGGTAATTAAAAACAAGAGCACATAATTAATCAGCTAAAGACATAAAAGACATACAAGTTACACTTCAATCATACACGCATTCCATTTACGATCGTCCACAAATTTGATTTTGTTGAAATTCTCGCCCTTCAACATTAACGTCTTGCAGTCGACTATGAAACATGGACGAAATACACTGTTTCCTATTATTACCGGGAGCTTAATTTCGTACTTTATGTCCAATTGCGACCACGTATATCCACGTATATATATGATTTTGACAGACATATGCTATGACTAGACGTTATGAGTTGGTTATGATTGAAGGGAAAAACTGATTTAGAGTTAGCCGTTTTCTTGGTTAAACAAAACAGCAATTTACGGCATGCAATCATCTCGAGTTACGGTGGACGCATTATATTAGTTTTTGCACACTCTCTTCGATATGTTCTCTCTCAGGCTGCGTTGGGATTTTTCTATTTCCTAATTTCTGAATACCGGAAAGAATCAGATCGCATTGTTTTTTCAAGATAGCTAAATTATTATTTCTTTCTCAACTATCACGTTGATATATATCTCAAACGACGCAGAATGGTGGTGAGTGCTGTCCGAAAAACTGTTTTGCAAATGTTTTACTGAATGTGTTTATTCATACCGAAAATGGCTATACACGTCCATACACGCACTATCTTTGTGTGGTTCAGTCAATATTTTATATGGAAACATCAGTTTAGAAAATCAATACCAAAGACGTATACATCCTTAATTCTAATTTAGATACATGCGATGGAGATACATTCCGGTGTAACGATGGGATATGTATTCTACGATACAATAGATGTAATGGAAGAATTGAATGTAATAATGGAGAGGATGAAATGAACTGTACGAATTGTGAGTACATGAGACTGTCTAGATTTTGCGTTGACTATTGTATTCTGTTGTTTCTTTTATCATTCATGATATATCCTATCTTGATGTGTAGGATTTTGTCTTAATTCACACATTACTCATCTATCGATATCCATGTATATGTATGCTGATCTATTCTCAGTGATATGTGTAATTGATTATATACATGTGTGGATTACGATTCGCTTGTATCTTTCATAATATATAATTACTAACAATGCTACACATTCAGGTATACGTTAAATCATTTGAGTATCGTGTTAGAATACATCGACAAAATCTTAAATAGTGACATTGTCCAGAGAACAACAAAAGCGTAGGCAAAATCGCAATTTGAAAACGTCTTGAATGATGAACTAAACTAATGAAAAGTAGATTTATTTAATTTGATGATAAACAATAATAAATCATGACGCTGATCAAGGTATGTTGCTGTATATAAGTGAAAGTTGTTCACCTTGGCAACGGGTGGCATTGCAAACATATGCACAAATGTAACTCACAATACGAATTATTTGAACTTAACGACGACCATAACTAAGTCCCGAATTATATAAATTAAACAAGAGAATATTAATTGTGAGTGTTGGGATTGCTGATGCTCTCATTAATTTGAAGCTAGGACATAGCGCTAAAACACTGCAATATCATTTATATTTTCCGGCAGCTGATCGACAATAATACTTCAACGTATAATGGTTCACCCCTTGTCATTTTTGCAGATATATGCCATTATGACAGGATTAAGTGTGGTGAAGATATCTGTATTGAGCAAACATGGGTATGTGATGGTTTCGACGACTGTAACGGGGATGACGAAGTTAACTGTACCAGCTGTAAGTAATAATTCTTGAATTTGTATTATGCTTAGGATTTTGTAGGCTAATGGAATTTCCTTCATCATTTTCCTGAAACCAAAAACAAACTATCATGCACTATTTTCTTGACATCTCATACGATGGCATAGTCACTGTCACATTGATGCGCTTCAGGAGTCAAGAACATTTACAGTTATTTTTTATGGTATTGTCTATTGATCTATTCACGAAACATATGTACAAGTAAAAACGAAATATTTCTATTTTGATGTTTAATTCAGTTGGAAACAGTCACGTCAAATGTTGGAGAAAACGAATTTCTAAAAGCTGTCTACGCAAACTTAAAGGGATATGTTCGTCATGTCGTTATGTTTCTAATACTAATAAATGTAATCTGCTATTTCATGACGTGTATTCTGAGAATAGTGAACAGCTTTATCTTGTTTACAACATTCTAATGTTAATGAAATTCTATCGTCTTATGCCAATATACAGTATTTTTAATAATACTAATATCATATTTATTAAGTTGTTGAAAACACTACATAGTTTGTAATTTCATTCAGCATTATTCAGCAATAATTCAAGGCAAATAAAATGTAAAATTTTATACAATATAGCCAATTAATATTTTGTCGTAATGAATTCTATAAGTAATACCATTTAATCTGAGTAACAAAAACCAGATTAAAATCAAACAACGGCTACTGATAAATTATGTAGTTTATTATTATGGGTTAATAGTAATTATTATAGTGCCATGACAAATACTCGTCTAATAATATTGTAATAGTATAATCGCGCTCAAAAACGCCCTTGTGATTCTTCAAATATACTCACAAATTGGATTATTAATACGTGCATAGTGGAAAAAATCAGGTTAGCACATTTAAGATACGGAAGGAACATGACGATCACTTCAAGACATGTTTAGCTAAAATGTTCCAATTGTCATGTATACGAGTCAAAATTATTGATTATGCAAATATATTTATATGTGATTTTTCAGTTTATTCAATGAAATATCAATTCATATGCACACACAATAAAATATATTAAGCAATAAATACGTCATTCAAACATACAATATGCATATGTTGAGTTCTGTTATTTTTGTGTTTGTTATAAAAATAACACAATAATAAATAATAATAATAATAATAATAAATATAGCTGCATAGCAGCAATGACGGGTTTCGAGCCTGCATGGCTCATGGCAAATTGCACTTGCTTGATTTGATTATTTGACGAACGTTTCATGTCTAAAATGCAATGTTCCTAACAAGCCCTCTGGTATTTTGCTATTATGAACCACACTGGAATCAACAGACATAACCATTTATAGTCATCTGTCTAATGTCTGGCAAATTGTTCATGAGTTATAGCGTAATTTCATTTTTTACTAAATCCAAGATGGCTGCCAAAAGAAGCCATTTTTCAAAAATCTGCTTCAGTAACTTTGTAGAGCTATCAACAGAGATACTATATGCTAAATTGCTTTTCAAACAAGCAAGCAGTTTTTAACAAGATAATTTTTTGAGGTTTTTTGCATTTTTGTGATAAATTCAACATGGCCGCCAAAACCACTTGAATCATGGGAAATATTTTCATGAACACATAATCATCTTATTGAGCGGATGTTGTATGCCAAGTTTTGTTTAAATCTGGCAAATTGTTCATAAGTTATAGCGTAATTTCACTTTTTACTAAATCCAAGATGGCTGCCAAAGGAAGCCATTTTTCAAAAATCTGTTTCAAAAACTTTGTATAGCTATCAACATAGATGCCATATTCAGAACTGCTTGTCAAACAAGCCGACAGTTTTTAAGAAGTTGATTTTTTGAGGTTTTTTGCATTTTTGTGATAAATGCAACATGGCCGCCAAAACCACTTGAATCATGGGAAATATTTTTATGAACACATAATCATCTCATTGAGCGGATGTTGTATGCCAAGTTTTGTTTAAATCTGGCAAATTGTTCATAAGTTATAGCGTAATTTCACTTTTTACTAAATCCAAGATGGCTGCCAAAGGAAGCCATTTTTCAAAAATCTGTTTCAAAAACTTTGTATAGCTATCAACATAGATGCCATATTCAGAACTGCTTGTCAAACAAGCCGACAGTTTTTAAGAAGTTGATTTTTTGAGGTTTTTTGCATTTTTGTGATAAATGCAACATGGCCGCCAAAACCACTTGAATCATGGGAAATATTTTTATGAACACATAATCATCTCATTGAGCGGATGTTGTATGCCAAGTTTTGTTTAAATCTGGCAGATCGTTCATAAGTTATAGCGTACTTTCACTCTTTACTAAATCCAAGATGGCTGCCAAAGGAAGCCATTTTTCGAAAATCTGCTTCAGTAACTTTGTAGAGCTATCATCAGAGATACTATATGCTAAATAGATTGTCAAACAAGCAAGCAGTTTTTAAGAAGATAATTTTTTGAGGTTTTTGGCATTTTTTTGATAAATTCAAGATGGCCGCCAAAACCACTTGGATCATGGGAAATATTTTCATGTACACATAATCATCTTATTGAACAGATGTTCTATGCCAACTTTGGTTTCAATCTGGCAAATTGTTCATGAGTTATAGCGTACTTTCACTTTTGACTAAATCCAATATGGCTGCCAAAGGTAGCCATTTTTCAAAAATCTGCTTCAGTAACTTTGTAGAGCTATTGCAATAGGTGCTTCAAAGCAAATTTCTCATTACATGAATGGGCCATTTTTAAGAAGAAGATTTTAAAAGTTTTTTGTCAATTTTCACAAAATCCAATATGGCGGCCAATGTCACATGACCGCTAAAGATTTTATTGCTGATATTTGCTAGACATGAGCCAATGATGCCACACAAAAAAAACCCGGAAGTTCCTAGACCCTCAGAAAGTGGTGCAATTTAGCACTTCCGGTTTGTCTTCTACCTAAGATGGCAGCCAGGTCATGTGACCTACATAGCTGGTTTTGGGGTATGCACCACAACTCATGGCCCTTTATCAGCGTGCAAAATAGCAAATGAATTGCAGCATTATTTTTCAAGTTACAGCGCTTAGAAAAAACGGCGGAATAATAATAATAAGAATATACATAGCAATTAATATAGGGTTTCGCCCCATAGGGCTCGAAACCCTAATAATAACACCAACAAAATTATTTATAAAAAGAATGAGATGAATACATTTAAAGTGAGTGTTGATATTTAATGATTTTAGTTTTAATGTTATCGGTAAAAGGGTTATATGTACGTAATATATTCCATTGTATTTATTTTACAATGGATCTATTCCTTTAAAAATATTGGCAGCATTAAGTTGGCTGTGCAATACGACCAATTGTTTAGTACTTAATTGTACATGTATGAAGCTGTTTCACGTGTTTGTGTTTTAGTAAATGTAATTCGTGCTGTTCGTGCCAGTTCATTGTGATACAATACCAGAGATGACTTTAAAAAGCAGCAGCGTCATGTTTTGCTGAAATAACTACACGGGAAACTAAATACTTAATAAGTTAGTCAGTCTTCCTCGACTTCAATGATCTATGATAAACACTGAAAAGTAATAAGGGGACTCATACATATATAAATAATATTAGGTGATTTTGAAGAAATTCATTAGAAATGTATTATATCAATTATAGATGACTGTGGCATTGGTATGTTCCAATGTGAAGATGGAATTTGCATTGTAGAGTCATATTTATGTGACTCCTTCATGGATTGTAATGCCGGGGAAGATGAGCATAACTGTTCAAATTGTAAGAATTGTTTAGTATTCTCACTTTAATATTAATATAACAATACTAAAGACATATTTTATTTATTGAGCACAATTTTATTAAAATCACTGTGGCTAGGGGCTCAATGTCTTTCAAACTCGAATAACTATATGTTAGAATTGTAACATTCTAAAGTGTTTTGTCTAAAGTTGGTTTCTCTTATTGACGCAAGATGTACGTGAATGCGAAAAAGATCAATTTCATTGTAATGATGGGGTATGTCTCCCGCAGTGGTGGAAATGCGATGGAGAGGCAGATTGTAGTGATGGAGATGATGAGCAAAACTGCGCATCGTGTGAGTACTGTGATTGTGTCGACACTATTGGTATTATAACCAATATTAAAGTTCTGGGTTTATATAAGCAGTGACAAATTCTTTTTTTGTTTGCACTGACAGAATATAATAATTCATTTTGATATCTGTGGAGGAATAATGGAAGCAATAAAAAATTAAAACTATAAATCGATTATGTACCTAACTACTATGTACATTCAGGTAAAATGAATTGACATAGCAGTTTTACGCCCAAACAATTTTCAAAACAATAGACAACTGCACCTCAGGGTATGTATTCATTTCATAATGTCAGATTGAACCTGTATTTTAACCGAGGCATAGGTATTTGTATCACTATACCGAAAAAATAAACATTTTACAAAAGGCTACATTGCAAGATTTCTCCTCTCCAATCTTCCAATGACAACATCCAGAATATTCCCTTTTTACAAATAGCTGTTTCATCGCATTTGTAATGGTGCGTAATACTGTTACATTTTAAGATTGTTTAGGTATAAACTGTTTTGCATTTCATTCGCGACTTTTACACATGACGCGCCCGCACACAAAACAGCTTAACTTAATTGAAAGAAATATAAAACATTTTCAATTAAATGAACAATTTGAAATCCAGATGTACGATACACAGTGAGTGGTAAAATTAACTTAATTAACATACATGGAGTATCGTGTAAAATTACGTTATTAGCGTACACATCTATTTCACGGTGCGGCGACTCCAGTCAGAACGACCAGCCGATGTTGTCGTGTTGTTCGATGATATCTCCCGGTTACAAGTATCCACATAGAACATATCTCGCCCAAGCAATGTAAAATACCTTGTCGAACAGATAATATTTACAGTTTCCCCATGGAACTCTTATCTAATAAATGAATAAAACCACAAAAATAGCTGCTAACTGATGCAGCGCTGGTGCCAAATAAATAAACATCCAAGTCGACGAAGTGGTGGTTTGTTATCGTAAACTACTAAATACTTACCACGCAATGTAATAGTGTGACATCACGATCATGATTTTCTTTATATTTACCTACAGGCATGTGTGGTAATGGTTTTTTACCATGTGAGAGTGGTGGTCCGTGTGTGCATGTACATTACTGGTGTGATGGTTATTATGACTGCCCAGATGAACAAGACGAAAATTTCAATACTTGCCACAGAGGTGCATAATGTTTGGTTATTATTGTCTACTACGCTCTAACGTAATACTCGGCTTCTTCAGTTTAACGAATAAATTTCCTAAACTCAACTACATCTAATAGCGTTATTAACCTAGTTCGTTATTTGTTTTGTAATACTTTATTTTGAGATTCACTGCCAAGCGGAGTACTTCAGTGTCGTAATTCACAAATGATACTTAAAGACGAGTGGTGCAATGGAATTGATTCTTTTTATCCAGAGGGTTGTGAAGACTTTAGCGACGAACAATTTTGTGATAGTAAGTACAACTATCATGATATTAGAAAATATATTAGAAATTAACATACATTAGCATACTTGTGTAGTACTATTGTGATAAATTAAACTTACTGTTATTTTTTTTTACAGATATGTGTAACGAGAATATGTTTCAATGCAAAGGAGGTTGGTGCATTCATGCTGAAGACGTTTGCAATGGGTGGGATGATTGCGGGGATCATTCCGACGAGGATGTTTGTCCAAAATGTAAGTATTTGTGATAGATTGATCCTACAAAGATCCAACAGATTGAAATATTTTATTCAGTAGTAATAATTCAAATTCAATATTATCGTCTATATTTTTAAATAATGACTTATGTGTGTAAACCTACTGTTACAGTTTGCTTCAACCAATACAAATGCGATGCAGGCTATTTTGGAGGGTTGGCAACACGTGCTCGATGCATACCTTCATATAATCAATGTGATAGATTTATTGACTGTGCTGGTGGCGATGATGAGCGTGGTTGTGCATATGGTAGGTCATTCAATTAATGTATATCATCATTTATTGCTATGAGTATATGTATTTGAACCCTGCATTACACTTGACTTTCCTATATTACATTAGAGGATACAGATGCATTTGCTAATGATGCATGGCATACTGCGTACGAAGACATAATAACAGACCCAAAGGCCCTTGAGACTTTCAAATCAAACTACTATATTCATAGAACAACTGAATTTATCCCGGACATTTATCCTCCGTCGTGGAAACATTTCTTGCTGGCCAGCTCGTCTATTACACTGATATATTGAAGATAATATTTGGTAATCGTAGTCCTAAATAACTATTAAAAATAGCTAGACGTTTCGAGCAATGGCTCTTTATCGATAGCATAGAAGCAAGTGTGAGAGTACATAAGTTAACATAGTTGTAGCTTGCACACTTGCTTCTATGCTATCGATAAAGAGCCATTGCTCGAAACGTCTAGCTATTTTTAATAGTTATTTAGGACTACGATTACCAAATATTATCTTCAATATATCATTCTTATCAGTCCGAGCAGCGTTTATTTATTTATCGTCTATTACACTGCACGATATCGATGATATAATTTACTTAACTGAGACGGAAATGGACCAGCTTGGACATCAACAGGTCGATATGATTTTGGAATGTGAATACGATAATATTAAGTGTAACGACAGGTCTGTATTCTGTATTATCGCTACAACTATGTTAACTTATGTACTCTCATTAACCAATGGCTGTAATTTAGAATTTATATGTTTTATTTGCTGAAAATAGTAATGCTGATACATGTATCTGAAATCGAAGAAACAATATTAATAGTTTGTGCGTTTATATGTTATTTATCTTCCTTCAGCACAGGTGTGTCTTTGTTATTATAAGTAATGCATTCTAGCATTTGTTGTTGATGATTTTTTAGCGACATCGAAATGTTTCACGATGATGGGTATGGCAATTGTTTCACCTTCAATCCATTAATGGAAAACCGAGACGTTCTCAGATCTTCAAAGGGAGGCTCTCGATACGGTATGTAAATGGAAGAATTATTTTTTTTCTGAATGTAACTTACTATTAATCAAACACGTATGGTAAGGATCAATTTTTACCATGCATTTTTCCATGTATGTATGTACTATTTAAATAGGTCTAACAATGCTTCTTTTTGTTGAGCAATCTGAATACATGTCCTTATTTGGTAAAAGAGCTGGATTTAGACTCAATGTACATCACCCCAGTGTATATTCGTTTCCTGACGATGAAGGAATCAACATTGAGCCTGGACATGAAACATCCATTGGTCTTGTAATGGTGAGGAATATTTATCGAAACCGTTTAATTTATGATATAATGCGGGTATTGCTTATGAAGCAGAATTTGCTCAATTATTTCGAAACACCTTACACAATCTTACTATATCTAAGTATCATGCTTTTATGAGGTTGACACTGTTTTTTGACATATGGTTGATACATAATGGTTGTATAGCTGTGTTGAGTTGTATATGCCTTGTGCAAATGTGTTTAATGATTCAATCTAATAATCACATTTTGCACCACTGTCGTATGTATTTTAATATAATTTCAGAGTGAGAACAATAAACTATCATTACCTTGGGATAATTGTACAGAAGCAACAACTACTCAGCATGGATACTTCCCTTATTCTGTTATGGTTAGTAAGAAATACATAGTATCAACATGAAAACTATTCAAGTGTGTTCAAGCAGTTCTTCTTTTCCACCTGCCAGTTCTTGGTTTTAAATAAACGTTGATGTTTGTTCCTCTTTAATCTAAAGGCATGTGAAAAGGAATGTTTAGAAAAGTATTTACTTGATAAATGTGGATGCGTAGATACGATGATAATAAATGAAACCAAGTGCAACGTGTTAAACAAAACCCAAGGTAGGCCTATACTATTTACGTTAACAAGTCATGATATCAACATAAATCGTTTTTTTGAAAGCATTCATCACTTTCTTATAATCTATTAGATGTGTGTCGCCAGTTGATGTACTACTTGTATGAAAATGATGGTTTAAACTGCAAGTGTCCAGAAGCTTGTAGGTAAAATAATTCTCTACCGTCTATGTTGGTATGTTGGTAGATTATAACTTCTCATAATGCTTTATACCGAATATTCGTTAGTGGGAGCTCATTCTGTCGTGGTGTCTTAACTTAAATATAAATTTACAAAAAGAAGTAATTTTTCATTGTAAACAGGCAAGTTGTGAATGATAACCGTTACCGGTAAATATGTATTTGTATGAGATATATTTGTACTACAGAGGGGAATATCTCACTTCATTTCAATGTTATATTTCGTATGCAGAATAATCTTACATCGTGAACATCGACAGTAATCAACATCATAGGTATATAGTTTAGACTAGACTAATGAGTGTGTCCTAACTGGCGCATAATGCATTCGGTGATCATGCAACTAACAATCAATGGTTCACAATTTCTTTATTATAGACGCAGTATATATAAGATGACTGTTTCACAGGCATTATGGCCATCACAGAAGTATACTGTAAGTTGACTGAGCAGAAAGTATATGTATATAACCGTACAATTTATATTCACGCTTGTTTTACAATCTATATTATATTCTTTTTATATTATTATATTTTTATAATGCAGGACCGTATGCTGCACCAATTGCACAAGACCAACGATAAAACTAGAACTTTGAGATCGTTATTTGATATCAGGTAACATATATACAATATTGTCAATGATTTCACAACATTATCCAACAATAATTTTGTGCGATCCAAACGGCGTTTTCTCATGTATACTGAACACAAACTAGTTGACATTCTAGACATGCGTACGCTAAAATGTTTCACTCTTCTCGCCATCACAGTCAGAACATAGCACGTGTTTCCGTTCACTTTGAGACGTTATACATGGACAAAGTGTCTCAAGAAGAAGCATATCCGGTCAGTAGATAAATATGAATCATGCAATTATTGTTGTAGCATAATGTTGCACAGAATTTAAAATTGAAGCAAAATTTGAATAAACGATTTTATTTACGATATTTTCAAATCACACGTAACAAATCTACAATTTCTTTCCAGATGATTCAGTTATTTGCGGACATCGGTGGAGCGCTTGGATTATGGATTGGTATATCAGCAATCACACTGTGTGAAATAGTAGAACTTATCATGGAAATATTAGGAATAGTCTGGACAGGGCGTCGAGAGGTTGTTTGAAATTTGAATCACTTTGAAACCTATAAAAGTGTTAAAATCGAAATGTAAAATTGAAATTTATTAGTCTTTTTAGTTTTTGATTGTTGACCATTATTGTAATGGGTTTGATATATATGTCATTCCTTTTGTCGATTACCTACATTCATCTAATATGTAAAATTGTATGTCCAACGGCTTAATATTGCGCGGGTTGCATGTTCCATTTCAAATTAAATTAGAGTGTTCACTCAAAACTGCGGAATAATAAATAAAGGTAAAGACTGTGCAACATACCTGAAATTACTAACAACAATCATACACAATTATTCTAATATAAGAAAATAGTTTGTTCATGTATATATTATAGTCGATAATATTTATATTCACTGTATTTAACAATGAACACTGTGTTGTTTTAGTCCCCTTTCGGACGCCGTCGGAAAACGGGAATTTACGGATTGACCTCCGTGCGTCCGGGTCGTTTACATTCAAACTGTTTCAGATGGATTTTATTCAAACTCGGTACATACATTGGCCATTGTGGGATCATGATGAACGTCAATTTGTTTTCAGATTGGTTTAATGACCGACTGGTGGCCATTTTGTTTTAATAAATGCAGTTCTGGTGTCATATCTCTGACATGCTTTGTCTGATTATGTTCAAATCCATATATTCATTATACATCATGTAATTAGATGTATTGGTTTGATGATCTGATTCAAAATGGCCGAATGGTGATCATTTTTGTGCTAAAACATCATCAAAAATCAAGTATTTCTGGCATTCTGTAACCGGATCTTGATTGCTTATGGGTGGATTGTGTTCAAATTTTGTACACACATTATATATCATGGGTCACCGATGCACATCATTTTATTTTTCAGATTAAAAATGACTGGCGGTCATTTCGTTTTAATGAATATCTCTGACATGCTTCGACTGATTATGTTCAAATGTTACAAATTCATTATACACCATGTGATAGATATACAGATGTATTGGTTTCCACGATCCAATTCAAAATGGCGCCCATTTTATTTTGATTATTGATGTTTCAAAGCAACATCTCACAATATGGACAAGTATTCGTTTGATGATCAGATACAAGAATGTCAATCATTTTAACTTTTCCACCACCAGTTTTTCCCTTTCATAACAAATTCGCGAAATAGTCCTGTTTAGATAATAGCACTTTTTCAGAAGATTTGGACACAAATAGCAAAATTGTTTGAGTAAAACTGATAACTGACTCAAATTGTGTCTGATGGCTCCAAAATTCAGGAACAGTCCAGAAATATTGAAGAATATAATAAAAAAAAGAGCAGAAAAATATGGGCGAAAACGTCATGTGGTGAAAAGGTTCATATTACGATAGAGATGCAGGTTCGTAGGCCCTTGGGAGTGAATTTAAATTTGGAACGGTTAAAGCCATTTTAATTATGAGCATTAGCAAACTTGTTACTGAGTGAATTGTTATGCAAATTAGCAATTACCTCAGCTTCTTTTTAGTGCACATCCCAGAACTTTAAAAAAATAGCTCCTAGACGCTTTGACCTTTTGTTTCACAAATGATAGGCAATGTGTTTGTCTTCGAAACGCCGTTGGGGCATTGCTTTTGGTTGAACAATGTTACAACAATCGTACATACAACTAGCCTGGGTGTTAATTTATGCATAAACATGAAGTAGGGAAATTTGACAACTGGTAGATAGTTTTCAAGATGACACTTTCTTCATAGTAAACATATGTACCCGTAAACCAATTTTGACAGGAAACAGAAGCATGGTTTAGAAGCTATTATTTTTTAAATCACTTTTGACCAAAAAGCACATTTTTGTGCATATTTCAAACTACAGTGTCTATAATAAAAAAACTACTAACAACATTTTAAAATTCATACAATAAGCGTCCCGAAAATATATAGTTTTGTGGACAAGGGAGGTCATCTTGTTTTCCTAATTACTAATTATTAAAATACCTGTCAGGTAAACTGCATCTCTGCCTTAAACAATCATTATAATCAAGCATCACTATCTGGATCCATATCTCTGCTTCGCTTGTTATTTATGCGCATGTCTGTCATGGTACGAGTAAAAATTAAGCATATGTAGAAATATTCTTTTTTTATTTTAAACATTAAGAGTGAAATATCCTAGATATGAAATATTGTTACCAGAAATTTCGATTTCTTGTCACTGCATGTCATAATGATGTGTAGTCGTATACGATTGCATAACATGACCTTTCATATATTTTTAGACGATCTCTTCATACAAGTATGCACAATGGTACAATCACACACGCGATTATGACACACCGTCCGGGTTCATTGATTTCCATTGAACATGTTTGCGAGATATGTATGACAAATAAAAGCACAGTATGCGAGTACCAAGATGCGAGTAGCAAGTTGCAAATTGTGCCGTATGCGAGTGAAAAAAAGGTCTATGCGAGGGGTAAAATGTATCATTTTCGGGTGGTTAAAATATCATTTGCTGTAGGTGTTGGAATCCACACAGAGTGGGTGGTCAAGGCGAGTTTTAATTGCGCGAAATTATGCTAGATTTTGTAGCAAAATGGTACTAGTCCACTGCTGAAATGGCACTGGTTGTAGACAAAATGTACACAATGCGAGGGGCATCAGTATCGAATATTTTATTGTAGCACTGCGTAATTATTGCCGGATAAATGTTGCATTACATTACACATATCCGTATAATAGTATTATTTATTCAAATAAAAAGATTGTGAGTGTATGTTATTTTTATTGTTATTTACCTCCACGCTATTCGTTGGAAATAAAACTGTGATTTCGAAAACGCGATCGGGAAATATACATGGTACAATACTGCCGATCTAGTGCTTGGGGTGCTGTTGTTAGATTGACAAACATAGTCGCCTTTTGAGAGGTGAATGTGTTAGCTGAGAACGGTGTCAACACACGGCAGACGTTTCTTTGTTTTAATGCAGGCTGTGGGTAAACACACTTTTTGTCCACGACTTATCGCTCAACATGTATCCTTTCTTCGTATACTATCTTTTCGTGTTTTTACTGACGTAAAATCAAATATTTACCTACAGTGTGTGTATGGTTGGTTTAAGATGGCATGATGTTGATACTGAGACTTTTTATTACTCATTTAAGTGTGTATGTCAATAAGTTTTTTCAGTAGTTTGTCTAGAACGGATGTGCGCTGTTCACGCGTAAAATGTTTCTATTATAGTACAATAATTTGATAAACAGCCATGAACATCTGTTCGTTGTTTCAGTAAAATAAGTACGATGATAAAATGATATGATAAAACACACTCGAACTTTCCACCTGCGTTATATATACAACGTTCACTGCCAGTCATGACGTAAGTCTATATTCTATTCTATGCGTGGACGATTCTTTGCTCCCACACCATTTTTTACGAACGTGCTTGTATTAGAAAACAAATCAGAAATTGATATTGAAGTATGTTGTGACGAGGCATTTACATGGCAAATTGCACTTGCAACACGAATGAAAGGTGACTTCATCCGTGGTGAATCTAGTCTAGAATCCATCTGTTGGTCACAGGGCATTACTGTACCCCGGTGTACGCATTCTCAAACTCAAATGTAATGGATAATGTTTACACCTCGCAAAGGAAAACCCTCGCATACGATAATTTTTCTGCATAATATAGTTGTTAAACATTTTTCACTCGCAAATGACTTTTTTCGCTCCTTGCATACGCCTGTTTTTGCCACTCGCAAATAATACATTTTACCTCTAGCATAGGCCATTTTTACCAATCGCATACGACACATTTTGCTACTTGCTATTCGCATCTTGGTACTCGCATGTAGTACTTTTTTAGGATATACATACCTGTATTTTCTAGTAGTTCAATCTTCGATCATTCTTTTAAACTTGTGGATTTTACAAACAAAGAACGCAGTTTTAAGGCTATTTCTGTAGCTATTTTAGCTACATCCTCCCTATAACTACTGTACATTCTTTTCTAAAGATTGCGTCTTATAACAACAGTAATTTTGGCTACATAACGTTGAAACTTTTTAAAAAGAAGACATAAGTATATGGAACATGACGTCCAAATTCGTATAGCAGAACCATATATTAGACTACCGTAGGTTTTGTAATCCACCACGTGACTGTTCCAATTTATATGTCTAATAAACAAACACCACCGGATATCCAAGTTCAGATTTAAATTTATTGTATTAGTTTGAAAGGAAACTTAACTTAGAAAGAAAATTTAACTTAGCATTTTGTATATATATATATGTATTGATTACATTACATAACTTTGACATTCAGATTTGTTATCACTTTGTTTGTTTAAAGTGTACTTCGTGTATCTATGTGAATAATAAATGTTTCTATAATTTATTTGAACGTGGCCTTGTATTTGTGTACAGACTGGTATATGCAATAATCTCTCGTTACACTCATTTATTGAACTCCCGTTTGTTTGATTTGGTTATAATATATTGATGATTTACTTTCCATTACCAATCCTAAATTAATGACTATATTCCAACCAGCGATTTGGAAATGAATAAAATAAACTTCATGTTTTCGTGTCTGATCCGTCTCTTGAATTTGACTCTAAGCGCAACTTTTTTTTCAAACTGTACAATTATTTCTTCCATAATATTAGACAAAGATTTTGTTAGATACCCACTTATAATTCAAAAAGTTGTTCTTGGAAGAAATATAGAGCTTGTGACTGAATATAATAACAGTGTTTCAAAGATGTTTTTGGTGACATCGATGCTTCATATAAATTGTTTTTCATTAGGACTTATAATAATGCATGACGGGTGAAACATGTAAGAACAAGCTGGGTTCGCTATTTTCTAAATACCAGGCATCACATCAGTGAAGCGTTTACATACAGCACAACTCTAGATATGTAAATATGCTGACGACATAACGTATTTTTATTGATTTCAAATGTGAATGTGACACTGGTTTAGTCGAATGCCAATTTATGAAAAATTAAATGGAACTCGTGTACGGAGTTATATAGCAATATAATATACTTAGTTTGTGCCACATGACGTTCAATATATGATTTCCTCCGAGACCCTTTATTCATTATTAATACGGTTCAGCATATTCTTTGCAAAGTAATAATTTAATCATTACCCGCTCGATATGAATGTTATAAGTTATTAATGACACAATGATAGCTAATATAAATTCATGAACGTGTGAAATATACATTCAAGCGAGATACTTTTACCAATAACTACTGAGACTTAATAAAAACAACCAATAAATAGTAATAGTATACACAAATAGCCTATTGTATTCGGCCGGATTATATTTTGTAAAATGTTATTAATAATAAATGGAGCGTCAAGCATCTTTTAATTATTTACATACAGGCTTGGACATTTGGCAGGAAATTTAAAAATATAATTGTGTATTTTCCACAAGCGAGTAGGCTGTGCAAATGTTGATGAAAAAATGTGAATAAAATTATAAAAAGACCGTCTAATTATTCTCGACGCAGTTCGAAAACGGGGACTTATGGATTGACCTCTGCACGTGCGTCCGGACCTATATCTTGCCTGGATCGATTACGTTTAAACTTCACACATACATCATACATAATATTATATATATGCACAATTTGTTTCACAATCTGATTCATTTTTTTGCTGAAAAATAATCAAAATCAAGCATTTACGGGATGGATTTTGTTCAAACTTGGTACATATATTGGACATTATGCACGTCTTTTTGTGTTTCACTTCGGATTTAAAATGGCGACTATATTGTGTTATTGAATGCAGTTGTAGTTCCTTATCTCAGCCATGCTTTGATTATGTTCAAATACATATTCATTCATTTAAAGTTATAGATATACAGATATATTTGTTAGACTATCTGATTCAAAATGGCAAAATGGCGGCCATTTGAGTGCTAAAAAAAGACAATCATTTCTGGAATTCCGGAACTGGGTCTTTAAGGGTCATAAAATATCAATGTAAGAGAGAGATTGATAAACATTTATACTGTTACATGTATATTGAACAGTTTTCCGATACCACCTGCGTATCGATCTACACTATGTTGTTGACAAACACGCGCGCGCAGAATTTTGAACAATGCACAACACAGTAACGTCGTTCAGTGAACAATACAAACAACAATTATAATTAATTACATTTCCACGAAAATCACACATCGTAAACCTAAAACTACTACAATACTTTGTAAGTTAGTGATTGACAAACATATTTTGTTTGAGAGATAAATATTTATTGATACTTGAATCAACTTTGTTCTGTCAGTTGTTTTTAAGCAGATGGTTATGTTATGCTTATAAAAATAGCTGGAAAATGAATTAATGGTTTAATATACTGGTAAATATAAGCTATGTTTCATGACAAGATGTCACTTATTTAGGTGATGTGGTTTATGTTATGTTCATGTCACTGATGTCTTCATTTGATGTAAAGTCTTCATAATAAGTCAACCCTCCTACATACTTTTACATTTATTATATATATATATATATTAATTTAGGACAAAACATGATAAAACAAGACTGCTGAGATGGTACATCATCTCCACCAACTCAACCCGTTCCCTGTATTATAACTTTCAATATCGAAAGATGGATCCGAATGAAGTACATGAGTTGTTTTGATATCAATGCCCATACCAAATGTTTATAGTCTTTCAATCTACAATAATGTACTAGTGAGACAGTCTTTAACATCATTGTAACATCAGGTATAACACCGGAGTTCCTGCTGTATCAGTTTGACCTACTCTCGTGTCATCTTTATATTTCAAATTACCCACGACAAATAATAAAAAAAGCTGTCTTAATGCCAGTAAAAGTACGCCCACAATCAATCAAGATATACGATAAAGTCATTTATTCCATTATTAATTCGATATTGGTTAATTATCTGAGTAATATTGCATAGTTCATACAGGATATGTACGCCTAATATTGTATTTGGTAACAAATATCTGTAACTTAATTATACAGCTGCAATACTAAAGAAGTGGCAGGTTAGATTAGAATATTACACGTACAGCGTTCGATAGTTCATTATATAAACCCAGATTAGTAGACATGAATAATTGACGATAACAAGACCATATTTGTCATTAATTATGTAGGTAGATACTGACGTATATAATATACATCTTCCTCTAATATCTCGTTGTCACTGTTTCTCTTCGAAATTATAAAAAAAATGAACGATTATAAAATATAAATTGCGCTTCACCAAGTGAGTTTAAGTAGAGACGGAAATACATTTCAAATATAAATACAATATTGCACCATTCAAACCATACTGTCAATGTTACAGTAATATGCATGCATTAAATATTTATTAGAATACATTAGGGTTTCCATCATTATTGTCATGATTGTTAACAAAGACATACAGCTAACTCCCCCAGTCCGATAATAACGTACGCTAGGCTGGATTTGATAGTTTATGTGTGTAAATATCGAAGAACAACGCGCGCACACACATAACTTGGCTGCTTGGAGAAACATTAGAATAATTTTGTTATTAATCTGCATGTCTCATCTACGTAAGTATGGTCAAGGCTGATTCGCGGTATGTACTAGTCCACACTATTTTATTACTGTGATTCATTTTATATGGTTTGTAATTAAATCATTGATCTCTTCTCGCTGAATAGTTGTATAAATCGCAGTGGCTGCAATGTAAGCATCGCAATATGTTTAAAAACCTATTGATACCTCATAAACAGATTTACAATTATATCTAAAATAGCGATGTAATGCATCTATGAAAATAAGGATCATGAAAGGGAATACTAATTTCTGTAGCTCCTTGCATGATAAACATTAACAAAACAAACGCACTTTTTCCATACATGAAGTATATGTATTATAGTGTGTAGTGTGTAGTGTAGTCTCAATATGCGCTATATCCTAATGATCTGAGAACAAAAACTCGTTCAGAAACACCCGTGGCGCTTTTTGACGTGACCAAAAATTCGAATCTCGTGTTGCGTGTTTATATTCCGTAATATGCTGTTGATTTTTAACTGACATTAATATTAATTATTATACATCTGTCACCGTAACGCCATAAGTTGTAGCGTGCCGTAATTTTGCGATATTTTACGTGGTATTTTCATCCTACCATATTAAGAAATGCGAATTCCAAATATGGAATGATTACGCGCGTAAGCGTACTCTAATAATAAAATCGAACATGGCTGCCACCAGGGGTTAACCGGATTCCACACAAAGAAGTTCGCTGAGTGTGTTAAAAACATTTTGAATTTCGGCATTCCCATGATGTACCCTTGGGAGGAAAAGGTGTGTAATAAAAAGGCTATTACGAGGATACCTCAAAGTATGCACTCAGACAGTAAACCGTCGCATTGACCTCCACTGAGCGTCGGTCGATACGCTGTACTGTCTTCGTGCATATTTCGAGGTATCCTCGTAATAAGCTTATAGCAACATGGTCCATACCATATAATACCTAACTATTCACACAGCGACCTAGGATTTGTTTGAGAGTTTCATAACAAATTGTAAAACAATCTTCACAATGTTTTAGATTTGTTTTAATTGCGCATAATAGGGGTCGTACTGCTTCTAATATTATTAATTGTTAACTATTTGAAAGTGTTTTTTCACAAAAATAGTAAATATCGCATTTAATTTATTGTGTCAGATGTGCAAAGTAAAACATAACTATGTCGCACTCACTCACCTGGTTTAATTTTATCAAATTAATTGGCATAACTGGCTGTCATTAATTATTAATTGGATAAACTTTCAAACTTGATATAGGATTATAATATGACATTCGTTGAAAATATGTAATGTGTAGAACATTTTATACGCAAATGTCAAGTATATTTCAGCTGAATATTTCATTTACTTGATAAATATACATCTATATTTAATATTTTTTATCACTATTTCAATAGTCATTCAGAGCCCTTGTTATTCATCAAAGTCGATCTTCACAGCAACACGTGATAAAATGACAACTGTGCAAGAAATGAACACAGGATCACCCGACGCAACAACGGATACAAATATAACAAAAATCGGCGCCATAGACGCGTTATATACATTCGCTTCGGTAACGACAGCGCATGGTATTCTATGGAAAGCCGTACGGGACCCTGCTGCGTCAATATAAATTGCATGGTAAAACATACAGCTTCAAAATTATGCTGCTTCTTCAACAAAAGTGCGATTTCCGATGTCTACGTTTACAAATTGGAGTAGTAGCAATCAGCGCAAAACTTATTCACAGTCGTCGCTAATTAATTAGTAGTTGTCGCAAAGCGAGTTGTAGTAGTCGCGATTTAACGGGAGATGATTTGTAGAAGTCACTAACACACTACAGCGTATTTGTCGCTGACGCAGTTCCTTAATTTATAGACGACGACACTTCATTTTCCAAGTTGTCGAAGCAAACAAGTCCCCCTAGTAGACGACGCAACTTGCACTTTTCAAGTTGTCGACGCAAAACGAGTCCCCCTAGGTGACTTTCCTTTTTTTATTTCAAGTTGACGCAGACACATTTTTGCAAGTAGTCGACGACGCACATTAGCATTTTCAAGTTGACGCAGTCGCATATTTTGCTAGTAGTCGACGACGTACATTAGCATATCAAGTTGACGCAGACGCACTAAACATTCTCAAGTTGACGCACATTGCATTTCCAAGTAGACGACGACGCAAATTGCATTTTCAAGTTGACGCAGACGCGTTTCCTGGTAAACGACAACGCACAGTGTATTTTTCAAATTGACACCAACGCAACATTTGAGTTAGGGTGCGGATGATAATCTTCGCAGACAAAATTTTAAGAAAAACCAAGTCAGAAATAATATTTATATAAAATAAAACCTGTGTATAGTAGCAACCGCCCAATGAAACAGTCTTGATATGGAAGACTATTGGAGGTTGATATTTGTATATGGATCTCCAACTCGTATATTTGTCATAAATCAAAGAAATGTGACTTGAGGAAATTTAAAGGTTGTTTTGTCAGTGGCATGCTAATTATTTAGGTCACTGAGCAAATAAGAATCTGCAAAAATATTCGTGAGTAACCACGTAATATAGGTGTTTTATAAGTTGATCATACCACCACCTCCATCACACGTTATGCCTTGAAACTGCCTAAAGATTTCGCTATAACTAGTTAGGCTTTATATAATATAGAAAATTTCACTAACACAGTTTTAAACTATATAAAAAACTGCATTAAAACAGAAATTTAGCACACAAATGAGTGAGAATATAATTTACTATTTCCCCCTTTCAAGTTTCTATCATAATTATCTTCTTAATTATAACAATGAAAAGTTACCAATAGTAAATGGCATCAATATAAAAATAATTATTTTTATGAATATAGCTGCACTACAATTTGAGATCACTTACGTATATACACTGGCGGATCCAGAAATTCGGTAAGGGGCGCTACTATTGACGTGGGCTGGGTTCGTCAATTTTTTGTTTGCGGGCTGAAGGGGGTAGGGCGCCTGGAACATACGTGTTTATTTACATGTTCGCCATATAAAAAGACATAAAGTCATTATTAGTTTAATTTGTTCAGGTCCTAGCAGTTTGACGTCGTACTTGCGGTCAGGGACTGCCGATGGCAGGGTAGTTAATATACATGGTTAAGAGATCATTGTGCATTTTTTCATGTGGATTCACCATAATAAAATTGCCCGCTAGATTCTCAATAATATCATTTGATAGACATTAAAACAATGAATAAATAGAATAGTCAGACCCAGGTGAGCTGAAAACTATAGCAAGTAATTATGAAACACCAGTTTTCAGCTCAGGTGTATATTAAATAGCACAACATAAGGGGTTAGACATTTAAAATAAAGGGAGATGGAAGCGTGTGACCAATGCAATACTCTTTTCATATTGTCTTATCTGTACGTTTTTATTTATCTTGAATTTCCTTCTTTCATGCATTTCTTTCCCTGTGTCTAACTTGCAAATTATTTGTTTCAAGAAATTGTTCAGCAACCACCCATGATTTAAAATTACCAACCCCTTAAGTTATAAGAAAAAGGCAACACAAATAACCAGTAGCGATAAACATTGTCCCATTTTGCGTGGTCTACACGAAAACACATAAGGCAAAAAAAATTGTTTTGTTGCCCTCAGCCACCGAACGAAAAATATGAAATAATAAAATATCGGGTCGCTTTTTTTTTTTTTTTTTTTTTTTTTTAATAGGCCCAAAAGTGAGTAAGTAAAAACTCACCATTTTAAGTAGTAAAAGTGTTTCCTCTAAAAATTAACGATCCCGGACGTTATGTTTAGTAATTGACAAAAACACTGTCTCTATCTACTACTTCTAAGAACTGATTTATTCAACCCCAAATAACTATAAGTAAACAAGGTCACATAATTTGCATAATGAGGACTTCCTGTGTGTACAGGGTCAATTGCCATATGTTCATAATTAACATGCTTTGTTGATTACATATCATGACACCGGGCCGTTGTTTGATCCCCAGGGTTCCCAGGGGGATAAGTGGCGACTTTGAACCTCGGGTTGATCTGTATTTCTCTGACATGTTCCGAATACTATGAAGTCTGAAGAGCAAACACGTCTTTATCATTTCAGACCATTTTGACATTTGCGATTCGAAGGATAGTTGGTGCACAATATTAAAAATATCGCCGCACCAAGTATTTTCTTAATTAAATAAAAACTATATTGACAAAAACAATACGTTTGTTGTAGTAAATATTATTTTTAATAAATGAAATGCACAAATTTTTATTGAATTTACAAAACTTGACATTTTATATTATTATTAAAACTCTCATCCGCTTACATCAAAAACAAAACGACGGCTTTTGCACGTTTTAGCGCTGTCAGTATCGCAGTAATGCCATCGTGTGCACGTACCAGTGTTGGATCTGGGGGGTGGTCGGGGACACCCCCCCCCCCCCGTTGACAAAATTAAGTTAAAAAAAAAATCCGACCGACCGACCCAATTTTTCAATTTTCCGACTTGAGGGCAACATAGGTTTTTTTTTTGGGGGGGGGGCTAATGGGTGACGAGATATTTTAGTGTGTACAATGGATATTTCAGCGATATTTGGTGGAACTATGAACAGAATACCAGTCAATACTTGATTGTGCTCGTTTGCCTGGGAGCAATACTAAAACCGATTAATAACATACAGTATTGAACATGACCAATTCGGATCAGGTCAATCGATGACTATACTTCCAGGTTTTTGTCATTTACTTATTCTCGACAGATGCGAGATATCGAACTTGAAAATGCACTGTACATTTTGTGTCGTCGTCTACCAGAAAAACGGTCTGCGTCAACTTGAAAATGCAATGTGCGTCGTCGTCTACTAGAAAAAATGCGTCTGCGTCAACTTGAGAATGCTAAATGCGTCGTCGTCTACTAGAAAAAGTGTGTCTGCGTCAACTTGGAATGAAAAATGCAAAGTCTACTAGGGGGGACTCGTTTTGCGTCGACAACTTGAAAAGTGCAAGTTGCGTCGTCTACTAGGGGGACTTGTTTGCTTCGACAACTTGGAAAATGAAGTGTCGTCGTCTATAAATTAAGGAACTGTGTCAGCGACAAATACGTGTGACTTCTACAAATCATCACCCGTTAAATCGCGACTACTACAACTCGCTTTGCGACAACTACTAATTAATTAGCGACGACTGTGAATAAGTTTGGCGCTGATTGCTACTACTCCGATTTGTAAACGTAGACATCGGAAATCGCACTTTTGTTGAAAAAGCAGCTAAATTTTGAAGCTATATGTTTTACCATGCAATTTATATCGACGCAGCAGGGTCCCGTACGGCTTTCCATAGTATTCAGCGAATATCGTCATCGAAGAAGGTACTTCGCAAAGCTGCATGGACCATGATTGTGATGACGGCATTTTGCATGTTTATTGTACACATGAGGGCATTAGTTATAGAATATTTCAAATTCAATGTTACCTTCAAATTAGAGATTAGAAAAATAACAGCATTGAATTCCCAGCGGTGACCATATGCAATATGAACAAAATAAGAGAAAGTGCCATTGTGAATACGTCGTACAAAGACATGGTTACTTTCAATGACTACGTGCCAATCCTTTACAAAGGTAAGATGTAAAACATTGATGACAATCAGAATAATTATCGGTAATTATTACACATGAATTCACACCTCAAAGTTAAATGTACATGATAGAGTAAGGTAAACAATTCTCTTATAAGATGAACGTCAATTATTCAACTGTACATTGTGCATATTTAATGCAGAAAATAGGGAGATTGTGTTTGGCTATTTACTTGTATAGTGTAAAAAGATGCGTCTGCATGACACATGATTTGACGTTCAACATTGTCTGTTTTTACTTGACGCTGTTTATTAATGTTCCGGTTTTCGTTAAAATAACATTTGTCAATTAAAAATATATAAATACAGCTTGTTGTTAATTGCTTGTCTACAGTAATCGATGTATATTAATTATAATTGATGTCTACAGTAATCGGTGTATATTAATTATAATTGCTTGTCTACAGTAATAATCGGTGTATATTAATTATAATTGCTTGTCTACAGTAATCGGAGTATATTAATTATAATTGCTTGTCTACAGTAATCGGTGTATATTAATTATAATTGCTTGTCTACAGTAATCGGTGTATATTAATTATAATTGCTTGTCTACAGTAATCGGTGTATATTAATTATAATTGCTTGTCTACAGTAATCGGAGTATATTAATTATAATTGCTTGTCTACAGTAATCGGTGTATATTAATTATAATTGCTTGTCTACAGTAATCGGTGTATATTAATTATAATTGCTTGTCTACAGTAAGCGGTGTATATTAATTATAATTGCTGTCTACAGTAATCGGTGTATATTAATTATAATTGCTTGTCTACAGTAATCGGTGTATATTAATTATAATTGCTTGTCTACAGTAATCGGTGTATATTAATTATAATTGATGTCTACAGTAATCGGTGCATATTAATTATAATTGATGTCTACAGTAATCGGAGTATATTAATTATAATTGCTATGCGTATATGCATTTGCTGTAATGTTGTGTATTGTTTTGTCCAATATGAAAAACAAATAATGTCGGTTTCACCAACAGCGCCATGTTTGACAAATGACATGCCATGTAACGATTTAGAAGACAAGTGTGTGAAGTCGTACATGTGGTGTAATGGAATAAGCGAATGTCCCAATTCAAATGATGAAAAAAACTGTACTCAACGTACGTATAATCACTATTAATATCACCGAATTTGAATTTATTTGAATTTATAAATGTTAATAACCAAATGATAATAGTTTTATGATTTATTGTTGTATTTCTTTAAAAAGGGGAATGTTATGACACTGAATTCAAATGTACTGATGGAATGTGTATACCCATACAATTGAAATGTGACTATAAGAACGATTGTGGGGATAACAGTGAGGAATACGACTGTCCTATAAGTATGGCATATAAGTATCATTTTTATACTAGATTGTCAATAGTGCAATATGTTAATCATTAATCAATTAGTCATTGAGACAATCATATTATGTGAAACTCCGATCATGACCTTTGAATGACTATCACTATCGTTTCGTACCTGTCTTCTGTTAACGATGTTTCGTTCCTTGTTATGCGTGTATATGCGGATTATTACTGAATTATGAATGCATATTTGGCGATCATCTATTATATCTCCAGAAATTTAGCTTTTAATTGGAGACATGAATGTTCTGTGGCAAAATATTACTCTAAATGAGCACGACGTAAGCCACATTACCAATCATATCTATTCAAATAAACATAATCGACTGCACTAAAAACGGTGAAACATGTATGTATTGTTTCCACAGTGCACTGTGCTTAAAGTGAAAGGCACTGTAACGGCGGCGACTGCATCCAAACACAATCTTTCTGTGATGGAATCCGAGATTGCACCGATGGCAGTGATGAATTTATTAATTCAGGCTGCAAATATCCTTTTAGTAAGTAAGACATATGTTATGGTAACTTGATCTCACATGATGTAATTTCCGTCAGCTATGTGACGTAACGGTTGACTTCCCAAATGAAACTATTGATTCAATCTGCACTTGTTATTCAAATCATTTTCCAGATATACCTGTATGTACATGTAATTTATTTACCATTATAATCGTTTCGTACAACATATAGTTATTATAACATCAGTTATAGCGCACATTAAAGTAGAATATAATATCAAAAACGGTTGTAATACCATAAACATGATATTATTTAAGCTATGACATGTTCAAATATGCTATTATTATACATCTATCATAATTACAGCGCGCCGTAATTTTGCGGTATTTTACAGGGTATTTTCATCCTTCTATATTAGGAAATGCGAATTCCAACTATGAATTTATTACGCGCGCGTAATAACAAAAACAAACACTGCTGTGCCACCAGCGTTTGACCGGATTCAACACAAAGAAGTTCGCTGATTTTGTTCTAAACATTTTGGATTTCGGCATTCCTATGTATCCGTTGAAGAAAAAGATGTATAATAATAAAGTTATTGTAAAAATACATCTCCTACAGTACACCGTCGCATCGATCTCACTGCGCGTCAGTCAATACTCCAGCTGTACTGTCTTCGTGCATATTTTGAGGTATTCCCATAATAACCTCATAATATTTTATCAATATTAAGACAGTGAAAAAATTAAATTTGTTATTGATTGTCACGTAATATGATTTGAATTCACCTTATGCAGTCAAACAATATCGGGGCAACAATAATAGTGTTCCCACAAAATCTAATCTTTCATTAAATAGTTTATCTCGGCATAAAATTCCTTAGATGAATGTGCACTTATCTTCATTTATATATAAGGAAGAACGTTGTATATATTTCCTTTAGAAGATAGTTGTCAATTAAAATACATTCCTCCGTATAATACAGGAACATGTGGCGATCGGTTTCGATGTAGTGATGGGTCATGCATTCCCATGTCATGGAGGTGCGATGCTTACGGGGATTGTATCAATGCAGCAGACGAGGAGGGTTGTATGAATTGTGAGTTATAACAACAGGTTTCGATACAAGTGGCATTGTGTATTTGTGGCAAGTGAGCACATCTTGCTCTACTTGTAGATTTCCAATTAATTTAGAAATTAAGTGTTGTCATATGGTTTCATAAAATCTACTTAAGATGTTTTGATAGCTAACAGTAAAATTCACGCCTACTAAATGGCAAATTACAATGAGTTCACGAGCAATGTTTATTTCACTAGAATTGAACTACTTACACGAAAAGGCGAACGAGCAACGTATACGTACTTGTTTATTTTAGATGAATGTGAAGCAGATTTCATCAAATGTGATGACGGGGTTTGCATTTATTACACATCATGGTGCAATGGTTTTCAAGATTGTGCTGATGAAGAGGACGAAACAAATTGTTTGAATTGTGAGTATTTCAAAGCGATATTAAATAATTATTCTGGGGTTATTACGAGGATACCGAAGTATGTACGAGGACAGTACAGCGGGAGTATCGACCTACGCGTAGCGATGACGTACTGTCATACTATTATACATCTTTTACTCTCAAGGATACATCATGGGAATGCCGAAATTCAAAAAGTTTAGAACAGATTTATCGAACTTCCTTGTTTGGAGTCCGGCCAAATGCCGGGGCTGCCAAGTTTGTTTGTATTATTAGAGGACGCTCACGCGCGTAATCGCACCATATATGGTATTCGCATTTCCTAGTATGGTAGGATGAAAGTACCCCGTAAAATCCCGCAAAATTACGGCACGCTTACGGCGTTACATTGACAGATGTATAATAATATTCTTTACTCATATCTCGTGGTTGTAAAATGTTAAAGTTGAAGCACATTATTGTACCAATATTAGTGTAAATTGATAATTGTACCAATATTAGTGTAAATGTATCCAGTAACCTGAATGACTTTGCTCTACCACATGTATCCGAAACGATGTTCAAAATCCAGTGTTGACATTATTTCAAATAGTAGCTTAATATAACGTATTGACATTTATATATTGCAGTTTGAATCTAACTAGTGTCATAAACTGTATATGAGGTAATTTCTTCCCGAATACTTTTTTGCAGATACATGTCCAACTGGTGACCTCAAGTGCGGCAATGGGAAGTGTGTCAATGCCTGGTCAATATGTGATGGTGAAGCAGATTGTGCCAATGGAGAGGACGAGGAAAATTTCGCTGCGTTAGAGTAGCTTCCATGTCATCGAGTGGTGAGACATTGTGCGCTGGACAGTGTCGCAGATTTAGGCAATTATACACACATTGCTATTATTATTCTTATCAGAAGAGCTTATTTGCATATGCGGATAATGCTTCGTTTGCGATCCAGTAATATTATGCAGGGTTATAGTTTTGGTATTGTATTGCATAACCTAATTACCATTGTAAATATCACTTGTTAGGTAAATTACAAGCACACCTGGTAGATGAAATTTTACACGACAAAGAAAAACTGCCAGGGCTATCGTGTAAATAACAGTGTTTCGCGAACTAGATTTACACATGCTCAGTAGTGTTTAATGGGCGATTGCTGAATTAACCTTGGATTGCTACTCGGAATACAAGTATTGATATTAGCAAAGGTTTAAGCATATGTGTCTAGTGTCACCAGATTGACTAACTAAGCCAGACATCGGAAATTTAACTCAAGCACATAGAAACCCACGCACACATTTTTGAGACGAAAGGCTTCATATATCTAACTCTAGGAGCCACAATGTGTTTTCATCACAAGACACAAGTCACTGCAAAGCCTTTGACGCAGCTATAATGTATCAAATTCAGCAATCAGTTTAAGTTAGTTGTCGACACTGATCAAACTCAATTGCCAAATTGCAATGTAAGTTTACAATAACGGATCTGATTATTCGTTTGATATTGGTATTTTAAGTCTTCCATAAATTGTTCAAATGGTCTAAAAGATCGGAATCATCGTTATTTTTAATTTGTAATGTTTGGCAATGCTTCATTACTTTATTCCCTAATGCCAGTTCCTATTTCCTCGATTACAGTTTGAAAACACTTTTTTTTGTAATCTTGCAAGCGTCTCCCCGAGTTAGATTATCGTTTTCAGTGTCAGGACTTGCTGTGGTTGTTGTTCTTTTTTTCGGAACATATGGATTGATGAAACTTATCTATGTTTTTTTCACTTATTCGTGTCTTCACTGAAGACACGTCATATGCCTGCTTCTTTCGTTTGAATTGACAAATATATATGCCGTACTCAAACCGTTAAGCATAAATGTATAGTGCAAGTTATTATGTTATTACTTAGAACATAATATAAGTCAAAGATGCTGGACACCAAAATAATTCTAAGAATGTTTATATTCGTACAAATCTATGATGCAAAAGGGCAGATCACAACAGAAGAGGTAATTGTCAAGTTGTAAAATCTTATAAAATGCTGTCACTGATCTTCGTTAGTATTACAGAACATAATTTAATATACTATTATTTCATTTGAGCAGTTTATTACTAGAAAACACTTTTATCAAAGTACTTTACATAGCCTTTAGACCATTGCTGTTGCCTAGGCAACGAATATTGAACTATGACCTAGGCTGGTGTTATTACTAGGTCTATAATTATATCAGTTTCCAGTATACATTTCTGCATAAAATTACCATTATTTTGATGTATATCATATTGGTGAATGACAGAGTGTGAATAAATTAGATATATTTCCAATAGTGTAACATCTCGGACAATCGTATAATATCGCGTGACCAATCGTATGACATTCCAAACAATATTTGTAGATAAAATGGCGATCAGGTAGCGCTTTTTAAACAGTCACAGGACACATCACATCGATTTTTAATATAGTTTATGCAATTTATAAAACGTCTGGCATTTGAATAAATGTGTTAATAAAATTTACATTGTGAAAATTAAGTTGAAATATATGAACGATATTATTTTGGATGTTCATTCTTTGAATACCTGAATTTCAAGTTATAATTTAATTGTGAAATATTTCAAAACCATTCATAAACACAGACAACGCCATTCTAACTCACGGTGTTATATATTTTATAACTATTTCAGATACATGCATGGGAGACCGCTTTCAATGTGATGACGGAATTTGTATTTATCGTACACGAAGGTGTGACCGTTATGAATTTTGTAGTAATGGAGAGGACGAGAAAGACTGTATCAATTGTAAATTTAAAATATCTTCTTATATATTTATATTGCCTCCGATTCGAATATTAAGCTTGTTAAACTTCCTGTATATTTTATTCTCAGACGTATATTTTCTCCATAATGCTATAATAAATTGCAGACACGTGTGAAGAAAGTTCATTTCAATGTGATGACGGTGTATGTCTTCCTTGGTATTGGAGATGCAACGAATACCCTGATTGTGATAATGGAGAAGACGAGCAAAATTGTGAAAACTGTGCGTATTATATATGTCACCAATATTTCCTTTGCCAAATTCATATATAGATTTGTATGGCTAAAGAAAATATATAATTATTATTTGCCAGAGGAATTGTATAAATGTGCTCATCTATTTGCAGTCATAGGCTTAAAATTATTTCATTACTATCTGGTTTTAATGTATTTTTCAGTTTGTGCGCATTACTATGGGTTCCAGTGTGGCAAAGGCAAATGTATAGAATGGTCTGAAGCATGTGATGGCGAGATCCATTGCGGTAATGCACAGGATGAATCACATGAATTATGCACAAGTCATAACGGTGCGTATAGTATTTAATGTAGTTGTGGGTTAACATAATTTGGTGAAATCCAATTTAATTCGATTCGATTTACATTATTTACCATCACATTTAATTACACTGCGTAACAAATAGTAAACTAACATACAAGCATATATTTGGAGAAAAGTAATTGTATACAGGTTATAATCACGTCTGTTATTGCTACTACTTAAAGGAAATTGCCAGCATGGATGGTTGCCATGTACGAGTAATGACGCATGTCTACATGTATCTATGTGGTGCGATGGCAGCGAAGATTGTCCAGAAGGGGAGGATGAAGACTTTCATACTTGCCACACAGGTAGTAAAATTGATTCATATAGTATAAATAGAATATATATCTGTATGATTTATTTTTATGCAGCTTATTTATGTATTTATTTATTTTTTCAAGAAAAACCTCCTGATTATATAACTCAGTGTGCAGACTCACAATTTGTACTGAAAGAATCATGGTGCGACGGAATCCACAATATTATAGGATGTATTGCCGATAACAGTGATGAACGTTTTTGTGACAGTGAGTGTATCAAAAAAACGTTGTCACGAAAAATAAAAATGTGATTTGTGTTCGCCATTTCGTCAAATGATTATACATGTAGATGTAACGCCAATTGATGCAATATGTATTCACTTTTAAGACACATGCAGCAATAATAGCTATCAGTGCCGCAGGCGATGGTGCATCGACGCCGAGCAAGTCTGCAACGGATGGGATGACTGTGGAGATCATTCTGACGAAGATGATTGCCCAAAGTGTGAGTGTTGATGATCAAACAATTTCTAAATACTAATTACTATTCTCGATAACATGTTGTGTGCGATAAGACGTTGTTATCAACAATGTAGTGACATGTCCTATATTTGTCGTGTTTATTTTTTATGTTGCAACACTTTTATCTATTATTTTGAAATGCTATTCAATATAATTCGGTGGGAAACAGGGAATAACTTTATGGAAATATAGAAATTAACAATAGCAACAATTCGACATCAAGTAATGTAATATGTATTCATTTGTTTCTAGTTTGTCACAAAGAATACAAATGCCAAGCTGGATATTTCAATGGCATAGCCACGCCAGCTCAATGCATCCCTACTTACAAACGGTGTGACAGATTTGTTGATTGTGCTGGAGGAGACGACGAGCAGGAGTGTATATACGGTAGATAAACTTTATTTGCCTTCAAATCTAAATATAGAGAAGCAACTCATAAATAAACAAACAAACACCTTAGTATTTGATATTTGTTTAAAAATTCGGACTGGTATATCATATTTGAAGACATCGCAGATGATCTCAGCTTGTTCGAAGATTTCAAAGATCAATACTACATCGATAGAACAACATTCCGGAAATAGTTCCGCCATCTTGGAAACATTTTATGTTGACTACGTCATCGATCACCTTACACGACATTCAAGACATACTATACTTAACAAAAGAAGAAATGGCAAAACTTGGCCATCAAATGCAGGATATGATTCTGGAATGTACATATGACAGCCAAGTGTGCAATATTAGGTGAGTACTGTCGCTTAATAGCTAGGTGGATTTCTTGTTGTTCATCATGAAAGACGCAAATATTCCGGTTGTCTATTTCAGCACGTTTGCAGATTTCCATAACGACGAATATGGTAACTGCTTTACTTTTAATCCATCCACGGCAAACAGGGAGCCGTTCAAGTCTTCAAAAATAGGCTCTCGGTATGATAAGTCCCTCAACAAATTCCCTCTCATTCGGCCATGTATGAACACACAACAATGATCTAACGTCGTTATAATATTACTTTTTTGAGTTGTGGTAGAAATAATTATATAGCCAATTCACATAATAAGTTTACATTGCAGTACACTAATTAAATCTCCATAGACGACAATGTTAGCGTTTGGGTGAATTGCTCCAAAAACAGTTCTGTATAATTAACAGTTGTCAGATCCACAAGTCGCCGATATTTGAAAAGAAGCGTACCTAACAGTCTAACAGCTGACGTACTTACAGCACGCCCTCTCAAGTATGACGTTGCCGATAAAACGTGAAGTGGGAAAAAAATACATTGGCTATTAAAACCATGTAATTTATTATGCAAATTAGTCGTATGCAACCTACAAAACAAATCCAAATACGTCATTCTTATCAGTTGTAACAACTGTCGACAAAGGAATTCCTTGACCTGAATCTGTAGAAGCAACAGAGTTTACTGCGTCGCCATTGTGTTGATATTTGGCCATCCGTCATAGTATTAGATTAGTATTTTAGTATATTTTAAGCTAAATACACATTTGTTTTAATTACTAAGACCGCTATTGGTACTCACTATAATAAATAGTAAATAACCGAGCTTATAAATGTGGACGTAAATATGTCATTGTTTTCCTGATAGGGCTCACATTACTCCTTTTTGCTGAACAATCTGAATATCTTTCGTTGTTCGCTAAAAGAGCCGGATTTCGTATAACATTGAATCATCCAAGCCTGTATCCATTCCCAGAAGACGAAGGAATCAATAACCAGGGCATGAGACAAGCATTGGTCTAATAATGGTAAATGCATAGATATTTGTATATTCATTTAGATTACTCTAATTAGAATTTCAATATATATATATATATATATATATATATATATATATATATATATATATATATATATATATATATATTGTTTTTGCTAATAATATAATGTTGTGGTGTATTCAGAATGAACACGTTAAAATATCTGAACCTTGGGATACTTGTACGAATAATTTGACAACACCACATGGCTACTTTCCATACTCTGTGATGGTAAGTAGAAAATGTATGTTTAATACTGTGACGTACATGATATATCGTCGTCACATCTTAGGTGACGGGTTGGCATATCTTTTTTTCATCAATTGTGTCTCTGCAAGCGTTTTCCAGGCTGTACTTATGTTAACCACACTCCCACCCTGGGTGTCTTACTGATTACAGTATACTTTAGTTGTACCTGCAGAGCACCTCTTCTCTTTTCTTGCATTTGTAGTTCTACCATTCTTTATATGGGTGTCTTCTTTCTTAGCCCAAATTATACACCTTTAAAAAAGTCATATTGGGTAAATAGACTTACTAATATATATTACAATAGCATTACATTTATATAAAATATACATGTGACAGAGAATGAATACATTGTTATGACAGGGTTCTACTACATCATAATACTATGGTATCACGTGATTATCACTTGAATGTATGTACATGTGTTCTTATATAAATGCATACACGTACATGCTAAGAATGGGGACGTGGAAATAAATATTGTTTCTTTTTCAAATTACTATGTTTTCCAATTTTTTTGATATAGGCATGTGAGAAGGAGTGTCTGGAAACCTACTTGTTGGACCAATGCGGATGTGTAGATATGATAATTAATGAAACTAAGTGCAACATTTTAAATAAAATCCAAGGTTATATTTTTCTCATTGTCAAGCTAATTGAGCGAGATAATTTGTTGCAATTACACTGTTCAAATCATTTGCATGTGAAGTTGAAAACAAAATTAGTAGAAAACTAACACGTAATGGTTTACGTCCATTTTGATCCACACTAAATCTCTGTCGACAGATGATGTATTACTTGTTCGAAAATGATAGATTGAACTGCGAGTGCCCAGAGTTGTGCAGGTAAGAAGAAGTACACGAATTTTGTCAATAATAGTGTTAAAATTAAATAAGTTCACTAAATTCAATGTCTTACATGTAAATAAATTGTACGTACAGGCGCAATACATACACGATGACGGTGTCTCAGGCATTATGGCCATCGCAAACCTATACTGTAAGTTTTAAATGATTTATTTTTCCCCGGTTGAAATAATAACATTATATTTTTTTATTATTTTCAATTTATTTACGTTACATAATACGTGTGTGTAAAAAGTTTAAAGAAATATAATTATAAATTACTGAATGTGTTTTAGCTTTAATTATATAATGCAGTGATTTATGTATATTTGAATATACTTGTTTTACAATAGGATCGAATATTGCACCAGTTACATAAAACAAACGATAAAACACGTTCGCCGAAAACATTGTTCGATATTAGGTAAGTTGAATGGACTGCAATTGTGTCTAATGATACAGCAAATGATGTTTCGATAATTTGTTATACGTAGTACTGAGCAAAATTGGAAGTTGGATGTCGCATAATTTGAAATATTGAATAATATAAACATGTTTTTATCACTCAACAGGCAAAATATTGTTCGAGTGAATATATACTTTGAGAGTCTTTATATCGATATGGTAACACAGGAGGAAGCATACCCGGTGAATATTTTCTTGCGATTTAAAACAGTGTCATTCATACATATATAGTTTTCCAAGTTAACGTGCCATTCATTAGGTATTGAGTATATCGAATTATAAATACAAAATATGTTTTATTTATTCAACCCACATGGTAACATTACGTCAGAATAACATGTGGATGTTTCTATTTAATTTAATAATCATCTCATTTTATCAATTGATAGCACACATTCCACAATTTAAAGGCTTGTATGTAGGGTATTGAAAACGTAAAAGGTTGATTTCACCTTCCCTAATTTACTAATTGTGCCCTTGGAACGCATACAATTAGCTTACTCATGGAAAAACTTGTCGGTTATTCATGCCACATATGAAGATAACATGTTCGCAAAATATAATTGTTTACAATATGTAGCTGTATACATGTATGGGCGTCTCTAAGAAAAATAGTTATTTAATCAAAAGATATAAACTTATAGTTAATCGCTTTCCGTGCACATTGCGCAACACATTACAAAGTTTTAGACGCTCGCACGTCAATTTCTGATGTTTGTTAGTTTGATGAAATAACTACGAATATAATATTGAATAAATAATAAATCAAATTATCTGACCTATGTTATCAGATATAATCGTTCAAATAACTCAATGTGTGAACGTTTCTTAAATTTCCAGTTGATTCAGTTGTTTTCTGACATTGGTGGCGCACTGGGTTTATGGATTGGTATATCTGCAATCACATTATTTGAAATAGTAGAACTTCTTGTAGACATCTTTAGAATTTTGTCGACACGTCGCGTCAGTGTAAGATGGTGAGCGATTACAATTTCTTGATGTATTCATAAATATATGTCAGTGTGAATTGAACAGTACTACTGCAGTAAATGGTTTTATTTAAAACGGAAAAATTAGAAGTGTAAATAAATGTCATATCAATGCTTTTTAAACCCCAATAATAATTTATATTTATTTTCTTTTAATAGAGCTTGGCGACAGCAGGTACATGCGATACACATTCATAATTGTACTTGTAATTGTCTGAGGAATAACGCATTATCGATTGATTGACCCGGTTGGAATGCGAGGGTTAGGTGGAAGTCGGGATGACAGTCTTGAAAGAAGTCTCTATAAACATTTAAAGTGTAAATTTAATATGATTCGAAGCGAGTCTTGTATTTATCGATCCCAAGCTGTACACAAATAAAAGTGTTAATTTTGTTTTCCTCATGTGGGTACCAAACATTCAATGAATCTAGCAACATTTGAATCAGAACAAGGTTATTACTGTTTATTGTCGTATGTTTTCCAGTTTGGACGTAAACACATGTTGTTGCGCATATTCTAGTGTCAATTGTGAAATGTAGAGTAACCAAACATGGAATCAGTGCCAGGGCAACTTTGTGCACATAACTTTAATTTAGGGAATACTTTTTTTAAAGCTTTACCCAAGGTGCCTACATATCAGCCATGAAGTTTATAAAACAGAATCGTTGTATTGGAGATACATCCCTAGTATTATTACATATGTACTGCAGTTTATTTTGATTCGTCCCTGAAATCAAAATCGGTATTTCCACAACCCATATGCAAATGAGGTCTGAGAGCAAACAAAGTAGTCCCTTCAGGAGTACAGTTTTTTGAAATAAACAATATTTAGAAGTACGATATTTTCCCCTTGGGGTACATGAATATACTTGCCGAGTGAAATGAAATTTGAACAACAGTAGTGGTACTTTTAGACAGTCACTTATTTTGGCCCAAACTAATTTGCATATCACCCATGCAATAATGTTTTCGGTATGTTCACGGTCGATATGCAAATGAACATGGTATTTTCATTGGCTACCGAACTATTTTTATTTTGTAAACACATTTTCGTCTGCTATTTTTATCCAGTTCAAATCGTCCAACCACATTTTTGGCATTTTAGGTGTACATCACATGGAATACTACGATTGGGAGAACTTAATGTATATTGACCACCTGGAAACTGAGTTTTATCAACCTTGAAGGGCTCTCAGAAGATCCACCAGCAGTAAAATTAGCGATTACTATGCAGCCGCAACCATCAGCATCGAGATACCAGGTTTCTGCTGGTGACGTTGCGGCGTTACTCAGTTCCAAATAAAAATTATCAACGCCAAAAGAGCAACATTTTAACCGGTAATCAAGACTCAGTCAATCCACGACCAGCAAGCAACATCACACACGAAGTTGTAGCGTGCAGCTAAGCGACAACCGCTGTCCACAAAAGTCATCCCGTCTGTGGAGTACCGCAGTTGCACGGCATGTTTGCCAATGCACAGTTCTGTGGCCGAACTTTTAACTTCAACATAAACTATGTATCATAGTCGTCCAGTTCAAGTTCTGGTTCTGTCGTGGCCCCAACTAAACGTCAACGAGTTATTTATTCGGACAGTGACTCAGATTAGACGTCTGATTATTTTAATTTCAAACAAACAGTGACTCGCGTTCTCCCGGCGCGTTCTACACTGACACGCGCTGCTAGGGCGTAACACTTATATTGGAACATATTATGGGCAATGGGGTTCCCCGACCTAAATTCCATCCCGGTTTGCACGTTCTTTCTTTAATACGAAATAATCAAGTATGGAACATATGTAATAATAACAGAACCCCACACCTTCCCCGTGGCTTTCGTTGCGTATGGAAGTTATTTTCACGAGTGATGCGGTGTATTCTGCGGCCGTACTTTCACGAGCGAAGCGAATACACCGCATCTCGGTTCGTTCTCGGGTCCTGTCATATTCCTTAATAAATGGTGACCATTCAGTCATTGTTATTTAGATCATGAAACCAGCGACACACACGCTGAAATAGTGTGTGTGGAAAATGTATTGTTTTTGATACCTAGTCAGCTCTCAGATGGTTTTGAACGTTGTACTACTGCTATTAGTGACAGAATAAATCCTCATAAAATCAAGGTTGACAGCTTTCCTTTCAGTCACTGAGCTGACGCTATGTACAAAACAGGTGACTTCTATTAAATGCCACAATCACGAATATAAATGTAAATTTATGATTCAAGTGTGTAATACAAACCCCTATTGTCTATAAATAATAAAACTAAATAAACATCAGTCACTATGGTAACCTTGTCATTGCTTTCACATCATGAAATTATTTAGTTTGCAATTTATTTAACACGTATGTTGAATTCAGTGTCGTGTAAGATTACTGTTTTATATTATGAGCATTCAGGAGAGTTAATACAGCTAAAATTGTTCCAATAGGCTAATATAAAATGAATATATTGAAATCAAACCTTGAATAAAAAAAACACTTTTGACAGATGTCAATTGCACTTCGAGTTATAATGACATGCCTTTCAATTCAAGCATTATATATGTCAATACATGGCTTTATTGACATAATTGTAAATATCTACCACTTAACATTATATTCAGTTTTTTATCTGATGTTTGCCATGATGTCACAAGTTGAATCAGAAATCTGATGTTTGCCATGATGTCACAAGTTGAATCAGAAATCTGATGTTTGCTATGATGTCACAAGTTGAATCAGAAATCTGATGTTTGCTATGATGTCACAAGTTGAATCAGAAATCTGATGTTTGCCATGATGTCACAAGTTGAATCAGAAATCTGATGTTTGCCATGATGTCACAAGTTGAATCAGAAATCTGATGTTTGCCATGATGTCACAAGTTGAATCAGAAATCTGATGTTTGCCATGATGTCACAAGTTGAATCAGAAATCTGATGTTTGCTATGATGTCACAAGTTGAATCAGAAATCTGATGTTTGCTATGATGTCACAAGTTGAATCAGAAATCTGATGTTTGCTATGATGTCACAAGTTGAATCAGAAATCTGATGTTTGCTATGATGTCACAAGTTGAATCAGAAATCTGATGTTTGCTATGATGTCACAAGTTGAATCAGAAATCTGATGTTTGCTATGATGTCACAAGTTGAATCAGAAATCTGATGTTTGCCATGATGTCACAAGTTGAATCAGAAATCTGATGTTTGCCATGATGTCACAAGTTGAATCAGAAATCTGATGTTTGCCATGATGTCACAAGTTGAATCAGAAATCTGATGTTTGCCATGATGTCACAAGTTGAATCAGAAATCTGATGTTTGCCATGATGTCACAAGTTGAATCAGAAATCTGATGTTTGCTATGATGTCACAAGTTGAATCAGAAATCTGATGTTTGCCATGATGTCACAAGTTGAATCAGAAATCTGATGTTTGCCATGATGTCACAAGTTGAATCAGAAATCTGATGTTTGCTATGATGTCACAAGTTGAATCAGAAATCTGATGTTTGCTATGATGTCACAAGTTGAATCAGAAATCTGATGTTTGCCATGATGTCACAAGTTGAATCAGAAATCTGATGTTTGCCATGATGTCACAAGTTGAATCAGAAATCTGATGTTTGCCATGATGTCACAAGTTGAATCAGAAATCTGATGTTTGCTATGATGTCACAAGTTGAATCAGAAATCTGATGTTTGCTATGATGTCACAAGTTGAATCAGAAATCTGATGTTTGCTATGATGTCACAAGTTGAATCAGAAATCTGATGTTTGCTATGATGTCACAAGTTGAATCAGAAATCTGATGTTTGCTATGATGTCACAAGTTGAATCAGAAATCTGATGTTTGCCATGATGTCACAAGTTGAATCAGAAATCTGATGTTTGCCATGATGTCACAAGTTGAATCAGAAATCTGATGTTTGCCATGATGTCACAAGTTGAATCAGAAATCTGATGTTTGCTATGATGTCACAAGTTGAATCAGAAATCTGATGTTTGCTATGATGTCACAAGTTGAATCAGAAATCTGATGTTTGCCATGATGTCACAAGTTGAATCAGAAATCTGATGTTTGCCATGATGTCACAAGTTGAATCAGAAATCTGATGTTTGCCATGATGTCACAAGTTGAATCAGAAATCTGATGTTTGCTATGATGTCACAAGTTGAATCAGAAATCTGATGTTTGCTATGATGTCACAAGTTGAATCAGAAATCTGATGTTTGCTATGATGTCACAAGTTGAATCAGAAATCTGATGTTTGCTATGATGTCACAAGTTGAATCAGAAATCTGATGTTTGCCATGATGTCACAAGTTGAATCAGAAATCTGATGTTTGCCATGATGTCACAAGTTGAATCAGAAATCTGATGTTTGCCATGATGTCACAAGTTGAATCAGAAATCTGATGTTTGCCATGATGTCACAAGTTGAATCAGAAATCTGATGTTTGCTATGATGTCACAAGTTGAATCAGAAATCTGATGTTTGCCATGATGTCACAAGTTGAATCAGAAATCTGATGTTTGCCATGATGTCACAAGTTGAATCAGAAATCTGATGTTTGCCATGATGTCACAAGTTGAATCAGAAATCTGATGTTTGCTATGATGTCACAAGTTGAATCAGAAATCTGATGTTTGCTATGATGTCACAAGTTGAATCAGAAATCTGATGTTTGCCATGATGTCACAAGTTGAATCAGAAATCTGATGTTTGCCATGATGTCACAAGTTGAATCAGAAATCTGATGTTTGCCATGATGTCACAAGTTGAATCAGAAATCTGATGTTTGCTATGATGTCACAAGTTGAATCAGAAATCTGATGTTTGCTATGATGTCACAAGTTGAATCAGAAATCTGATGTTTGCTATGATGTCACAAGTTGAATCAGAAATCTGATGTTTGCTATGATGTCACAAGTTGAATCAGAAATCTGATGTTTGCCATGATGTCACAAGTTGAATCAGAAATCTGATGTTTGCCATGATGTCACAAGTTGAATCAGAAATCTGATGTTTGCCATGATGTCACAAGTTGAATCAGAAATCTGATGTTTGCTATGATGTCACAAGTTGAATCAGAAATCTGATGTTTGCTATGATGTCACAAGTTGAATCAGAAATCTGATGTTTGCCATGATGTCACAAGTTGAATCAGAAATCTGATGTTTGCCATGATGTCACAAGTTGAATCAGAAATCTGATGTTTGCCATGATGTCACAAGTTGAATCAGAAATCTGATGTTTGCTATGATGTCACAAGTTGAATCAGAAATCTGATGTTTGCTATGATGTCACAAGTTGAATCAGAAATCTGATGTTTGCTATGATGTCACAAGTTGAATCAGAAATCTGATGTTTGCTATGATGTCACAAGTTGAATCAGAAATCTGATGTTTGCTATGATGTCACAAGTTGAATCAGAAATCTGATGTTTGCTATGATGTCACAAGTTGAATCAGAAATCTGATGTTTGCTATGATGTCACAAGTTGAATCAGAAATCTGATGTTTGCCATGATGTCACAAGTTGAATCAGAAATCTGATGTTTGCTATGATGTCACAAGTTGAATCAGAAATCTGATGTTTGCCATGATGTCACAAGTTGAATCAGAAATCTGATGTTTGCTATGATGTCACAAGTTGAATCAGAAATCTGATGTTTGCCATGATGTCACAAGTTGAATCAGAAATCTGATGTTTGCCATGATGTCACAAGTTGAATCAGAAATCTGATGTTTGCCATGATGTCACAAGTTGAATCAGAAATCTGATGTTTGCCATGATGTCACAAGTTGAATCAGAAATCTGATGTTTGCCATGATGTCACAAGTTGAATCAGAAATCTGATGTTTGCCATGATGTCACAAGTTGAATCAGAAATCTGATGTTTGCCATGATGTCACAAGTTGAATCAGAAATCTGATGTTTGCCATGATGTCACAAGTTGAATCAGAAATCTGATGTTTGCCATGATGTCACAAGTTGAATCAGAAATCTGATGTTTGCCATGATGTCACAAGTTGAATCAGAAATCTGATGTTTGCCATGATGTCACAAGTTGAATCAGAAATCTGATGTTTTGGTTTTTATCATTTTCATGTAAAAATACTGCACTTTACCATATGCATAAATGGACAACATATATAATTACTGTGTGTCATGTTAAATTCCAGAGTTAACCCTCGCCCTATATATCGAAAATTGTAAAATTGACTATAAAACTATGTTATAATAATATCACTTCAAAAAAAAAACTGTACAGCACGGAGTAATTCAAGATATATATGTACACCCGTGGTGCACCAAGGGCAACAAACAAAAACACTCAATCAGTCCAGAGTGCATTATGCAATGAACCTACTGCCCCCAAAGAATAGTTAAAATAATTAAAAGCTATTGTTTTTGATGAACACGTGATTGTCTGTACATGTCTTATCTGAAGTACCTGTTTGAGGATTTTTCACACTCGGAAATATGTTTTTGTTATATGTACATACACCAATTGTAGTGTTATTGTGACTGAGAACACATGGGTAATGGTTGTCATCTAGTTACCGCATTACACATCGCCAGTACTGTGTTTGTGCCATGGACCCACAGGGGCCTGGCGATCTATTCGTGTCAAAACATCGACGTCTTTTGGGCGGAAACATATATATAATAGAGAAATTAAGACACGACTACATGAGTAAAGTTGACTCTACAGTACTGTTTCGTAAGGTGCATGGAGTATCTCACTCATCAGGAGTTAAGACTTTATTAAATAAACCACCGAAACAGACTACGTTATAAGTGCTACAGATTTGCATAACAATAGAGTGGGTTCACGATATTAAAACTAGTTGTTGCATAGCAACGATTTGGCTCTGTCTCTACAGGAAGAAAAAAGCCCATTTCCTTTATTTAAACTACAGTAATGTGGTTGGAAAATTGTAATATATTTCTCTCTAATGCATAAGTTGCAACGTTTGCTTGATGTATTATATGGTGCAGCACGTGATAACACTTTCCATTTGATGTCATAATCGATGTTATTGTCTTTTAATGACCAAGCATATTTACTGAGCTCTGTTGTGTTTCTTAATGATTGGTTGCGTAGCGATGCTGTGTGGTTTCCAACAGGGAAACAAACTCAGGAAAATTTTCAGCCGTAACACCATCAAATTGAGATACAGTTGTACGAATAACGTGAAGTAAATAATCTGCAATCAAAACAAACAACAGCGGCCAACACCAATACACCCAGTACCGAGATTAACAGATTATGTAACTGCCGTCCCTTAGACGACAATTATTTACAATCGGCCTTGGTTTACCAAGCTAATATCAGACGGCAAGACAACAACAAGTGTGAAACTTATGTGGGACTAACAGGAAATGAATTTAAAACCCGACACAGAAACCAAGGGCGCTAGCAGCCACAAGCGGTTCTGCAGCAGCAACATCGACAAAACAATTCAGATGACCATCAGCAACGCCAGCAACTACAAGCCGCTCCACGCTGTCAAGGTCAACAAGAACAAGCGGATCCGCAGCAGCAACGTCAACAACAAAATGCAGAAGACCATCAGCAACGCCAGCAACCACAAGTGGCTCCACGCCATCAACATCGTCAAGAAAATCAAGCTGCCCAACAGCAACACACACAACCCAATCCACATTCCCAGCAGCAGCGCCAGCAAACACCAGGAGCTCCGCAGCAGCAACATCAACAACTACAGCCAGCTCCACAGCAGCAACGTCAGCAACCCAATTCACCAGTTCAGCAGCAACGCTAGCAACCACAAACGCGTCTCCAACAGCAACGTCAGCAACCGTGAAACATGAAATATTTCTTTAAAGTCTTCTATGGAATCAAAGAAGGGACTGATAAGAAAGCTATAGAAAGCATTGTGTATGTGATTCATACTTCATCAGACACTTCTATGGACCTAAAACAGTTAACTGTACCTCAATCTGATTAAAACCTGATGTAGTGTACGGCTTTAATCATTTTGGCTATAAACTTATTTTATTTTTATTTTTTATTACTTTTGTTATTAATGCCCTTTTATTTTATTATTTTACTTTGATTTTGATTTTGTGATTTTTTTTAATTCCGCCCTACCTACATCTGACCCGATGCCTATGTAACGAGATTTCAACGAGACCCACTGTCGACGACTTTAGTCAACGAATCATAAACCTCCTTCTATAGCGCACATGATGACGTCACCGGGCGGAGTCGGGTAGCAAACACACTCAAATAAAATGGCGGATTATACCGACGTTAGCGACCGAGAATAACACGGCTTTTCGGAAAGTTTATCATTGTCAAATGCAACGAAAGTCATTTTTATGTTAATATTGTGGCTCGAATGGTTCGACTTTAGATCGTTATTTTGCATAGTTATTCTGGGAGTGACGATTTTGTTTCCACCGTTTCGACTGAACACCAGTGTCTTTTTCCAGTCGCCTGCCCTGGAGACGGGTGATGTTTTGTTGACGATCGGGCCAACATCGTCTACGGTATTGAAGCCGTAGCTGTAAATATTTATCAAGTTGTATCAACATTTTGTACATTATACAATAACTCTTTATTAAAGTAATTGAGCTGATTTGGACTGGAATACAATATTTTTTATTGGAACACATCGCAATTGATCAGGAAATATTTTTTTGCTCCAATTGTCTGCGTCGATACCGTGGGCCGGTGACCGTTTTACAATTTAAAATCAGTTTGCATTGCTTACTATAGCTGTTTACAGTGTTCTAATCATTACGATTTACTTATTTTTTGCTTCCATTCTAGATAATTATGCTCAGTGATGTAAAATTGAAGCGATGACTGAATGAACGAACCTTGGCTGGCGAAGATGTACCTGGAAGTGCACACATTTGTTGGAAGTGAAAAAAATATTCAATGTAATGACAAAAATTGTAAAATGCTGTGGAATTTCTTTTGCAAATAAAAATATACTAGAAATTTTCTATTAATGGTTTGTTTATTCAAGTGGGCAAAATATAAAGAAAGATTGCCCGTAGAGTGTCACTACACTGAAAAGTAAGCAACCGACAGCCTGTATAAAAGGGGGCCTGTGATTGGCTGTTACTTACGCGAGATTTGAACGGGACTTACATAGACATCGGATCAGATATAGTTAGGGCGGAATAAAAAAAAACACAAAATCAAAATAAAATAATAAAATAAAAGGGCATTAATAACAAAAGTAAACACAATTGGAACTATTTTAGGAAAATTAGATTCGCTTAAAATGTGCTACTGTAGGGTAGTATTGTTCTTAATTTTCTCATTTCTGATATCAATACAAGAAATTATCAGAAAAAATCTAAAATGAACAAATAAAATATTTTTGTGAAAACAAACCATTACAGTAGCACATTTTAAGCGAATCCAATTATCCCAAAATAGTTCCAATTGTGTTAGTAATAAAAAATAAAATTAAAATAAGTTTATAGCCAAAATAATTAAAGCCCGTACACTACATCAGATTTTAATCAGATTGGCAGATAACCCACCAAGAGGACGAAACTATTGGCTCCTGTGCGTGTTCTAAACTTGGTTGTGCATTTCTGTAGGGGAGTACGTAAATTGCAATATTTGCCAAGACAATAATATGTTATAGAGTAATGCGGAGCTCATTATCCTGAATGTGACACAGGGCATTCTGCACTGTCCATGTATTGTTAAACTTAGGCAATATGTTCATAACGCGCGAATATTCATATTCCGTTTTAAGTCTTGACCTAATACTTTGTTTGACAATTTCGAGAGGGTCACTAGACCCTTTGTTTTGCCGCTTGTTACGACGGCTGGAGTGAATCGCAACTTCAGCCATGCACGCTAAGAAGCAAAAAGTGCTTTGTGCCTGGCTAGAATGAAACTGTTTTGAGCGACGGGGTGGTAATATTATGAACCACCAACCAGGAATCCGAAAGTCTTGTTGAACCAGACGAGATGCGATGTTCGTAAAAAAGTAAAGTAGGTTATCATTAGACGAGCAATCAAAAAAGATATGTTGAAGAGTATCTACCTCATCACAGAAAGGACACTTATCAGAACTGTTCAGACAGGCTTTGAACAGAAATCTTCCAGTTGGGAACGCACCATGAGAGATACGCCACTGCAGGTCCCCATATTTTCTAATAACTGGTACTATATAACAATCATGGAAAATGGGCTTGACATTTTCAGGTAGACTCAGTATGTCACGCCAAAGAGTATCTAGTTTTTGTGGACGATGACTGACGTAGAGAATCTGAATCATATATTTATAAATTGCATTCCTTTCAAATTTATAAAGTGGTAAGTTAAGGTCATCAGAAAAGTGGAGTTTTGAAAGGTGTGAAAGAGAATGGTTGCACTCTTTTTTTACTTTTGAAATAGGTGTTTATTGTGTCTTTCCATTTAGTGGGAATGGAATCATGAACAACCTTTATACTGAGCTGAAGAATACGATGGGAGTGGATTTTAATTCTATCTGCCAGATCAGCAGCACCCAACCAGATATATTTTGTTTCCTGGACAAGGTCCCTGACTTATGATTACTCCTGTATCCACAAAGTGTCTAAGTTCAAACGGTTCATTTCTTATGGGGTGTAGAATGAGTGGATTGTGAAACAGTGGTTCGTTGTGAATATCAATAACGTTACTATCATTCAAATTACGCATTTTATCAACAGACTTCCAACACTGAAGGAGTTCACAATAAAAGGATGGCAGATTTCAATCCCATTTGATGTTAAGAGGAGAGTCAGTGTTGTTGCGCCAGCTACCAGCCCAAAGCCCTTCAGATTTTGCAGATTTATTTTTGAGTTTGATGCTCGCTCATACACTTGTAACCAGTGAGCAAGTGAACTAAAGTCCTGTTTACGAGTTATGAAAAATTCAACATCATCAGCATAAGCAGTAAGTTTACAATGCTGTTTATTGCTGTGTGGTATGACTAACCCTTCGATGTTTTTATCATTTCTGATTTTCTGGAGTAGTAGTTCAATGGCTATAACGTTGAGGGCAGTGGAAATTGAACAGCCTTGTCGAATACCCCTAGCCACTGTGATGGGTGCAGTGAGGGCGCAATTAACGCGAATCAGAGACTGGGCGTGTGCATAAATGAGACGAACGTATGAAATGAAGCGGTCACCAAAACCAAAGGCATAAAGTGTGTTAAAGAGATAGCTATGGTTTATTCTATCAAATGCCTTTTCTTGGTCTAGGGCAACAATGGCCAGAGGAGAGTTAGTAACGTTGGCATAGTCAATGCTGTCACGCAGGAGACTAATGTTATCATTAATGTGCCTGTTGGAAACGCTACAAATTTGGTCTGGGTGAACAATGGTGCCAATGATCCCGCGCAGTCGCAGTGCAAGCGTTTTCGTGAAGATTTTATATTAACTGCATATTAGACTCACTGGTCGCCAGTGTTTTAGGTTGGTGACATCACCTTGTTTAGGAAGGAGAGTAACAACTGCTCTAGTACAAGATAGAGGGAGCGCATTTTCGTTGATGGCAGCAGTAAAAACTTCACACAGATCTCTCCCAATAATATGCCAAAACGTTTGGTAAAACTCGTTTGGTATCCCATCAATGCCAGGCGTACGCCCGTGTGAAAGTATTTTGACGGTAGTGCTCATGTGATCAGTTCGTCAAGGTCGTCACGGTCGATTTCACTAAGCTTTGGTAGGTCTTCAAAAATGTTATTTTGAGCCTCGATGTCGATGTTATCGGGAGTGTACAGGTTATTGTAAAAATCATGTATGAGTTTGCGAATTTCAGTTTGATTTTCAGTGAGTGTGTTATCTTGGCGCCTGAGCTGAAAAATCGCCTTTTCATTGCCATTCTTTTTCTCTAGCTGGAAAAAGAAGGAGTGACACACATCACTTTCGTTCAGAAACTGATGTCGCGCACGAGTAGTAAGACCAGTGTTTTCATGTTTAACGAGGCGTGCAAGAAGTTCCTTCTTTTCGGTGTAGGTGTTGGAGAGCGGTGCATTTCGGGTAGTAGTGCGTTCAATGGCTTGGATTTCCATTTCCAAAACGTGTTTTTTCTGTTTTGTGTTTATCTTTTTTAAATGTGCAATATTGCTGGGTTAATAATTTGATTTTGTTTTTCCTGATGTCCCACCACGCCTGGATATTCGCATGATTGTTTTGGAGCGATTAACACTTAACACGCCCAAAACTCAGTGATAACAGCCACGTATTCATCATCTCCCAAAATCCCGGTGTTCATACACCACACAGGACTCTTATGTTTACCACCGTCTATAGCGATGATTATGCTGCTGACAAGAGAATGATCAGAAAACGCTAGCGCACCATTACTGGTATTGGTATTTTTAATTTTACCGCGCAAGCACTTGCTGATGTAAATTCTATCTAAACGCACCAGCGTACCACCACGACCCCAAGTAAAATTCAACGTGTTACCATGGTGCTGACGCCATGCATCACACAGTTTGAGGCGATGTAGGACGCATTTGAGCAGCTTGGCAGTGCGCATGTCAGGTTCTCTACCTTTATTTCGATCTATTTCAGGTTCAGTAGTGCAGTTAAAATGACAGGGTCGTTGTTTAAATTACTAATAAAATGTTCAAGCTTAGAAAAACATTCCATGCGCTCAGCGCCGTTGATGGGTGCATACATATTTATAATGTGAAATGAGATATTATTTATTTGAATATGGGCGTGCACAACGTACCCAGACATGATTTCATACTGTGATAAAATATTTACGTTTGCTGCTGGGGAAAACAAGATAGCTACACCTGCGCGATTAACGGTGCCATGAGAAAAAATACCAAGGCCACGCCACACAAGTTTCCATATGTTTTCATCTGATACAATAGAATGCGTTTCCTGTAACATATACAAATTGCATGGGTGGTCACGCTTAAGATATATTCAAATACACTATATCGTTTGAGAGCATCCCGACAGCCATTAACATTGTATGTTGCGCATGTTATTGAGCTTGCTATCATGAGAGTGGGTTTTTTTTTTTTTAAATCGGCCATAAAATTACCAGTTCTGATTTGTTGTTATATTTTTTTAATGAGTCTGTGAATGCGCGCATTGTCTGAAGTGTTCAACTGTTGGGAGTTTCGGTTGTCTATTAGGTGTCTAGCAAGTATCTTAAGATTGGGGCAAAATTCAAAGCACTTGTCTATAAATCTACGAGAATGCAGCGTGGACACCAAAAACTCTTTAATATTTTCATTTGATATAGCTGTTTCTACGGAAGCGTATTAGTGCCATACTCTTAACAAAATAATACAAAAACCTCGTTATAACGAGTTTATTTTTCTCGTTATAACGAGTTTGTTCTCGTTATAACGAGTTCATTTCTCGTTATAATGAGATTTTTCTCGCTGTAACGAGTTTATTTTTCTCGTTATAACGAGTTTTTTTCTCGTTATAATGAGATTTTTCTCGTTATAAATGAGTTTATTTTTCTCGTTATAACGAGTTTATTTTTCTCGTTATAACGAGTTTTTTCTCGTTATAACGAGTTTATTTTTCTCGTTATAACGAGTTTATTTTTCTTGTTATAACGAGTTATTTTATAGTTGTCCCAGCTGGTGTCATATGCTGTGCAATGGCGGATAGAGATGAACTGATTACATTTTACTTCCGCCTTGGTCTCAACTACAACGAAATATTGGTCAACCTAGCTCACAGGCACAATGTAATTTTAAGTATCCGGTCTCTCAAAAGATGGTTGCGGAAGCTAGGACTCTTCGGGAGAAAAAAATTCACCAATATCGACGACGTGGTCAGTTTTATTCAGAGACAAATTCAGGGATCTAACCAATTGCCAGGCTACCGATGGATACATTTAAAGTGTATACAAAGTGGACTTGTTGTGACCCAGGAAACAGTGAGACTCCTGCTGAAGTTGTTGGATCCTGTCGGTGTTCTTCTTAGAAGACGATATTATAGTAAAGGTCCGGATTTTTTGTGGCATCTAGATGGGTATGATAAACTCAAGCCATATAGAATATGTATCAGTGGGTGCATTGATGGATTTTCCAGATCAATCATATGGCTTGAAGCATATATAACGAACAATGACTCTAAAGTCATTGCAAGCTACTATGTAGAAGGTGTAAAGGCTAGACAAGGGTGCCCACGAATAATACGCGCAGACAGGGGCACTGAAAATGGCTATATTGAACAAATGCAAATATTTCTGCGGAGAAACCACACTGATTCATTCGCTGGATCTAAAAGCTTCTTATATGGACGGAGTACTTCAAATCAAAGAATAGAGTGTTGGTGGAGTACGATGAGGAAGCAGAATTCCAAGTTTTGGATAAATCTGTTTGCAAATATTAGAGATGATGGTTTGTTTTCTGGAAGTTTTCTTGATGTAAATCTCATCCAGTTCTGCTTTATGAATTTGATACAGGTAATGCTCATTGAAACGTTTCCCATGCACACTGTCGTATCGTCACCCATATGGTCCTGATATGTATGTAATGTCTCGTGATTTATCACTACCATTGTTGTGTGAAATGATATTTCATTGATTCTTTCGCAACGCTTCGTCTATCCCTGGCAGGTTTCAGGTTTCGACGATTTGACGTTTCAATCGTTCTGAAATGACTAAATCTTACAGATGTATTAGACTCGTTTGCACGAAATTGCATGACAAACCTGTAGACACTGATTTGTAATTCAGGTATATTATCTATTACATTTAACGTAACCCGTATTGTAGTTTAATCATGATCCATTTCGTAAAACTACACGAATTACCTCACCACAGAGCAATCCATTACTAATCCCACCTCGTCACATCTCGTTCTGATGGGTGTGTGGAATTTATACACTCCCTCAATCGCTAATAGGTATCCGCCTAGTTTAGATTCTAAATTAAATTTGGATGTAGACATTACATGCCATGAAGAAGTACTTATATGCGTTTATTTTCGTTTATTCAGTTATCACATAATAGTGTGTGGTACGTCTTTGTAAATTCCAGTCGCATCGAATCGTGACAAAATGTGCCGAAGTGGCCATTGCCTGTCGATCATTTGTCTGACGTCCAATAAAATAAAATACTTTTATACTTTCACATTGACACTTCTTTTCATTTCTTTTAAGGCGGAATTGGACGAAGTTGCCAGAATTTGGAACAGCCACAGGATTCGATCTTCTAGAAATCAAACAGCACCAAGCGGCCGCCCATTAATGATGTATTCAGTTCCAGAGTTGTATGAAACTAGTCATCAGATACGTGATGTCGATGTAGAGGAAATTTGCGTATGTGAAGGGGAATGCACTCCCAAATCGGAATATCCATGTGACGAGACTATATTTGAGCTTAGCTGCATAATTATGGAAGAAAACGGTTGGTTTAAACCCTCAGATCCGCTTGCCGCAGCACAACTTTACACATCGCTGAGAGGTGCATTCAATGCCGTTTTGTGAAACGTTGATACAGTAGCGCAGACTACTAAGATCATAGGCTCTTGTGTACGAAGTAAACATTGGGACCCTGAAATATATGCGACTGCTATGATATGAATAAAATATGAATGGATGCTTTGAGGCTAATTATCATTTGGTGCAAAGGCAATGTAACCATGGTTAATGATCTGAATCCTGTACCACAAAGTGGACTTTAGCACATATCTATGCTAATTAAATAATTTGCATACCAATTAGCAGTTTTCCAGAATGTGCTGTATCGACAAATATCATTATTGGATTTTGATGAATTTCACATTTCTGTAACCTACAAACACTTTAACTGTATTACTTAACTACTTGTATGAACTCCTTTTGTCGTCACAAAGCACATTTTAAGCACATTTCATATAGATGCATGTAATATCAGGATTGAAGATTTGAGCATCATTTTCAAAAACCTGTTTTTTTCCGCAAGATAAAGCTTTTGGCGTGTGTTTCTATATCAGGTTTCCTGAGCACTGCAAAGTATTTCCTAATAGTGCCCCTACATATCGGAGCACTTCAATTTGTAAGCTTTATTTGCCTTTTTCTTTGTATCAAATACAATCAGACCAGAGGCAAAGTTATTTGTGTCTTTACTGGCCAATATACATTTGCACTAGTGAAAACAGTGCAACCAGTTTTTTAAAATTCGTTTAAATGTATTTGAATGCATTTCAGTTCGTAGATATTAATACAATAAAGATAAAACCATAGATTAAGGACTGTCATGTAATTTCTGACCATTGGTGAATATGCTAGATAACGAAGTACTCAATTGAGATTCAATGTTGGATTTCTGTAGTGAAGGGATCATCATGGGCAATAAACAACTCTCAATAAACGTAGTGCCATTCACAAACATTACTTATTAATTCATGGTATAATCTTCAACAACACAAGTAATTATCTCACACTGACTTTTGCTTGCGTTATTCAGTGCACGAATCTATGTCGTTTTCATTCATTGGATTCACTAAATATACATGACACGAACAGAGGTGAACTAAAAACAAGATTCCAAACTTTGATTTAATGATAACACTCATAATAACAACATGAACAGAAGAATGTTTATAAAACGTGATATAAATATATATTTGTCTATACTACACAGGCATATAACTTACTTTGAAACAACCCTAACAATGGTATAATATAATATCAACAATGTCGAATAAGAAAGCGATCAGAAATCCGCCGGCTTTCTCGGAGGGAGGATTGTTGCTATTAATATGTGCATAGACGTATATTAGCATACATTTTCTACGTCATCGCCATGGTAGTCACAATTACACCAAGCACAACATGTTTCATCGGTGCATAAACCAGAAAGTTATATGGTAAAATCTTGGTAAAGACGCTAATTATGGAATAATATATGCAAATATGCAAATAAGCACCAACAATATATGTTGTCGACACCGCACCCATGATAGCACCAAGTGAAGATCGACAGAGAAATGAAAAAAATGACTTAGTCAACAAGCATTAAAATATGCAAACATATGCAAATATGCAAAATATCACACACACTACATGCTGACAGCACTGGACCCATAAGTTCAATAACCACACTAAGTTTGAAGTAACAAATATTACTCTATACGGACTTGGATCCATAATATCCCCTGCAGCACCTACATGCTGTGGGATAATAATGTAACTAATTTTTTCCTTGAAAACACATGATAGTATAGTAGGTTGGCTAACTCGCTCTGAAGTTGAATCAAGGCTTGCTTTTATGCATAGCCAATTGCAGTTACACTACAACTGTATAGACCAAAACAATATACTGTCATCTATATCAATATATCATCAAAGAAAACTTTGAATGTGTAGTAGCAAAGTGGTCAAAGGTCACCTAAGGTCAATTTGTGGAAAAAATGTTATGCCAAATAGTCCCCAATCCTCCAAACTCTTTACTATGCACGCAAGTGTTGCAGATGCGTAGATATGTAAAAGGTCAAAGGTCATCAAATTACCATCACAACATTTTTGAGAAATGTTTTGCCAAATAGTTGTCCCCAAACCTGCAAGTAATTGTTTGAAGATTAGATTTGAAGATATGTAAAAACAGGTCAAATGTCATCCAAGGTCACCCCAAATTTAGGAAAAAACATCTGGTCCTACTATAGCCGCCCACCATGTAAACATAATGTTTGTTAGTGTTGTGGATGCCAAGATATATAAAAGTAGGCCATATTGTGGAGGTTTCTTCAAAAGAGGCAGCCACAAAATTTACCCGAACAAGCCATACAGTTAAAATAAAAAACTTCAAAAAAATACCTAATTAGTACTAAATTGCACAAAACTTTTTTCAACTCTTTAAATGAATGTATAGCTTCTTCAGGCTAAGTTGGTAAACATTGACCAAAGCATTTTAAAGATAGCATTAGACAAAGGCAAGTGTGACGCACAGATAGGGTAACTGCAAAAGCTCTCGTGTTTTGTGCTTCGCACACACAGGAGCCAAATACATACTAGTATACACTGATTATGTTCCTTAAAAGCGCATTATTTTGCTAAAATAACTCAGAACATTAGAAAATATGTTTTTTTTAAACATAACCAAATGTGGCAGACGTTACGCAAATTAAGCAGATGCACTTTTGATTTGAATTTGAAACAAAATAATTTGTTGACAAATTCAGATTCAATTCATGCCAACTGACATACACATAATCTATGTATTCTATCACTAGTGTTATCTTACAATACTACATAAACACTGTCAACAGTACACATCCAATAATAAAAGAAAGGTAAATGTGGTTATTTACTAACTGTATGTAATAAATGATGAACTAAGGACATAAAGACTGTTTACAGATCTTTGATATCATTCCTGGTTCTCAAGATATATATTTAGTAGGCTTAATTTAGAGTATGCTATAAGGAGGTCGGACATCATCTCATATAATGCCAAAATTGAAATAAATGTTAATAACCATAGCTAATAATAAATCAAATTGATGGGAATTGTGTGTTGAGTAATAACTACAGTATTTCTGCCTATACAATTGTTGCAATGCCAACATTAATCACACAGAGACCCAATAAGCAACATTTTATTTCTGTGATTATGGTCATTATGACACATACTTTTTGGCATATAAATGTTAAAGATAAAACAACTGACCTTTACATGTGAAAACCTACTTAACATAATGACCACTATTTTGACCCATAATTCTTAGTGTTGCCATGGCAACAATACTATAAGCAGAAATACAATTGAAATTGCTCATACGATATCACACATACAATTTCAGACAATTTCATATATTATTTCTTAAGATCGGAATGACGTCTTTAGGCATCACATATGTCAGAGAGTATTTCTCTTCGAACTAAAAATGGCCAATCACCATACTCTAAATTAAGACTACTAAACTACGCAATATCTTGAGAACCAAGGGCAAAGATCCATAAATGGTTTTAATTTCCGTATTTTATACTGTATTAATGCATCCTGAGAACACTATGTTATATGGGATGGACAACAATCTAAACAAAGTCCATCACCCAAACATTTGCATCCAACACTGACTTAAATTCCGATCTGAACTGCAAAAAGTTGTCATATACTCTTGGTAGTTCAAGAACACATCCACACGTGTGTCCAACTGGTCTGTGTGCAAGCCCTGTTAAACTAGTAAATTGCACAGATATTTCATCCTTAATTAGTAAATCTGCACCTGTACAAAATCGCAGGAACTTCTTCAGCATGGATTCATCAAGTCCACTTAGAAATCTTTGCAGATGGTTGGCAACTTCATTTTCTGTACAAGATAAGTTGTCTGGAAATTTCAAAATCTTCAAAACCTTTCGTGCTGTAGGTTTCAGTTTACCATATATTTCTGACAACTCAGCATATGATAATGGCATACATTTGAACATTTGTTGCCAGCAATCAATAACATACATAGGTTCCTGTATCATTTCTTTGTGTGCTATCTCATCTACAATAGTAGCTATATTATGGCATGTAGGTAATGATTTGCATTGATGGCTATCAAGTATATCAGTCAATTCATCTTCATCTACACTGGTGAAATCATTAACCGCTTGCTGAATCACTTGGGCCTCTGACTCTGGTAAGAATAAAGCGTATGCTTCAGCTATGCTGATATGAACACAACCATAAAAGCAATGCTCAAGAAATGGTGGTGCCAGATTAACTGGGAAATATCCCTCTTGTTTCCATCCAAATTCTATTATTCTAGCAACTGACATCCACTGTTCCTTGCCATAGTCATGTCTAATGCATGGAACCTTATATGTAGAACCCATAGTGCATTGTTCGTAAAAAGAATCTCAGAATTCAGACAGACAGTCTCTTGTAACACCACCCGTGTCCTCGCCAGCTTCAGTAACACCATTTGGTAACACCATTTCAATAGTAATTATGTCAGTTCCAACTCGTAGTGAATCATCATTAAATGCATTTATCATTTCTTTCAAAACATTTCCACGGTGCGCACGAATAGTTCTTATAGTTACTGCTGGGATAGTGGCATTATGGTCAGTGGTTGAAGGACTCAAAGGGCCAAATTCAATTTCACTATCATCTTCATCAGGAATTCTATCATATACATGTAAATCTAATCCTGTTGCATTAATACCATCACTGGTTGACGGCTCTTGCTCATCATTCATCACATGACCACTGGTTGACGGGCCAAGATCACCGATAATCATATCACCACTGGGTGACGACACTGGATCACCTCTCACCACATCATCACCACTTGGTAGTACTGTATCTGCCATACCATTTACATCATCACTTACGAGTACACTGACATCATGCGAACAAACAGCTATACTATTGGATTGCATACAAGATATGCACTGCTTCACTTCAACTGCATTGACGTCATTTGAACCAAGAGATTCCCCAACGTTGCAAACTTGTGCTTTATTTTGTGTACGTGGTTTACGGGTACTGGCTAAATAAAAACGCAGTGAAGTCAGTTTTGTCTCAATGAACATCTGTCCTACAGTGATGTTCTCATCCACAATATTTTCCGTGAAGTCACAGATGTCAAACACAAAATCACTTTCTGGTCCCTTCGTTGATTGTCCATGTGGGAAAAACAGACTTAGTCCTTCTTTGAGCAAGTCAGTTTTGTTGGCTTTTTTATGAACTTTTAGTTTCCTTGTACCACCACCCTGCTTGGTCCGTACATGCTTACAGTAGCTCACATCTTTCATAATCCAACCAATTTCAACTTGCCTGTAATTTTTCTTGGCATTTAGGTTGCCAACCAATTTACTAGCGGTTGTTTGACGGGTTGGACAAGATAAACTGTCGTTATCATCAGAAGAATCACTTTTTTCAGATGATGTAGCTGATTTCAGTTTCATTTTTTTTCTCAGCTTCTGAAAGAGAAGTTGTTTGCGTTTGGCTTCAGGAGCGCTTCGTCTGCAAAACTGGAATATAGCCAGTCTATCACCATACTGTTTAATATACATGGCTAGTTTTTCATCATCCATGAATCTGATAACACTACTATCAATCTGAAATAAAATAAATATGATACAAAAATCAAGTCAACTGAGCCATACAGAAAAACAAGTTATTCTCTCACTTGAATAATAATTATTTATTTAGTGCAATAAACAAATGAACAATCAAAGAAAGCTTAGAAAGAACTCTCATGTACTGAGAGTATTGGAGACAAGAGACAATGTAACAGACCATCTATGTACCAAGTTTCATTGAAATGTGATTAGAATAAAAAAATTATAAATTGTTATGCTAATTATGGAAATAGTAGATTTTAACCCCAAACTAATCAGGCTTGCACATTGACCTAGAGCATTTATGTACCAATTGAATAATTAGTACTGTGAAAGCTTAAAATTGATTTAATTATGCAAATTAGCTAATTAATATGCACAGATTTTCACCTAAAACTAATCAAGTCTGCGCATTAGCTCAGAGCATCTATGTACTAAGTTTCATTAAAATCCAATGACTGGTTCTTTAGATATCAGTGAAACAGTCATGAAACAGTTAAAAATTTGCTAATTATAATGCAAGTTAGGTAATTAATATGCATAGATTATTACCAAAACCTAATCGAATCTGCGCATTGCAAAGATTCCTTTCTGTGCTTCGCACACGGGAGTCAAAAATATGATAAAACAAGTCTTACTAAATTACATAATCCCTATCCCCCTCATGACAATTTCTGTGCAATACCTACAACACAACCAGTATAGTACTTCTGTGCAATGTTTCAACTGAATCCATCAAAAAAATACTGGTAGCGAGGAATCAGCACGCACATGGAAAAATGTAAAATCTCAAAATGTAACCTAATAAACATGATCATTATCCAATGTTTGAATCACCCAGTTCATCTTCGAGAAACAGTTCCGGACATGTTTAACCATAATAAATAAGCAAATTTGATGACTAAAACTTTGAGCAAATGACAACGAAAATCTTTCTGCATCTGTACATCATCATACACTATATTTAGGTCAAGTTTGAATGAGATCGGTCAAAGCATGTTCAAGAAATGGCTCCGAGTGCACAAACGGACACAAAGATGGAACTCGTCTATCCGAAATTCATTTCAATTGTGTAAGAAACTTTGTGTGTAACTTACTAATAACACTAAATCTCCCAGATTGTGCACCAATTTTGAGTGTAATTAGTGTATTAAAAACAGTGTCTGCTAGGGTACATTTTTTTAGGACCATAGCATAATTTTGAAATTAATATCTGAAAACATGCTAATTATTACTGGTGCCCGAGAGGCAGTGCAAGTAGGGCATTCAGTGCCGTCTGTGTGTATCTATGTATGTGTGCATGTATGTATGTATGTGTGTACGTATGTGTGTTTGTTCACACCAAAAACAAGACCACCTATGGTGCTTACACTTGGCATGTACATTCACCCAGCCGAAAATAGAACGTGATATATTTTGGGGGTCAACAGGTCAAAGATCCAGGTCACAAGAACCATAAAAAATAACAGTTCGGGCTATAACATCTCAGCCTCAGGTGCTTAAACTTGGCATGTACATTTACCCTGACGGAAACGGGACATGTTATATTGGGAGGGGGGGGGGGGCAAAAGGTCAAAGTTCATGGTCATAAAGCCCCAAAATACAGTTTAAGCTATAATGCCACATGTCACAGGATAAAAAAAACACAATATTTTGGGATGTTACTTTACAGCCACAAGGACTACGGTGCTTATACAATTGCTTGTCAACCTGATGAAAACTGGTCGTGGCATAATATGGGGTTCTGGCTATATCGTCACAGGACCTAAACACAAAAGGTCAAGGTCAATCATATTTCTCTGAACTTGCAGTATTAAAGTCTGGTGGTCGTTACGCTGTGTCATGTTTGATATGGGTATCATAGCGACATATACAACACATGTAAAATAGATTATTTGTTTACTCGAAATTGGATAACGCACGATAACCTCCGGCCTTTAAATCAGTTCATTCAGATGTGTATTCATCATAATTATACGTTCTGTAATGAAATATATATCTGTCCTCAATTATGTATATCCACCCTGAAATAAGCTAGACCTGACATGTAGGGGTCAACGGGTCAAAGTCATGTTGTTCAGTACAGATAGTTGGTAATAAATTTGCTTCTGTATAATTATTACACTCTATTGGGCATTCCACTGTGTTGAATTTTTGGTGTTTAAGTTGCTTGATCATAAGTTGTAGTCACTATGTGTTTTTATTATAATATTATACATTATGCTGATCGTGAAAAATGATTATTTGATGGGAATATGTACTCGTAACTATCTGGCCATTTGAACATTGTCTAATGTCTGCTATAAACTTCCACTTCTACTACTGTCTACTGGGAGTGTCTGCTAGCTTCAGCTCATCCACGACACAAGCCAAACACTGGTCCTACCATCTGGGTTAAAAGACCCTAAGTGTCGCGTGTTGTCCGGCCCCCATACAGCAAAACTGCCTCGGGGTCAAATTTGCTTGCTAATTAACGGAGCATAAACATAACACACATCTGTTAAATAATCAATTCACTTTCCCCAGACTTACCTTTTCTCTGGCTAGCGCTGTTATTATTGTTTCATCTATTCCGCGTTCTCGTAAAAACTGGTTGAACTTATCATCATCTGCCATTGTAGACCAGAAAACTTACATAAAACATAAAAGCATGCCAATGAACCGGAAGTACATTCATATTTAAAATAAACGCTGAGGGCGCAATAAACTCGTTATAACGAGAAAAAACTTGTTATAATGAGAAAAAACTCGTTATAACGAGAAAAATAAACTCGTTATAACGAGAAAAAACTCGTTATAACGAGAAATTAACTTGTTATAACGAGAAAAAACTCATTATAACGAGAAAAATAAACTTGTTATAACGAGAAAAAACTCGTTATAACGAGAAATAAACTCGTTATAACGAGATTTTTTTTATTATTTTGCTAAGAGTATGGCACTAATACGCTTCCGAATGTTTCATTACTGTCAGTACACGTTGAAATCTCGGATATCGTAGACCCTTCATTGTCGCTACATTCACTAACAGGTTCCTCCATTTCAATATTTATTTGATCTGGTGGATTTGGTGTGTTAAAAAGGTCTTGAGACTGATCGGTTAGCCCACTTAAGTCAAGCGGGATAGCAGAAAGCTATGAGTAGCGCGGGGATGTAGTAGTGAAATTGAGTGAGGGTGATGGTGGAAATGAAGACAACACAGTGTCATCGGGTTGTGGCATAGGGTTGCACACTGTCACATTGTCATAAACATGTGGGAGGGGTTTGGAAGGCGAACAGGGTGGGGGAGGCGAAGGTGATGCAATAAGCGGGGAAGGAGGGGTTTGTACCCTCTCTTCATCAATTGAAATATTTTCTTCAATAGTTCTATTTCATTTTCATTCCATCGTTGCGCTTTTTGAGGATCGGTTCAGTCTTATTTTCATTATTTATGTTGTCACCATTTTGTGTTTCTCTGTTCACTGGCGATTTTGAACGCGTGCGCTTTTTTGTCGTGTTCTTGGTTGAGCCAGTAGCCATATCAGTTTCAATGTTTTCTGGTAGATGGGTCACAATGTTTTGTATAGCAGTATCAGCTGGTGTTGTAACATTTTTATCGGTTATGTCATCGTTTTCATTGTATCAGTGGTATTTAAGTAACCTTTTACCCGTTGCATGTCTGTTGTTGAGTTATTTTGATTACCATTGTTTTCACTGTGAGTCATTTGCATATCCATTGATTGTGATTTTGGACATTTTTCCGAGTATGCCCCTTCATCTTACAAGAAAAGCAAGTCAGTTCATCGGATAAAACATAAATGTTGTATGTTTGACCTTGGAATGTAATAGGCAATTAACCATTCAGATCTTTTAAATGAACATAAACCTGGCGGCGAAAAGACTTAACGTGTTTTAGTGTTGGATTTTTACAACCGAGTGGGGTCGCTCACACCGCGCTCATAACACGCCCATAGTTTGCCAAGGCGTCAGTAATACATTTATCTGGCACAAAAGGGGGTACATTTGATAACACATTTTTTGTTGAGGGACGGACCAGAGGTTCGACTGACACATGTAAATCTTCAACATCAATGCCAGCGGCAGAGACCATGTCAACCCATGAGACATTAGATAGAAAAGCACGGATCTAGGAGCCGTACCTACACACGAATTGGTGACGTCACAAAATACATGACCTTCAATCGGGGTCGTTTCCTCGGTATATACGAATTGGTATATACAGATTACAATAAAGATACTTAAGACATTGCACATAAGGTAAAACAAATCATGTGACAATATAATGATAATAACGGTAATAAATCCTAGCTTAACAGTTGAACAGAACGATCATATAGTCAGTCGGGTGACGCCGAGGGTCACGCACTTGTTGCAAAATGGCCGTGTGGTTGAAACTGGGTCATGGCGTGACGGGCGAGGAAGACATCATTAAACACTCTCAAAATCACAATAAAACGGGGAAGTGGTTGCATATTACGGCGTAGCCAACATGGGAAATAAAAAAACGCTCAATACAAACGACATGGGTTCGAATCACACTAGATACACACTCACCAGAACCGAACTGAAGCAATCAGAAACGAGCAATCGTTTTGGCTTTTCCGTTCAACTCATCGGAACACTGGAGTAGTTAGAAAAATGAACACCACTTAACGACCAACGTCGTGGCGTGGTACCCAAGCGTGCCATCAAAATAAAACAAAATTATCTTGAAAAGACAGTGGGTTCGAGTCTCGCTCAGAGCTACCGTAAAAACGTAAATCAAATAAACTGAAATCTCTCAAACCGTAAACAAGTAAGCAAAGAACGTCGCGAAAAAATAATAAACCTCACAAAACTCCACCATACAAAACTGAATGAATAAATAATAAAATAACTTACGTCTTAAACTGGACGACGAGCAATTTGTTCAACAGTTTCCAGTCACAAGAGATAAACAAGACCCAATTCAAGGTAAATTTTGTTAAAGCGTCCAAGGCGTTCCCTATATTACGAAAACAATTCAGGCAACAGACGAATATCTTCAGTGGTGTTGTGGAATTTATACTGTGTCTGCGGAATTGTTGATTGAGGGTTCGAAGTCAGCAGTTAACATTTTGTTAGAAAGTTTCACAATTAAATCAAATATCCAATGATACCAGTATATTTATTTCATTATTTTAACAACTTGCGATGGTGGAAGTTGGTCAAACACGACTTCTTACACCTAAATAAGTATCAAATATTTATCCACACATTTATTCTCTCAATTTAACAACCTTGTAGAGGTGGAAATTAATTAAACAACAGGTATTTACTCACAAATATAATGGTCAATATTTGTCCATACATTTATTCTCTCAATTTAACAACTTGTAATGGTGTAAAATTATTAAATGAGAGTTGTCTACACCAAAATAAGTCTCAAATATTTGTCCACACATTTATTCTCTCAATTTAACAATTTGTAATTGTGGGAATTAATCAAACGCGAGTTGTTTACACCAAAATAAGACTCAAATATTAGTCCATACATTTATTCTCTCAATTTAACAATTTGTAATGGTGTAAAATAATTAAACGAGAGCTGTCTACACCAAAATAAGTTTCAAATGCTTGTCCATACATTTATTCTCTCAATTTAACAACTTGTAATGGTGTAAAATAATTAAACGAGAGCTGTCTACACCAAAATAAGTCTAAAATATTTGTCCGCACACTTATTCTCTCAATTTAACAACTTGTAATTGTGGGAATTAATCAAACAAGAGCTGTCTACACCAAAATAAGTCTAAAATATTTGTCCGCACACTTATTCTTTCAATTTAACAACTTGTAATGGTGTAAAATAATTAAACGAGAGCTGTCTACACCAAAATAAGTCTAAAATATTTGTCCGCACATTTATTCTCTCAATTTAACAACTTGTAATGGTGTAAAATAATTAAACGCGAGTTGTTTACACCAAAATAAGACTCAAATATTAGTCCATACATTTATTCTCTCAATTTAACAACTTGTAATGGTGTAAAATAATTAAACGAGAGCTGTCTACACCACAATAAGTCTAAAATATTTGTTCGCACACTTATTCTCTCAATTTAACAACTTGTAATTGTGGGAATTAATCAAACAAGAGCTGTCTACACCAAAATAAGTCTAAAATATTTGTCCGCACACTTATTCTCTCAATTTAACAACTTGTAATTGTGGGAATTAATCAAACGAGAGCTGTCTACACCAAAATAAGTCTAAAATATTTGTCCACACATTTATTCTCTCAATTTAACAACTTGTATTTGTGGAAATTAATCAAACACGAGTTGTTTACACCAAAATAAGACTCAAATATTAGTCCATACATTTATTCTCTCAATTTAACAACTTGTAATGGTGTAAAATAATTAAACGAGAGCTGTCTACACCAAAATAAGTCTAAAATATTTGTCTGCACACTTATTCTCTCAATTTAACAACTTGTAATTGTGGGAATTAATCAAACAAGAGCTGTCTACACCAAAATAAGTCTAAAATATTTGTCCGCACACTTATTCTCTCAATTTAACAACTTGTAATTGTGGGAATTAATCAAACAAGAGCTGTCTACACCAAAATAAGTCTAAAATATTTGTCCGCACACTTATTCTCTCAATTTAACAACTTGTAATGGTGTAAAATAATTAAACGAGAGCTGTCTACACCAAAATAAGTATTAAATATTTGTCCGCACATTCATTCTCTCAATTTAACAACTTGTAATTGTGGGAATTAATCAAACGAGAGCTGTCTACACCAAAATAAGTCTAAAATATTTGTCCACACATTTATTCTTTTAATTTAACAGCCTGTAATTGTGGGAATTAATCAAACGTGAGTTGTTTACACCAAACTAAGTATTAAATATTTGTTGAGAAATTTATTCTCTCAATTTAACAACTTGTAATGGTGTAAAATAATTAAACGAGTTGTCTACACCAAAATTAATCTCAAATATTTGTCCACACATTTATTGTCACAATTTAACCACTTGTTAATAGTGGAAATTACTTAAACGTGACTTGTTCAATCAGTTGACATCAATGCAACTTACCCGCAGACAGTGCACAACAGAGTATCCTTATTGAGCAAATATAAACAGGAACGTGTCTTGGCATTAGGGTTAGGGTCGGGTCAGGTATGGGCAACGCAAATGGCAAACACCCAATTGGCAAAATGTACACTAACGGGTTATGCCATGTATATAGTTTACACAAGTAAAAACACAAAATTGCCAATTTTTTGGACAATTGTAACTCAATAATAGAAATATGTTGTATTTCTATATATATACACACTATATACTCTTATCAAATGCAAACACAACCAGTCAATTCATCGTGGTCTTGTGGGTCAGTTCTCTACATAGTGATCAGGAGTATGCGGGTTCAATTCCCTTGCCTGCCCATCTTTTTCTCGCAAACACTATTTGGCAATAAAGCTAAATATGACAACAAATTATTCAATTTGCATGACTACCCACATATAATAGCTCGGTTGATTTGTACTATGTCAGCAATGTGAGCGATCGCTGGTTCGAATCCAGTATGTTTGGTTAGATTTTTGAATGCTAGTGAAGACAGTGCTCCTATGAATAGGACTTAAATCCTATATCTTGTGTGAAGACACTCGTGGTACAGTGGACAAGACAGTGCGCTGGGAACTCAAAGATCACAAGTTCGAATCACGGAATTGACACTACTACAAAAGTCATGAAAGACGTTAAAAACATAAACAGCAGATTCAAAAACTCAAGTCAGAAAAACAGAACACAAGAATACTACCTCACATGGAAGGAAGTCGTCGACGAAGAACAAACACAGTTGACAGCTGTAGGTCACGTGCAACAACAGACTCGAGGAGCATGGCTGCTCTCCAACTGGTCCCTTCTTTTGTATTGACCCCCTAAGGATTACTGATCCCCCTTTCTAACTAACTCTTTCCCCCAAAATACTATATCGCCTCTTTTAAAATGTATTGACCCACAAATTAATGAATATTCATGAGCACATAAACTGCTACGTCATGAATAAATTAGCATAATTAAAAAAAAATTGCATAAAGTGTAGGTACGTCTTCTGGAGTCCTGCGGATAGAAAAAACAATGACAGATCGGTTCATGCGAGAGGCCGCCACAATATTAGTAGCCCCGATTAAATCAGCAATTGCCTCCACATAGGTTTCGACTGGAATTCCATCAATGTTTTCATACCTTATCGCATGATTTCTCGTTAACTGACTTGTTGGCGTTGAAGGTGGTCGTGTGTGAGCGGCAGCCATCTTGGTCGCCGACCACCTTGCCAAGGCAGAGGGAAGGAACACTCCAAAAAGCACCAAAATATGTTAAGGTAAACCAAAGTTACTCACGTAGTGACAATAACAAAAAACAGAACGCCTATAGCAAAAATCACAACTCAGACGGAAGCAAGACACCAAAACCAGGCGAAAACGCACGTAGCGCTGGAAACGACGTGCTCACTCGACCAGTATTGTATTGTGTTGTATTGTATCGTCATTGGATGTCCATGGCTTTTCTTGAATAAATGTATTCATAGCAAACAACTATTATATTATAGCATTTTATCACATCTCACTGCTGTTACGAGTGCTGTACGTGATTGGTTGAGAATCGGTCACGTGACATTGAATACAAATGGTAATACATGGCATATTGCCCGCCAATTGGATATTACATGTGTATATTACATGAATGACGTCACTAAAACTACTACGCAACGATATAGTCTAGTAGCCAAGGCCAGTATTTTTTGAGTTCGTGGACCCCTCCTGGCAACTTTATTTTGATTATTGGATGTGATAGTACATAAATTACCTTCATCATTTTTGGTGGATGCCAAACAAATTGCCGCATATTTAATTAGTTATAACACCTTGCCACCTTGAGCCCCCCCCATTTACATCCAAATGCCACTTTTTAGTCTATGCCTGTGACTGTGTATATCTACAGTCATTATTTTTTATGATGCATCTGGACAAGTTTTCAGCAAAATCCTTTAAAACTTGTTGAAGGTATAGAGGGCAATTTATTTATAAGTACTTAACTCCTAAACTTAAGTCAAATCCAAATTGAAATGGCTTTGGCAAGGTTGGAACATACACATTAAATACACAAAGCCCTACATACCGTGGGTTGTATTTCCAGCTGCTAACCAAGGTAACAAAGAAAATTCCATATTGGATGAACAGATTTCCCTGAAGGAGTGTGTTCAGATTGTTAACTTCATATTGCATATACAATATGATATACATAATTATGCTATTCATTGATAGCATTCAATGTGGTGATATATAACAGAAAATATGGCAAGAACATACGTTCAATGTTGGTACACTCCGAGGAACAGCGACATGCTGGTGTACATGTCATTTTAACTTTACGACAGCCACAACGTCCTGTACAATCTTTTTTGCATTTACATGTTGTCAATTCCTGTAGAACAGTTGGAGCTGCCGATTGCTTCATCAACACTGGTTCACAATTTTCATTCCATCCATGACCACATGGTGAAGGTAATTCAGGGTTTCCATCCAGACAGCGAATCCATATTGCTGCTTGTTAGTTTGCCATACAAACATGCTGTTGAAGGGTATCCTGACATGGTGGTAAATATGTATTTCGCTTTTGAGTTTTACAGAACAAACTGTATCGTAATGAATTAATTGGAATGTCGTCACAGCGAATCTTCTTATACAAAACCACAATCAATGTTTTTCCAAGATTCTGTGGAAGATCGGCGCATGAAGTAGCTATGGTTAGAGCAGTTTTCTATCCAATTCCAGCAAATCCAGATGTTGTGTCTGCTCCTGTTAATGCATGTAAAGCTGGAAGGATTTTAGCTAATCATCCAAGTGCTCTGCTTATTTCTGAAATGTTAATATACCTAAAGTTGGCTTTCACGCCTGCTGCAAAATACACTGTTCCTGCCAATCTTGAGGCACTGGCAATGCATAAAACAGCCACATCTGTGTCTTGACTATGCACAATCACAGTTTCATAACCTGTATCGAAAGCATGGTTAGCATGAAAGACAAGTCTTGTGTCTGCCTCTTCAGGTGAACAAGACAGACTAGGAATAATAGTTGCAACAGAGTTGCTTCTCAGGGCAGTGCAGGAAAGTCCATTAGCTTTCTGCATTCCAACCAAAAAGACTATTTAGTCAATTTCTAGTAAATGAGCAGAATGCTCTAGTCAAAATTTATGAAGAAAATCAATTAAATTGATCTTATTCGCAGTGACTGAAATAAATTTCCTCCATTGTTTCGGGATCAATGTCTGTGGCTCATGAATGTGAATTGTAATTCCACCAGATTTGGTTCGGCGAGACCTCTCGCCCAATATAATTGATTTCTCAAAATACTGATCACTCACAATATCAATTCTTGCCACAGACTTTGATGTTACCAGAATATAATCAAATAATTTATCTCCATACTCTCTGAATGATTGGCAAGAATGTGCAAGTTGTCCTGGGCTTTGAATGACGACCATAAGGTCGAAGAAAACACACCACTTACATTTGTCAGAGATAGAAATTGTGTTGCTAGCATGTACATTTGCAAATTGTTCAATCTCATGTAAAAGATTTTCTTTCTGGGTCTCACGTAGTTTCCCATCGGATGTAGCAATTGACAGAGGTATATTGGCTAGTTCATACTTGAAAAGTTCTTTCAGACTGAATTTCCGACTTTGAGCAATGACTACAAGTCTGGAAAATAGTTCTCTATCTGCAAGGGTCAAATTTTGAGTAGACGATTTTTTGGACAGGCTTGCAAAGGTATGTATTTTATTGCGTTTAATCTTGTCAAAGAACATTTGTCCTTGTGCAAGACGATTCTGTACAAAGTTACAAAGAGCTTCTTTACTTAGGGTGCAAGATCCTAGGAGGCATTCTGAATCTTGTTCAGACAACTGACAACCTGAGGCAATGTTTGAAAGTGGGGATGGGTCATCAATGGAAAATGGATTTACCCACTCTTCAAACTGGTTATATATCTTGCAGACAATATCATTATCTCGAGCTATTGTATTTTTGTGTAGATCTTTATTGTTTGAATTTGCGTCAATATTCATTTCAAGAACTGTTCTAAGATAGCAAAGAAGATCAGCTCTGTAGTGTGCATTAAGTATCCAGCGATGAACACTTTCTGCCTTGTTTGAAAATCCAACAATACCACCACTTGTTTTGCTATCTCTGTTCAATGTCTGTTCCAGTGTCTGGTCAACTGGTATTTGTGCAAACTTTTGGCAGGATCTTGCAACTACAAATTCGCCATTTATAAAATGTTCATGGACACCAGGTGCTCTATTTTCAAGCTCCAACATTTGTACATAATAAAGAGTAGCATATCGTGAATAATTATGTCTATCAAATGCAAAAAAAAATATGGTACCATTGATCTCAGAGATGACAGATTCATATTCCAATTTCCTTCTTGCTCAGCTCTAATGCATGCTAAAAGAATGTCAACCATTTGAACATACTCGAGCCAGAATAAAAACATTTGTGACTGGGATGATTTATCCTTAACGGTAGCATCTCTCAACTGCAAAAGAGAACCCAGAAGTTTAGTTAAGTCTTTAACTGCATTGGGTATATCAGGCCTGATAATTGTCATCAAGATCTTCATACTGTAAATTGTTATGCAATAATCTTTCAAGGGCCTCTAACACCAACTTATGAGCCCGCACAGCTCTATTATAAGATCTTCCAGTCATGATACCTGGGACTGATCCTTCTGCAAATGCTCCACTTTCCACCAACAGATCTTCAAAGCCACTACATTCCATTCGTTTACCAAGTACAGCGAGGAATGCAAGCAATATATGAAATGAGCCCATTCTCAGTACAACATTTTGAAATTCATTTTTCTTTTCAAGAACTACATCCATGGCTTTATAGTAAATTGCTTGGTCTAAAACTAATTTAGTGTGTGTCTGTCCAACACGTTTAGTAATTTTATCAGCTATGTCCAGCACTGTGTACACAACATCATACTGTGTTGTCGATGCATTGATCACAGGGCAATAACCTATGACAGATAACACTGGCGAGTACGAGGAAGCTTTCACGTTAAAGCCAGTCCATTCAGGAATGCATGGTTCTGGACAACCAGGTAAAATTTTTGGACTGTAGCACTGGACATGGTCGTCTTCGGGGCGGTAAATACATTTTCACATTAGGTTCTTTGACCTTTTACGCACATAAATGTCATCCATGAAACTACCAGATAATAATGGATTATTGCTCTTTCGCTGTATTACTATCATATTGGTACAGTGTGTGGTATTTTTACCGTCCACAGTCTCCTCTGTGAAGTCATTGTTGTCTGCAGCGATTTGTGTGAACACATCAGCCTGTACATTGGAAGGAACAATTACTTCTTCTTCAGTTACCTGTTATTGTTCTGTCATAGAAGTTTCGAATCGAAGCAATTGGTCATATGATACGCAATGTCCAAGCCTATTCAGCAATGTAATAAGTTCTTGGCTTCGGGTTATGTGGTGGATGGCATTAGCAACTGCAATATGTTTTGAGGTATGTTTGCGACCATTAGATGTCACATGACCAATGGCAAGAACATGCTTATAGCGATCGTCAGCTGCAGAAATCGGAGGGTCCATCAAGTTGGAATTACTAGTTCCTGCGACCAGCCACTGAAGAAAGAGCAAAAGGCAATATCCTACTTGGTTCTCCATTTCAGAAACATTAATATCTTCTGGATCTGGTGGTATGTTCTGTAAGCCTTTACCTCTTTTATTTCTGCATTCAGAATAAGTGCTGCTCTAATAAGAACAGCAGTCTTGTCATCAATGTCAAGCACTGGTGCATCAACATTTAACACTGCATCTACAGCCCGTCTGGTTATACTGTCACTGGCAAAAACAAGCTCACTTTTGTTTCTTGATTCAGGTCTGTGGAAGGAAATTAGTGTACCATAATTCTGTAGAAGACGCTCCTTTACTCTACCAGACCTGTAGTTATGTGCTTCCACATTAAATGTGCATGCAATTTGTCGTTACCTATCTCGTATATTTGTCAGTTCATATATATGGTGCAGCTGAAAAGTCCAACATCAATTTCGAATAGCAGCATACTAAATGCTTTGCTGTACTCATTTCTTGTTTCATCATCAGAACTTTTGATGCGAGCAAGGTGATCTGTAGATGTAAATGTTTGATAACATTTCTTACGGTACTTTCCCTCATATGCTATAAGATCATAATCTCCTAGTCGATGTTTAACAATTTCATTATTCCGTAGCTCAGCAGCATTTCATAGCTTTTCTCCTGCCTGGTAAGTCAGAATCTGACAAAGTGTCTCTTCTGACTTTCCACAAATCGAACAGTTTTGCCACTTAGGGTCAGATTCTAGAGCAGATCAAGTGAACCTAACTGGATTATGTCCACTTGAACTCAGGTGAAGGAGATGAGACTGTTTCTGCTTAATGCGATTGAGCTTTTCTTGACTCGCGAATGTTGAGTAACAATCTTTGTGCCATTTTGCACCATATTCAAGAAGATTGTCAATATTTTGTTCCAAACACTTTGATGGCTCTTCATCACACCTGATTTCTATGGCAGCTTTTATCGTTTTCACACCATAAATAGTACCACATCGTAAGGTTTTACTTTTACCTTGACAAAAAATACATCTTGACCAATCTGTTGACATTCTAGCTTTTTCAGCAGGGGGAGCTTGTCCTATTGGTGCGAGTCCCTCCATCTTGTTGGTAATTCACAGACTGTATGGTAATTTTTAGAGGTTTCTGAAGACCTGACAAAGCAGAAATAGTGTAATATGTGTTAGGACATCCTTCTTCGTTTGCAGCATTGTATAAACATTGTTATCTTTAATGCTTACTATAAATGTGTATCTAATATATAAAGATTGTGAACAGTTCATTTTTTCAATAGAAATAAATACCGACCTGATATACAGAAAATCATCTACAATATACTTCTATTGTCTTTGTGTATTCACTGCAAATCCAGCTAACTGGGAAATGGTGAGATTTCTTGTTGGATGAGTGTTATCAAGGGTAGATAACTAAAGCAACTGAATGTAAAGCAACTGAACGATCTTGGCAATTATCAACCCTGTTGGTAGAAATCCTCATGAATCACATTAAATGGCAAAATGTATAGTTTAAATATTGTGCAAAAAAAATGGACCTTGTTTAGGTTAAAGAAACAAAATCTCCTGGAGCAAAACATTATATTAATCGCAATTTTGTTCAAACGCACATATCTGCGTCCCTTCGCGTACTCATTAGAATTGCGTTCCACATATTTAAATCTACAAGATGAGATTTGCATGGGATCTTGGCTTCATGACTATACACAAGGCTGTGTATCTCACTGACCCCAAGTTATCCACTCCCTGGTATTGATAATGTCTTTGACAATGCTCGAAAATGTAACAACTCAATTTCTAGTTTGAGTGCAGATTTCAAGATGCAAAAAATAAATCCAGCTCAGTATCTCTTAATTTATATGAAAAAAAATAACGGACACGTCTGTTAGTATTTCTTAAAGGTTGGTTTTGGTAACATTTGTGTTCATCGGAGATCATATGTAGTTGTTAGCTGAAAATTCAAAATGGCCGCCAGTTATGTGAACTTTGACCTAAATTACTAATTTTTCATAACCATATATTAGAAAACTTCAAACTACTCCATTAAGATTTGGTCACTTGTGAAGCCACAGGAGAAGAAAATACAAATAAACACTCACATGCCTTTTCACAAAACCATTCATTTTGATGAAATTAGGGGGCGGGGTCAAAAGTGTCATAACTCATTAAATATTCAATATTTTTCCTGGCATCCACCAAAAATAATTAGGATAAGAAGTGTACTTTCATGTCCACTGGTCAAAATAAAGTTGCCCGGAGGGGACCACGAACTCATTATATAGGGCCCTTTTCCAAATTGGCTACTAGACTATTATTATAAATTGAGTAATTCACACTGCTGAAACACGGTTACTGAAAAAGAGCATCCATAGCTGAAAATAACGTTTACTGTGTGTATTTAGCAGTTTTTTTCAGCAAACAATGTGTGCTATTAAGTAATGTGAAATTTGTTATAATGAGTAATGTGAAATACATAAAATAAAATATTATATACAAATATAAGTGTTGTTATTTTGTGGAGTGATATGGTAGATGTGATTGTGCATGGTGGATGTCTGCTCGATATGATAAAATAACACATTGACATTCGGCCAATATCACGATTTGTTGTCTGCGCTCGGGCTGTTGATCAAGACTTCGGTTCTGGCATCATCAATATTATGGTCATGACCACCATCCCTTGGGCAGGCAACAAATCGTGATATTACCCTTCATGAACATGTGTTATTATTTAAATAGCAATACCAGTGGATTGTATGACGTCATTCAAGTTACAGAAGATTATTCGCGATAATGTATCCCATTATTGAGCAGCAATGCCCCGTGCCATGGATATGAATGTTGTTTTCGAAATTAAGGAGGAACTATTTAAAAGGGAGGGAAATTATTAGACAACAAGTATTTGATACTAAAATCGGTATCAAATAAAATGTCCTATTGCCATTAACAGCGGATTTCAATATGGAAATCAGACAACTATGTAAGGGCATCGTAGACTACTCTGTATAGTACGCTGAAGAACTTTCGGTTGAAGCGTTCTGCTTCTAGATTCCGCGACTGATGCGCTGCCCTGGTGGCTTCCCAACTAGATCGCCCTATTGTGTCGATGAAGTGAGGTTAACCGAGGGTGATTTATCCAAGCAAATACGATAAACGAAGTGGGGGGGGGTGTCCATGAGTACAGGGAGGTAAATTTTGTTTGTTGTAGTGAGTAGTACTACACAATTTGCGAAACGAGATCGACGAAATACCGACGTGACTTGTATTTACTCAGCGTCCGAGTCGACCTCCCAGTAAATGTCAAAGTCCGGGCACAGTTTGCATGAACAAATGAAAGTATCCGTGTTCTTATGTTTTTTTTATTTATTCAATCTTAACATCATTGTTCGTTCTCTTCTAGGATGTCTAGCACCTACTAGCTTTCCACCATGTCTGTTCGCTCGCTACGCCTGTTGTTTCGTTTGGCTTCATAGTATTACCGCACACTCACCCCTAACCTCAAAATCCAGTGACCCCCAGGCCCCTACCCACTGTCGATCCAGCCAGACCACAGTGGCGAGCTGGCGTAGCGTTGTGCAATGCCTCGGCGGATACAAAGACGGCGTACCAGTCAAGGTGTGTCCTTTACTCGGCGATCACTACAACGCTATTCCACACCACACATCATTCACTCGTCCATTCGCAATGTAAATGATTTAAATACAATAATATTTGATGGATTAAAAACTAGTTTCTTTGCTATATGAGATTATGAAAATAATTTCCAGAAAGACATTTTAAATTATTGAGATTCACGTGAGCTTTCGCCCATCATTATTGTTTAAATAACACATGCACAGAAATGGGGAAGATAGAATTTGTATAAAACGATATTTGCTGCAGCAACTGTGACCATGTCATACCAAAACTCCATATTCTCTCAACTACATGCTCAACATAGCGCATTTTTATCACATACATCCAGTATCGTGATTTATATTTAAAGAAGTTTTCCTATTTTGATATAATACTTACACATGGTAAAACAGCATATAATGTATGGGTATAACCTGGTTAATATATATATATTATTAGCACATATCTAATGTTATTGGCATTGCACATATTACAGAGCGTTTACCTGCAGCTGTCCATATCATGGGAAAATAACCGCCAAGTAAGAGAAAACACGTGGAGGTAATTTTTGAACCAAAAGTAACCTCACTGTAGAACCAACCTCACTCCCATGGTGAATGTTAGAGTGCAACTTCCTCCTCAAATTTAAAATAGATTTTTAATTTCATTGCCAATAATCAGAAACCGTGTTCTATTCAGACAAACCAAGTAGTTAGTCGCTCTACTCACTGAGCTAAGCCGTATGTGACCCAAGATAAATAATCCCCGGTTGTATGTTACATAATTAACAGTGTACATGTGCACATTATTTTTGTCTAAAAACGATAGGCAAATAACCAATAAATATCACACCTGATATATGTATGTGTGAACTACATGTTGTACTTCATCACAAATCACGTGCTAAGCGCATTCAGTACAGTGCATATGCATCAACAAAGTCTGTAGACCTGAGATTCGTTGTTTTGAATCCAGGGTGCTATGCTACTCAGAAAAATTCTTCATTTTTAAAAGGCGAGGGGAAAGTTTTACTCTATGCCTTGATCGTATGATAACAAACACTTCCCCAATACCATTCTGCTCTAATAAATGCAACAAAACTTATCCTACTCACTCGCTACTTAACAATTATATTGATATTATATTGATATTGAAGTTGAAATCGACACTCTGCGTCGGAGGGGGAGAAAATAACATAAGTTAAATATTTACCATCTCGGAATTTGGGGTGGCGAATTGTATATTTATCATATGCATAGACCTGCAGCTTCTCTGCCATACCATAGTCTAACATAGACAACCCGGAGCTGCTAAATTGGTCTGTACTTAGACTCACATGACTTTATAAAAACAAAACAAAACACGCACACACACACAAGCAACAACACCCTACAAGGTTATTTTTTTAATTACAGATCAAGTGTCTGTTTATTCCTTACCAAGTCACTCTCAATGAGGTAAGCTAAACTGTTCTTGCAGGTGAATAGCTGTATATCTTGTATTATATTTGCTAAGTATGGATTCCATGTTCACAGCAGCTGTAATCAGCAGATGTTTACTTCATAGGTAATGAATTTCAATTGTTTAAATAATTCTTCAAATTAAATTCGGTAGGAGGACTGAAGTCACTGAAACCAAACGAATATAATTATTATTTTTTCTTCTAAAGGAATCACCACTTTTTTGTGTTCAAACCATGTCAGCTACAATCGTATTCTTCTAAAAGAAATGTTTTTACTTGCTTTTCATTCAGAAACTCATGAATTCATGAGGCTCATATACATATATATATATATATATGTGTGTGTTTGTTTTATATTTGGTAAATTTAACTTATTCAGAACCATAACTCGCAATGCATTAACATTTGATATGAATGTTTTTGTCTATTATTCTTGTTTATTTTGTCTCAAAATCACAAATTCCATATTTTAGGTGAAAATTTATATTCAACTTTTGATGAACAGGTTCCTTTTCATGATTATCTCATAAAATGTTTAGTGAATATTTTTTCAAATGTTGGTCGAATACCTAACTCTGCGTGCATGCCTTCAAATTTAATAAGAAGTTTTTTTTAAGATGCAGCAAAAATGTATTTTTTTTATCTTCAGTCACTGTGCTTTTGACTTCTAATACAAAACGGTAACTTTGAATGCATTCAAATTTGATATGCAAGTACATCCGATGGTTGTTCATTTCGTGTCAGCATTTCAATTTCTCTAATTTTGTAATGTTGGGTTAAAATTGATATTTTTGAGTACTTCTTCAAAACTATAATTCTGAATGCTTGGGAAGTTCGCTTTCAAATTTTGTTCATTTCATGTCAAAATGTTTGGTGAATATTTTTATGAAAATTGGAATTTGACTATATTTTCAGAAGAGATTCAAAAAAATCATACATCCGTGCCATGGCTGGTTCTCTCAGAATTGTTATTATGTACGTGGAATTAATTTCATGTCAAACCTGCTATTCTTTAAGAATATGTCGGTATACTCTCAAATTTGATATGCAAGTAGCTATGGCTGTCACACAGATTTGTTCACTAGTGTCAATACCACATATTTTGATTTTTTAGGCCATATTTAATGGTTTAATTTCTTCTTCAAAGCCATAACACAGTGTTTTAAAATTTACATACAAGTACATGGTGCAGTTATCTCTTGAAGTTGTTCATGCATGGGTAGCCTATATATCTTCAATATTATATCTTCAATCTAAAAAGAAAAACAATTCAGTAATAGGGACCACAGAATTAAGTGGCAGCATCTGACCCTAGTTGTCATGGGTGTCCCTGCGTTTTGGTTATGCAGGTGGTCTGACACCTTGATCGATCCTACACATCCTGTCTATTAAGAAAAACACCAAGGAAACGAAAGATTAGCATAGAGGACAGAGTTCTCACTAGGAAAAATGACACTGATTTCACATTATGATTTACGTTTATTTTAAACCATAATATAAAAGTGACATTCTGCCCATGGTTCATGATGGGCAGTACAATTTTCTAATATTTTTGTGGAAATTTTTATTTTTGGTTAATTTTTCCTATTCTTTACAATCATATGAATTGTCAACTATGTTATGTGTTTGTGTTGTTTAACTACTGTTTGTTTGAGTCACTACATGTACCTAATATCCAATACTGATTGCTTTGTTGAATTGTATTCTAGTGTATTAGTATTGCTTCTGTATTTCACTGACAATAGAGCAGTTGATCATCAGGCCGCTTGTTATTTTATGGCTAACTTTAGTGCACACTGAATTTCACACTAAATATGAATGCAGTCATTGCATGAATGCACTTTTAAATCCCAGCAACACACATACAGCCACACACAACTAGTTGATTTCAAGAGAACCAGCTTTAAACAATTAATCTGGAAGTCAATGCTTTAATAGTCTTTTTTTCTTTCTTAAGAGCATGTGTTACCAATACATGAACCCATACATTTGAAGATGTGGTATGAGTATCACATAATGTTCAGATGTAGCCAAAAGTAGTTTTTTTTTCATATGTAAAGCAAATTTGTAAGTATTGTGTTGTTTTGTCTTTAGCAGTGAAATAAATTTAGTTGCGAGGTTATCATTATGAAAATATGTTATTTTTAATTGATGCATTTTCCTTCAAATTTTAGAACTTAACCCAATTTATTCTTGTCTCCACAGAAACTGAACAAGCGTGTAACAGAATTGAACAGAAATAGGTCAATACCTGAAGGAGATAAAGAGCTATATACTAGTGCAATGAAAGTGGGATATATGTCCAGTGAAGTGTCTGGCAGCGAGGATGATGATGAAGACCAGAGAAAACTCCTCGTTATTAACCCACTTCCATGGCGTTCAGTCATACTGAACAATTTGTTCAAGTATCTTGGGAAAAACACGCTAAACGCGTTCAGGCTAAGGGCATGATGCAAGAACGCTGTCGAAGAAAGGTGGGAGCCCAGTCGACTAGAGATAACTCTAGAAATGCACCAAGGTTCTCCTTGACTGATTTTAGCAGTGGAGAGGAAGAGGGCAACAACAACAGTCAAGAAGGTGAAGGAGAAGTTGTCGCTGCTGAATGATATTTTGGCAAATTAATTTTGTGTTTCAACACAAATAGGGAACAATTTTTTTTATTCTATCAGAGCTTTTTCCAACTTTTCAATTTTTTCTGGTTGATTGATTTTTGTTTTTTAAATGTAATAAATGTTAATAGTGCTGTATATTTTGATTTTGTTGTTTCTACAGATGCATCGCTCCCCCATCCCGGTTAACCCAAATTCGCTGCTAATTCCCCAACGTGTCCCAATCCTGTACTTTTACTCATTAAAGATGCAATGTGGACAAATTGAGGCATTTTTAAGGATCTTTAAAAATCTTTCTTTAATGGCTTTGTTAAGAATCAATATTATATGACTTATTGAAATAAATGTGCACTTTGTGTACCAATCTTAGAAGTATTCGTACACAAAGAAAGGACAAAGGTTCACTTGACCTTACCTTTTCTTTGCCAAATGAATACTTCTGGGATTGCTAAAAAAAGTGCACTTTTATTTCTTGATGAATCATATAATTGATTCTGAAAAATTGTAGTATCAACGGAAGATTTTTCAAAAAATTACCAAAGTTATTCATATTGCTTCTTTAATTATGTCTCAATCTGGTGATATCACCCCATTATCTACATAGGTGAATATGGTAGAATGTGATGGATGGACCAAATAGTTTGATATAGATAACATGTCCGAATCTGATGTTATCACCCCTGTTATCTACATAGGTGAATATGGTAGAATGTGGTGGTTGGACCAAATATATATATTGATATAGGTAACACAGCACGAATCTGGTGTTATCACCCCATTATCTACATGGGTGAATATGGTAGAATGTGGTGGTTGGGCCAAAAGATTGATATAGATAACATGTCCGAATCTGGTGTTATCACCCCTATTATCTACATGGGTGATTATGGTAGAATGTGGTGGTTGGACCTAATAGATTGACATAGATAACACAGCACGAATCTGGTGTTATCACCCCATTATCTACATGGGTGAATATTGTAGAATGTGGCTGTTTAAATAGATAGTCCGATATAGACAACGTGGACTAATGGTGTGATGATGATCAATTAAACTTTGTAATAATTATGTAAAACATTGTAATAGTACAGTCATTCAGAATTGAAATACAATAGACTAAAGGTGTGGACAAGTCCTCTATAATACCACAGTTGAATATTAGGTGAATCACTAGTTCACTAAAGTAGGGAAAACAAGGATGAAGATGGTATCTTCACCCCAATAAAACGTCATTCACCCTTATTGTGAATGACGCATTTCGTGCTGTGGCATGAACCGTAACAATACTGATTTGAATAGTATATATTCTGATTTCTCAGGAAACAAAGAGTTTCAACGCGATGCATGTCAACGTCAAGACAACGTATGTTTCATAAAGACGACAAAAACGGGTAGTACAACATTGTCGTCAATACTCAACACATATGGTTTGCATAGGAACTTGTCATTCGTCCTGTTAAAACAAATCATAAAAGTGGACATTTGAATAAAATTAGAATAACCGACGAAAGCCCTAACATTTTGTATTAATTACTGAGTATTTTGATGAATCACTTGTACTTTATAAAAATAAGTTGTGCTGGGACTGGAATGATGTAGTATATTTAATGAAAAACGCGCGACCACCAGAAAAGAAAAAAGTTAATTTAATAAATGGAGTTGAAAGGCAGATAAAGGATTAGAATTATGCCGACTATCGACTGTATCAGCACTGCAACCATACATTCAGGAAACTGGTTGAAGATTATGGGCCAACATTTCATAAAGACCTTGAAATATTAGCATGCACTTGACAGAGACAACTGCCTATGTTGCAAAAACGTCAAATAACTTCGAGACTGGTCGATGGCTATATATATATATATATATATATATATATATATATATATATATATATATATATATATATATATATATATACCTCTGCTTCCAATACTACACCACGATGCCAGTTAATGAACAACAACCACGTAGTCAGAAAGATTACAAACAACCAATCATCAAGATACTATTTTCGCAACACAGAATGTATGAACCCAATCATTTTGTCTCGCCTTCCCGGCTTGAAATGCAGCATGGGTAAAGCCAACTGTATAACAACGTTACATTTAGGATTTAGGGTATAAACAGGATAACGAGGATATTCACATTATTAATCTTCTAGTCTTCTACTATAAACTAATGATATTCACATTATTAATTTTCTAGTCTTCTAGTATAAACTAAAGATATTCACATTAGTAATGTTCTAGTCTTCTAGTATAAACTAAAGATATTCAGATCATTAATCTTCTAGTCTTCTAGTATAAACTAAAGATATACACGTTATTAATCTTCTAGTTTTCTAGTATAAACTAAAGATATTCACATTATTACTTTTCTAGTTTTCTAGTTTAAACTAAAGATATTCACATTATTAATCTTCTAGTCTTCTAGTATAAACTAAAGATATTCACATTATTAATCTTCTAGTCTTCTAGTATAAACTAGATATTCACATTATTAATTTTCTAGTCTTCTAGTATAAACTAAAGATATTCAGATTATTAATCTTCTTGTCTTCTAGTATAAACTAAAGATATACACATTATTAATCTTCTAGTTTTCTAGTATAAACTAAAGATATTCACATTATTACTTTTCTAGTCTTCTAGTATAAACTAAAGATATTCACATTATTAATCGTCTAGTCTTCTAGTATAAACTAAAGACATTCACATTATTAATCTTCTAGTCTTCTAGTATAAACTTAAGATATTCACATTATTAATTTCTAGTCTTCTAGTATAAATTAAAGATATTCACATTATTAATCTTCTAGTCTTCTAGTATGAACTTAAGATATTCACATTATTAATTTTCTACTCTTCTAGTATAAACTAAAGATATTCACATTATTAATCTTCTAGTCTTCTAGTATAAACTAAAGATATTCACATTATTAATCTTCTAGTCTTCTAGTATAAACTTAAGATATTCACATTATTAATCTTCTAGTCTCCTAGTATAAACTAAAGATATTCACATTATTAATTTTCTAGTCTTCTAGTATAAACTAAAGATATTCACATCATTAATCTTCTAGTCTTCTAGTCTTGACTCTTAACTAGTGAAATACACTATGTGACGCACACCATTAACTCCTACATAATTAGACTCTTAACTATGTGAAATACACTGTGTGACGCACATCATTTACTCCTACATAATCAAAATCTTAACTATGTCAAATACACTATGTGACTCACACCATTACCTCATACATAATCATAATCTTAACTATGTGAAATACACTATGTGATGCACACCATTAACTCCTACATAATCAGAATCTTAACTATGTGAAATAAAATATGCGACGCACACCATTAACTCCTACATAATCATAATCTTAACTATGTGAAATACACTATGTGATGCACACCATTAACTCCTACATAATCAGATGATCAACTATGTGAAATGCACTATGTGACGCACATCATTTACTGCTACATAATCAGACTATTACCCATGTCAAATACACTATTTGACGCACACCATTAACTCCTACATAATCAGAATCATAACTATGTGAAATGCACTATGTAACGCACATCATTTACTGCTACATAATCAGAATCTTAACTATGTGAAATACACTATGTGACGCTCATCATTTACTGCTACATAATCAGAATCTTAACTATGTGAAATACAATATGTGACGCACACCATTACTTCCTACATAATCAGAATATTAACTATGTGAAATGCACTATGTGACGCACATCATTTACTCATACATAATCAGACTCTTAACTATGTAAAATACACTATGTGACGCTCATCATTTACTGCTACATAATCAGAATCTTAACTATGTGAAATACAATATGTGACGCACACCATTACCTCCTACATAATCAGAATCTTAACTATGTGAAATCCACTATGTGACGCACATCATTTACTCATACATAATCATACGCTTAACTATCTGAAATACACTATGTGACGCACATCATTTACTCCTACATAATCAGACTCTTGACTATGTGAAATGCACTATATGACGCACATCATTTACTTCTATATAATCAGACTCTTAAGTATCTGAAATCCACTATGTGACGCACATCATTTACTCATACATAATCAGACTCTTAACTATCTGAAATACACTATGTGACGCACACCATTACCTCCTACATAATCAGAATCTTAACTATGTGAAATGCACTATGTGACATACATCATTTACTGTTACATAATCAGAATCTTAACTATGTCAAATACACTATGTGACGCACACCATTAACTCCTACATAATCAGAATCATAACTATGTGAAATGCACTATGTAACGCACATCATTTACTGCTACATAATCAGAATCTTAACTATGTGAAACACACTATGTGACGCTCATCATTTACTGCTACATAATCAGAATTTTAACTATGTGAAATACAATATGTGACGCACACCATTACTTCCTACATAATCAGAATATTAACTATGTGAAATGCACTATGTGACGCACATCATTTACTCATACATAATCAGACTCTTAACTATGTGAAATACACTATGTGACGCTCATCATTTACTCCTACATAATTAGACTCTTAACTATGTGAAATACACTATGTGACGCACATCATTTACTGCTACATAATCAGAATCTTAACTATGTGAAATACACTATGTGACTCACACCATTACCTCCTACATAATCAGAATCTTAACTATGTGAAATACACTATTTGACGCACACCATTATCTCCTACATAATCAGAATCTTAACTATATGAAATGCACAATGTGACGCACATCATTTACTCCTACATAATCAGACTTTTAACTATCTGAAATACACTATGTGACGCACATCTTTAACTCCTACAAATTCAGACCCTTAACTATGTGAAATACACTATGTGACGCTCATCATTAACTCCTACATAATCAGAATCTTAACTACGTGAAATGCACTATGTGACGTACATCACTTACTGCTACATAATCAGACTCTTAACTATGTGAAATGCACTATGTGACGCACATCATTTACTCATACATAATCAGACTCTTAACTATCTGAAATGCACTATGTGACGCACATCATTTGCTGCTACATAATCAGACACTTAACTATGTGAAATACACTATGTGACGCACATCATTTACTTCTACATAATCAGACTCTTAAGTATGTGAAATGCACTATGTGACGCACATCATTTACTGCTACATAATCAGACTATTAACTATGTCAAATACACTATGTGACGCACACCATTTACTCCTACATAATCAGACTATTAACTATGTCAAATACACTATGTGACGCACACCATTTACTCCTACATAATCAGAATCATAACTATGTGAAATGCACTATGTGACGCACATCATTTACTGCTACATAATCAGAATCTTAACTATGTGAAAAACACTATGTAACGCTCATCATTTACTGCTACATAATCAGAATCTTAACTATGTGAAATACAATATGTGACGCACACCATTACCTTCTACATAATCATAATCTTAACTATGTGAAATGCACTATGTGACGCACATCATTTACTCATACATAATCAGACTCTTAAGTATCTAAAATACACTATGTGACGCACACCATTACCTCCTACATAATCAGACTCTTAACTATGTGAAATACACTATGTGACGCTCATCATTTACTGCTACATAATCAGAATCTTAACTATGTGAAATACAATATGTGACGCACACCATTACCTCCTACATAATCAGAATCTTAACTATGTGAAATCCACTATGTGACGCACATCATTTACTCATACATAATCATACGCTTAACTATCTGAAATACACTATGTGACGCACATCATTTACTCCTACATAATCAGACTCTTAACTATGTGAAATGCACTATATGACGCACATCATTTACTTCTACATAATCAGACTCTTAAGTATCTGAAATCCACTATGTGACGCACATCATTTACTCATACATAATCAGACTCTTAACTATCTGAAATACACTATGTGACGCACACCATTACCTCCTACATAATCAGAATCTTAACTATGTGAAATGCACTATGTGACATACATCATTTACTGTTACATAATCAGAATCTTAACTATGTCAAATACACTATGTGACGCACACCATTAACTCCTACATAATCAGAATCATAACTATGTGAAATGCACTAAGTAACGCACATCATTTACTGCTACATAATCAGAATCTTAACTATGTGAAACACACTATGTGACGCTCATCATTTACTGCTACATAATCAGAATTTTAACTATGTGAAATACAATATGTGACGCACACCATTACTTCCTACATAATCAGAATATTAACTATGTGAAATGCACTATGTGACGCACATCATTTACTCATACATAATCAGACTCTTAACTATGTGAAATACACTATGTGACGCTCATCATTTACTCCTACATAATTAGACTCTTAACTATGTGAAATACACTATGTGACGCACATCATTTACTGCTACATAATCAGAATCTTAACTATGTCAAATACACTATGTGACTCACACCATTACCTCCTACATAATCAGAATCTTAACTATGTGAAATACACTATTTGACGCACACCATTATCTCCTACATAATCATAATCTTAACTATATGAAATGCACAATGTGACGCACATCATTTACTCCTACATAATCAGACTTTTAACTATCTGAAATACACTATGTGACGCACATCTTTAACTCCTACAAATTCAGACCCTTAACTATGTGAAATACACTATGTGACGCTCATCATTAACTCCTACATAATCAGAATCTTAACTACGTGAAATGCACTATGTGACGTACATCACTTACTGCTACATAATCAGACTCTTAACTATGTGAAATGCACTATGTGACGCACATCATTTACTCATACATAATCAGACTCTTAACTATCTGAAATGCACTATGTGACGCACATCATTTGCTGCTACATAATCAGACACTTAACTATGTGAAATACACTATGTGACGCACACCATTTACTTCTACATAATCAGACTCTTAAGTATGTGAAATGCACTATGTGACGCACATTATTTACTGCTACATAATCAGACTATTAACTATGTCAAATACACTATGTGACGCACACCATTTACTCCTACATAATCAGAATCATAACTATGTGAAATGCACTATGTGACGCACATCATTTACTGCTACATAATCAGAATCTTAACTATGTGAAAAACACTATGTGACGCTCATCATTTACTGCTACATAATCAGAATCTTAACTATGTGAAATACAATATGTGACGCACACCATTACCTTCTACATAATCATAATCTTAACTATGTGAAATGCACTATGTGACGCACATCATTTACTCATACATAATCAGACTCTTAACTATGTGAAATACACTATGTGACGCACATCATTTACTCCTACATAATCAGACTCTTAACTATGTGAAATACACTATGTGACGCACATCATTTACTTCTACATAATCAGACTCTTAAGTATCTAAAATACACTATGTGACGCACACCATTACCTCCTACATAATCAGAATCTTAACTATGTGAAATGCACTATGTGACGCACATCATTTACTGCTACATAATCAGACTCTTAACTATGTCGAATACACTATGTGACGCACACCATTAACTCCTACATAATCAGAATCATAACTATGTGAAATGCACTATGTGACGCACATCATTTACTGCTACATAATCAGACTCTTAACTATGTGAAATGCACTATGTGACGCACATCATTTACTCATACATAATCAGACTCTTAACTATGTGAAATACACTATGTGACGCACATCATTTACTCCTACATAATCAGACTCTTAACTATGTGAAATACACTATGTGACGCACATCATTTACTCCTACATAATCAGACTCTTAACTATGTGAAATACACTATGTGACGCACATCATTTACTGCTACATAATCAGAATCTTAACTATGTCAAATACACTATGCGAGTCACACCATTTACTCATACATAATCAGACTCTTAACTATCTGAAATACACTATGTGACGCACACCATTACCTCCTACATAATCAGAATCTTAACTAATGAAATGCACTATGTTACATACATCATTTACTGCTACATAATCAGACTCTTAACTATGTCGAATACACTATGTGACGCACACCATTAACTCCTACATAATCAGAATCATAACTATGTGAAATACACTATGTGACGCTCATCATTTACTGCTACATAATCAGAATCTTAACTATGTGAAATACAATATGTGACGCACACCATTACCTCCTACATAATCAGAATCTTAACTATGTGAAATCCACTATCTGACGCACATCATTTACTCATACATAATCATACGCTTAACTATCTGAAATACACTATGTGACGCACATCATTTACTCCTACATAATCAGACTCTTAACTATGTGAAATGCACTATATGACGCACATCATTTACTTCTACATAATCAGACTCTTAAGTATCTGAAATCCACTATGTGACGCACATCATTTACTCATACATAATCAGACTCTTAACTATCTGAAATACACTATGTGACGCACACCATTACCTCCTACATAATCAGAATCTTAACTATGTGAAATGCACTATGTGACATACATCATTTACTGTTACATAATCAGAATCTTAACTATGTCAAATACACTATGTGACGCACACCATTAACTCCTACATAATCAGAATCATAACTATGTGAAATGCACTATGTAACGCACATCATTTACTGCTACATAATCAGAATCTTAACTATGTGAAACACACTATGTGACGCTCATCATTTACTGCTACATAATCAGAATTTTAACTATGTGAAATACAATATGTGACGCACACCATTACTTCCTACATAATCAGAATATTAACTATGTGAAATGCACTATGTGACGCACATCATTTACTCATACATAATCAGACTCTTAACTATGTGAAATACACTATGTGACGCTCATCATTTACTCCTACATAATTAGACTCTTAACTATGTGAAATACACTATGTGACGCACATCATTTACTGCTACATAATCAGAATCTTAACTATGTCAAATACACTATGTGACTCACACCATTACCTCCTACATAATCAGAATCTTAACTATGTGAAATACACTATTTGACGCACACCATTATCTCCTACATAATCATAATCTTAACTATATGAAATTGCACAATGTGACGCACATCATTTACTCCTACATAATCAGACTTTTAACTATCTGAAATACACTATGTGACGCACATCTTTAACTCCTACAAATTCAGACCCTTAACTATGTGAAATACACTATGTGACGCTCATCATTAACTCCTACATAATCAGAATCTTAACTACGTGAAATGCACTATGTGACGTACATCACTTACTGCTACATAATCAGACTCTTAACTATGTGAAATGCACTATGTGACGCACATCATTTACTCATACATAATCAGACTCTTAACTATCTGAAATGCACTATGTGACGCACATCATTTGCTGCTACATAATCAGACACTTAACTATGTGAAATACACTATGTGACGCACATCATTTACTTCTACATAATCAGACTCTTAAGTATGTGAAATGCACTATGTGACGCACATCATTTACTGCTACATAATCAGACTATTAACTATGTCAAATACACTATGTGACGCACACCATTTACTCCTACATAATCAGAATCATAACTATGTGAAATGCACTATGTGACGCACATCATTTACTGCTACATAATCAGAATCTTAACTATGTGAAAAACACTATGTGACGCTCATCATTTACTGCTACATAATCAGAATCTTAACTATGTGAAATACAATATGTGACGCACACCATTACCTTCTACATAATCATAATCTTAACTATGTGAAATGCACTATGTGACGCACATCATTTACTCATACATAATCAGACTCTTAACTATGTGAAATACACTATGTGACGCACATCATTTACTCATACATAATCAGACTCTTAACTATGTGAAATACACTATGTGACGCACATCATTTACTTCTACATAATCAGACTCTTAAGTATCTAAAATACACTATGTGACGCACACCATTACCTCCTACATAATCAGAATCTTAACTATGTGAAATGCACTATGTGACGCACATCATTTACTGCTACATAATCAGACTCTTAACTATGTCGAATACACTATGTGACGCACACCATTAACTCCTACATAATCAGAATCATAACTATGTGAAATGCACTATGTGACGCACATCATTTACTGCTACATAATCAGACTCTTAACTATGTGAAATGCACTATGTGACGCACATCATTTACTCATACATAATCAGACTCTTAACTATGTGAAATACACTATGTGACGCACATCATTTACTCCTACATAATCAGACTCTTAACTATGTGAAATACACTATGTGACGCACATCATTTACTCCTACATAATCAGACTCTTAACTATGTGAAATACACTATGTGACGCACATCATTTACTGCTACATAATCAGAATCTTAACTATGTCAAATACACTATGCGAGTCACACCATTACCTCCTACATAATCAGAATCTTAACTATGTGAAATACACTATTTGACGCACACCATTATCTCCTCCATAATCAGAATCTTAACTATGTGAAATACACAATGTGACGCTCATCATTTACTGCTACATAATCAGAATCTTATTTATGTGAAATACACTATGTGACGCACACTATTAACTCCTACATAATCAGACTCTTAACTGTGTGAAATACACAATGTGACGCTCATCATTTACTGCTACATAGTCAGACTCTTAACTATGTCAAATACACTATGTGACGCACATCATTTACTGCTACATAATCAGAATCTTAACTATGTCAAATACACTATGTGACTCACACCATTACCTCCTACATAATCAGAATCTTAACTATGTGAAATACACTATTTGACGCACACCATTATCTCCTACATAATCAGAATCTTAACTATGTGAAATACACTATGTGACGCACATCATTTACTCCTACATAATCAGACTCTTAACTATGTGAAATACACTATGTGACGCACATCATTTACTCCTACATAATCAGACTCTTAACTATCTGATATACACTATGTGACGCACATCTTTAACTCCTACAAATTCAGACCCTTAACTATGTGAAATACACTATGTGACGCTCATCATTTACTGCTACATAATCAGCCTCTTAACTATTTGAAATACACTATGTGACGCACACAATTAACTCCTACATAATCAGAATCTTAACTATGTGAAATACAATATGTGACGCACACCATTACCTTCTACATAATCATAATCTTAACTATGTGAAATGCACTATGTGACGCACATCATTTACTCATACATAATCAGACTCTTAACTATCTGAAATACACTATGTGACGCACATCATTTACTCCTACATAATCAGACTCTTAACTATGTGCAATGCACTATGTGACGCACACCATTACCTCCTACATAATCAGAATCTTAACTACGTGAAATGCACTATGTGACGAACATCATTTACTCCTACATAATCAGACTCTTAACTATCTGCAATACACTATGTGACGCACATCATTTACTCCTACATAATCTGACTCTTAACTATCTGAAATACACTATGTGATGCACATCTTTTACGCCTACATAATCAGACACTTAACTATCTGAAATACACTATGTGATGCACATCATTTACTCCTACATAATCAGACTCTTAACTATGTGAAATGCACTATGTGACGCACATCATTTACTGCTACATAATCAGACTCTTAATTGTCTGAAATACACTATGTGACGCACATCATTTACTCCTACATAATCAGACTCTTAACTATGTCGAATACACTATGTGACGCACACCATTAACTCCTACATAATCAGAATCATAACTATGTGAAATGCACTATGTGACGCACATCATTTACTGCTACATAATCAGACTCTTAACTATGTGAAATGCACTATGTGACGCACATCATTTACTCATACATAATCAGACTCTTAACTATGTGAAATACACTATGTGACGCACATCATTTACTCCTACATAATCAGACTCTTAACTATGTGAAATACACTATGTGACGCACATCATTTACTCCTACATAATCAGACTCTTAACTATGTGAAATACACTATGTGACGCACATCATTTACTGCTACATAATCAGAATCTTAACTATGTCAAATACACTATGCGAGTCACACCATTACCTCCTACATAATCAGAATCTTAACTATGTGAAATACACAATGTGAAGCTCATCGTTTACTGCTACATAATCAGAATCTTAATTATGAGAAATACACTATGTGACGCACACCATAAACTCCTACATAATCAGACTCTTAACTATGTCGAATACACTATGTGACGCACACCATTACCTCCTACATAATCAGAATCATAAATATGTGAAATGCACTATGTGACGCACATCATTTACTGCTACATAATCAGACTCTTAACTATGTGAAATACACTATGTGACGCACATCATTTACTCCTACATAATCAGACTCTTAACTATGTGAAATACACTATGTGACGCACATCATTTACTGCTACATAATCAGAATCTTATCTATGTCAAATACACTATGCGAGTCACACCATTACCTCCTACATAATCAGAATCTTAACTATGTGAAATACACTATTTGACGCACACCATTATCTTCTCCATAATCAGAATCTTAACTATGTGAAATACACAATGTGACGCTCATCATTTACTGCTACATAATCAGAATCTTAATTATGTGAAATACACTATGTGACGCACACCATTAACTCCTACATAATCAGACTCTTAACTGTGTGAAATACACAATGTGACGCTCATCATATACTGCTACATAATCAGAATCTTAACTATGTGAAATACACTATGTGACGCACACCATTAACTCCTACATAATTAGACTCTTAACTATGTGAAATACACTGTGTGACGCACATCATTTACTGCTACATAATCAGACTCTTAACTATGTGAAATGCACTATGTGACGCACATCATTTACTCCTACATAATCAGACTCTTAACTATCTGAAATACACAATGTGACGCACACCATTTACACCTACATAATTAGACTCTTAACTATGTGAAATACACTGTGTGACGCACATCATTTACTGCTACATAATCAGAATCATAACTATGTGAAATGCACTATGTGACGCACACCATTACCTCATACATAATCAGACTCTTAACTATGTGAAATACACTATGTGACGCACATCATTAACTCCTACATAATCAGACTCTTAACTATGTGAAATACACTATGTGACGCACATCATTTACTGCTACATAATCAGACTCTTAACTATGTGAAATACACTATGTGACGCACATCATTTACTCCTACATAATCAGACTCTTAACTATGTGAAATACACTATGTGACGCACATCATTAACTCCTACATAATCAGACTCTTAACTATGTGAAATACACTATGTGACGCACATCATTTACTCCTACATAATCAGACTCTTAACTATCTGAAAAACACTATGTGACGCACATCATTTACTCCTACATAATCAGACTCTTAACTATCTGCAATACACAATGTGACGCACATCATTTACTCCTACATAATCAGACTCTTAACTATCTGAAATACACAATGTGACGCACACCATTTACTCCTACATAATTAGACTCTTAACTATGTGAAATACACTATGCGAGTCACACCATTACCTCCTACATAATCAGAATCTTAACTATGTGAAATACACAATGTGACGCTCATCATTTACTGCTACATAATCAGAATCTTAATTATGAGAAATACACTATGTGACGCACACCATTAACTCCTACATAATCAGACTCTTAACTGTGTGAAATACACAATGTGACGCTCATCATTTACTGCTACATAATCAGACTCTTAACTATGTCGAATACACTATGTGACGCACACCATTACCTCCTACATAATCAGAATCATAACTATGTGAAATGCACTATGTGACGCACATCATTTACTGCTACATAATCAGACTCTTAACTATGTGAAATACACTATGTGACGCACATCATTTACTCCTACATAATCAGACTCTTAACTATGTGAAATACACTATGTGACGCACATCATTTACTGCTACATAATCAGAATCTTATCTATGTCAAATACACTATGCGAGTCACACCATTACCTCCTACATAATCAGAATCTTAACTATGTGAAATACACTATTTGACGCACACCATTATCTTCTCCATAATCAGAATCTTAACTATGTGAAATACACAATGTGACGCTCATCATTTACTGCTACATAATCAGAATCTTAATTATGTGAAATACACTATGTGACGCACACCATTAACTCCTACATAATCAGACTCTTAACTGTGTGAAATACACAATGTGACGCTCATCATATACTGCTACATAATCAGAATCTTAACTATGTGAAATACACTATGTGACGCACACCATTTACTCCTACATAATCAGACTCTTAACTATCTGAAATACACAATGTGACGCACACCATTTACACCTACATAATTAGACTCTTAACTATGTGAAATACACTGTGTGACGCACATCATTTACTGCTACATAATCAGAATCATAACTATCTGAAATACACAATGTGACGCACACCATTTACACCTACATAATTAGACTCTTAACTATGTGAAATACACTGTGTGACGCACATCATTTACTGCTACATAATCAGAATCATAACTATGTGAAATGCACTATGTGACGCACACCATTAACTCCTACATAATCAGACTCTTAACTATGTGAAATACACTATGTGACGCACATCATTTACTGCTACATAATCAGACTCTTAACTATGTGAAATACACTATGTGACGCACATCATTTACTCCTACATAATCAGACTCTTAACTATGTGAAATACACTATGTGACGCACATCATTAACTCCTACATAATCAGACTCTTAACTATGTGAAATACACTATGTGACGCACATCATTTACTCCTACATAATCAGACTCTTAACTATCTGAAAAACACTATGTGACGCACATCATTTACTCCTACATAATCAGACTCTTAACTATCTGCAATACACAATGTGACGCACATCATTTACTCCTACATAATCAGACTCTTAACTATCTGAAATACACAATGTGACGCACACCATTTACTCCTACATAATTAGACTCTTAACTATGTGAAATACACTATGCGAGTCACACCATTACCTCCTACATAATCAGAATCTTAACTATGTGAAATACACAATGTGACGCTCATCATTTACTGCTACATAATCAGAATCTTAATTATGAGAAATACACTAAGTGACGCACACCATTAACTCCTACATAATCAGACTCTTAACTGTGTGAAATACACAATGTGACGCTCATCATTTACTGCTACATAATCAGACTCTTAACTATGTCGAATACACTATGTGACGCACACCATTACCTCCTACATAATCAGAATCATAACTATGTGAAATGCACTATGTGACGCACATCATTTACTGCTACACAATCAGACTCTTAACTATGTGAAATACACTATGTGACGCACATCATTTACTCCTACATAATCAGACTCTTAAATATGTGAAATACACTATGTGACGCACATCATTTACTGCTACATAATCAGAATCTTATCTATGTCAAATACACTATGCGAGTCACACCATTACCTCCTACATAATCAGAATCTTAACTATGTGAAATACACTATTTGACGCACACCATTATCTTCTCCATAATCAGAATCTTAACTATGTGAAATACACAATGTGACGCTCATCATTTACTGCTACATAATCAGAATCTTAATTATGTGAAATACACTATGTGACGCACACCATTAACTCCTACATAATCAGACTCTTAACTGTGTGAAATACACAATGTGACGCTCATCATATACTGCTACATAATCAGAATCTTAACTATGTGAAATACACTATGTGACGCACACCATTAACTCCTACATAATTAGACTCTTAACTATGTGAAATACACTGTGTGACGCACATCATTTACTGCTACATAATCAGACTCTTAACTATGTGAAATGCACTATGTGACGCACATCATTTACTCCTACATAATCAGACTCTTAACTATCTGAAATACACAATGTGACGCACACCATTTACACCTACATAATTAGACTCTTAACTATGTGAAATACACTGTGTGACGCACATCATTTACTGCTACATAATCAGAATCATAACTATGTGAAATGCACTATGTGACGCACACCATTACCTCATACATAATCAGACTCTTAACTATGTGAAATACACTATGTGACGCACATCATTACCTCCTACATAATCAGACTCTTAACTATGTGAAATACACTATGTGACGCACATCATTTACTGCTACATAATCAGACTCTTAACTATGTGAAATACACTATGTGACGCACATCATTTACTCCTACATAATCAGACTCTTAACTATGTGAAATACACTATGTGACGCACATCATTTACTGCTACATAATCAGAATCTTAACTATGTCAAATACACTATGCGAGTCACACCATTACCTCCTACATAATCAGAATCTTAACTATGTGAAATACACTATTTGACGCACACCATTATCTTCTCCATAATCAGAATCTTAACTATGTGAAATACACAATGTGACGCTCATCATTTACTGCTACATAATCAGAATCTTAATTATGTGAAATACACTATGTGACGCACACCATTAACTCCTACATAATCAGACTCTTAACTGTGTGAAATACACAATGTGACGCTCATCATATACTGCTACATAATCAGAATCTTAACTATGTGAAATATACTATGTGACGCACACCATTAACTCCTACATAATTAGACTCTTAACTATCTGAAAAACACTATGTGACGCACATCATTTACTTCTACATAATCAGACTCTTAACTATCTGCAATACACAATGTGACGCACATCGTTTACTCCTACATAATCAGACTCTTAACTATGTGAAATACACTATGTGACGCACATCATTTACTGCTACATAATCAGAATCTTAACTATGTCAAATACACTATGCGAGTCACACCATTACCTCCTACATAATCAGAATCTTAACTATGTCAAATACACTATTTGACGCACACCATTATCTCCTCCATAATCAGAATCTTAACTATGTGAAATACACAATGTGACGCTCATCATTTACTGCTACATAATCAGAATCTTAACTATGTGAAATACACTATGGGACGCACATCATTTACTGCTACATAATCAGAATCTTAACTATGTGAAATACACTATGTGACGCACACCATTAACTCCTACATAATTAGACTCTTAACTATGTGAAATACACTGTGTGACGCACATCATTTACTGTTACATAATCAGACTCTTAACTATGTGAAATGCACTATGTGACGCACATCATTTACTGCTACATAATCAGACTCTTAACTATCTGAAATACACAATGTGACGCACACCATTTACTCCTACATAATTAGACTCTTAACTATGTGAAATACACTGTGTGACGCAAATCATTTACTGCTACATAATCAGAATCATAACTATGTGAAATGCACTATGTGACGCACACCATTACCTCATACATAATCAGACTCTTAACTATGTGAAATACACTATGTGACGCACATCATTAACTCCTACATAATCAGACTCTTAACTATGTGAAATACACTATGTGACGCACATCATTTACTCCTACATAATCAGTCTCTTAACTATCTGAAAAACACTATGTGACGCACATCATTTACTCCTACATAATCAGACTCTTAACTATCTGCAATACACAATGCGACGCACATCATTTACTCCTACATAATCAGACTCTTAACTATCTGAAATACACAATGTGACGCACACCATTTACTCCTACATAATTAGACTCTTAACTATGTGAAATACACTGTGTGACGCAAATCATTTACTGCTACATAATCAGAATCATAACTATGTGAAATGCACTATGTGACGCACACCATTACCTCATACATAATCAGACTCTTAACTATGTGAAATACACTATGTGACGCACATCATTAACTCCTACATAATCAGACTCTTAACTATGTGAAATACAGTATGTGACGCACATCATTAACTCCTACATAATCAGAATCTTAACTATCTGAAAAACACTATGTGACGCACATCATTAACTCCTACATAATCAGAATCTTAACTATATGAAATACACTATGTGAAGCACACCATTAGCTCCTACATAATTAGACTCTTAACTATGTCAAATACACTATGTGACGCACATCATTTACTCCTACATAATCAGAATCTTAACTATGTGAAATACACAATGTGACGCTCATCATTTACTGCTACATAATCAGAATCTTAATTATGTGAAATACACTATGTGACGCACACCATTAACTCCTACATAATCAGACTCTTAACTGTGTGAAATACACTATGTGACGCACATCATTTACTCCTACATAATCAGACTCTTAACTATCTGAAATACACAATGTGACGCACATCATTTACTCCTACATAATTAGACTCTTATCTATGTGAAATACACTGTGTGACGCACATCATTCACTGCTACATAATCAGAATCATAACTATGTGAAATGCACTATGTGACACACACCATTACCTCATACATAATCAGACTCTTAACTATGTGAAATACACTATGTGACGCACATCATTAACTCCTACATAATCAGACTCTTAACTATGTGAAATACACTACGTGACGCACATCATTAACTCCTACATAATCAGAATCTTAACTATATGAAATACACTATGTGAAGCACACCATTAACTCATACATAATCAGACTCTTAACTGTCTGAAAAACACTATGTGACGCACATCATTTACTCCTACATAATCAGACTCTTATCTATGTGAAATACAGTATGTGACGCACATCATTTACTCCTACATAATCAGACTCTTAACTATATGAAATACACTATGTGAAGCACACCATTAGCTTCTACATAATCAGACACTTAACTATGTCAAATACACTGTTTGACGCACATCATTTACTGCTACATAATCAGACTCTTAACTATGTGAAATGCACTATGTGACGCACATCATTTACTCCTACATAATCAGACTCTTAACTATCTGAAATACACAATGTGACGCACACCATTTACTCCTACATAATTAGACTCTTAACTATGTGAAATACACTGTGTGACGGAAATCATTTACTGCTACATAATCAGAATCATAACTATGTGAAATGCACTATGTGACGCACACCATTACCTCATACATAATCAGACTCTTAACTATGTGAAATACACTATGTGACGCACATCATTAACTCCTAAATAATCAGACTCTTAACTATGTGAAATACACAATGTGACGCACACCATTTACTCCTACATAATCAGACTCTTAACTATCTGCAATACACAATGTGACGCACATCATTAACTCCCACATAATCAGAATCTTAACTATATGAAATACACTATGTGAAGCACACCATTAGCTCCTACATAATTAGACTCTTAACTATGTCAAATACACTATGTGACGCACTTCATTAACTCCTACATAATCAGACTCTTAACTACGTGAAATACACTATGTGACGCACATCATTTACTGCTACATAATCAGAATCTTAACTATGTCAAATACACTGTTTGACGCACATCATTTACTGCTACATAATCAGACTCTTAACTATGTGAAATGCACTATGTGACGCACATCATTTACTCCTACATAATCAGACTCTTAACTATCTGAAATACACAATGTGACGCACACCATTTACTCCTACATAATTAGACTCTTAACTATGTGAAATACACTGTGTGACGGAAATCATTTACTGCTACATAATCAGAATCATAACTATGTGAAATGCACTATGTGACGCACACCATTACCTCATACATAATCAGACTCTTAACTATGTGAAATACTCTATGTGACGCACATCATTAACTCCTAAATAATCAGACTCTTAACTATGTGAAATACACAATGTGACGCACACCATTTACTCCTACATAATCAGACTCTTAACTATCTGCAATACACAATGTGACGCACATCATTAACTCCCACATAATCAGAATCTTAACTATATGAAATACACTATGTGAAGCACACCATTAGCTCCTACATAATTAGACTCTTAACTATGTCAAATACACTATGTGACGCACTTCATTAACTCCTACATAATCAGAATCTTAACTATGTCAAATACACTATGCGAAGCACACCATTAGCTCCTACATAATTAGACTCTTACCTATGTGAAATACACTATGTGACACACTTCATTAACTCCTACATAATCAGAATCTTAACTATGTCAAATACATTATGCGACGCACATCATTTACTCCTACATAATCAGAATCTTAACTATGTGAAATACACAATGTGACGCTCATCATTTACTGCTACATAATCAGAATCTTATCTATGTGAAATACACTATGTGACGCACACCATTAACTCCTACATAATTAGACTCTTAACTATGTGAAATACACTGCGTGACGCACATAATTTACTGCTACATAATCAGACTCTTAACTATGTGAAATGCACTATGTGTCGCACATCATTTACTCCTACATAATCAGACTCTTAACTATCTGAAATACACAATGTGACGCACATCATTTACTCCTACATAATTAGACTCTTATCAATGTGAAATACACTGTGTGACGCACATCATTTACTGCTACATAATCAGAATCATAACTATGTGAAATGCACTATGTGACACACATCATTAACTCCTGCATAATCAGAATCTTAACTATGTGAAATACACTATGTGAAGCACACCATTAACTCCTACATAATCAGACTCTTAACTGTCTGAAAAACACTATGTGACGCACATCATTTTCTCCTACATAATTAGACTCTTAACTATGTGAAATACACTGTTTGACGCACATCATTTACTGCTACATAATCAGACTCTTAACTATGTGAAATGCACTATGTGACGCACATCATTTACTCCTACATAATCGGACTCTTAACTATCTGAAATACACAATGTGACGCACATCATTTACTCCTACATAATTAGACTCTTAACTATGTGAAATACACTGTGTGACGCACATCATTTACTGCTACATAATCATAATCATAACTATGTGAAATGCACTATGTGACGCACATCATTAACTCCTACATAATCAGAATCTTAACTATATGAAATACACTATGTGAAGCACACCATTAACTCCTACATAATCAGACTCTTAACTATGTGAAATACACTATGTGACGCACTTCATTAACTCCTACATAATTAGACTCTTAACTATGTGAAATACACTGTTTGACGCACATCATTTACTGCTACATAATCAGACTCTTAACTATGTGAAATACACTGTGTGACGCACATCATTTACTGCTACATAATCAGAATCATAACTATGTGAAAAGCACTATGTGACGCACATCATTAACTCCTACATAATCAGACTCTTAACTATCTGAAATACACAATGTGACGCTCATCATTTACTGCTACATAATCAGAATCTTATCTATGTGAAATACACTATGTGACGCACACCATTAACTCCTACATAATTAGACTCTTAACTATGTGAAATACACTGCGTGACGCACATAATTTACTGCTACATAATCAGACTCTTAACTATGTGAAATGCACTATGTGTCGCACATCATTTACTCCTACATAATCAGACTCTTAACTATCTGAAATACACAATGTGACGCACATCATTTACTCCTACATAATTAGACTCTTATCAATGTGAAATACACTGTGTGACGCACATCATTTACTGCTACATAATCAGAATCATAACTATGTGAAATGCACTATGTGACACACATCATTAACTCCTGCATAATCAGAATCTTAACTATGTGAAATACACTATGTGAAGCACACCATTAACTCCTACATAATCAGACTCTTAACTGTCTGAAAAACACTATGTGACGCACATCATTTTCTCCTACATAATTAGACACTTAACTATGTGAAATACACTGTTTGACGCACATCATTTACTGCTACATAATCAGACTCTTAACTATGTGAAATGCACTATGTGACGCACATCATTTACTCCTACATAATCGGACTCTTAACTATCTGAAATACACAATGTGACGCACATCATTTACTCCTACATAATTAGACTCTTAACTATGTGAAATACACTGTGTGACGCACATCATTTACTGCTACATAATCAGACTCTTAACTATGTGAAATACACTGTGTGACGCACATCATTTACTGCTACATAATCAGAATCATAACTATGTGAAAAGCACTATGTGACGCACATCATTAACTCCTACATAATCAGACTCTTAACTATCTGAAATACACAATGTGACGCTCATCATTTACTGCTACATAATCAGAATCTTATCTATGTGAAATACACTATGTGACGCACACCATTAACTCCTACATAATTAGACTCTTAACTATGTGAAATACACTGCGTGACGCACATAATTTACTGCTACATAATCAGACTCTTAACTATGTGAAATGCACTATGTGTCGCACATCATTTACTCCTACATAATCAGAATCTTAACTATATGAAATACACTATGTGAAGCACACCATTAACTCCTACATAATCAGACTCTTAACTATGTGAAATACACTATGTGACGCACTTCATTAACTCCTACATAATTAGACTCTTAACTATGTGAAATACACTGTTTGACGCACATCATTTACTGCTACATAATCAGACTCTTAACTATGTGAAATACACTGTGTGACGCACATCATTTACTGCTACATAATCAGAATCATAACTATGTGAAAAGCACTATGTGACGCACATCATTAACTCCTACATAATCAGACTCTTAACTATCTGAAATACACAATGTGACGCTCATCATTTACTGCTACATAATCAGAATCTTATCTATGTGAAATACACTATGTGACGCACACCATTAACTCCTACATAATTAGACTCTTAACTATGTGAAATACACTGCGTGACGCACATAATTTACTGCTACATAATCAGACTCTTAACTATGTGAAATGCACTATGTGTCGCACATCATTTACTCCTACATAATCAGACTCTTAACTATCTGAAATACACAATGTGACGCACATCATTTACTCCTACATAATTAGACTCTTATCAATGTGAAATACACTGTGTGACGCACATCATTTACTGCTACATAATCAGAATCATAACTATGTGAAATGCACTATGTGACACACATCATTAACTCCTGCATAATCAGAATCTTAACTATGTGAAATACACTATGTGAAGCACACCATTAACTCCTACATAATCAGACTCTTAACTGTCTGAAAAACACTATGTGACGCACATCATTTTCTCCTACATAATTAGACACTTAACTATGTGAAATACACTGTTTGACGCACATCATTTACTGCTACATAATCAGACTCTTAACTATCTGAAATACACAATGTGACGCACATCATTTACTCCTACATAATTAGACTCTTAACTATGTGAAATACACTGTGTGACGCACATCATTTACTGCTACATAATCATAATCATAACTATGTGAAATGCACTATGTGACGCACATCATTAACTCCTACATAATCAGAATCTTAACTATATGAAATACACTATGTGAAGCACACCATTAACTCCTACATAATCAGACTCTTAACTATGTGAAATACACTATGTGACGCACTTCATTAACTCCTACATAATTAGACTCTTAACTATGTGAAATACACTGTTTGACGCACATCATTTACTGCTACATAATCAGACTCTTAACTATGTGAAATACACTGTGTGACGCACATCATTTACTGCTACATAATCAGAATCATAACTATGTGAAAAGCACTATGTGACGCACATCATTAACTCCTACATAATCAGACTCTTAACTATCTGAAATACACAATGTGACGCACACCATTTACTCCTACATAATTAGACTCTTAACTATGTGAAATACACTGTGTGACGCAAATCATTTACTGCTACATAATCAGAATCATAACTATGTGAAATGCACTATGTGACGCACACCATTACCTCATACATAATCAGACTCTTAACTATGTGAAATACACTATGTGACGCACATCATTAACTCCTACATAATCAGACTCTTAACTATGTGAAATACACTATGTGACGCACATCATTTACTCCTACATAATCAGACTCTTAACTATCTGAAAAACACTATGTGACGCACATCATTTACTCCTACATAATCAGACTCTTAACTATCTGCAATACACAATGTGACGCACATCATTTACTCCTACATAATCAGACTCTTAACTATCTGAAATACACAATGTGACGCACACCATTTACTCCTACATAATTAGACTCTTAACTATGTGAAATACACTGTGTGACGCAAATCATTTACTGCTACATAATCAGAATCATAACTATGTGAAATGCACTATGTGACGCACACCATTACCTCATACATAATCAGACTCTTAACTATGTGAAATATACTATGTGACGCACATCATTAACTCCTACATAATCAGACTCTTAACTATGTGAAATACAGTATGTGACGCACATCATTAACTCCTACATAATCAGAATCTTAACTATCTGAAAAACACTATGTGACGCACATCATTAACTCCTACATAATCAGAATCTTCACTATATGAAATACACTATGTGAAGCACACCATTAGCTCCTACATAATTAGACTCTTAACTATGTCAAATACACTATGTGACGCACATCATTTACTCCTACATAATCAGAATCTTAACTATGTGAAATACACAATGTGACGCTCATCATTTACTGCTACATAATCAGAATCTTAACTATGTCAAATACACTATGCGAGTCACACCATTACCTCCTACATAATCAGAATCTTAACTATGTGAAATACACTATTTGACGCACACCATTATCTTCTCCATAATCAGAATCTTAACTATGTCAAATACACTATGCGAGTCACACCATTACCTCCTACATAATCAGAATCTTAACTATGTGAAATACACTATTTGACGCACACCATTAACTCCTACATAATCAGACTCTTAACTATGTGAAATACACTATGTGACGCACTTCATTAACTCCTACATAATTAGACTCTTAACTATGTGAAATACACTGTTTGACGCACATCATTTACTGCTACATAATCAGACTCTTAACTATGTGAAATACACTGTGTGACGCACATCATTTACTGCTACATAATCAGAATCATAACTATGTGAAAAGCACTATGTGACGCACACCATTAACTCCTACATAATCAGACTCTTAACTGTGTGAAATACACAATGTGACGCTCATCATATACTGCTACATAATCAGAATCTTAACTATGTGAAATATACTATGTGACGCACACCATTAACTCCTACATAATTAGACTCTTAACTATCTGAAAAACACTATGTGACGCACATCATTTACTTCTACATAATCAGACTCTTAACTATCTGCAATACACAATGTGACGCACATCGTTTACTCCTACATAATCAGACTCTTAACTATGTGAAATACACTATGTGACGCACATCATTTACTGCTACATAATCAGAATCTTAACTATGTCAAATACACTATGCGAGTCACACCATTACCTCCTACATAATCAGAATCTTAACTATGTCAAATACACTATTTGACGCACACCATTATCTCCTCCATAATCAGAATCTTAACTATGTGAAATACACAATGTGACGCTCATCATTTACTGCTACATAATCAGAATCTTAACTATGTGAAATACACTATGGGACGCACATCATTTACTGCTACATAATCAGAATCTTAACTATGTGAAATACACTATGTGACGCACACCATTAACTCCTACATAATTAGACTCTTAACTATGTGAAATACACTGTGTGACGCACATCATTTACTGCTACATAATCAGACTCTTAACTATGTGAAATGCACTATGTGACGCACATCATTTACTGCTACATAATCAGACTCTTAACTATCTGAAATACACAATGTGACGCACACCATTTACTCCTACATAATTAGACTCTTAACTATGTGAAATACACTGTGTGACGCAAATCATTTACTGCTACATAATCAGAATCATAACTATGTGAAATGCACTATGTGACGCACACCATTACCTCATACATAATCAGACTCTTAACTATGTGAAATACACTATGTGACGCACATCATTAACTCCTACATAATCAGACTCTTAACTATGTGAAATACACTATGTGACGCACATCATTTACTCCTACATAATCAGTCTCTTAACTATCTGAAAAACACTATGTGACGCACATCATTTTCTCCTACATAATCAGACTCTTAACTATCTGCAATACACAATGTGACGCACATCATTTACTCCTACATAATCAGACTCTTAACTATCTGAAATACACAATGTGACGCACACCATTTACTCCTACATAATTAGACTCTTAACTATGTGAAATACACTGTGTGACGCAAATCATTTACTGCTACATAATCAGAATCATAACTATGTGAAATGCACTATGTGACGCACACCATTACCTCATACATAATCAGACTCTTAACTATGTGAAATACACTATGTGACGCACATCATTAACTCCTACATAATCAGACTCTTAACTATGTGAAATACAGTATGTGACGCACATCATTAACTCCTACATAATCAGAATCTTAACTATCTGAAAAACACTATGTGACGCACATCATTAACTCCTACATAATCAGAATCTTAACTATATGAAATACACTATGTGAAGCACACCATTAGCTCCTACATAATTAGACTCTTAACTATGTCAAATACACTATGTGACGCACATCATTTACTCCTACATAATCAGAATCTTAACTATGTGAAATACACAATGTGACGCTCATCATTTACTGCTACATAATCAGAATCTTAATTATGTGAAATACACTATGTGACGCACACCATTAACTCCTACATAATCAGACTCTTAACTGTGTGAAATACACTATGTGACGCACATCATTTACTCCTACATAATCAGACTCTTAACTATCTGAAATACACAATGTGACGCACATCATTTACTCCTACATAATTAGACTCTTATCTATGTGAAATACACTGTGTGACGCACATCATTTACTGCTACATAATCAGAATCATAACTATGTGAAATGCACTATGTGACACACACCATTACCTCATACATAATCAGACTCTTAACTATGTGAAATACACTATGTGACGCACATCATTAACTCCTACATAATCAGACTCTTAACTATGTGAAATACACTACGTGACGCACATCATTAACTCCTACATAATCAGAATCTTAACTATATGAAATACACTATGTGAAGCACACCATTAACTCATACATAATCAGACTCTTAACTGTCTGAAAAACACTATGTGACGCACATCATTTACTCCTACATAATCAGACTCTTATCTATGTGAAATACAGTATGTGACGCACATCATTTACTCCTACATAATCAGACTCTTAACTATATGAAATACACTATGTGAAGCACACCATTAGCTTCTACATAATCAGACACTTAACTATGTCAAATACACTGTTTGACGCACATCATTTACTGCTACATAATCAGACTCTTAACTATGTGAAATGCACTATGTGACGCACATCATTTACTCCTACATAATCAGACTCTTAACTATCTGAAATACACAATGTGACGCACACCATTTACTCCTACATAATTAGACTCTTAACTATGTGAAATACACTGTGTGACGGAAATCATTTACTGCTACATAATCAGAATCATAACTATGTGAAATGCACTATGTGACGCACACCATTACCTCATACATAATCAGACTCTTAACTATGTGAAATACACTATGTGACGCACATCATTAACTCCTAAATAATCAGACTCTTAACTATGTGAAATACACAATGTGACGCACACCATTTACTCCTACATAATCAGACTCTTAACTATCTGCAATACACAATGTGACGCACATCATTAACTCCCACATAATCAGAATCTTAACTATATGAAATACACTATGTGAAGCACACCATTAGCTCCTACATAATTAGACTCTTAACTATGTCAAATACACTATGTGACGCACTTCATTAACTCCTACATAATCAGACTCTTAACTATGTGAAATACACTATGTGACGCACATCATTTACTGCTACATAATCAGAATCTTAACTATGTCAAATACACTGTTTGACGCACATCATTTACTGCTACATAATCAGACTCTTAACTATGTGAAATGCACTATGTGACGCACATCATTTACTCCTACATAATCAGACTCTTAACTATCTGAAATACACAATGTGACGCACACCATTTACTCCTACATAATTAGACTCTTAACTATGTGAAATACACTGTGTGACGGAAATCATTTACTGCTACATAATCAGAATCATAACTATGTGAAATGCACTATGTGACGCACACCATTACCTCATACATAATCAGACTCTTAACTATGTGAAATACACTATGTGACGCACATCATTAACTCCTAAATAATCAGACTCTTAACTATGTGAAATACACAATGTGACGCACACCATTTACTCCTACATAATCAGACTCTTAACTCTCTGCAATACACAATGTGACGCACATCATTAACTCCCACATAATCAGAATCTTAACTATATGAAATACACTATGTGAAGCACACCATTAGCTCCTACATAATTAGACTCTTAACTATGTCAAATACACTATGTGACGCACTTCATTAACTCCTACATAATCAGAATCTTAACTATGTCAAATACACTATGCGAAGCACACCATTAGCTCCTACATAATTAGACTCTTACCTATGTGAAATACACTATGTGACACACTTCATTAACTCCTACATAATCAGAATCTTAACTATGTCAAATACACTATGCGACGCACATCATTTACTCCTACATAATCAGAATCTTAACTATGTGAAATACACAATGTGACGCTCATCATTTACTGCTACATAATCAGAATCTTATCTATGTGAAATACACTATGTGACGCACACCATTAACTCCTACATAATTAGACTCTTAACTATGTGAAATACACTGCGTGACGCACATAATTTACTGCTACATAATCAGACTCTTAACTATGTGAAATGCACTATGTGTCGCACATCATTTACTCCTACATAATCAGACTCTTAACTATCTGAAATACACAATGTGACGCACATCATTTACTCCTACATAATTAGACTCTTATCAATGTGAAATACACTGTGTGACGCACATCATTTACTGCTACATAATCAGAATCATAACTATGTGAAATGCACTATGTGACACACATCATTAACTCCTGCATAATCAGAATCTTAACTATGTGAAATACACTATGTGAAGCACATCATTAACTCCTACATAATCAGACTCTTAACTGTCTGAAAAACACTATGTGACGCACATCATTTTCTCCTACATAATTAGACTCTTAACTATGTGAAATACACTGTTTGACGCACATCATTTACTGCTACATAATCAGACTCTTAACTATGTGAAATGCACTATGTGACGCACATCATTTACTCCTACATAATCGGACTCTTAACTATCTGAAATACACAATGTGACGCACATCATTTACTCCTACATAATTAGACTCTTAACTATGTGAAATACACTGTGTGACGCACATCATTTACTGCTACATAATCATAATCATAACTATGTGAAATGCACTATGTGACGCACATCATTAACTCCTACATAATCAGAATCTTAACTATATGAAATACACTATGTGAAGCACACCATTAACTCCTACATAATCAGACTCTTAACTATGTGAAATACACTATGTGACGCACTTCATTAACTCCTACATAATTAGACTCTTAACTATGTGAAATACACTGTTTGACGCACATCATTTACTGCTACATAATCAGACTCTTAACTATGTGAAATACACTGTGTGACGCACATCATTTACTGCTACATAATCAGAATCATAACTATGTGAAAAGCACTATGTGACGCACATCATTAACTCCTACATAATCAGACTCTTAACTATCTGAAATACACAATGTGACGCACACCATTTACTCCTACATAATTAGACTCTTAACTATGTGAAATACACTGTGTGACGCAAATCATTTACTGCTACATAATCAGAATCATAACTATGTGAAATGCACTATGTGACGCACACCATTACCTCATACATAATCAGACTCTTAACTATGTGAAATACACTATGTGACGCACATCATTAACTCCTACATAATCAGACTCTTAACTATGTGAAATACACTATGTGACGCACATCATTTACTCCTACATAATCAGACTCTTAACTATCTGAAAAACACTATGTGACGCACATCATTTACTCCTACATAATCAGACTCTTAACTATCTGCAATACACAATGTGACGCACATCATTTACTCCTACATAATCAGACTCTTAACTATCTGAAATACACAATGTGACGCACACCATTTACTCCTACATAATTAGACTCTTAACTATGTGAAATACACTGTGTGACGCAAATCATTTACTGCTACATAATCAGAATCATAACTATGTGAAATGCACTATGTGACGCACACCATTACCTCATACATAATCAGACTCTTAACTATGTGAAATACACTATGTGACGCACATCATTAACTCCTACATAATCAGACTCTTAACTATGTGAAATACAGTATGTGACGCACATCATTAACTCCTACATAATCAGAATCTTAACTATCTGAAAAACACTATGTGACGCACATCATTAACTCCTACATAATCAGAATCTTAACTATATGAAATACACTATGTGAAGCACACCATTAGCTCCTACATAATTAGACTCTTAACTATGTCAAATACACTATGTGACGCACATCATTTACTCCTACATAATCAGAATCTTAACTATGTGAAATACACAATGTGACGCTCATCATTTACTGCTACATAATCAGAATCTTAATTATGTGAAATACACTATGTGACGCACACCATTAACTCCTACATAATCAGACTCTTAACTGTGTGAAATACACTATGTGACGCACATCATTTACTCCTACATAATCAGACTCTTAACTATCTGAAATACACAATGTGACGCACATCATTTACTCCTACATAATTAGACTCTTATCTATGTGAAATACACTGTGTGACGCACATCATTTACTGCTACATAATCAGAATCATAACTATGTGAAATGCACTATGTGACACACACCATTACCTCATACATAATCAGACTCTTAACTATGTGAAATACACTATGTGACGCACATCATTAACTCCTACATAATCAGACTCTTAACTATGTGAAATACACTACGTGACGCACATCATTAACTCCTACATAATCAGAATCTTAACTATATGAAATACACTATGTGAAGCACACCATTAACTCCTACATAATCAGACTCTTAACTGTCTGAAAAACACTATGTGACGCACATCATTTACTCCTACATAATCAGACTCTTATCTATGTGAAATACAGTATGTGACGCACATCGTTTACTCCTACATAATCAGACTCTTAACTATATGAAATACACTATGTGAAGCACACCATTAGCTTCTACATAATCAGACACTTAACTATGTCAAATACACTGTTTGACGCACATCATTTACTGCTACATAATCAGACTCTTAACTATGTGAAATGCACTATGTGACGCACATCATTTACTCCTACATAATCAGACTCTTAACTATCTGAAATACACAATGTGACGCACACCATTTACTCCTACATAATTAGACTCTTAACTATGTGAAATACACTGTGTGACGGGAATCATTTACTGCTACATAATCAGAATCATAACTATGTGAAATGCACTATGTGACGCACACCATTACCTCATACATAATCAGACTCTTAACTATGTGAAATACACTATGTGACGCACATCATTAACTCCTAAATAATCAGACTCTTAACTATGTGAAATACACAATGTGACGCACACCATTTACTCCTACATAATCAGACTCTTAACTATCTGCAATACACAATGTGACGCACATCATTAACTCCCACATAATCAGAATCTTAACTATATGAAATACACTATGTGAAGCACACCATTAGCTCCTACATAATTAGACTCTTAACTATGTCAAATACACTATGTGACGCACTTCATTAACTCCTACATAATCAGAATCTTAACTATGTCAAATACACTATGTGAAGCACACCATTAGCTCCTACATAATTAGACTCTTACCTATGTGAAATACACTATGTGACACACTTCATTAACTCCTACATAATCAGAATCTTAACTATGTCAAATACACTATGTGACGCACATCATTTACTCCTACATAATCAGAATCTTAACTATGTGAAATACACAATGTGACGCTCATCATTTACTGCTACATAATCAGAATCTTATCTATGTGAAATACACTATGTGACGCACACAATTAACTCCTACATAATTAGACTCTTAACTATGTGAAATACACTGTGTGACGCAAATCATTTACTGCTACATAATCAGAATCATAACTATGTGAAATGCACTATGTGACGCACACCATTACCTCATACATAATCAGACTCTTAACTATGTGAAATACACTATGTGACGCACATCATTAACTCCTACATAATCAGACTCTTAACTATGTGAAATACAGTATGTGACGCACATCATTAACTCCTACATAATCAGAATCTTAACTATCTGAAAAACACTATGTGACGCACATCATTAACTCCTACATAATCAGAATCTTAACTATATGAAATACACTATGTGAAGCACACCATTAGCTCCTACATAATTAGACTCTTAACTATGTCAAATACACTATGTGACGCACATCATTTACTCCTACATAATCAGAATCTAAACTATGTGAAATACACAATGTGACGCTCATCATTTACTGCTACATAATCAGAATCTTAATTATGTGAAATACACTATGTGACGCACACCATTAACTCCTACATAATCAGACTCTTAACTGTGTGAAATACACTATGTGACGCACATCATTTACTCCTACATAATCAGACTCTTAACTATCTGAAATACACAATGTGACGCACATCATTTACTCCTACATAATTAGACTCTTATCTATGTGAAATACACTGTGTGACGCACATCATTTACTGCTACATAATCAGAATCATAACTATGTGAAATGCACTATGTGACACACACCATTACCTCATACATAATCAGACTCTTAACTATGTGAAATACACTATGTGACGCACATCATTAACTCCTACATAATCAGACTCTTAACTATGTGAAATACACTACGTGACGCACATCATTAACTCCTACATAATCAGAATCTTAACTATATGAAATACACTATGTGAAGCACACCATTAACTCCTACATAATCAGACTCTTAACTGTATGAAAAACACTATGTGACGCACATCATTTACTCCTACATAATCAGACTCTTATCTATGTGAAATACAGTATGTGACGCACATCGTTTACTCCTACATAATCAGACTCTTAACTATATGAAATACACTATGTGAAGCACACCATTAGCTTCTACATAATCAGACACTTAACTATGTCAAATACACTGTTTGACGCACATCATTTACTGCTACATAATCAGACTCTTAACTATGTGAAATGCACTATGTGACGCACATCATTTACTCCTACATAATCAGACTCTTAACTATCTGAAATACACAATGTGACGCACACCATTTACTCCTACATAATTAGACTCTTAACTATGTGAAATACACTGTGTGACGGAAATCATTTACTGCTACATAATCAGAATCATAACTATGTGAAATGCACTATGTGACGCACACCATTACCTCATACATAATCAGACTCTTAACTATGTGAAATACACTATGTGACGCACATCATTAACTCCTAAATAATCAGACTCTTAACTATGTGAAATACACAATGTGACGCACACCATTTACTCCTACATAATCAGACTCTTAACTATCTGCAATACACAATGTGACGCACATCATTAACTCCCACATAATCAGAATCTTAACTATATGAAATACACTATGTGAAGCACACCATTAGCTCCTACATAATTAGACTCTTAACTATGTCAAATACACTATGTGACGCACTTCATTAACTCCTACATAATCAGAATCTTAACTATGTCAAATACACTATGTGAAGCACACCATTAGCTCCTACATAATTAGACTCTTACCTATGTGAAATACACTATGTGACACACTTCATTAACTCCTACATAATCAGAATCTTAACTATGTCAAATACACTATGTGACGCACATCATTTACTCCTACATAATCAGAATCTTAACTATGTGAAATACACAATGTGACGCTCATCATTTACTGCTACATAATCAGAATCTTATCTATGTGAAATACACTATGTGACGCACACAATTAACTCCTACATAATTAGACTCTTAATTATGTGAAATACACTGCGTGACGCACATCATTTACTGCTACATAATCAGACTCTTAACTATGTGAAATGCACTATGTGACGCACATCATTTACTCCTACATAATCAGACTCTTAACTATCTGAAATACACAATGTGACGCACATCATTTACTCCTACATAATTAGACTCTTATCAATGTGAAATACACTGTGTGACGCACATCATTTACTGCTACATAATCAGAATCATAACTATGTGAAATGCACTATGTGACACACATCATTAACTCCTGCATAATCAGAATCTTTACTATGTGAAATACACTATGTGAAGCACACCATTAACTCCTACATAATCAGACTCTTAACTGTCTGAAAAACACTATGTGACGCACATCATTTTCTCCTACATAATTAGACTCTTAACTATGTGAAATACACTGTTTGACGCACATCATTTACTGCTACATAATCAGACTCTTAACTATGTGAAATGTACTATGTGACGCACATCATTTACTCGTACATAATCGGACTCTTAACTATCTGAAATACACAATGTGACGCACATCATTTACTCCTACATAATTAGACTCTTAACTATGTGAAATACACTGTGTGACGCACATCATTTACTGCTACATAATCATAATCATAACTATGTGAAATGCACTATGTGACGCACATCATTAACTCCTACATAATCAGAATCTTAACTATATGAAATACACTATGTGAAGCACACCATTAACTCCTACATGATCAGACTCTTAACTATGTGAAATACACTATGTGACGCACTTCATTAACTCCTACATAATTAGACTCTTAACTATGTGAAATACACTGTTTGACGCACATCATTTACTGCTACATAATCAGACTCTTAACTATGTGAAATACACTGTGTGACGCACATCATTTACTGCTACATAATCAGAATCATAACTATGTGAAAAGCACTATGTGACGCACATCATTAACTCCTACATAATCAGAATCTTAACTATGTGAAATACACTATGTGAAGCACACCATTAACTCCTACATAATCAGACTCTTAACTATGTGAAATACACTATGTGACGCACTTCATTAACTCCTACATAATCAGAATCTTAACTATATGAAATACACTATGTGAAGCACACCATTAACTTCTACATAATTAGACTCTTAACTATGTGAAATGCACTATGTGACGCACATCATTAACTCCTACATAATCAGATCTTAACTATCTGAAAAACACTATGTGACGTACATCATTTACTCCTACATAATCAGACATTTAACTATGTGAAATACACTATGTGACGCACTTCATTAACTCCTACATAATCAGAATCTTAACTATATGAAATACACTATGTGAAGCACACCATTAGCTTCTACATAATTAGACTCTTAACTATGTCAAATACACTATGTGACGCACATCATTTACTGCTACATAATCCGACACTTAACTATCTGAAATACACTATGTGACGCACATCATTTACTCCTACATAATCATACTCTTAACTATGTGAAATACACTGTGTGACGCACATCATTTACTGCTACATAATCAGACTCTTAACTATGTGAAATGCACTATGTGACGCACATCATTTACTCCTACATAATCAGACTCTTCACTATCTGAAATACACAATGTGACGCACACCATTTACTCCTACATAATTAGACTCTTAACTATGTGAAATACACTGTGTGACGCACATCATTTACTGCTACATAATCAGAATCATAACTATGTGAAATGTACTATGTGACGCACACCATTACCTCATACATAATCAGACTCTTAACTATGTGAAATACACTATGTGACGCACATCATTAACTCCTACATAATCAGACTCTTAACTATGTGAAATACACTATGTGACGCACATCATTAACTCCTACATAATCAGACTGTTAACTCTCTGAAAAACACTATGTGACGCACATCATTTACTCCTACATAATCAGACTCTTAACTATGTGAAATACACAATGTGCCGCACATCGTTTACTCCTACATAATCAGACTCTTAACTATGTGAAATACAGTATGTGACGCACATCATTAACTCCTACATAATCAGAATCTTAACTATCTGAAAAACACTATGTGACGCACATCATTAACTCCTACATAATCAGAATCTTAACTATATGAAATACACTATGTGAAGCACACCATTAGCTCCTACATAATTAGACTCTTAACTATGTCAAATACACTATGTGACGCACATCATTTACTCCTACATAATCAGAATCTTAACTATGTGAAATACACAATGTGACGCTCATCATTTACTGCTACATAATCAGAATCTTAATTATGTGAAATACACTATGTGACGCACACCATTAACTCCTACATAATCAGACTCTTAACTGTGTGAAATACACTATGTGACGCACATCATTTACTCCTACATAATCAGACTCTTAACTATCTGAAATACACAATGTGACGCACATCATTTACTCCTACATAATTAGACTCTTATCTATGTGAAATACACTGTGTGACGCACATCATTTACTGCTACATAATCATAATCATAACTATGTGAAATGCACTATGTGACGCACATCATTAACTCCTACATAATCAGAATCTTAACTATATGAAATACACTATGTGAAGCACACCATTAACTCCTACATGATCAGACTCTTAACTATGTGAAATACACTATGTGACGCACTTCATTAACTCCTACATAATTAGACTCTTAACTATGTGAAATACACTGTTTGACGCACATCATTTACTGCTACATAATCAGACTCTTAACTATGTGAAATACACTGTGTGACGCACATCATTTACTGCTACATAATCAGAATCATAACTATGTGAAAAGCACTATGTGACGCACATCATTAACTCCTACATAATCAGAATCTTAACTATATGAAATACACTATGTGAAGCACACCATTAACTCCTACATAATCAGACTCTTAACTATGTGAAATACACTATGTGACGCACTTCATTAACTCCTACATAATCAGAATCTTAACTATATGAAATACACTATGTGAAGCACACCATTAACTTCTACATAATTAGACTCTTAACTATGTGAAATGCACTATGTGACGCACATCATTAACTCCTACATAATCAGAATCTTAACTATCTGAAAAACACTATGTGACGTACATCATTTACTCCTACATAATCAGACATTTAACTATGTGAAATACACTATGTGACGCACTTCATTAACTCCTACATAATCAGAATCTTAACTATATGAAATACACTATGTGAAGCACACCATTAGCTTCTACATAATTAGACTCTTAACTATGTCAAATACACTATGTGACGCACATCATTTACTGCTACATAATCCGACACTTAACTATCTGAAATACACTATGTGACGCACATCATTTACTCCTACATAATCATACTCTTAACTATGTGAAATACACTGTGTGACGCACATCATTTACTGCTACATAATCAGACTCTTAACTATGTGAAATGCACTATGTGACGCACATCATTTACTCCTACATAATCAGACTCTTCACTATCTGAAATACACAATGTGACGCACACCATTTACTCCTACATAATTAGACTCTTAACTATGTGAAATACACTGTGTGACGCACATCATTTACTGCTACATAATCAGAATCATAACTATGTGAAATGTACTATGTGACGCACACCATTACCTCATACATAATCAGACTCTTAACTATGTGAAATACACTATGTGACGCACATCATTAACTCCTACATAATCAGACTGTTAACTCTCTGAAAAACACTATGTGACGCACATCATTTACTCCTACATAATCAGACTCTTAACTATGTGAAATACACAATGTGCCGCACATCGTTTACTCCTACATAATCAGACTCTTAACTATGTGAAATACACTATGTGACGCACATCATTTACTGCTACATAATCAGAATCTTAACTATGTCAAATACACTATGCGAGTCACACCATTACCTCCTACATAATCAGAATCTTAACTATGTGAAATACACTATTTGACGCACACCATTATCTCCTCCATAATCAGAATCTTTACTATGTGAAATACACAATGTGACGCTCATCATTTACTGCTACATAATCAGAATCTTAATTATGTGAAATACACTATGTGACGCACACCATTAACTCCTACATAATCAGACTCTTAACTGTGTGAAATACACAATGAGACGCTCATCATTTACTGCTACATAATCAGAATCTTAACTATGTGAAATACACTATGTGACGCACACCATTAACTCCTACATAATTAGACTCTTAACTATGTGAAATACACTGTGTGACGCACATCATTTACTGCTACATAATCAGACTCTTAACTATGTGAAATGCACTATGTGACGCACATCATTTACTCCTACATAATCAGACTCTTAACTATCTGAAATACACAATGTGACGCACACCATTTACTCCTACATAATTAGACTCTTAACTATGTGAAATACACTGTGTGACGCAAATCATTTACTGCTACATAATCAGAATCGTAACTATGTGAAATGCACTATGTGACGCACACCATTACCTCATACATAATCAGACTCTTAACTATGTGAAATACACTATGTGACGCACGTCATTTACTCCTACATAATAAGACTCTTAACTATCTGAAAAACACTATGTGACGCACATCATTTACTCCTACATAATCAAAATCTTAACTATCTGCAATACACAATGTGACGCACATCATTTACTCCTACATAATCAGAATCTTAACTATGTGAAATACACAATGTGACGCACATCATTTACTGCTACATAATCAGAATCTTAATTATGTGAAATACACTATGTGACGCACGCCATTAACTCCTACATAATCAGACTCTTAACTGTGTGAAATACACTATGTGACGCACATCATTTACTCCTACATAATCAGACTCTTAACTATCTGAAATACACAATGTGACGCACATCATTTACTCCTACATAATTAGACTCTTATCTATGTGAAATACACTGTGTGACGCACATCATTTACTGCTACATAATCAGAATCATAACTATGTGAAATGCACTATGTGACACACACCATTACCTCATACATAATCAGACTCTTAACTATGTGAAATACACTATGTGACGCACATCATTAACTCCTACATAATCAGACTCTTAACTATGTGAAATACACTACGTGATGCACATCATTAACTCCTACATAATCAGAATGTTAACTATATAAAATACACTATGTGAAGCACACCATTAACTCCTACATAATCAGACTCTTAACTATGTGAAATACACTACGTGACGCACATCATTAACTCCTACATAATCAGAATCTTAACTATATGAAATACACTATGTGAAGCACACCATTAGCTTCTACATAATCAGACTCTTAACTATGTCAAATACACTATGTGACGCACATCATTTACTGCTACATAATCAGACTCTTAACTATGTGAAATGCACTATGTGACGCACATCATTTACTCCTACATAATCAGACTCTTAACTATCTGAAATACACAATGTGACGCACACCATTTACTCCTACATAATTAGACTCTTAACTATGTGAAATACACTGTGTGACGCAAATCATTTACTGCTACATAATCAGAATCATAACTATGTGAAATGCACTATGTGACGCACACCATTACCTCATACATAATCAGACTCTTAACTATGTGAAATACACTATGTGACGCACATCATTAACTCCTAAATAATCAGACTCTTAACTATGTGAAATACACTATGTGACGCACATCATTAACTCCTACATAATCAGACTCTTAACTATCTGAAAAAACACTATGTGACGCACATCATTTACTCCTACATAATCAGACTCTTATCAATGTGAAATACACTGTGTGACGCACATCATTTACTCCTACATAATCAGAATCTTAACTATGTGAAATACACAATGTGACGCTCATCATTTACTGCTACATAATCAGAATCTTATCTATGTGAAATACACTATGTGACGCACACCATTAACTCCTACATAATTAGACTCTTAACTATGTGAAATACACTGCGTGACGCACATCATTTACTGCTACATAATCAGACTCTTAACTATGTGAAATGCACTATGTGACGCACATCATTTACTCCTACATAATCAGACTCTTAACTATCTGAAATACACAATGTGACGCACATCATTTACTCCTACATAATTAGACTCTTATCAATGCGAAATACACTGTGTGACGCACATCATTTACTGCTACATAATCAGAATCATAACTATGTGAAATGCACTATGTGACACACATCATTAACTCCTGCATAATCAGAATCTTAACTATGTGAAATACACTATGTGAAGCACACCATTAACTCCTACATAATCAGACTCTTAACTGTCTGAAAAACACTATGTGACGCACATCATTTTCTCCTACATAATTAGACTCTTAACTATGTGAAATACACTGTTTGACGCACATCATTTACTGCTACATAATCAGACTCTTAACTATGTGAAATGCACTATGTGACGCACATCATTTACTCGTACATAATCGGACTCTTAACTATCTGAAATACACAATGTGACGCACATCATTTACTCCTACATAATTTGACTCTTAACTATGTGAAATACACTGTGTGACGCACATCATTTACTGCTACATAATCATAATCATAACTATGTGAAATGCACTATGTGACGCACATCATTAACTCCTACATAATCAGAATCTTAACTATATGAAATACACTATGTGAAGCACACCATTAACTCCTACATGATCAGACTCTTAACTATGTGAAATACACTATGTGACGCACTTCATTAACTCCTACATAATTAGACTCTTAACTATGTGAAATACACTGTTTGACGCACATCATTTACTGCTACATAATCAGACTCTTAACTATGTGAAATACACTGTGTGACGCACATCATTTACTGCTACATAATCAGAATCATAACTATGTGAAAAGCACTATGTGACGCACATCATTAACTCCTACATAATCAGAATCTTAACTATATGAAATACACTATGTGAAGCACACCATTAACTCCTACATAATCAGACTCTTAACTATGTGAAATACACTATGTGACGCACTTCATTAACTCCTACATAATCAGAATCTTAACTATATGAAATACACTATGTGAAGCACACCATTAACTTCTACATAATTAGACTCTTAACTATGTGAAATGCACTATGTGACGCACATCATTTACTCCTACATAATCAGACTCTTAACTATCTGAAATACACAATGTGACGCACATCATTTACTCCTACATAATTAGACTCTTATCAATGCGAAATACACTGTGTGACGCACATCATTTACTGCTACATAATCAGAATCATAACTATGTGAAATGCACTATGTGACACACATCATTAACTCCTGCATAATCAGAATCTTAACTATGTGAAATACACTATGTGAAGCACACCATTAACTCCTACATAATCAGACTCTTAACTGTCTGAAAAACACTATGTGACGCACATCATTTTCTCCTACATAATTAGACTCTTAACTATGTGAAATACACTGTTTGACGCACATCATTTACTGCTACATAATCAGACTCTTAACTATGTGAAATGCACTATGTGACGCACATCATTTACTCGTACATAATCGGACTCTTAACTATCTGAAATACACAATGTGACGCACATCATTTACTCCTACATAATTTGACTCTTAACTATGTGAAATACACTGTGTGACGCACATCATTTACTGCTACATAATCATAATCATAACTATGTGAAATGCACTATGTGACGCACATCATTAACTCCTACATAATCAGAATCTTAACTATATGAAATACACTATGTGAAGCACACCATTAACTCCTACATGATCAGACTCTTAACTATGTGAAATACACTATGTGACGCACTTCATTAACTCCTACATAATTAGACTCTTAACTATGTGAAATACACTGTTTGACGCACATCATTTACTGCTACATAATCAGACTCTTAACTATGTGAAATACACTGTGTGACGCACATCATTTACTGCTACATAATCAGAATCATAACTATGTGAAAAGCACTATGTGACGCACATCATTAACTCCTACATAATCAGAATCTTAACTATATGAAATACACTATGTGAAGCACACCATTAACTCCTACATAATCAGACTCTTAACTATGTGAAATACACTATGTGACGCACTTCATTAACTCCTACATAATCAGAATCTTAACTATATGAAATACACTATGTGAAGCACACCATTAACTTCTACATAATTAGACTCTTAACTATGTGAAATGCACTATGTGACGCACATCATTAACTCCTACATAATCAGAATCTTAACTATCTGAAAAACACTATGTGACGTACATCATTTACTCCTACATAATCAGACATTTAACTATGTGAAATACACTATGTGACGCACTTCATTAACTCCTACATAATCAGAATCTTAACTATATGAAATACACTATGTGAAGCACACCATTAGCTTCTACATAATTAGACTCTTAACTATGTCAAATACACTATGTGACGCACATCATTTACTGCTACATAATCCGACACTTAACTATCTGAAATACACTATGTGACGCACATCATTTACTCCTACATAATCATACTCTTAACTATGTGAAATACACTGTGTGACGCACATCATTTACTGCTACATAATCAGACTCTTAACTATGTGAAATGCACTATGTGACGCACATCATTTACTCCTACATAATCAGACTCTTCACTATCTGAAATACACAATGTGACGCACACCATTTACTCCTACATAATTAGACTCTTAACTATGTGAAATACACTGTGTGACGCACATCATTTACTGCTACATAATCAGAATCATAACTATGTGAAATGTACTATGTGACGCACACCATTACCTCATACATAATCAGACTCTTAACTATGTGAAATACACTATGTGACGCACATCATTAACTCCTACATAATCAGACTCTTAACTATGTGAAATACACTATGTGACGCACATCATTAACTCCTACATAATCAGACTGTTAACTCTCTGAAAAACACTATGTGACGCACATCATTTACTCCTACATAATCAGACTCTTAACTATCTGCAATACACAATGTGACGCACATCGTTTACTCCTACATAATCAGACTCTTAACTATGTGAAATACACTATGTGACGCACATCATTTACTGCTACATAATCAGAATCTTAACTATGTGAAATACACTATGCGAGTCACACCATTACCTCCTACATAATCAGAATCTTAACTATGTGAAATACACTATTTGACGCACACCATTATCTCCTCCATAATCAGAATCTTTACTATGTGAAATACACAATGTGACGCTCATCATTTACTGCTACATAATCAGAATCTTAATTATGTGAAATACACTATGTGACGCACACCATTAACTCCTACATAATCAGACTCTTAACTGTGTGAAATACACAATGAGACGCTCATCATTTACTGCTACATAATTAGACTCTTAACTATGTGAAATACACTGTGTGACGCAAATCATTTACTGCTACATAATCAGAATCATAACTATGTGAAATGCACTATGTGACGCACACCATTACCTCATACATAATCAGACTCTTAACTATGTGAAATACATTATGTGACGCACATCATTAACTCCTACATAATCAGACTCTTAACTATGTGAAATACACTATGTGACGCACGTCATTTACTCCTACATAATAAGACTCTTAACTATCTGAAAAACACTATGTGACGCACATCATTTACTCCTACATAATCAAAATCTTAACTATCTGCAATACACAATGTGACGCACATCATTTACTCCTACATAATCAGAATCTTAACTATGTGAAATACACAATGTGACGCACATCATTTACTGCTACATAATCAGAATCTTAATTATGTGAAATACACTATGTGACGCACGCCATTAACTCCTACATAATCAGACTCTTAACTGTGTGAAATACACTATGTGACGCACATCATTTACTCCTACATAATCAGACTCTTAACTATCTGAAATACACAATGTGACGCACATCATTTACTCCTACATAATTAGACTCTTATCTATGTGAAATACACTGTGTGACGCACATCATTTACTGCTACATAATCAGAATCATAACTATGTGAAATGCACTATGTGACACACACCATTACCTCATACATAATCAGACTCTTAACTATGTGAAATACACTATGTGACGCACATCATTAACTCCTACATAATCAGACTCTTAACTATGTGAAATACACTACGTGATGCACATCATTAACTCCTACATAATCAGAATGTTAACTATATAAAATACACTATGTAAAGCACACCATTAACTCCTACATAATCAGACTCTTAACTATGTGAAATACACTACGTGACGCACATCATTAACTCCTACATAATCAGAATCTTAACTATATGAAATACAATATGTGAAGCACACCATTAGCTTCTACATAATCAGACTCTTAACTATGTCAAATACACTATGTGACGCACATCATTTACTGCTACATAATCAGACTCTTAACTATGTGAAATGCACTATGTGACGCACATCATTTACTCCTACATAATCAGACTCTTAACTATCTGAAATACACAATGTGACGCACACCATTTACTCCTACATAATTAGACTCTTAACTATGTGAAATACACTGTGTGACGCAAATCATTTACTGCTACATAATCAGAATCATAACTATGTGAAATGCACTATGTGACGCACACCATTACCTCATACATAATCAGACTCTTAACTATGTGAAATACACTATGTGACGCACATCATTAACTCCTAAATAATCAGACTCTTAACTATGTGAAATACACTATGTGACGCACATCATTAACTCCTACATAATCAGACTCTTAACTATCTGAAAAAACACTATGTGACGCACATCATTTACTCCTACATAATCAGACTCTTAACTATCTGCAATACACAATGTGACGCACATCATTAACTCCTACATAATCAGAATCTTAACTATATGAAATACACTATGTGAAGCACACCATTAGCTCCTACCTAATTAGACTCTTAACTATGTCAAATACACTATGTGACGCACTTCATTAACTCCTACATAATCAGAATCTTAACTATGTCAAATACACTATGTGAAGCACACCATTAGCTCCTACATAATTAGACTCTTACCTATGTGAAATACACTATGTGACACACTTCATTAACTCCTACATAATCAGAATCTTATCTATGTCAAATACACTATGTGACGCACATCATTTACTCCAACATAATCAGAATCTTAACTATGTGAAATACACAATGTGACGCTCATCATTTACTGCTACATAATCAGAATCTTAACTATGTGAAATACACTATGTGACGCACACCATTAACTCCTACATAATTAGACTCTTAACTATGTGAAATACACTGTGTGACGCACATCATTTACTGCTACATAATCAGACTCTTAACTATGTGAAATGCACTATGTGACGCACATCATTTACTCCTACATAATCAGACTCTTAACTATCTGAAATACACAATGTGACGCACATCATTTACTCCTACATAATTAGACTCTTATCTATGTGAAATACACTGTGTGACGCACATCATTTACTGCAACATAATCAGAATCATAACTATGTGAAATGCACTATGTGACGCACACCATTACCTCATACATAATCAGACTCTTAACTATGTGAAATACACTATGTGACGCACATCATTAACTCCTAAATAATCAGACTCTTAACTATGTGAAATACACTATGTGACGCACATCATTAACTCCTACATAATCAGACTCTTAACTATCTGAAAAAACACTATGTGACGCACATCATTTACTCCTACATAATCAGACTCTTAACTATCTGCAATACACAATGTGACGCACATCATTAACTCCTACATAATCAGAATCTTAACTATATGAATTACACTATGTGAAGCACACCATTAGCTCCTACCTAATTAGACTCTTAACTATGTCAAATACACTATGTGACGCACTTCATTAACTCCTACATAATCAGAATCTTAACTATGTCAAATACACTATGTGAAGCACACCATTAGCTCCTACATAATTAGACTCTTACCTATGTGAAATACACTATGTGACACACTTCATTAACTCCTACATAATCAGAATCTTATCTATGTCAAATACACTATGTGACGCACATCATTTACTCCAACATAATCAGAATCTTAACTATGTGAAATACACAATGTGACGCTCATCATTTACTGCTACATAATCAGAATCTTAACTATGTGAAATACACTATGTGACGCACACCATTAACTCCTACATAATTAGACTCTTAACTATGTGAAATACACTGTGTGACGCACATCATTTACTGCTACATAATCAGACTCTTAACTATGTGAAATGCACTATGTGACGCACATCATTTACTCCTACATAATCAGACTCTTAACTATCTGAAATACACAATGTGACGCACATCATTTACTCCTACATAATTAGACTCTTATCTATGTGAAATACACTGTGTGACGCACATCATTTACTGCAACATAATCAGAATCATAACTATGTGAAATGCACTATGTGACGCACACCATTACCTCATACATAATCAGACTCTCAACTATGTGAAATACACTATGTGACGCACATCATTAACTCCTAAATAATCAGACTCTTAACTATCTGAAATACACAATGTGACGCACACCATTTACTTATTCATAATTAGACTCTTAACTATGTCAAATACACTATGTGACGCACATCATTAACTCCTACATAATCAGACTCTTAACTATGTCAAATACACTATGTGACGCACATCATTTACTGCTACATAATCAGACTCTTAACTATGTGAAATGCACTATGTGACGCACATCATTTACTCCTACATAATCAGACTCTCAACTATGTGAAATACACTATGTGACGCACATCATTAACTCCTAAATAATCAGACTCTTAACTATCTGAAATACACAATGTGACGCACACCATTTACTTATTCATAATTAGACTCTTAACTATGTCAAATACACTATGTGAAGCACACCATTAGCTTCTACATAATCAGACTCTTAACTATGTCAAATACACTATGTGACGCACACCATTTACTGCTACATAATCAGACTCTTAACTATGTGAAATGCACTATGTGACGCACATCATTTACTCCTACATAATCAGACTCTTAACTATCTGAAATAAACAATGTGACGCACACCATTTACTCCTACATAATTAGACTCTTAACTATGTGAAATACACTGTGTGACGCACATCATTTACTGCTACATAATCAGAATCATAACTATGTGAAATGCACTATGTGACGCACACCATTACCTCATACATAATCAGACTCTTAACTATGTGAAATACACTATGTGACGCACATCATTAACTCCTAAATAATCAGACTCTTAACTATGTGAAATACACTATGTGACGCACATCATTAACTCCTACATAATCAGACTCTTAACTATCTGAAAAAACACTATGTGACGCACATCATTTACTCCTACATAATCAGACTCTTAACTATCTGCAATACACAATGTGACGCACATCATTAACTCCTACATAATCAGAATCTTAACTATATGAAATACACTATGTGAAGCACACCATTAGCTCCTACATAATTAGACTCTTACCTATGTGAAATACACTATGTGACACACTTCATTAACTCCTACATAATCAGAATCTTATCTATGTCAAATACACTATGTGACGCACATCATTTACTCCTACATAATCAGAATCTTAACTATGTGAAATACACAATGTGACGCTCATCATTTAATGCTACATAATCAGAATCTTAACTATGTGAAATACACTATGTGACGCACACCATTAACTCCTACATAATTAGACTCTTAACTATGTGAAATACACTGTGTGACGCACATCATTTACTGCTACATAATCAGACTCTTAACTATGTGAAATGCACTATGTGACGCACATCATTTACTCCTACATAATCAGACTCTTAACTATCTGAAATACACAATGTGACGCACATCATTTACTCCTACATAATTAGACTCTTATCTATGTGAAATACACTGTGTGACGCACATCATTTACTGCTACATAATCAGAATCATAACTATGTGAAATGCACTATGTGACGCACACCATTACCTCATACATAATCAGACTCTCAACTATGTGAAATACACTATGTGACGCACATCATTAACTCCTAAATAATCAGACTCTTAACTATCTGAAATACACAATGTGACGCACACCATTTACTTATTCATAATTAGACTCTTAACTATGTCAAATACACTATGTGACGCACATCATTAACTCCTACATAATCAGAATCTTAACTATATGAAATACACTATGTGAAGCACACCATTAGCTTCTACATAATCAGACTCTTAACTATGTCAAATACACTATGTGACGCACATCATTTACTGCTACATAATCAGACTCTTAACTATGTGAAATGCACTATGTGACGCACATCATTTACTCCTACATAATCAGACTCTTAACTATCTGAAATAAACAATGTGACGCACACCATTTACTCCTACATAATTAGACTCTTAACTATGTGAAATACACTGTGTGACGCACATCATTTACTGCTACATAATCAGAATCATAACTATGTGAAATGCACTATGTGACGCACACCATTACCTCATACATAATCAGACTCTTAACTATGTGAAATACACTATGTGACGCACATCATTAACTCCTACATAATCAGACTCTTAACTATCTGAAAAAACACTATGTGGCGCACATCATTTACTCCTACATAATCAGACTCTTAACTATCTGCAATACACAATGTGGCGCACACCATTAGCTCCTACAAAATTAGACTCTTACCTATGTGAAATACACTATGTGACACACTTCATTAACTCCTTCATAATCAGAATCTTAACTATGTCAAATACACTATGTGACGCACATCATTTACTTCTACATAATCAGAATCTTAACTATGTGAAATACACAATGTGACGCTCATCATTTACTGCTACATAATCAGAATCTTAACTATGTGAAATACACTATGTGACGCACACCATTAACTCCTACATAATTAGACTCTTAACTATGTGAAATACACTGTGTGACGCACATCATTTACTGCTACATAATCAGAATCATAACTATGTGAAATGCACTATGTGACGCACACCATTACCTCATACATAATCAGACTCTCAACTATGTGAAATACACTATGTGACGCACATCATTAACTCCTAAATAATCAGACTCTTAACTATCTGAAATACACAATGTGACGCACACCATTTACTTATTCATAATTAGACTCTTAACTATGTCAAATACACTATGTGACGCACATCATTTACTCCTACATAATCAGAATCTTAACTATGTGAAATACACAATGTGACGCTCATCATTTACTGCTACATAATCAGAATCTTAATTATGTGAAATACACTATGTGACGCACACCATTAACTCCTACGTAATCAGACTCTTAACTGTGTGAAATGCACTATGTGACACACACCATTACCTCATACATTATCAGACTCTTAACTATGTGAAATACACTATGTGACGCACATCATTAACTCCTACATAATCAGACTCTTAACTATGTGAAATACACTACGTGACGCACATCATTAACTCCTACATAATCAGAATCTTAACTATATGAAATACACTATGTGAAGCACACCATTAACTCCTACATAATCAGACTCTTAACTGTCTGAAAAACACTTTGTGACGCACATCATTTACTCCTACATAATCAGACTCTTAACTATGTGAAATACAGTATGTGACGCACATCATTTACTCCTACATAATCAGACTCTTAACTATATGAAATACACTATGTGAAGCACACCATTAGCTTCTACATAATCAGACTCTTAACTATGTCAAATACACTATGTGACGCACATCATTTACTGCTACATAATCAGACACTTAACTATGTGAAATGCACTATGTGACGCACATCATTTACTCCTACATAATCAGACTCTTAACTATCTGAAATACACAATGTGACGCACACCATTTACTCCTACATAATTAGACTCTTAACTATGTGAAATACACTGTGTGACGCAAATCATTTACTGCTACATAATCAGAATCATAACTATGTGAAATGCACTATGTGACGCACACCATTACCTCATACATAATCAGACTCTTAACTATGTGAAATACACTATGCGACGCACATCATTAACTCCTAAATAATCAGAATCTTAACTATATGAAATACACTATGTGAAGCACACCATTAGCTCCTACATAATTAGACTCTTAACTATGTCAAAATACACTATGTGACGCACTTCATTAACTCCTACATAATCAGACTCTTAACTATATGAAATACACTATGTGAAGCACACCATTAACTCCTACATAATCAGACTCTTAACTATGTGAAATACACAATGTGACGCACATCATTTACTCCTACATAATCAGACTCTTAACTATGTGAAATACACTGTGTGACGCACATCATTAACTCCTACATAATCAGAATCTTTACTATATGAAATACACTATGTGAAGCACACCATTAGCTCCTACATAATTAGACTCTTAACTATGTCAAAATACACTATGTGACGCACTTCATTAACTCCTACATAATCAGAATCTTAACTATGTCAAATACACTATGTGAAGCACACCATTAGCTCCTACATAATTAGACTCTTACCTATGTGAAATACACTATGTGACACACTTCATTAACTCCTACATAATCATAATCTTAACTATGTCAAATACACTATGTGACGCACATCATTTACTCCTACATAATCAGAATCTTAACTATGTGAAATACACAATGTGACGCTCATCATTTACTGCTACATAATCAGAATCTTAACTATGTGAAATACACTATGTGACGCACACCATTAACTCCTAAATAATTAGACTCTTAACTATGTGAAATACACTGTGTGACGCACATCATTTACTGCTACATAATCAGACTCTTAACTATGTGAAATGCACTATGTGACGCACATCATTTACTCCTACATAATCAGACGCTTAACTATCTGAAATACACAATGTGACGCACTTCATTTACTCCTACATAATCAGAATCTTAACTATGTGAAATACACTATGTGAAGTACACTATTAGCTTCTACATAATCAGACTCTTAACTGTCAAATACACTATGTGACGCACATCATTTACTGCTACATAATCAGAATCTTAACTATGTGAAATACACTATGTGACGCACACCATTAACTCCTACATAATTAGATTCTTAACTATGTGAAATACACTGTTTGACGCACATCATTTACTGCTACATAATCAGACTCTTAACTATGTGAAATGCACTATGTGACGCACATCATTTACTCCTACATAATCAGACTCTTAACTATCTGAAATACACAATGTGATGCACATCATATACTCCTACATAATTAGACTCTTAACTATGTGAAATACACTGTGTGACGCACATCATTTACTGCTACATAATCAGAATCATAACTATGTGAAATGCACTATGTGACGCACATCATTAACTCCTACATAATCAGAATCTTAACTATATGAAATACACTATGTGAAGCACACCATTAACTCCTACATAATCAGACTCTTAACTATGTGAAATACACAATGTGACGCACATCATTTACTCCTACATAATTAGACTCTTAACTATGTGAAATACAGTATGTGACGCACATCATTTACTCCTACATAATCAGACTCTTAACTATGTGAAATACACTATGTGACGCACACCATTAACTCCTACATAATTAGATTCTTAACTATGTGAAATACACTGTTTGACGCACATCATTTACTGCTACATAATCAGACTCTTAACTATGTGAAATGCACTATGTGACGCACATCATTTACTCCTACATAATCAGACTCTTAACTATCTGAAATACACAATGTGACGCACATCATTTACTCCTACATAATTAGACTCTTAACTATGTGAAATACACTGTGTGACGCACATCATTTACTGCTACATAATCAGAATCATAACTATGTGAAATGCACTATGTGACGCACATCATTAACTCCTACATAATCAGAATCTTAACTATATGAAATACACTATGTGAAGCACACCATTAACTCCTACATAATCAGACTCTTAACTATGTGAAATACACAATGTGACGCACATCATTTACTCCTACATAATCAGACTCTTAACTATGTGAAATACACTGTGTGACGCACATCATTAACTCCTAAATAATCAGACTCTTAACTATGTGAAATACACTATGTGACGCACATCATTAACTCCTACATAATCAGACTCTTAACTATGTCAAAATACACTATGTGACGCACTTCATTAACTCCTACATAATCAGAATCTTATCTATATGAAATACACTATGTGACGCACACCATTAACTCCTACATAATTAGACTCTTAACTATGTGAAATACACTGTTTGACGTACATCATTTACTGCTACATAATCAGACTCTTAACTATGTGAAATGCACTATGTGACGCACATCATTTACTCCTACATAATCAGACTCTTAACTATCTGAAATACACAATGTGACGCACATCATTTACTCCTACATAATTAGACTCTTAACTATGTAAAATACACTGTGTGACGCACATCATTTACTGCTACATAATCAGAATCATATCTATGTGAAATGCACTATGTGACGCACACCATTACCTCATACATAATCAGACTCTTAACTATGTGAAATACACTATGTGACGCACATCATTAACTCCTAAATAATCAGACTCTTAACTATGTGAAATACACTATGTGACGCACATCATTAACTCCTACATAATCAGACTCTTAACTATCTGAAAAAACACTATGTGGCGCACATCATTTACTCCTACATAATCAGACTCTTAACTATCTGCAATACACAATGTGGCGCACACCATTAGCTCCTACATAATTAGACTCTTACCTATGTGAAATACACTATGTGACACACTTCATTAACTCCTTCATAATCAGAATCTTAACTATGTCAAATACACTATGTGACGCACATCATTTACTCCTACATAATCAGAATCTTAACTATGTGAAATACACAATGTGACGCTCATCATTTACTGCTACATAATCAGAATCTTAACTATGTGAAATACACTATGTGACGCACACCATTAACTCCTACATAATTAGACTCTTAACTATGTGAAATACACTGTGTGACGCACATCATTTACTGCTACATAATCAGAATCATAACTATGTGAAATGCACTATGTGACGCACACCATTACCTCATACATAATCAGACTCTCAACTATGTGAAATACACTATGTGACGCACATCATTAACTCCTAAATAATCAGACTCTTAACTATCTGAAATACACAATGTGACGCACACCATTTACTTATTCATAATTAGACTCTTAACTATGTCAAATACACTATGTGACGCACATCATTTACTCCTACATAATCAGAATCTTAACTATGTGAAATACACAATGTGACGCTCATCATTTACTGCTACATAATCAGAATCTTAATTATGTGAAATACACTATGTGACGCACACCATTAACTCCTACGTAATCAGACTCTTAACTGCGTGAAATACACTATGTGACGCACATCATTTACTCCTACATAATCAGACTCTTAACTATCTGAAATACACAATGTGACGCACATCATTTACTCCTACATAATTAGACTCTTATCTATGTGAAATACACTGTGTGACGCACATCATTTACTGCTACATAATCAGAATCATAACTATGTGAAATGCACTATGTGACGCACACCATTACCTCATACATAATCAGACTCTCAACTATGTGAAATACACTATGTGACGCACATCATTAACTCCTAAATAATCAGACTCTTAACTATCTGAAATACACAATGTGACGCACACCATTTACTTATTCATAATTAGACTCTTAACTATGTCAAATACACTATGTGACGCACATCATTTACTCCTACATAATCAGAATCTTAACTATGTGAAATACACAATGTGACGCTCATCATTTACTGCTACATAATCAGAATCTTAATTATGTGAAATACACTATGTGACGCACACCATTAACTCCTACGTAATCAGACTCTTAACTGTGTGAAATACACTATGTGACGCACATCATTTACTCCTACATAATCAGACTCTTAACTATCTGAAATACACAATGTGACGCACATCATTTACTCCTACATAATTAGACTCTTATCTATGTGAAATACACTGTGTGACGCACATCATTTACTGCTACATAATCAGAATCATAACTATGTGAAATGCACTATGTGACACACACCATTACCTCAAACATAATCAGACTCTTAACTATGTGAAATACACTATGTGACGCACATCATTAACTCCTACATAATCAGACTCTTAACTATGTGAAATACACTACGTGACGCACATCATTAACTCCTACATAATCAGAATCTTAACTATATGAAATACACTATGTGAAGCACACCATTAACTCCTACATAATCAGACTCTTAACTGTCTGAAAAACACTTTGTGACGCACATCATTTACTCCTACATAATCAGACTCTTAACTATGTGAAATACAGTATGTGACGCACATCATTTACTCCTACATAATCAGACTCTTAACTATATGAAATACACTATGTGAAGCACACCATTAACTCCTACGTAATCAGACTCTTAACTGTGTGAAATACACTATGTGACGCACATCATTTACTCCTACATAATCAGACTCTTAACTATCTGAAATACACAATGTGACGCACATCATTTACTCCTACATAATTAGACTCTTATCTATGTGAAATACACTGTGTGACGCACATCATTTACTGCTACATAATCAGAATCATAACTATGTGAAATGCACTATGTGACACACACCATTACCTCATACATAATCAGACTCTTAACTATGTGAAATACACTATGTGACGCACATCATTAACTCCTACATAATCAGACTCTTAACTATGTGAAATACACTACGTGATGCACATCATTAACTCCTACATAATCAGAATGTTAACTATATAAAATACACTATGTGAAGCACACCATTAACTCCTACATAATCAGACTCTTAACTATGTGAAATACACTACGTGACGCACATCATTAACTCCTACATAATCAGAATCTTAACTATATGAAATACAATATGTGAAGCACACCATTAGCTTCTACATAATCAGACTCTTAACTATGTCAAATACACTATGTGACGCACATCATTTACTGCTACATAATCAGACTCTTAACTATGTGAAATGCACTATGTGACGCACATCATTTACTCCTACATAATCAGACTCTTAACTATCTGAAATACACAATGTGACGCACACCATTTACTCCTACATAATTAGACTCTTAACTATGTGAAATACACTGTGTGACGCAAATCATTTACTGCTACATAATCAGAATCATAACTATGTGAAATGCACTATGTGACGCACACCATTACCTCATACATAATCAGACTCTTAACTATGTGAAATACACTATGTGACGCACATCATTAACTCCTAAATAATCAGACTCTTAACTATGTGAAATACACTATGTGACGCACATCATTAACTCCTACATAATCAGACTCTTAACTATCTGAAAAAACACTATGTGACGCACATCATTTACTCCTACATAATCAGACTCTTAACTATCTGCAATACACAATGTGACGCACATCATTAACTCCTACATAATCAGAATCTTAACTATATGAAATACACTATGTGAAGCACACCATTAGCTCCTACCTAATTAGACTCTTAACTATGTCAAATACACTATGTGACGCACTTCATTAACTCCTACATAATCAGAATCTTAACTATGTCAAATACACTATGTGAAGCACACCATTAGCTCCTACATAATTAGACTCTTACCTATGTGAAATACACTATGTGACACACTTCATTAACTCCTACATAATCAGAATCTTATCTATGTCAAATACACTATGTGACGCACATCATTTACTCCAACATAATCAGAATCTTAACTATGTGAAATACACAATGTGACGCTCATCATTTACTGCTACATAATCAGAATCTTAACTATGTGAAATACACTATGTGACGCACACCATTAACTCCTACATAATTAGACTCTTAACTATGTGAAATACACTGTGTGACGCACATCATTTACTGCTACATAATCAGACTCTTAACTATGTGAAATGCACTATGTGACGCACATCATTTACTCCTACATAATCAGACTCTTAACTATCTGAAATACACAATGTGACGCACATCATTTACTCCTACATAATTAGACTCTTATCTATGTGAAATACACTGTGTGACGCACATCATTTACTGCAACATAATCAGAATCATAACTATGTGAAATGCACTATGTGACGCACACCATTACCTCATACATAATCAGACTCTCAACTATGTGAAATACACTATGTGACGCACATCATTAACTCCTAAATAATCAGACTCTTAACTATCAGAAATACACAATGTGACGCACACCATTTACTTATTCATAATTAGACTCTTAACTATGTCAAATACACTATGTGACGCACATCATTAACTCCTACATAATCAGACTCTTAACTATGTCAAATACACTATGTGACGCACATCATTTACTGCTACATAATCAGACTCTTAACTATGTGAAATGCACTATGTGACGCACATCATTTACTCCTACATAATCAGACTCTCAACTATGTGAAATACACTATGTGACGCACATCATTAACTCCTAAATAATCAGACTCTTAACTATCTGAAATACACAATGTGACGCACACCATTTACTTATTCATAATTAGACTCTTAACTATGTCAAATACACTATGTGAAGCACACCATTAGCTTCTACATAATCAGACTCTTAACTATGTCAAATACACTATGTGACGCACACCATTTACTGCTACATAATCAGACTCTTAACTATGTGAAATGCACTATGTGACGCACATCATTTACTCCTACATAATCAGACTCTTAACTATCTGAAATAAACAATGTGACGCACACCATTTACTCCTACATAATTAGACTCTTAACTATGTGAAATACACTGTGTGACGCACATCATTTACTGCTACATAATCAGAATCATAACTATGTGAAATGCACTATGTGACGCACACCATTACCTCATACATAATCAGACTCTTAACTATGTGAAATACACTATGTGACGCACATCATTAACTCCTAAATAATCAGACTCTTAACTATGTGAAATACACTATGTGACGCACATCATTAACTCCTACATAATCAGACTCTTAACTATCTGAAAAAACACTATGTGACGCACATCATTTACTCCTACATAATCAGACTCTTAACTATCTGCAATACACAATGTGACGCACATCATTAACTCCTACATAATCAGAATCTTAACTATATGAAATACACTATGTGAAGCACACCATTAGCTCCTACATAATTAGACTCTTACCTATGTGAAATACACTATGTGACACACTTCATTAACTCCTACATAATCAGAATCTTATCTATGTCAAATACACTATGTGACGCACATCATTTACTCCAACATAATCAGAATCTTAACTATGTGAAATACACAATGTGACGCTCATCATTTACTGCTACATAATCAGAATCTTAACTATGTGAAATACACTATGTGACGCACACCATTAACTCCTACATAATTAGACTCTTAACTATGTGAAATACACTGTGTGACGCACATCATTTACTGCTACATAATCAGACTCTTAACTATGTGAAATGCACTATGTGACGCACATCATTTACTCCTACATAATCAGACTCTTAACTATCTGAAATACACAATGTGACGCACATCATTTACTCCTACATAATTAGACTCTTATCTATGTGAAATACACTGTGTGACGCACATCATTTACTGCAACATAATCAGAATCATAACTATGTGAAATGCACTATGTGACGCACACCATTACCTCATACATAATCAGACTCTCAACTATGTGAAATACACTATGTGACGCACATCATTAACTCCTAAATAATCAGACTCTTAACTATCTGAAATACACAATGTGACGCACACCATTTACTTATTCATAATTAGACTCTTAACTATGTCAAATACACTATGTGACGCACATCATTAACTCCTACATAATCAGACTCTTAACTATGTCAAATACACTATGTGACGCACATCATTTACTGCTACATAATCAGACTCTTAACTATGTGAAATGCACTATGTGACGCACATCATTTACTCCTACATAATCAGACTCTCAACTATGTGAAATACACTATGTGACGCACATCATTAACTCCTAAATAATCAGACTCTTAACTATCTGAAATACACAATGTGACGCACACCATTTACTTATTCATAATTAGACTCTTAACTATGTCAAATACACTATGTGAAGCACACCATTAGCTTCTACATAATCAGACTCTTAACTATGTCAAATACACTATGTGACGCACACCATTTACTGCTACATAATCAGACTCTTAACTATGTGAAATGCACTATGTGACGCACATCATTTACTCCTACATAATCAGACTCTTAACTATCTGAAATAAACAATGTGACGCACACCATTTACTCCTACATAATTAGACTCTTAACTATGTGAAATACACTGTGTGACCCACATCATTTACTGCTACATAATCAGAATCATAACTATGTGAAATGCACTATGTGACGCACACCATTACCTCATACATAATCAGACTCTTAACTATGTGAAATACACTATGTGACGCACATCATTAACTCCTAAATAATCAGACTCTTAACTATGTGAAATACACTATGTGACGCACATCATTAACTCCTACATAATCAGACTCTTAACTATTCTGAAAAAACACTATGTGACGCACATCATTTACTCCTACATAATCAGACTCTTAACTATCTGCAATACACAATGTGACGCACATCATTAACTCCTACATAATCAGAATCTTAACTATATGAAATACACTAATGTGAAGCACACCATTAGCTCCTACATAATTAGACTCTTACCTATGTGAAATACACTATGTGACACACTTTCATTAACTCCTACATAATCAGAATCTTATCTATGTCAAATACACTATGTGACGCACATCATTTACTCCTACATAATCAGAATCTTAACTATGTGAAATACACAATGTGACGCTCATCATTTAATGCTACATAATCAGAATCTTAACTATGTGAAATACACTATGTGACGCACACCATTAACTCCTACATAATTAGACTCTTAACTATGTGAAATACACTGTGTGACGCACATCATTTACTGCTACATAATCAGACTCTTAACTATGTGAAATGCACTATGTGACGCACATCATTTACTCCTACATAATCAGACTCTTAACTATCTGAAATACACAATGTGACGCACATCATTTACTCCTACATAATTAGACTCTTATCTATGTGAAATACACTGTGTGACGCACATCATTTACTGCTACATAATCAGAATCATAACTATGTGAAATGCACTATGTGACGCACACCATTACCTCATACATAATCAGACTCTCAACTATGTGAAATACACTATGTGACGCACATCATTAACTCCTAAATAATCAGACTCTTAACTATCTGAAATACACAATGTGACGCACACCATTTACTTATTCATAATTAGACTCTTAACTATGTCAAATACACTATGTGACGCACATCATTAACTCCTACATAATCAGAATCTTAACTATATGAAATACACTATGTGAAGCACACCATTAGCTTCTACATAATCAGACTCTTAACTATGTCAAATACACTATGTGACGCACATCATTTACTGCTACATAATCAGACTCTTAACTATGTGAAATGCACTATGTGACGCACATCATTTACTCCTACATAATCAGACTCTTAACTATCTGAAATAAACAATGTGACGCACACCATTTACTCCTACATAATTAGACTCTTAACTATGTGAAATACACTGTGTGACGCACATCATTTACTGCTACATAATCAGAATCATAACTATGTGAAATGCACTATGTGACGCACACCATTACCTCATACATAATCAGACTCTTAACTATGTGAAATACACTATGTGACGCACATCATTAACTCCTACATAATCAGACTCTTAACTATCTGAAAAAACACTATGTGGCGCACATCATTTACTCCTACATAATCAGACTCTTAACTATCTGCAATACACAATGTGGCGCACACCATTAGCTCCTACATAATTAGACTCTTACCTATGTGAAATACACTATGTGACACACTTCATTAACTCCTTCATAATCAGAATCTTAACTATGTCAAATACACTATGTGACGCACATCATTTACTTCTACATAATCAGAATCTTAACTATGTGAAATACACAATGTGACGCTCATCATTTACTGCTACATAATCAGAATCTTAACTATGTGAAATACACTATGTGACGCACACCATTAACTCCTACATAATTAGACTCTTAACTATGTGAAATACACTGTGTGACGCACATCATTTACTGCTACATAATCAGAATCATAACTATGTGAAATGCACTATGTGACGCACACCATTACCTCATACATAATCAGACTCTCAACTATGTGAAATACACTATGTGACGCACATCATTAACTCCTAAATAATCAGACTCTTAACTATCTGAAATACACAATGTGACGCACACCATTTACTTATTCATAATTAGACTCTTAACTATGTCAAATACACTATGTGACGCACATCATTTACTCCTACATAATCAGAATCTTAACTATGTGAAATACACAATGTGACGCTCATCATTTACTGCTACATAATCAGAATCTTAATTATGTGAAATACACTATGTGACGCACACCATTAACTCCTACGTAATCAGACTCTTAACTGTGTGAAATGCACTATGTGACACACACCATTACCTCATACATAATCAGACTCTTAACTATGTGAAATACACTATGTGACGCACATCATTAACTCCTACATAATCAGACTCTTAACTATGTGAAATACACTACGTGACGCACATCATTAACTCCTACATAATCAGAATCTTAACTATATGAAATACACTATGTGAAGCACACCATTAACTCCTACATAATCAGACTCTTAACTGTCTGAAAAACACTTTGTGACGCACATCATTTACTCCTACATAATCAGACTCTTAACTATGTGAAATACAGTATGTGACGCACATCATTTACTCCTACATAATCAGACTCTTAACTATATGAAATACACTATGTGAAGCACACCATTAGCTTCTACATAATCAGACTCTTAACTATGTCAAATACACTATGTGACGCACATCATTTACTGCTACATAATCAGACACTTAACTATGTGAAATGCACTATGTGACGCACATCATTTACTCCTACATAATCAGACTCTTAACTATCTGAAATACACAATGTGACGCACACCATTTACTCCTACATAATTAGACTCTTAACTATGTGAAATACACTGTGTGACGCAAATCATTTACTGCTACATAATCAGAATCATAACTATGTGAAATGCACTATGTGACGCACACCATTACCTCATACATAATCAGACTCTTAACTATGTGAAATACACTATGCGACGCACATCATTAACTCCTAAATAATCAGAATCTTAACTATATGAAATACACTATGTGAAGCACACCATTAGCTCCTACATAATTAGACTCTTAACTATGTCAAAATACACTATGTGACGCACTTCATTAACTCCTACATAATCAGACTCTTAACTATATGAAATACACTATGTGAAGCACACCATTAACTCCTACATAATCAGACTCTTAACTATGTGAAATACACAATGTGACGCACATCATTTACTCCTACATAATCAGACTCTTAACTATGTGAAATACACTGTGTGACGCACATCATTAACTCCTACATAATCAGAATCTTAACTATATGAAATACACTATGTGAAGCACACCATTAGCTCCTACATAATTAGACTCTTAACTATGTCAAAATACACTATGTGACGCACTTCATTAACTCCTACATAATCAGAATCTTAACTATGTCAAATACACTATGTGAAGCACACCATTAGCTCCTACATAATTAGACTCTTACCTATGTGAAATACACTATGTGACACACTTCATTAACTCCTACATAATCAGAATCTTAACTATGTCAAATACACTATGTGACGCACATCATTTACTCCTACATAATCAGAATCTTAACTATGTGAAATACACAATGTGACGCTCATCATTTACTGCTACATAATCAGAATCTTAACTATGTGAAATACACTATGTGACGCACACCATTAACTCCTAAATAATTAGACTCTTAACTATGTGAAATACACTGTGTGACGCACATCATTTACTGCTACATAATCAGACTCTTAACTATGTGAAATGCACTATGTGACGCACATCATTTACTCCTACATAATCAGACGCTTAACTATCTGAAATACACAATGTGACGCACTTCATTTACTCCTACATAATCAGAATCTTAACTATGTGAAATACACTATGTGAAGTACACTATTAGCTTCTACATAATCAGACTCTTAACTGTCAAATACACTATGTGACGCACATCATTTACTGCTACATAATCAGAATCTTAACTATGTGAAATACACTATGTGACGCACACCATTAACTCCTACATAATTAGATTCTTAACTATGTGAAATACACTGTTTGACGCACATCATTTACTCCTACATAATCAGACTCTTAACTATGTGAAATACACTATGTGACGCACACCATTAACTCCTACATAATTAGATTCTTAACTATGTGAAATACACTGTTTGACGCACATCATTTACTGCTACATAATCAGACTCTTAACTATGTGAAATGCACTATGTGACGCACATCATTTACTCCTACATAATCAGACTCTTAACTATCTGAAATACACAATGTGATGCACATCATATACTCCTACATAATTAGACTCTTAACTATGTGAAATACACTGTGTGACGCACATCATTTACTGCTACATAATCAGAATCATAACTATGTGAAATGCACTATGTGACGCACATCATTAACTCCTACATAATCAGAATCTTAACTATATGAAATACACTATGTGAAGCACACCATTAACTCCTACATAATCAGACTCTTAACTATGTGAAATACACAATGTGACGCACATCATTTACTCCTACATAATTAGACTCTTAACTATGTGAAATACAGTATGTGACGCACATCATTTACTCCTACATAATCAGACTCTTAACTATGTGAAATACACTATGTGACGCACACCATTAACTCCTACATAATTAGATTCTTAACTATGTGAAATACACTGTTTGACGCACATCATTTACTGCTACATAATCAGACTCTTAACTATGTGAAATGCACTATGTGACGCACATCATTTACTCCTACATAATCAGACTCTTAACTATCTGAAATACACAATGTGACGCACATCATTTACTCCTACATAATTAGACTCTTAACTATGTGAAATACACTGTGTGACGCACATCATTTACTGCTACATAATCAGAATCATAACTATGTGAAATGCACTATGTGACGCACATCATTAACTCCTACATAATCAGAATCTTAACTATATGAAATACACTATGTGAAGCACACCATTAACTCCTACATAATCAGACTCTTAACTATGTGAAATACACAATGTGACGCACATCATTTACTCCTACATAATCAGACTCTTAACTATGTGAAATACACTGTGTGACGCACATCATTAACTCCTAAATAATCAGACTCTTAACTATGTGAAATACACTATGTGACGCACATCATTAACTCCTACATAATCAGACTCTTAACTATGTCGAAATACACTATGTGACGCACTTCATTAACTCCTACATAATCAGAATCTTATCTATATGAAATACACTATGTGACGCACACCATTAACTCCTACATAATTAGACTCTTAACTATGTGAAATACACTGTTTGACGTACATCATTTACTGCTACATAATCAGACTCTTAACTATGTGAAATGCACTATGTGACGCACATCATTTACTCCTACATAATCAGACTCTTAACTATCTGAAATACACAATGTGACGCACATCATTTACTCCTACATAATTAGACTCTTAACTATGTAAAATACACTGTGTGACGCACATCATTTACTGCTACATAATCAGAATCATAACTATGTGAAATGCACTATGTGACGCACACCATTACCTCATACATAATCAGACTCTTAACTATGTGAAATACACTATGTGACGCACATCATTAACTCCTAAATAATCAGACTCTTAACTATGTGAAATACACTATGTGACGCACATCATTAACTCCTACATAATCAGACTCTTAACTATCTGAAAAAACACTATGTGGCGCACATCATTTACTCCTACATAATCAGACTCTTAACTATCTGCAATACACAATGTGGCGCACACCATTAGCTCCTACATAATTAGACTCTTACCTATGTGAAATACACTATGTGACACACTTCATTAACTCCTTCATAATCAGAATCTTAACTATGTCAAATACACTATGTGACGCACATCATTTACTCCTACATAATCAGAATCTTAACTATGTGAAATACACAATGTGACGCTCATCATTTACTGCTACATAATCAGAATCTTAACTATGTGAAATACACTATGTGACGCACACCATTAACTCCTACATAATTAGACTCTTAACTATGTGAAATACACTGTGTGACGCACATCATTTACTGCTACATAATCAGAATCATAACTATGTGAAATGCACTATGTGACGCACACCATTACCTCATACATAATCAGACTCTCAACTATGTGAAATACACTATGTGACGCACATCATTAACTCCTAAATAATCAGACTCTTAACTATCTGAAATACACAATGTGACGCACACCATTTACTTATTCATAATTAGACTCTTAACTATGTCAAATACACTATGTGACGCACATCATTTACTCCTACATAATCAGAATCTTAACTATGTGAAATACACAATGTGACGCTCATCATTTACTGCTACATAATCAGAATCTTAATTATGTGAAATACACTATGTGACGCACACCATTAACTCCTACGTAATCAGACTCTTAACTGCGTGAAATACACTATGTGACGCACATCATTTACTCCTACATAATCAGACTCTTAACTATCTGAAATACACAATGTGACGCACATCATTTACTCCTACATAATTAGACTCTTATCTATGTGAAATACACTGTGTGACGCACATCATTTACTGCTACATAATCAGAATCATAACTATGTGAAATGCACTATGTGACGTACACCATTACCTCATACATAATCAGACTCTCAACTATGTGAAATACACTATGTGACGCACATCATTAACTCCTAAATAATCAGACTCTTAACTATCTGAAATACACAATGTGACGCACACCATTTACTTATTCATAATTAGACTCTTAACTATGTCAAATACACTATGTGACGCACATCATTTACTCCTACATAATCAGAATCTTAACTATGTGAAATACACAATGTGACGCTCATCATTTACTGCTACATAATCAGAATCTTAATTATGTGAAATACACTATGTGACGCACACCATTAACTCCTACGTAATCAGACTCTTAACTGTGTGAAATACACTATGTGACGCACATCATTTACTCCTACATAATCAGACTCTTAACTATCTGAAATACACAATGTGACGCACATCATTTACTCCTACATAATTAGACTCTTATCTATGTGAAATACACTGTGTGACGCACATCATTTACTGCTACATAATCAGAATCATAACTATGTGAAATGCACTATGTGACACACACCATTACCTCAAACATAATCAGACTCTTAACTATGTGAAATACACTATGTGACGCACATCATTAACTCCTACATAATCAGACTCTTAACTATGTGAAATACACTACGTGACGCACATCATTAACTCCTACATAATCAGAATCTTAACTATATGAAATACACTATGTGAAGCACACCATTAACTCCTACATAATCAGACTCTTAACTGTCTGAAAAACACTTTGTGACGCACATCATTTACTCCTACATAATCAGACTCTTAACTATGTGAAATACAGTATGTGACGCACATCATTTACTCCTACATAATCAGACTCTTAACTATATGAAATACACTATGTGAAGCACACCATTAGCTTCTACATAATCAGACTCTTAACTATGTCAAATACACTATGTGACGCACATCATTTACTGCTACATAATCAGACACTTAACTATGTGAAATGCACTATGTGACGCACATCATTTACTCCTACATAATCAGACTCTTAACTATCTGAAATACACAATGTGACGCACACCATTTACTCCTACATAATTAGACTCTTAACTATGTGAAATACACTGTGTGACGCAAATCATTTACTGCTACATAATCAGAATCATAACTATGTGAAATGCACTATGTGACGCACACCATTACCTCATACATAATCAGACTCTTAACTATGTGAAATACACTATGCGACGCACATCATTAACTCCTAAATAATCAGACTCTTAACTATGTGAAATACACTATGTGACGCACATCATTAACTCCTACATAATCAGACTCTTAACTATCTGAAAAAACACTATGTGGCGCACATCATTTACTCCTACATAATCAGACTCTTAACTATCTGCAATACACAATGTGGCGCACACCATTAGCTCCTACATAATTAGACTCTTACCTATGTGAAATACACTATGTGACACACTTCATTAACTCCTTCATAATCAGAATCTTAACTATGTCAAATACACTATGTGACGCACATCATTTACTCCTACATAATCAGAATCTTAACTATGTGAAATACACAATGTGACGCTCATCATTTACTGCTACATAATCAGAATCTTAACTATGTGAAATACACTATGTGACGCACACCATTAACTCCTACATAATTAGACTCTTAACTATGTGAAATACACTGTGTGACGCACATCATTTACTGCTACATAATCAGAATCATAACTATGTGAAATGCACTATGTGACGCACACCATTACCTCATACATAATCAGACTCTCAACTATGTGAAATACACTATGTGACGCACATCATTAACTCCTAAATAATCAGACTCTTAACTATCTGAAATACACAATGTGACGCACACCATTTACTTATTCATAATTAGACTCTTAACTATGTCAAATACACTATGTGACGCACATCATTTACTCCTACATAATCAGAATCTTAACTATGTGAAATACACAATGTGACGCTCATCATTTACTGCTACATAATCAGAATCTTAATTATGTGAAATACACTATGTGACGCACACCATTAACTCCTACGTAATCAGACTCTTAACTGCGTGAAATACACTATGTGACGCACATCATTTACTCCTACATAATCAGACTCTTAACTATCTGAAATACACAATGTGACGCACATCATTTACTCCTACATAATTAGACTCTTATCTATGTGAAATACACTGTGTGACGCACATCATTTACTGCTACATAATCAGAATCATAACTATGTGAAATGCACTATGTGACGTACACCATTACCTCATACATAATCAGACTCTCAACTATGTGAAATACACTATGTGACGCACATCATTAACTCCTAAATAATCAGACTCTTAACTATCTGAAATACACAATGTGACGCACACCATTTACTTATTCATAATTAGACTCTTAACTATGTCAAATACACTATGTGACGCACATCATTTACTCCTACATAATCAGAATCTTAACTATGTGAAATACACAATGTGACGCTCATCATTTACTGCTACATAATCAGAATCTTAATTATGTGAAATACACTATGTGACGCACACCATTAACTCCTACGTAATCAGACTCTTAACTGTGTGAAATACACTATGTGACGCACATCATTTACTCCTACATAATCAGACTCTTAACTATCTGAAATACACAATGTGACGCACATCATTTACTCCTACATAATTAGACTCTTATCTATGTGAAATACACTGTGTGACGCACATCATTTACTGCTACATAATCAGAATCATAACTATGTGAAATGCACTATGTGACACACACCATTACCTCAAACATAATCAGACTCTTAACTATGTGAAATACACTATGTGACGCACATCATTAACTCCTACATAATCAGACTCTTAACTATGTGAAATACACTACGTGACGCACATCATTAACTCCTACATAATCAGAATCTTAACTATATGAAATACACTATGTGAAGCACACCATTAACTCCTACATAATCAGACTCTTAACTGTCTGAAAAACACTTTGTGACGCACATCATTTACTCCTACATAATCAGACTCTTAACTATGTGAAATACAGTATGTGACGCACATCATTTACTCCTACATAATCAGACTCTTAACTATATGAAATACACTATGTGAAGCACACCATTAGCTTCTACATAATCAGACTCTTAACTATGTCAAATACACTATGTGACGCACATCATTTACTGCTACATAATCAGACACTTAACTATGTGAAATGCACTATGTGACGCACATCATTTACTCCTACATAATCAGACTCTTAACTATCTGAAATACACAATGTGACGCACACCATTTACTCCTACATAATTAGACTCTTAACTATGTGAAATACACTGTGTGACGCAAATCATTTACTGCTACATAATCAGAATCATAACTATGTGAAATGCACTATGTGACGCACACCATTACCTCATACATAATCAGACTCTTAACTATGTGAAATACACTATGCGACGCACATCATTAACTCCTAAATAATCAGACTCTTAACTATGTGAAATACACTATGTGACGCACATCATTAACTCCTAAATAATCAGACTCTTAACTATCTGAAAAAACACTATGTGACGCACATCATTTACTCCTACATAATCAGACTCTTAACTATCTGCAATACACAATGTGACGCACATCATTAACTCCTACATAATCAGAATCTTAACTATATGAAATACACTATGTGAAGCACACCATTAGCTCCTGCATAATTAGACTCTTAACTATGTCAAAATACACTATGTGACGCACTTCATTAACTCCTACATAATCAGAATCTTAACTATGTCAAATACACTATGTGAAGCACACCATTAGCTCCTACATAATTAGACTCTTACCTATGTGAAATACACTATGTGACACACTTCATTAACTCCTACATAATCAGAATCTTAACTATGTCAAATACACTATGTGACGCACATCATTTACTCCTACATAATCAGAATCTTAACTATGTGAAATACACAATGTGACGCTCATCATTTACTGCTACATAATCAGAATCTTAACTATGTGAAATACACTATGTGACGCACACCATTAACTCCTAAATAATTAGACTCTTAACTATGTGAAATACACTGTGTGACGCACATCATTTACTGCTACATAATCAGACTCTTAACTATGTGAAATGCACTATGTGACGCACATCATTTACTCCTACATAATCAGACGCTTAACTATCTGAAATACACAATGTGACGCACTTCATTTACTCCTACATAATCAGAATCTTAACTATGTGAAATACACTATGTGAAGTACACTATTAGCTTCTACATAATCAGACTCTTAACTGTCAAATACACTATGTGACGCACATCATTTACTGCTACATAATCAGAATCTTAACTATGTGAAATACACTATGTGACGCACACCATTAACTCCTACATAATTAGATTCTTAACTATGTGAAATACACTGTTTGACGCACATCATTTACTGCTACATAATCAGACTCTTAACTATGTGAAATGCACTATGTGACGCACATCATTTACTCCTACATAATCAGACTCTTAACTATCTGAAATACACAATGTGACGCACATCATATACTCCTACATAATTAGACTCTTAACTATGTGAAATACACTGTGTGACGCACATCATTTACTGCTACATAATCAGAATCATAACTATGTGAAATGCACTATGTGACGCACATCATTAACTCCTACATAATCAGAATCTTAACTATATGAAATACACTATGTGAAGCACACCATTAACTCCTACATAATCAGACTCTTAACTATGTGAAATACACAATGTGACGCACATCATTTACTCCTACATAATTAGACTCTTAACTATGTGAAATACAGTATGTGACGCACATCATTTACTCCTACATAATCAGACTCTTAACTATGTGAAATACACTATGTGACGCACACCATTAACTCCTACATAATTAGATTCTTAACTATGTGAAATACACTGTTTGACGCACATCATTTACTGCTACATAATCAGACTCTTAACTATGTGAAATGCACTATGTGACGCACATCATTTACTCCTACATAATCAGACTCTTAACTATCTGAAATACACAATGTGACGCACATCATTTACTCCTACATAATCAGAATCATAACTATGTGAAATGCACTATGTGACGCACATCATTAACTCCTACATAATCAGAATCTTAACTATATGAAATACACTATGTGAAGCACACCATTAACTCCTACATAATCAGACTCTTAACTATGTGAAATACACAATGTGACGCACATCATTTACTCCTACATAATCAGACTCTTAACTATGTGAAATGCACTATGTGACGCACATCATTTACTCCTACATAATCAGACGCTTAACTATCTGAAATACACAATGTGACGCACTTCATTTACTCCTACATAATCAGAATCTTAACTATGTGAAATACACTATGTGAAGTACACTATTAGCTTCTACATAATCAGACTCTTAACTGTCAAATACACTATGTGACGCACATCATTTACTGCTACATAATCAGAATCTTAACTATGTGAAATACACTATGTGACGCACACCATTAACTCCTACATAATTAGATTCTTAACTATGTGAAATACACTGTTTGACGCACATCATTAACTCCTACATAATCAGACTCTTAACTATGTGAAATACACTACGTGACGCACATCATTAACTCCTACATAATCAGAATCTTAACTATATGAAATACACTATGTGAAGCACACCATTAACTCCTACATAATCAGACTCTTAACTGTCTGAAAAACACTTTGTGACGCACATCATTTACTCCTACATAATCAGACTCTTAACTATGTGAAATACAGTATGTGACGCACATCATTTACTCCTACATAATCAGACTCTTAACTATATGAAATACACTATGTGAAGCACACCATTAGCTTCTACATAATCAGACTCTTAACTATGTCAAATACACTATGTGACGCACATCATTTACTGCTACATAATCAGACACTTAACTATGTGAAATGCACTATGTGACGCACATCATTTACTCCTACATAATCAGACTCTTAACTATCTGAAATACACAATGTGACGCACACCATTTACTCCTACATAATTAGACTCTTAACTATGTGAAATACACTGTGTGACGCAAATCATTTACTGCTACATAATCAGAATCATAACTATGTGAAATGCACTATGTGACGCACACCATTACCTCATACATAATCAGACTCTTAACTATGTGAAATACACTATGCGACGCACATCATTAACTCCTAAATAATCAGACTCTTAACTATGTGAAATACACTATGTGACGCACATCATTAACTCCTAAATAATCAGACTCTTAACTATCTGAAAAAACACTATGTGACGCACATCATTTACTCCTACATAATCAGACTCTTAACTATCTGCAATACACAATGTGACGCACATCATTAACTCCTACATAATCAGAATCTTAACTATATGAAATACACTATGTGAAGCACACCATTAGCTCCTGCATAATTAGACTCTTAACTATGTCAAAATACACTATGTGACGCACTTCATTAACTCCTACATAATCAGAATCTTAACTATGTCAAATACACTATGTGAAGCACACCATTAGCTCCTACATAATTAGACTCTTACCTATGTGAAATACACTATGTGACACACTTCATTAACTCCTACATAATCAGAATCTTAACTATGTCAAATACACTATGTGACGCACATCATTTACTCCTACATAATCAGAATCTTAACTATGTGAAATACACAATGTGACGCTCATCATTTACTGCTACATAATCAGAATCTTAACTATGTGAAATACACTATGTGACGCACACCATTAACTCCTAAATAATTAGACTCTTAACTATGTGAAATACACTGTGTGACGCACATCATTTACTGCTACATAATCAGACTCTTAACTATGTGAAATGCACTATGTGACGCACATCATTTACTCCTACATAATCAGACGCTTAACTATCTGAAATACACAATGTGACGCACTTCATTTACTCCTACATAATCAGAATCTTAACTATGTGAAATACACTATGTGAAGTACACTATTAGCTTCTACATAATCAGACTCTTAACTGTCAAATACACTATGTGACGCACATCATTTACTGCTACATAATCAGAATCTTAACTATGTGAAATACACTATGTGACGCACACCATTAACTCCTACATAATTAGATTCTTAACTATGTGAAATACACTGTTTGACGCACATCATTAACTCCTACATAATCAGACTCTTAACTATGTGAAATACACTACGTGACGCACATCATTAACTCCTACATAATCAGAATCTTAACTATATGAAATACACTATGTGAAGCACACCATTAACTCCTACATAATCAGACTCTTAACTGTCTGAAAAACACTTTGTGACGCACATCATTTACTCCTACATAATCAGACTCTTAACTATGTGAAATACAGTATGTGACGCACATCATTTACTCCTACATAATCAGACTCTTAACTATATGAAATACACTATGTGAAGCACACCATTAGCTTCTACATAATCAGACTCTTAACTATGTCAAATACACTATGTGACGCACATCATTTACTGCTACATAATCAGACACTTAACTATGTGAAATGCACTATGTGACGCACATCATTTACTCCTACATAATCAGACTCTTAACTATCTGAAATACACAATGTGACGCACACCATTTACTCCTACATAATTAGACTCTTAACTATGTGAAATACACTGTGTGACGCAAATCATTTACTGCTACATAATCAGAATCATAACTATGTGAAATGCACTATGTGACGCACACCATTACCTCATACATAATCAGACTCTTAACTATGTGAAATACACTATGCGACGCACATCATTAACTCCTAAATAATCAGACTCTTAACTATGTGAAATACACTATGTGACGCACATCATTAACTCCTAAATAATCAGACTCTTAACTATCTGAAAAAACACTATGTGACGCACATCATTTACTCCTACATAATCAGACTCTTAACTATCTGCAATACACAATGTGACGCACATCATTAACTCCTACATAATCAGAATCTTAACTATATGAAATACACTATGTGAAGCACACCATTAGCTCCTGCATAATTAGACTCTTAACTATGTCAAAATACACTATGTGACGCACTTCATTAACTCCTACATAATCAGAATCTTAACTATGTCAAATACACTAAGTGAAGCACACCATTAGCTCCTACATAATTAGACTCTTACCTATGTGAAATACACTATGTGACACACTTCATTAACTCCTACATAATCAGAATCTTAACTATGTCAAATACACTATGTGACGCACATCATTTACTCCTACATAATCAGAATCTTAACTATGTGAAATACACAATGTGACGCTCATCATTTACTGCTACATAATCAGAATCTTAACTATGTGAAATACACTATGTGACGCACACCATTAACTCCTAAATAATTAGACTCTTAACTATGTGAAATACACTGTGTGACGCACATCATTTACTGCTACATAATCAGACTCTTAACTATGTGAAATGCACTATGTGACGCACATCATTTACTCCTACATAATCAGACGCTTAACTATCTGAAATACACAATGTGACGCACTTCATTTACTCCTACATAATCAGAATCTTAACTATGTGAAATACACTATGTGAAGTACACTATTAGCTTCTACATAATCAGACTCTTAACTGTCAAATACACTATGTGACGCACATCATTTACTGCTACATAATCAGAATCTTAACTATGTGAAATACACTATGTGACGCACACCATTAACTCCTACATAATTAGATTCTTAACTATGTGAAATACACTGTTTGACGCACATCATTTACTGCTACATAATCAGACTCTTAACTATGTGAAATGCACTATGTGACGCACATCATTTACTCCTACATAATCAGACTCTTAACTATCTGAAATACACAATGTGACGCACATCATATACTCCTACATAATTAGACTCTTAACTATGTGAAATACACTGTGTGACGCACATCATTTACTGCTACATAATCAGAATCATAACTATGTGAAATGCACTATGTGACGCACATCATTAACTCCTACATAATCAGAATCTTAACTATATGAAATACACTATGTGAAGCACACCATTAACTCCTACATAATCAGACTCTTAACTATGTGAAATACACAATGTGACGCACATCATTTACTCCTACATAATTAGACTCTTAACTATGTGAAATACAGTATGTGACGCACATCATTTACTCCTACATAATCAGACTCTTAACTATGTGAAATACACTATGTGACGCACACCATTAACTCCTACATAATTAGATTCTTAACTATGTGAAATACACTGTTTGACGCACATCATTTACTGCTACATAATCAGACTCTTAACTATGTGAAATGCACTATGTGACGCACATCATTTACTCCTACATAATCAGACTCTTAACTATCTGAAATACACAATGTGACGCACATCATTTACTCCTACATAATCAGAATCATAACTATGTGAAATGCACTATGTGACGCACATCATTAACTCCTACATAATCAGAATCTTAACTATATGAAATACACTATGTGAAGCACACCATTAACTCCTACATAATCAGACTCTTAACTATGTGAAATACACAATGTGACGCACATCATTTACTCCTACATAATCAGACTCTTAACTATGTGAAATACACTGTGTGACGCACATCATTAACTCCTAAATAATCAGACTCTTAACTATGTGAAATACACTATGTGACGCACATCATTAACTCCTACATAATCAGACTCTTAACTATGTCAAAATACACTATGTGACGCACTTCATTAACTCCTACATAATCAGAATCTTATCTATATGAAATACACTATGTGACGCACACCATTAACTCCTACATAATTAGACTCTTAACTATGTGAAATACACTGTTTGACGTACATCATTTACTGCTACATAATCAGACTCTTAACTATGTGAAATGCACTATGTGACGCACATCATTTACTCCTACATAATCAGACTCTTAACTATCTGAAATACACAATGTGACGCACATCATTTACTCCTACATAATTAGACTCTTAACTATGTGAAATACACTGTGTGACGCACATCATTTACTGCTACATAATCAGAATCATAACTATGTGAAATGCACTATGTGACGCACACCATTACCTCATACATAATCAGACTCTTAACTATGTGAAATACACTATGTGACGCACATCATTAACTCCTAAATAATCAGACTCTTAACTATCTGAAAAAACACTATGTGGCGCACATCATTTACTCCTACATAATCAGACTCTTAACTATCTGCAATACACAATGTGGCGCACACCATTAGCTCCTACATAATTAGACTCTTACCTATGTGAAATACACTATGTGACACACTTCATTAACTCCTTCATAATCAGAATCTTAACTATGTCAAATACACTATGTGACGCACATCATTTACTCCTACATAATCAGAATCTTAACTATGTGAAATACACAATGTGACGCTCATCATTTACTGCTACATAATCAGAATCTTAACTATGTGAAATACACTATGTGACGCACACCATTAACTCCTACATAATTAGACTCTTAACTATGTGAAATACACTGTGTGACGCACATCATTTACTGCTACATAATCAGAATCATAACTATGTGAAATGCACTATGTGACGCACACCATTACCTCATACATAATCAGACTCTCAACTATGTGAAATACACTATGTGACGCACATCATTAACTCCTAAATAATCAGACTCTTAACTATCTGAAATACACAATGTGACGCACACCATTTACTTATTCATAATTAGACTCTTAACTATGTCAAATACACTATGTGACGCACATCATTTACTCCTACATAATCAGAATCTTAACTATGTGAAATACACAATGTGACGCTCATCATTTACTGCTACATAATCAGAATCTTAATTATGTGAAATACACTATGTGACGCACACCATTAACTCCTACGTAATCAGACTCTTAACTGTGTGAAATACACTATGTGACGCACATCATTTACTCCTACATAATCAGACTCTTAACTATCTGAAATACACAATGTGACGCACATCATTTACTCCTACATAATTAGACTGTTATCTATGTGAAATACACTGTGTGACGCACATCATTTACTGCTACATAATCAGAATCATAACTATGTGAAATGCACTATGTGACACACACCATTACCTCATACATAATCAGACTCTTAACTATGTGAAATACACTACGTGACGCACATCATTAACTCCTACATAATCAGAATCTTAACTATATGAAATACACTATGTGAAGCACACCATTAACTCCTACATAATCAGACTCTTAACTGTCTGAAAAACACTTTGTGACGCACATCATTTACTCCTACATAATCAGACTCTTAACTATGTGAAATACAGTATGTGACGCACATCATTTACTCCTACATAATCATACTCTTAACTATATGAAATACACTATGTGAAGCACACCATTAGCTTCTACATAATCAGACTCTTAACTATGTCAAATACACTGTGTGACGCAAATCATTTACTGCTACATAATCAGAATCATAACTATGTGAAATGCACTATGTGACGCACACCATTACCTCATACATAATCAGACTCTTAACTATGTGAAATACACTATGCGACGCACATCATTAACTCCTAAATAATCAGACTCTTAACTATGTGAAATACACTATGTGACGCACATCATTAACTCCTAAATAATCAGACTCTTAACTATCTGAAAAAACACTATGTGACGCACATCATTTACTCCTACATAATCAGACTCTTAACTATCTGCAATACACAATGTGACGCACATCATTAACTCCTACATAATCAGAATCTTAACTATATGAAATACACTATGTGAAGCACACCATTAGCTCCTACATAATTAGACTCTTAACTATGTCAAAATACACTATGTGACGCACTTCATTAACTCCTACATAATCAGAATCTTAACTATGTCAAATACACTATGTGAAGCACACCATTAGCTCCTACATAATTAGACTCTTACCTATGTGAAATACACTATGTGACACACTTCATTAACTCCTACATAATCAGAATCATAACTATGTCAAATACACTATGTGACGCACATCATTTACTCCTACATAATCAGAATCTTAACTATGTGAAATACACAATGTGACGCTCATCATTTACTGCTACATAATCAGAATCTTAACTATGTGAAATACACTATGTGACGCACACCATTAACTCCTAAATAATTAGACTCTTAACTATGTGAAATACACTGTGTGACGCACATCATTTACTGCTACATAATCAGACTCTTAACTATGTGAAATGCACTATGTGACGCACATCATTTACTCCTACATAATCAGACGCTTAATTATCTGAAATACACAATGTGACGCACTTCATTTACTCCTACATAATCAGAATCTTAACTATGTGAAATACACTATGTGAAGTACACTATTAGCTTCTACATAATCAGACTCTTAACTGTCAAATACACTATGTGACGCACATCATTTACTGCTACATAATCAGAATCTTAACTATGTGAAATACACTATGTGACGCACACCATTAACTCCTACATAATTAGATTCTTAACTATGTGAAATACACTGTTTGACGCACATCATTTACTGCTACATAATCAGACTCTTAACTATGTGAAATGCACTATGTGACGCACATCATTTACTCCTACATAATCAGACTCTTAACTATCTGAAATACACAATGTGACGCACATCATATACTCCTACATAATTAGACTCTTAACTATGTGAAATACACTGTGTGACGCACATCATTTACTGCTACATAATCAGAATCATAACTATGTGAAATGCACTATGTGACGCACATCATTAACTCCTACATAATCAGAATCTTAACTATATGAAATACACTATGTGAAGCACACCATTAACTCCTACATAATCAGACTCTTAACTATGTGAAATACACAATGTGACGCACATCATTTACTCCTACATAATTAGACTCTTAACTATGTGAAATACAGTATGTGACGCACATCATTTACTCCTACATAATCAGACTCTTAACTATGTGAAATACACTATGTGACGCACACCATTAACTCCTACATAATTAGATTCTTAACTATGTGAAATACACTGTTTGACGCACATCATTTACTGCTACATAATCAGACTCTTAACTATGTGAAATGCACTATGTGACGCACATCATTTACTCCTACATAATCAGACTCTTAACTATCTGAAAAAACACTATGTGGCGCACATCATTTACTCCTACATAATCAGACTCTTAACTATCTGCAATACACAATGTGGCGCATACCATTAGCTCCTACATAATTAGACTCTTACCTATGTGAAATACACTATGTGACACACTTCATTAACTCCTTCATAATCAGAATCTTAACTATGTGAAATACACTATGTGACGCACATCATTTACTCCTACATAATCAGAATCTTAACTATGTGAAATACACAATGTGACGCTCATCATTTACTGCTACATAATCAGAATCTTAACTATGTGAAATACACTATGTGACGCACACCATTAACTCCTACATAATTAGACTCTTAACTATGTGAAATACACTGTGTGACGCACATCATTTACTGCTACATAATCAGAATCATAACTATGTGAAATGCACTATGTGACGCACACCATTACCTCATACATAATCAGACTCTCAACTATGTGAAATACACTATGTGACGCACATCATTAACTCCTAAATAATCAGACTCTTAACTATCTGAAATACACAATGTGACGCACACCATTTACTTATTCATAATTAGACTCTTAACTATGTCAAATACACTATGTGACGCACATCATTTACTCCTACATAATCAGAATCTTAACTATGTGAAATACACAATGTGACGCTCATCATTTACTGCTACATAATCAGAATCTTAATTATGTGAAATACACTATGTGACGCACACCATTAACTCCTACGTAATCAGACTCTTAACTGTGTGAAATACACTATGTGACGCACATCATTTACTCCTACATAATCAGACTCTTAACTATCTGAAATACACAATGTGACGCACATCATTTACTCCTACATAATTAGACTCTTATCTATGTGAAATACACTGTGTGACGCACATCATTTACTGCTACATAATCAGAATCATAACTATGTGAAATGCACTATGTGACACACACCATTACCTCATACATAATCAGACTCTTAACTATGTGAAATACACTATGTGACGCACATCATTAACTCCTACATAATCAGACTCTTAACTATGTGAAATACACTACGTGACGCACATCATTAACTCCTACATAATCAGAATCTTAACTATATGAAATACACTATGTGAAGCACACCATTAACTCCTACATAATCAGACTCTTAACTGTCTGAAAAACACTTTGTGACGCACATCATTTACTCCTACATAATCAGACTCTTAACTATGTGAAATACACTATGTGACGCACTTCATTTACTCCTACATAATCAGAATCTTAACTATGTGAAATACACTATGTGAAGTACACTATTAGCTTCTACATAATCAGACTCTTAACTATGTCAAATACACTATGTGACGCACATCATTTACTGCTACATAATCAGAATCTTAACTATGTGAAATACACTATGTGACGCACACCATTAACTCCTACATAATTAGATTCTTAACTATGTGAAATACACTGTTTGACGCACATCATTTACTGCTACATAATCAGACTCTTATCTATGTGAAATGCACTATGTGACGCACATCATTTACTCCTACATAATCAGACTCTTAACTATCTGAAATACACAATGTGACGCACATCATATACTCCTACATAATTAGACTCTTAACTATGTGAAATACACTGTGTGACGCACATCATTTACTGCTACATAATCAGAATCATAACTATGTGAAATGCACTATGTGACGCACATCATTAACTCCTACATAATCAGAATCTTAACTATATGAAATACACTATGTGAAGCACACCATTAACTCCTACATAATCAGACTCTTAACTATGTGAAATACACAATGTGACGCACATCATTTACTCCTACATAATTAGACTCTTAACTATGTGAAATACAGTATGTGACGCACATCATTTACTCCTACATAATCAGACTCTTAACTATCTGAAAAAACACTATGTGGCGCACATCATTTACTCCTACATAATCAGACTCTTAACTATCTGCAATACACAATGTGGCGCACACCATTAGCTCCTACATAATTAGACTCTTACCTATGTGAAATACACTATGTGACACACTTCATTAACTCCTTCATAATCAGAATCTTAACTATGTCAAATACACTATGTGACGCACATCATTTACTCCTACATAATCAGAATCTTAACTATGTGAAATACACAATGTGACGCTCATCATTTACTGCTACATAATCAGAATCTTAACTATGTGAAATACACTATGTGACGCACACCATTAACTCCTACATAATTAGACCCTTAACTATGTGAAATACACTGTGTGACGCACATCATTTACTGCTACATAATCAGAATCATAACTATGTGAAATGCACTATGTGACGCACACCATTACCTCATACATAATCAGACTCTCAACTATGTGAAATACACTATGTGACGCACATCATTAACTCCTAAATAATCAGACTCTTAACTATCTGAAATACACAATGTGACGCACACCATTTACTTATTCATAATTAGACTCTTAACTATGTCAAATACACTATGTGACGCACATCATTTACTCCTACATAATCAGAATCTTAACTATGTGAAATACACAATGTGACGCTCATCATTTACTGCTACATAATCAGAATCTTAATTATGTGAAATACACTATGTGACGCACACCATTAACTCCTACGTAATCAGACTCTTAACTGTGTGAAATACACTATGTGACGCACATCATTTACTCCTACATAATCAGACTCTTAACTATCTGAAATACACAATGTGACGCACATCGTTTACTCCTACATAATTAGACTCTTATCTATGTGAAATACACTGTGTGACGCACATCATTTACTGCTACATAATCAGAATCATAACTATGTGAAATGCACTATGTGACACACACCATTACCTCATACATAATCAGACTCTTAACTATGTGAAATACACTATGTGACGCACATCATTAACTCCTACATAATCAGACTCTTAACTATGTGAAATACACTACGTGACGCACATCATTAACTCCTACATAATCAGAATCTTAACTATATGAAATACACTATGTGAAGCACACCATTAACTCCTACATAATCAGACTCTTAACTGTCTGAAAAACACTTTGTGACGCACATCATTTACTCCTACATAATCAGACTCTTAACTATGTGAAATACAGTATGTGACGCACATCATTTACTCATACATAATCAGACTCTTAACTATATGAAATACACTATGTGAAGCACACCATTAGCTTCTACATAATCAGACTCTTAACTATGTCAAATACACTATGTGACGCACATCATTTACTGCTACATAATCAGACACTTAACTATGTGACGCACATCATTTACTCCTACATAATCAGACTCTTAACTATCTGAAATACACAATGTGACGCACACCATTTACTCCTACATAATTAGACTCTTAACTATGTGAAATACACTGTGTGACGCAAATCATTTACTGCTACATAATCAGAATCATAACTATGTGAAATGCACTATGTGACGCACACCATTACCTCATACATAATCAGACTCTTAACTATGTGAAATACACTATGCGACGCACATCATTAACTCCTAAATAATCAGACTCTTAACTATGTGAAATACACTATGTGACGCACATCATTAACTCCTAAATAATCAGACTCTTAACTATCTGAAAAAACACTATGTGACGCACATCATTTACTCCTACATAATCAGACTCTTAACTATCTGCAATACACAATGTGACGCACATCATTAACTCCTACATAATCAGAATCTTAACTATATGAAATACACTATGTGAAGCACACCATTAACTCCTACATAATCAGACTCTTAACTGTCTGAAAAACACTTTGTGACGCACATCATTTACTCCTACATAATCAGACTCTTAACTATGTGAAATACAGTATGTGACGCACATCATTTACTCCTACATAATCAGACTCTTAACTATATGAAATACACTATGTGAAGCACACCATTAGCTTCTACATAATCAGACTCTTAACTATGTCAAATACACTATGTGACGCACATCATTTACTGCTACATAATCAGACACTTAACTATGTGAAATGCACTATGTGACGCACATCATTTACTCCTACATAATCAGACTCTTAACTATCTGAAATACACAATGTGACGCACACCATTTACTCCTACATAATTAGACTCTTAACTATGTGAAATACACTGTGTGACGCAAATCATTTACTGCTACATAATCAGAATCATAACTATGTGAAATGCACTATGTGACGCACACCATTACCTCATACATAATCAGACTCTTAACTATGTGAAATACACTATGCGACGCACATCATTAACTCCTAAATAATCAGACTCTTAACTATGTGAAATACACTATGTGACGCACATCATTAACTCGTAAATAATCAGACTCTTAACTATCTGAAAAAACACTATGTGACGCACATCATTTACTCCTACATAATCAGACTCTTAACTATCTGCAATACACAATGTGACGCACATCATTAACTCCTACATAATCAGAATCTTAACTATATGAAATACACTATGTGAAGCACACCATTAACTCCTACATAATCAGACTCTTAACTGTCTGAAAAACACTTTGTGACGCACATCATTTACTCCTACATAATCAGACTCTTAACTATGTGAAATACAGTATGTGACGCACATCATTTACTCCTACATAATCAGACTCTTAACTATATGAAATACACTATGTGAAGCACACCATTAGCTTCTACATAATCAGACTCTTAACTATGTCAAATACACTATGTGACGCACATCATTTACTGCTACATAATCAGACACTTAACTATGTGAAATGCACTATGTGACGCACATCATTTACTCCTACATAATCAGACTCTTAACTATCTGAAATACACAATGTGACGCACACCATTTACTCCTACATAATTAGACTCTTAACTATGTGAAATACACTGTGTGACGCAAATCATTTACTGCTACATAATCAGAATCATAACTATGTGAAATGCACTATGTGACGCACACCATTACCTCATACATAATCAGACTCTTAACTATGTGAAATACACTATGCGACGCACATCATTAACTCCTAAATAATCAGACTCTTAACTATGTGAAATACACTATGTGACGCACATCATTAACTCCTAAATAATCAGACTCTTAACTATCTGAAAAAACACTATGTGACGCACATCATTTACTCCTACATAATCAGACTCTTAACTATCTGCAATACACAATGTGACGCACATCATTAACTCCTACATAATCAGAATCTTAACTATATGAAATACACTATGTGAAGCACACCATTAGCTCCTACATAATTAGACTCTTAACTATGTCAAAATACACTATGTGACGCACTTCATTAACTCCTACATAATCAGAATCTTAACTATGTCAAATACACTATGTGAAGCACACCATTAGCTCCTACATAATTAGACTCTTACCTATGTGAAATACACTATGTGACACACTTCATTAACTCCTACATAATCAGAATCTTAACTATGTCAAATACACTATGTGACGCACATCATTTACTCCTACATAATCAGAATCTTAACTATGTGAAATACACAATGTGACGCTCATCATTTACTGCTACATAATCAGAATCTTAACTATGTGAAATACACTATGTGACGCACACCATTAACTCCTAAATAATTAGACTCTTAACTATGTGAAATACACTGTGTGACGCACATCATTTACTGCTACATGATCAGACTCTTAACTATGTGAAATGCACTATGTGACGCACATCATTTACTCCTACATAATCAGACGCTTAACTATCTGAAATACACAATGTGACGCACTTCATTTACTCCTACATAATCAGAATCTTAACTATGTGAAATACACTATGTGAAGTACACTATTAGCTTCTACATAATCAGACTCTTAACTATGTCAAATACACTATGTGACGCACATCATTTACTGCTACATAATCAGAATCTTAACTATGTGAAATACACTATGTGACGCACACCATTAACTCCTACATAATTAGATTCTTAACTATGTGAAATACACTGTTTGACGCACATCATTTACTGCTACATAATCAGACTCTTAACTATGTGAAATGCACTATGTGACGCACATCATTTACTCCTACATAATCAGACTCTTAACTATCTGAAATACACAATGTGACGCACATCATATACTCCTACATAATTAGACTCTTAACTATGTGAAATACACTGTGTGACGCACATCATTTACTGCTACATAATCAGAATCATAACTATGTGAAATGCACTATGTGACGCACATCATTAACTCCTACATAATCAGAATCTTAACTATATGAAATACACTATGTGAAGCACACCATTAACTCCTACATAATCAGACTCTTAACTATGTGAAATACACAATGTGACGCACATCATTTACTCCTACATAATTAGACTCTTAACTATGTGAAATACAGTATGTGACGCACATCATTTACTCCTACATAATCAGACTCTTAACTATGTGAAATACACTATGTGACGCACACCATTAACTCCTACATAATTAGATTCTTAACTATGTGAAATACACTGTTTGACGCACATCATTTACTGCTACATAATCAGACTCTTAACTATGTGAAATGCACTATGTGACGCACATCATTTACTCCTACATAATCAGACTCTTAACTATCTGAAATACACAATGTGACGCACATCATTTACTCCTACATAATTAGACTCTTAACTATGTGAAATACACTGTGTGACGCACATCATTTACTGCTACATAATCAGAATCATAACTATGTGAAATGCACTATGTGACGCACATCATTAACTCCTACATAATCAGAATCTTAACTATATGAAATACACTATGTGAAGCACACCATTAACTCCTACATAATCAGACTCTTAACTATGTGAAATACACAATGTGACGCACATCATTTACTCCTACATAATCAGACTCTTAACTATGTGAAATACACTGTGTGACGCACATCATTAACTCCTAAATAATCAGACTCTTAACTATGTGAAATACACTATGTGACGCACATCATTAACTCCTACATAATCAGACTCTTAACTATGTCAAAATACACTATGTGACGCACTTCATTAACTCCTACATAATCAGAATCTTATCTATATGAAATACACTATGTGACGCACACCATTAACTCCTACATAATTAGACTCTTAACTATGTGAAATACACTGTTTGACGTACATCATTTACTGCTACATAATCAGACTCTTAACTATGTGAAATGCACTATGTGACGCACATCATTTACTCCTACATAATCAGACTCTTAACTATCTGAAATACACAATGTGACGCACATCATTTACTCCTACATAATTAGACTCTTAACTATGTGAAATACACTGTGTGACGCACATCATTTACTGCTACATAATCAGAATCATAACTATGTGAAATGCACTATGTGACGCACATCATTAACTCCTACATAATCAGAATCTTAACTATATGAAATACACTATGTGAAGCACACCATTAACTCCTACATAATCAGACTCTTAACTATGTGAAATACACTATGTGACGCACTTCATTAACTCCTACATAATCAGAATCTTAACTATATGAAATACACTATGTGAAGCACACCATTAACTTCTACATAATTAGACTCTTAACTATGCGAAATGCACTATGTGACGCACATCATTAACTCCTACATAATCAGAATCTTAACTATCTGAAAAACACTATGTGACGTACATCATTTACTCCTACATAATCAGACTCTTAACTATGTGAAATACACTATGTGACGCACTTCATTAACTCCTACATAATCAGAATCTTAACTATATGAAATACACTATGTGAAGCACACCATTAGCTTCTACATAATTAGACTCTTAACTATGTCAAATACACTATGTGACGCACATCATTTACTCCTACATAATCCAACACTTAAGTATCTGAAATACACTATGTGACGCACATCATTTACTTCTACATAATCATACTCTTAAGTATCTGAAATACACTATGTGACGCACATCATTTACGCCTACATAATCAGACTTTTAACTATGTCGAATACACTATGTGACGCACATCATTTACTCCTACATAATCAGACTCTTAACTATGTGAAATACACAATCTGACGCACATCATTTACTCCTACATAATCAGACTCTTAACTATGTGAAATACACAATGTGACGCACATCATTTACTCCTACATAATTAGACTCTTATCTATGTGAAATACACTGTGTGACGCACATCATTTACTGCTACATAATCAGAATCATAACTATGTGAAATGCACAATGTGACACACACCATTACCTCATACATAATCAGACTCTTAACTATGTGAAATACACTATGTGACGCACATCATTAACTCCTACATAATCAGACTCTTAACTATGTGAAATACACTATGTGACGCACTTCATTAACTCCTACATAATCAGAATCTTAACTATATGAAATACACTATGTGAAGCACACCATTAACTTCTACATAATTAGACTCTTAACTATGCGAAATGCACTATGTGACGCACATCATTAACTCCTACATAATCAGAATCTTAACTATCTGAAAAACACTATGTGACGTACATCATTTACTCCTACATAATCAGACTCTTAACTATGTGAAATACACTATGTGACGCACTTCATTAACTCCTACATAATCAGAATCTTAACTATATGAAATACACTATGTGAAGCACACCATTAGCTTCTACATAATTAGACTCTTAACTATGTCAAATACACTATGTGACGCACATCATTTACTCCTACATAATCCGACACTTAAGTATCTGAAATACACTATGTGACGCACATCATTTACTTCTACATAATCATACTCTTAAGTATCTGAAATACACTATGTGACGCACATCATTTACGCCTACATAATCAGACTTTTAACTATGTCGAATACACTATGTGACGCACATCATTTACTCCTACATAATCAGACTCTTAACTATGTGAAATACACAATCTGACGCACATCATTTACTCCTACATAATCAGACTCTTAACTATGTGAAATACACAATGTGACGCACATCATTTACTCCTACATAATTAGACTCTTATCTATGTGAAATACACTGTGTGACGCACATCATTTACTGCTACATAATCAGAATCATAACTATGTGAAATGCACAATGTGACACACACCATTACCTCATACATAATCAGACTCTTAACTATGTGAAATACACTATGTGACGCACATCATTAACTCCTACATAATCAGACTCTTAACTATGTGAAATACACTATATGACGCACATCATTTACTTCTACATAATCAGACTCTTAACTATGTGAAAAACACAATCTGATGCACATCATTTACTCCTACATAATCAGACTCTTAACTATGTGAAATACAGTATGTGACTCACATCATTTACTCCTACATAATCAGACTCTTAACTATATGAAATACACTATGTGAAGCACACCATTAGCTTCTACATAATCAGACTCTTAACTATGTCAAATACACTATGTGACGCACATCATTAACTCCTACATAATCAGACTCTTAACTATGTGAAATACACTACGTGACGCACATCATTAACTCCTACATAATCAGAATTCTAACTGTCTGAAAAACACTATGTGACGCACATCATTATCTCCTACATAATCAGAATCTTAACTATATGAAATACACTATGTGAAGCACACCATTAACTCCTACATAATCAGACTCTTAACTATGTGAAATACAGTATGTGACTCACATCATTTACTCCTACATAATCAGACTCTTAACTATATGAAATACACTATGTGAAGCACACCATTAGCTTCTACATAATCAGACTCTTAACTATGTCAAATACACTATGTGACGCACATCATTAACTCCTACATAATCAGACTCTTAACTATGTGAAATACACTATATGACGCACATCATTTACTTCTACATAATCAGACTCTTAACTATGTGAAAAACACAATCTGATGCACATCATTTACTCCTACATAATCAGACTCTTAACTATGTGAAATACAGTATGTGACTCACATCATTTACTCCTACATAATCAGACTCTTAACTATATGAAATACACTATGTGAAGCACACCATTAGCTTCTACATAATCAGACTCTTAACTATGTCAAATACACTATGTGACGCACATCATTAACTCCTACATAATCAGACTCTTAACTATGTGAAATACACTACGTGACGCACATCATTAACTCCTACATAATCAGAATTCTAACTGTCTGAAAAACACTATGTGACGCACATCATTATCTCCTACATAATCAGAATCTTAACTATATGAAATACACTATGTGAAGCACACCATTAACTCCTACATAATCAGACTCTTAACTATGTGAAATACAGTATGTGACTCACATCATTTACTCCTACATAATCAGACTCTTAACTATATGAAATACACTATGTGAAGCACACCATTAGCTTCTACATAATCAGACTCTTAACTATGTCAAATACACTATGTGACGCACATCATTAACTCCTACATAATCAGACTCTTAACTATGTGAAATACACTACGTGACGCACATCATTAACTCCTACATAATCAGAATTCTAACTGTCTGAAAAACACTATGTGACGCACATCATTTACTCCTACATAATCAGACTCTTAACTATGTGAAATACACTATGTGACGCACATCATTTACGCCTACATAATCAGACTTTTAACTATGTCAAATACACTATGTGACGCACATCATTTACTGCTACAGAATCAGAATCTTAACTAGGTGAAATACACTATGTGACGCACACCATTAACTCCTACATAATTAGACTCTTAACTATGTGAAATACACTGTTTGATGCACATCATTTACTGCTACATAATCAGACTCTTAACTATGTGAAATGCACTATGTGACGTACATCATTTACTCCTACATAATCAGACTCTTAACTATCTGAAATACACAATGTGACGCACACCATTTACTCCTACATAATTAGACTCTTAACTATGTGAAATACACTGTGTGACGCAAATCATTTACTGCTACATAATCAGAATCATAACTATGTGAAATGCACTATGTGACGCACACCATTACCTCATACATAATCAGACTCTTAACTATGTGAAATACACTATGTGACGCACATCATTAACTCCTAAATAATCAGACTCTTAACTATGTGAAATACACTATGTGACGCACATCATTAACTCCTACATAATCAGACTCTTATCTATCTGAAAAAACACTATGTGACGCACATCATTTACTCCTACATAATCAGACTCTTAACTATCTGAAATACACAATGTGACGCACACCATTTACTCCTACATAATTAGACTCTTAACTATGTGAAATACACTGTGTGACGCAAATCATTTACTGCTACATAATCAGAATCTTAACTATATGAAATACACTATGTGAAGCACACCATTAGCTCCTACATAATTAGACTCTTAACTATGTCAAATACACTATGTGACGCACTTCATTAACTCCTACATAATAAGAATCTTAACTATGTCAAATACACTATGTGAAGCACACCATTAGCTCCTACATAATTAGACTCTTACCTATGTGAAATACACTATGTGACACACTTCATTAACTCCTACATAATCGGAATCTTAACTATGTCAAATACACTATGTGACGCACATCATTTACTCCTACATAATCATAATCTTAACTATGTGAAATACACAATGTGACGCTCATCATTTACTGCTACATAATCAGAATCTTAACTATGTGAAATACACTATGTGACGCACACCATTAACTCCTACATAATTAGAATCTTAAATATGTGAAATACACTGTGTGACGCACATCATTTACTGCTACATAATCAGACTCTTAACTATGTGAAATGCACTATGTGACGCACATCATTTACTCCTACATAATCAGACTCTTAACTATCTGAAATACACAATGTGACGCACATCATTTACTCCTACATAATTAGACTCTTATCTATGTGAAATACACTGTGTGACGCACATCATTTACTGCTACATAATCAGAATCATAACTATGTGAAATGCACTATGTGACACACATCATTAACTCCTACATAATCAGACTCTTAACTATGTGAAATACACTACGTGACGCACATCATTAACTCCTACATAATCAGAATCTTACCTATATGAAATACACTATGTGAAGCACACCATTAACTCCTACATAATCAGACTCTTAACTGTCTGAAAAACACTATGTGACGCACATCATTTACTCCTACATAATCAGACTCTTAACTATGTCAAATACACTATGTGACGCACATCATTTACTCCTACATAATCCGACACTTAACTATCTGAAATACACTATGTGAAGCACATCATTTACTTCTACATAATCATACTCTTAAGTATCTGAAATACACTATGTGACGCACATCATTTACTCCTACATAATCAGACTTTTAACTATGTCGAATACACTATGTGACGCACATCATTTACTCCTACATAATCAGACTCTTAACTATGTGAAATACACAATCTGATGCACATCATTTACTCCTACATAATCAGACTCTTAACTATCTGAAATACACAATGTGACGCACATCATTTACTCCTACATAATTAGACTCTTATCTATGTGAAATACACTGTGTGACGCACATCATTTACTGCTACATAATCAGCATCATAACTATGTGAAATGCACAATGTGACACACACCATTACCTCATACATAATCAGACACTTAACTATGTGAAATACACTATGTGACGCACATCATTAACTCCTACATAATCAGACTCTTAACTATGTGAAATACACTACGTGACGCACATCATTAACTCCTACATAATCAGAATCTTAACTATATGAAAAACACTATGTGAAGCACACCATTAACTCCTACATAATCAGACTCTTAACTGTCTGAAAAACACTATGTGACGCACATCATTTACTCCTACATAATCAGACTCTTAACTATGTGAAATACAGTATGTGACGCACATCATTTACTCCTACATAATCAGACTCTTACCTATATGAAATACACTATGTGAAGCACACCATTAGCTTCTACATAATCAGACTCTTAACTATGTCAAATACACTATGTGACGCACTTCATTTACTGCTACAGAATCAGAATCTTAACTAGGTGAAATACACTATGTGACGCACACCATTAACTCCTACATAATTAGACTCTTAACAATGTGAAATACACTGTTTGACGCACATCATTTACTGCTACATAATCAGACTCTTAACTATGTGAAATGCACTATGTGACGCACATCATTTACTCCTACATAATCAGACTCTTAACTATTTGAAATACACAATGTGACGCACACCATTTACTCCTACATAATTAGACTCTTAACTATGTGAAATACACTGTGTGACGCAAATCATTTACTGCTACATAATCAGAATCATAACTATGTGAAATGCACTATGTGACGCACACCATTACCTCATACATAATCAGACTCTTAACTATGTGAAATACACTATGTGACGCACATCATTAACTCCTAAATAATCAGACTCTTAACGATGTGAAATACACTATGTGACGCACATCATTAACTCCTACATAATCAGACTCTTAACTAGCTGAAAAAACACTATGTGACGCACATCATTTACTCCTACATAATCAGACTCTTAACTATCTGCAATACACAATGTGACGCACATCATTAACTCCTACATAATCAGAATCTTATCTATATGAAACACACTATGTGAAGCACACCATTAGCTCCTACATGATTAGACTCTTAACTATGTCAAATACACTATGTGACGCATTTCATTAACTCCTACATAATCAGAATCTTAACTATGTCAAATACACTATGTGAAGCACACCATTAGCTCCTACATAATTAGACTTTTACCTATGTGAAATACACTATGTGACGCACATCATTTACTCCTACATAATCAGACTCTTAACTATGTGAAATACACAATCTGACGCACATCATTTACTCCTACATAATCAGACTCTTAACTATGTGAAATACACAATGTGACGCACATCATTTACTCCTATATAATTAGACTCTTATCTATGTGAAATACACTGTGTGACGCACATCATTTACTGCTACATAATCAAAATCATAACTATGTGAAATGCACAATGTGACACACACCATTACCTCATACATAATCAGACTCTTAACTATGTGAAATACACTATGTGACGCACATCATTAACTCCTACATAATCAGACTCTTAACTATGTGAAATACACTATGTGACGCACTTCATTAACTCCTACATAATCAGAATCTTAACTATATGAAATACACTATGTGAAGCGCACCATTAACTTCTACATAATTAGACTCTTAACTATCTGAAATACACAATGTGACGCACACCATTTACTCCTACATAATTAGACTCTTAACTATGTGAAATACACTGTGTGACGCAAATCATTTACTGCTACATAATCAGAATCTTAACTATATGAAATACACTATGTGAAGCACACCATTAGCTCCTACATAATTAGACTCTTAACTATGTCAAATACACTATGTGACGCACTTCATTAACTCCTACATAATAAGAATCTTAACTATGTCAAATACACTATGTGAAGCACACCATTAGCTCCTACATAATTAGACTCTTACCTATGTGAAATACACTATGTGACACACTTCATTAACTCCTACATAATCGGAATCTTAACTATGTCAAATACACTATGTGACGCACATCATTTACTCCTACATAATCATAATCTTAACTATGTGAAATACACAATGTGACGCTCATCATTTACTGCTACATAATCAGAATCTTAACTATGTGAAATACACTATGTGACGCACACCATTAACTCCTACATAATTAGAATCTTAACTATGTGAAATACACTGTGTGACGCACATCATTTACTCCTACATAATCAGACTCTTAACTATCTGAAATACACAATGTGACGCACATCATTTACTCCTACATAATTAGACTCTTATCTATGTGAAATACACTGTGTGACGCACATCATTTACTGCTACATAATCAGAATCATAACTATGTGAAATGCACTATGTGACACACATCATTAACTCCTACATAATCAGACTCTTAACTATGTGAAATACACTACGTGACGCACATCATTAACTCCTACATAATCAGAATCTTACCTATATGAAATACACTATGTGAAGCACACCATTAACTCCTACATAATCAGACTCTTAACTGTCTGAAAAACACTATGTGACGCACATCATTTACTCCTACATAATCAGACTCTTAACTATGTCAAATACACTATGTGACGCACATCATTTACTCCTACATAATCCGACACTTAACTATCTGAAATACACTATGTGAGGCACATCATTTACTTCTACATAATCATACTCTTAAGTATCTGAAATACACTATGTGACGCACATCATTTACTCCTACATAATCAGACTTTTAACTATGTCGAATACACTATGTGACGCACATCATTTACTCCTACATAATCAGACTCTTAACTATGTGAAATACACAATCTGATGCACATCATTTACTCCTACATAATCAGACTCTTAACTATCTGAAATACACAATGTGACGCACATCATTTACTCCTACATAATTAGACTCTTATCTATGTGAAATACACTGTGTGACGCACATCATTTACTGCTACATAATCAGAATCATAACTATGTGAAATGCACTATGTGACGCACACCATTACCTCATACATAATCAGACTCTTAACTATGTGAAATACACTATGTGACGCACATCATTAACTCCTAAATAATCAGACTCTTAACTATGTGAAATACACTATGTGACGCACATCATTAACTCCTACATAATCAGACTTTTAACTATCTGAAAAAACACTATGTGACGCACATCATTTACTCCTACATAATCAGACTCTTACCTATATGAAATACACTATGTGAAGCACACCATTAGCTTCTACATAATCAGACTCTTAACTATGTCAAATACACTATGTGACGCACATCATTTACTGCTACAGAATCAGAATCTTAACTAGGTGAAATACACTATGTTACGCACACCATTAACTCCTACATAATTAGACTCTTAACAAGTGAAATACACTGTTTGACGCACATCATTTACTGCTACATAATCAGACTCTTAACTATGTGAAATGCACTATGTGACGCACATCATTTACTCCTACATAATCAGACTCTTAACTATCTGAAATACACAATGTGACGCACACCATTTACTCCTACATAATTAGACTCTTAACTATGTGAAATACACTGTGTGACGCAAATCATTTACTGCTACATAATCAGAATCATAACTATGTGAAATGCACTATGTGACGCACACCATTACCTCATACATAATCAGACTCTTAACTATGTGAAATACACTATGTGACGCACATCATTAACTCCTAAATAATCAGACTCTTAACGATGTGAAATACACTATGTGACGCACATCATTAACTCCTACATAATCAGACTCTTAACTATCTGAAAAAACACTATGTGACGCACATCATTTACTCCTACATAATCAGACTCTTAACTATCTGCAATACACAATGTGACGCACATCATTAACTCCTACATAATCAGAATCTTATCTATATGAAATACACTATGTGAAGCACACCATTAGCTCCTACATAATTAGACTCTTAACTATGTCAAATACACTATGTGACGCATTTCATTAACTCCTACATAATCAGAATCTTAACAATGTCAAATACACTATGTGAAGCACACCATTAGCTCCTACATAATTAGACTTTTACCTATGTGAAATACACTATGTGACGCACATCATTTACTCCTACATAATCAGACTCTTAACTATGTGAAATACACAATCTGACGCACATCATTTACTCCTACATAATCAGACTCTTAACTATGTGAAATACACAATGTGACGCACATCATTTACTCCTATATAATTAGACTCTTATCTATGTGAAATACACTGTGTGACGCACATCATTTACTGCTACATAATCAGAATCATAACTATGTGAAATGCACAATGTGACACACACCATTACCTCATACATAATCAGACTCTTAAACTATGTGAAATACACTATGTGACGCACATCATTAACTCCTACATAATCAGACTCTTAACTATGTGAAATACACTATGTGACGCACTTCATTAACTCCTACATAATCAGAATCTTAACTATATGAAATACACTATGTGAAGCACACCATTAACTTCTACATAATTAGACTCTTAACTATCTGAAATACACAATGTGACGCACACCATTTACTCCTACATAATTAGACTCTTAACTATGTGAAATACACTGTGTGACGCAAATCATTTACTGCTACATAATCAGAATCTTAACTATATGAAATACACTATGTGAAGCACACCATTAGCTCCTACATAATTAGACTCTTAACTATGTCAAATACACTATGTGACGCACTTCATTAACTCCTACATAATAAGAATCTTAACTATGTCAAATACACTATGTGAAGCACACCATTAGCTCCTACATAATTAGACTCTTACCTATGTGAAATACACTAGGTGACACACTTCATTAACTCCTACATAATCGGAATCTTAACTATGTCAAATACACTATGTGACGCACATCATTTACTCCTACATAATCATAATCTTAACTATGTGAAATACACAATGTGACGCTCATCATTTACTGCTACATAATCAGAATCTTAACTATGTGAAATACACTATGTGACGCACACCATTAACTCCTACATAATTATAATCTTAACTATGTGAAATACACTGTGCGACGCACATCATTTACTCCTACATAATCAGACTCTTAACTATCTGAAATACACAATGTGACGCACATCATTTACTCCTACATAATTAGACTCTTATCTATGTGAAATACACTGTGTGACGCACATCATTTACTGCTACATAATCAGAATCATAACTATGTGAAATGCACTATGTGACACACATCATTAACTCCTACATAATCAGACTCTTAACTATGTGAAATACACTACGTGACGCACATCATTAACTCCTACATAATCAGAATCTTACCTATATGAAATACACTATGTGAAGCACACCATTAACTCCTACATAATCAGACTCTTAACTGTCTGAAAAACACTATGTGACGCACATCATTTACTCCTACATAATCAGACTCTTAACTATGTCAAATACACTATGTGACGCACATCATTTACTCCTACATAATCCGACACTTAACTATCTGAAATACACTATGTGACGCACATCATTTACTTCTACATAATCATACTCTTAAGTATCTGAAATACACTATGTGACGCACATCATTTACTCCTACATAATCAGACTTTTAACTATGTCGAATACACTATGTGACGCACATCATTTACTCCTACATAATCAGACTCTTAACTATGTGAAATACACAATCTGATGCACATCATTTACTCCTACATAATCAGACTCTTAACTATCTGAAATACACAATGTGACGCACATCATTTACTCCTACATAATTAGACTCTTATCTATGTGAAATACACTGTGTGACGCACATCATTTACTGCTACATAATCAGAATCATAACTATGTGAAATGCACAATGTGACACACACCATTACCTCATACATAATCAGACACTTAACTATGTGAAATACACTATGTGACGCACATCATTAACTCCTACATAATCAGACTCTTAACTATGTGAAATACACTACGTGACGCACATCATTAACTCCTACATAATCAGAATCTTAACTATATGAAATACACTATGTGAAGCACACCATTAACTCCTACATAATCAGACTCTTAACTGTCTGAAAAACACTATGTGACGCACATCATTTACTCCTACATAATCAGACTCTTAACTATGTGAAATACAGTATGTGGCGCACATCATTTACTCCTACATAATCAGACTCTTACCTATATGAAATACACTATGTGAAGCACACCATTAGCTTCTACATAATCAGACTCTTAACTATGTCAAATACACTATGTGACGCACATCATTTACTGCTACAGAATCAGAATCTTAACTAGGTGAAATACACTATGTGACGCACACCATTAACTCCTACATAATTAGATTCTTAACAATGTGAAATACACTGTTTGACGCACAGCATTTACTGCTACATAATCAGACTCTTAACTATGTGAAATGCACTATGTGACGCACATCATTTACTCCTACATAATCAGACTCTTAACTATCTGAAATACACAATGTGACGCACACCATTTACTCCTACATAATTAGACTCTTAACTATGTGAAATACACTGTGTGACGCAAATCATTTACTGCTACATAATCAGAATCATAACTATGTGAAATGCACTATGTGACGCACACCATTACCTCATACATAATCAGACTCTTAACTATGTGAAATACGCTATGTGACGCACATCATTAACTCCTAAATAATCAGACTCTTAACTATGTGAAATACACTATGTGACGCACATCATTAACTCCTACATAATCAGACTCTTAACTATCTGAAAAAAACACTATGTGACGCACATCATTTACTCCTACATAATCAGACTCTTAACTATCTGCAATACACATTGTGACGCACATCATTAACTCCTACATAATTAGACTCTTAACTATGTCAAATACACTATGTGACGCATTTCATTAACTCCTACATAATCAGAATCTTAACTATGTCAAATACACTATGTGAAGCACACCATTAGCTCCTACATAAGTAGACTTTTACCTATGTGAAATACACTATGTGACGCACATCATTTACTCCTACATAATCAGACTCTTAACTATGTGAAATACACAATCTGACGCACATCATTTACTCCTACATAATCAGACTCTTAACTATGTGAAATACACAATGTGACGCACATCATTTACTCCTACATAATTAGACTCTTATCTATGTGAAATACACTGTGTGACGCACATCATTTACTGCTACATAATCAGAATCATAACTATGTGAAATGCACAATGTGACACACACCATTACCTCATACATAATCAGACTCTTAACTATGTGAAATACACTATGTGACGCACATCATTAACTCCTACATAATCAGACTCTTAACTATGTGAAATACACTATGTGACGCACTTCATTAACTCCTACATAATCAGAATCTTAACTATATGAAATACACTATGTGAAGCACACCATTAACTTCTACATAATTAGACTCTTAACTATGCGAAATGCACTATGTGACGCACATCATTAACTCCTACATAATCAGAATCTTAACTATCTGAAAAACACTATGTGACGTACATCATTTACTCCTACATAATCAGACTCTTAACTATGTGAAATACACTATGTGACGCACTTCATTAACTCCTACATAATCAGAATCTTAACTATATGAAATACACTATGTGAAGCACACCATTAGCTTCTACATAATTAGACTCTTAACTATGTCAAATACACTATGTGACGCACATCATTTACTCCTACATAATCCGACACTTAAGTATCTGAAATACACTATGTGACGCACATCATTTACTTCTACATAATCATACTCTTAAGTATCTGAAATACACTATGTGACGCACATCATTTACTCCTACATAATCAGACTCTTAACTATGTGAAATACACAATGTGACGCACATCATTTACTCCTACATAATTAGACTCTTATCTATGTGAAATACACTGTGTGACGCACATCATTTACTGCTACATAATCAGAATCATAACTATGTGAAATGCACAATGTGACACACACCATTACCTCATACATAATCAGACTCTTAACTATGTGAAATACACTATGTTACGCACATCATTAACTCCTACATAATCAGACTCTTAACTATGTGAAATACACTACGTGACGCACATCATTATCTCCTACATAATCAGAATCTTAACTATATGAAATACACTATGTGAAGCACACCATTAACTCCTACATAATCAGACTCTTAACTATGTCAAATACACTATGTGACGCACATCATTAACTCCTACATAATCAGACTCTTAACTATGTGAAATACACTACGTGACGCACATCATTAACTCCTACATAATCAGAATCTTAACTATATGAAATACACTATGTGAAGCACACCATTAACTCCTACATAATCAGACTCTTAACTGTCTGAAAAACACTATGTGACGCACATCATTTACTCCTACATAATCAGACTCTTAACTATGTGAAATACAGTATGTGACGCACATCATTTACTCCTACATAATCAGACTCTTACCTATATGAAATACACTATGTGAAGCACACCATTAGCTTCTACATAATCAGACTCTTAACTATGTCAAATACACTATGTGACGAACATCATTTACTGCTACATTATCAGAATCTTAACTAGGTGAAATACACTATGTGGCGCACACCATTAACTCCTACATAATTAGACTCTTAACAATGTGAAATACACTGTTTGACGCACATCATTCACTGCTACATAATCAGACTCTTAACTATGTGAAATGCACTATGTGACGCACATCATTTACTCCTACATAATCAGACTCTTAACTATCTGAAATACACAATGTGACGCACACCATTTACTCCTACATAATTAGACTCTTAACTATGTGAAATACACTGTGTGACGCAAATCATTTACTGCTACATAATCAGAATCATAACTATGTGAAATGCACTATGTGACGCACACCATTACCTCATACATAATCAGACTCTTAACTATGTGAAATACACTGTGTGACGCAAATCATTTACTGCTACATAATCAGAATCTTAACTATATGAAATACACTATGTGAAGCACACCATTAGCTCCTACATAATTAGACTCTTAACTATGTCAAATACACTATGTGACGCACTTCATTAACTCCTACATAATAAGAATCTTAACTATGTCAAATACACTATGTGAAGCACACCATTAGCTCCTACATAATTAGACTCTTACCTATGTGAAATACACTATGTGACACACTTCATTAACTCCTACATAATCGGAATCTTAACTATGTCAAATACACTATGTGACGCACATCATTTACTCCTACATAATCATAATCTTAACTATGTGAAATACACAATGTGACGCTCATCATTTACTGCTACATAATCAGAATCTTAACTATGTGAAATACACTATGTGACGCACACCATTAACTCCTACATAATTAGACTCTTATCTATGTGAAATACACTGTGTGACGCACATCATTTACTGCTACATAATCAGAATCATAACTATGTGAAATGCACAATGTGACACACACCATTACCTCATACATAATCAGACTCTTAACTATGTGAAATACACTATGTTACGCACATCATTAACTCCTACATAATCAGACTCTTAACTATGTGAAATACACTACGTGACGCACATCATTATCTCCTACATAATCAGAATCTTAACTATATGAAATACACTATGTGAAGCACACCATTAACTCCTACATAATCAGACTCTTAACTATGTGAAATACAGTATGTGACTCACATCATTTACTCCTACATAATCAGACTCTTAACTATATGAAATACACTATGTGAAGCACACCATTAGCTTCTACATAATCAGACTCTTAACTATGTCAAATACACTATGTGACGCACATCATTAACTCCTACATAATCAGACTCTTAACTATGTGAAATACACTACGTGACGCACATCATTAACTCCTACATAATCAGAATCATAACTATGTGAAATGCACAATGTGACACACACCATTACCTCATACATAATCAGACACTTAACTATGTGAAATACACTATGTGACGCACATCATTAACTCCTACATAATCAGACTCTTAACTATGTGAAATACACTACGTGACGCACATCATTAACTCCTACATAATCAGAATCTTAACTATATGAAATACACTATGTGAAGCACACCATTAACTCCTACATAATCAGACTCTTAACTGTCTGAAAAACACTATGTGACGCACATCATTTACTCCTACATAATCAGACTCTTAACTATGTGAAATACAGTATATGACGCACATCATTTACTCCTACATAATCAGACTCTTACCTATATGAAATACACTATGTGAAGCACACCATTAGCTTCTACATAATCAGACTCTTAACTATGTCAAATACACTATGTGACGAACATCATTTACTGCTACATTATCAGAATCTTAACTAGGTGAAATACACTATGTGACGCACACCATTAACTCCTACATAATTAGACTCTTAACAATGTGAAATACACTGTTTGACGCACATCATTTACTGCTACATAATCAGACTCTTAACTATGTGAAATGCACTATGTGACGCACATCATTTACTCCTACATAATCAGACTCTTAACTATCTGAAATACACAATGTGACGCACACCATTTACTCCTACATAATTAGACTCTTAACTATGTGAAATACACTGTGTGACGCAAATCATTTACTGCTACATAATCAGAATCATAACTATGTGAAATGCACTATGTGACGCACACCATTACCTCATACATAATCAGACTCTTAACTATGTGAAATACACTGTGTGACGCAAATCATTTACTGCTACATAATCAGAATCTTAACTATATGAAATACACTATGTGAAGCACACCATTAGCTCCTACATAATTAGACTCTTACCTATGTGAAATACACTATGTGACACACTTCATTAACTCCTACATAATCGGAATCTTAACTATGTCAAATACACTATGTGACGCACATCATTTACTCCTACATAATCATAATCTTAACTATGTGAAATACACAATGTGACGCTCATCATTTACTGCTACATAATCAGAATCTTAACTATGTGAAATACACTATGTGACGCACACCATTAACTCCTACATAATTAGAATCTTAACTATGTGAAATACACTGTGTGACGCACATCATTTACTGCTACATAATCAGACTCTTAACTATGTGAAATGCACTACGTGACGCACATCATTTACTCCTACATAATCAGACTCTTAACTATCTGAAATACACAATGTGACGCACATCATTTACTCCTACATAATTAGACTCTTATCTATGGGAAATACACTGTGTGACGCACATCATTTAATGCTACATAATCAGAATCATAACTATGTGAAATGCACTATGTGACACACATCATTAACTCCTACATAATCAGACTCTTAACTATGTGAAATACACTACGTGACGCACATCATTAACTCCTACATAATCAGAATCTTACCTATATGAAATACACTATGTGAAGCACACCATTAACTCCTACATAATCAGACTCTTAACTGTCTGAAAAACACTATGTGACGCACATCATTTACTCCTACATAATCAGACTCTTAACTATGTCAAATACACTATGTGACGCACATCATTTACTCCTACATAATCCGACACTTAACTATCTGAAATACACTATGTGACGCACATTATTTACTTCTACATAATCATACTCTTAAGTATCTGAAATACACTACGTGACGCACATCATTTACTCCTACATAATCAGACTTTTAACTATGTCGAATACACTATGTGACGCACATCATTTACTCCTACATAATCAGACTCTTAACTATGTGAAATACACAATCTGATGCACATCATTTACTCCTACATAATCAGACTCTTAACTATCTGAAATACACAATGTGACGCACATCATTTACTCCTACATAATTAGACTCTTATCTATGTGAAATACACTGTGTGACGCACATCATTTACTGCTACATAATCAGAATCATAACTATGTGAAATGCACAATGTGACACACACCATTACCTCATACATAATCAGACACTTAACTATGTGAAATACACTATGTGACGCACATCATTAACTCCTACATAATCAGACTCTTAACTATGTGAAATACACTACGTGACGCACATCATTAACTCCTACATAATCAGAATCTTAACTATATGAAATACACTATGTGAAGCACACCATTAACTCCTACATAATCAGACTCTTAACTGTCTGAAAAACACTATGTGACGCACATCATTTACTCCTACATAATCAGACTCTTAACTATGTGAAATACAGTATGTGGCGCACATCATTTACTCCTACATAATCAGACTCTTACCTATATGAAATACACTATGTGAAGCACACCATTAGCTTCTACATAATCAGACTCTTAACTATGTCAAATACACTATGTGACGCACATCATTTACTGCTACAGAATCAGAATCTTAACTAGGTGAAATACACTATGTGACGCACACCATTAACTCCTACATAATTAGACTCTTAACAATGTGAAATACACTGTTTGACGCACATCATTTACTGCTACATAATCAGACTCTTAACTATGTGAAATGCACTATGTGACGCACATCATTTACTCCTACATAATCAGACTCTTAACTATCTGAAATACACAATGTGACGCACACCATTTACTCCTACATAATTAGACTCTTAACTATGTGAAATACACTGTGTGACGCAAATCATTTACTGCTACATAATCAGAATCATAACTATGTGAAATGCACTATGTGACGCACACCATTACCTCATACATAATCAGACTCTTAACTATGTGAAATACACTATGTGACGCACATCATTAACTTCTAAATAATCAGACTCTTAACTATGTGAAATACACTATGTGACGCACATCATTAACTCCTACATAATCAGACTTTTAACTATCTGAAAAAACACTATGTGACGCACATCATTTACTCCTACATAATCAGACTCTTAACTATCTGCAATACACAATGTGACGCACATCATTAACTCCTACATAATCAGAATCTTATCTATATGAAATACACTATGTGAAGCACACCATTAGCTCCTACATAATTAGACTCTTAACTATGTCAAATACACTATGTGACGCATTTCATTAACTCCTACATAATCAGAATCTTAACTATGTCAAATACACTATGTGAAGCACACCATTAGCTCCTACATAATTAGACTTTTACCTATGTGAAATACACTATGTGACACACTTCATTAACTCCAACATAATCGGAATCTTAACTATGTCAAATACACTATGTGACGCACATCATTTACTCCTACATAATCATAATCTTAACTATGTGAAATACACAATGTGACGCTCATCATTTACTGCTACATAATCAGAATCTTAACTATGTGAAATACACTATGTGACGCACACCATTAACTCCTACATAATTAGACTCTTATCTATGTGAAATACACTGTGTGACGCACATCATTTACTGCTACATAATCAGAATCATAACTATGTGAAATGCACTATGTGACACACATCATTAACTCCTACATAATCAGACTCTTAACTATGTGAAATACACTACGTGACGCACATCATTAACTCCTACATAATCAGAATCTTACCTATATGAAATACACTATGTGAAGCACACCATTAACTCCTACATAATCAGACTCTTAACTGTCTGAAAAACACTATGTGACGCACATCATTTACTCCTACATAATCAGACTCTTAACTATGTGAAATACAGTATGTGACGCACATCATTTACTCCTACATAATCAGACTCTTAACTATGTGAAATACACTATGTGACGCACTTCATTTACTCCTACATAATCAGAATCTTAACTATGTGAAATACACTATGTGAAGTACACCATAAGCTTCTACATAATCAGACTCTTAACTATGTCAAATACACTATGTGACGCACATCATTTACTGCTACATAATCAGAATCTTAACTATGTGAAATACACTATGTGACGCACACCATTAACTCCTACATAATTAGACTCTTAACTATGTGAAATACACTGTTTGACGCACATCATTTACTGCTACATAATCAGACTCTTAACTATGTGAACGCACATCATTTACTCCTACATAATCAGACTCTTAACTATCTGAAATACACAATGTGACGCACATCATTTACTCCTACATAATTAGACTCTTAACTATGTGAAATACACTGTGTGACGCACATCATTTACTGCTACATAATCAGAATCATAACTATGTGAAATGCACTATGTGACGCACATCATTAACTCCTACATAATCAGAATCTTAACTATATGAAATACACTATGTGAAGCACACCATTAACTCCTACATAATCAGACTCTTAACTATGTGAAATACACTATGTGACGCACTTCATTAACTCCTACATAATCAGAATCTTAACTATATGAAATACACTATGTGAAGCACACCATTAGCTCCTACATAATTAGACTCTTAACTATGTCAAATACACTATGTGACGCACTTCATTAACTCCTACATAATCAGAATCTTAACTATGTCAAATACACTATGTGAAGCACACCATTAGCTCCTACATAATTAGACTCTTACCTATGTGAAATACACTATGTGACACACTTCATTAACTCCTACATAATCGGAATCTTAACTATGTCAAATACACTATGTGACGCACATCATTTACTCCTACATAATCAGAATCTTAACTATGTGAAATACACAATGTGACGCTCATCATTTACTGCTACATAATCAGAATCTTAACTATGTGAAATTCACTATGTGACGCACACCATTAACTCCTACATAATTAGACTCTTAACTATGTGAAATACACTGTGACGCACATCATTTACTGCTACATAATCAGACTCTTAACTATGTGAAATGCACTATGTGACGCACATCATTTACTCCTACATAATCAGACTCTTAACTATATGAAATACACAATGTGACGCACATCATTTACTCCTACATAATTAGACTCTTATCTATGTGAAATACACTGTGTGACGCACATCATTTACTGCTACATAATCAGAATCATAACTATGTGAAATTCACTATGTGACACACATCATTAACTCCTACATAATCAGACTCTTAACTATGTGAAATACACTACGTGACGCACATCATTAACTCCTACATAATCAGACTCTTAACTGTCTGAAAAACACTATGTGACGCACATCATTTACTCCTACATAATCAGACGCTTAACTATGTGAAATACAGTATGTGACGCACATCATTTACTCCTACATAATCAGACTCTTAACTATGTGAAATACACTATGTGACGCACTTCATTTACTCCTACATAATCAGAATCTTAACTATGTGAAATACACTATGTGAAGTACACCATTAGCTTCTACATAATCAGACTCTTAACTATGTCAAATACACTATGTGACGCACATCATTTACTGCTACATAATCAGAATCTTAACTATGTGAAATACACTATGTGACGCACACCATTAACTCCTACATAATTAGACTCTTAACTATGTGAAATACACTGTTTGACGCACATCATTTACTGCTACATAATCAGACTCTTAACTATGTGAAATGCACTATGTGACGCACATCATTTACTCCTACATAATCAGACTCTTAACTATCTGAAATACACAATGTAACGCACATCATTTACTCCTACATAATTAGACTCTTAACTATGTGAAATACACTGTGTGACGCACATCATTTACTGCTACATAATCAGAATCATAACTATGTGAAATGCACTATGTGACGCACATCATTAACTCCTACATAATCAGAATCTTAACTATATGAAATACACTATGTGAAGCACACCATTAACTCCTACATAATTAGACTCTTAACTATGTGAAATACACTATGTGACGCACTTCATTAACTCCTACATAATCAGAATCTTATCTATATGAAATACACTATGTGAAGCACACCATTAACTTCTACATAATTAGACTCTTAACTATGTGAAATGCACTATGTGACGCACATCATTAACTCCTACATAATCAGAATCTTAACTATCTGAAAAACACTATGTGACGTACATCATTTACTCCTACATAATCAGACTCTTAACTATGTGAAATACACTATGTGACGCACTTCATTAACTCCTACATAATCAGAATATTAACTATATGAAATACACTATGTGAAGCACACCATTAGCTTCTACATAATTAGACTCTTAACTATGTCAAATACACTATGTGACGCACATCATTTACTCCTACATAATCAGACTCTTAACTATGTGAAATACACAATCTGACGCACATCATTTACTCCTACATAATCAGACTCTTAACTATCTGAAATACACTATGTGACGCACATCATTTACTCCTACATAATCGGACTCTTAACTTTCTGAAATACACTATGTGATGCACATCATTTACGCCTACATAATCAGACTCTTAACTATGTGAAATTCACTATGTGACGCACATCATTAACTCCTACATAATCAGAATCTTAACTATGTCAAATACACTATGTGAAGCACATCATTAACTCCTACAAATTCAGACCCTTAACTATGTGAAATACACTATGTGACGCACACCATTAACTCCTACATAATCAGAATCTTAACTATATGAAATACACTATGTGACGCACATCATTTACTCATACATAATTAGAATAATTGACGCACACCATTAACTCGTACATAATGAGAATCTTAACTATATGAAATACACTATGTGACGCACATCATTTACTCATACATAATTAGAATAATTTGTTTCTCAATTTTACACTACTTATGCTAGTGTTATACAAATCCCTGTCTTGATATGCGATGTGCATATGGAAATGCTGTCCTGCTTTCCGACGTCAATAGCGAGCATCCTAGGAGGTGCTATTGAATGCGGCAAATGATTAAGTAGACATTAACTACATTCGACAATCATGGCCGCCAATAGATTAACCAAATTACTTGCACCATGCTGGAACATGGTTGGATTGTATGGCATGAGGATAAAATGAATAGTGTGCTCAAAATTAAATCGTTTCTTGTATCGAGGATTGTATTTGATGACATACTTCAGGTTAAACCATAAAAAAAATGTACACAAATTATTGCATTTAATTTGGTATAATTATTGAATGTAATTCCACAGTCGCAATTGACATTAATTATAGATAATTTATAAATTAGATTTGTAAAGCCAATAGAAGAAATATTGTGTGGTGTAATGAACGCCAGGAGTTCAAATAATCAATATTATTATACGTCTGTCACCGTTACAGCACAGGTTGCAGCCGTAATTTTGTGGTATTGCACTGTGTATTTTCATCTTACCGTATTAGGAAACGCGAATCCCAAATGTAGAAGAATTACGCACGTAAGTGTCCTCTAATGATAAAAACAAACATGGCTGACCCGACCCCACAAAAGGAAGTTTGCTGAATCTGTTCTATACGTTTTGGATTTCAGCATTCCCATGATCTATCCCTGGGAGAAAAGATATAATATACTAATAAGGTTATTACGATGATACTGGAAAGTATGCACTCAGACAGTACGTATCAACCTCCGCTGCATGTCGGTCAATACTCGCTCTACGGATTATTTTTCACTATAGAACCAAAATATGGTATGGTACCAAAATAGTGGCACATATAATTTAGTTGTCGGAAACTCTTATACTTCACTATCAGAATTGTACCAAAATTGAGCATGCATTATTCAGTTGTCAGGAACTATTATATTTTTATGATTAGTGCCATAAAAGAAACGTGTATTATTTAGTTAACCCCACCCGCAATTAAAATTCGTACTTCTCTGTGTTAATGTATTTCGTATCGCATTGTCAAATTCCCGGGATTAACAGTTTACGTACCTTACCAAAATCTTATGTAGATCATTTGATATATTTAATGGACGAAATACAACGTATATCCAGTGGTGGGAGTTGTGTGGGATTTTCAAGCTATTAGTGACCTGAAAGAAACATAATTTGAAATCTTACCTAAATCAAATGTGAAGCATTGGATATACTCAATGGGCGAAATACAAAGTATACCCATGTGATGTGTGATCTGTAGGAGATCCAGGCTATAAGTGACCATCAAGAAAATCACAAAAATGAGTTTGAATTGCAGATAAATAAATAAATTAGATGCACATATATGAACATATAAACACAAGCATGGAAGTAGGAATAACTTCTTGTAACCTAAGGACATTTCACAAAAATAATACAAGATTTAATGAGGTAAAATCTGGGGGGGGGGCTTTTGCGATAATGCGAACTTGAATTTTCGCACTAAAACTTTACTATTCTAAACCGAAAAACACGACTAATAGGCGGCTCTCCAATTTTTCTCTTTTTCACAAACAATGCATGCAGACCAATCTCAAACACGAACAGATCAAGCCAATTAAAATGTTCAGCTTTGTTGGCTAAATCTGACACTAACATGATGAACGTGAGGGTCGTTGTTTCTGTGTGTAGCAACTAAACTTGGATAATCGTTTGTTTTACTCAAAGGTTAATTATTCTTGCGATGTTACTGTGTCATGTTTCCTTATCGCATAAAAAACATCTGTTCAGAACCTCACCCATAATTAGTGACAAAAAGGGAATATTGATGAGAGCTGCTTTTTATTCTTTACCAGGTAATCAAGCCTAGTCTTCATAGTCTTCATAATCTACATAGTGCAGAAATCAGAAAACAAGAGGGCTTCTAAGTTAAAGCCAAAACGAAAAAGAATAATGTATTGAGCAGCTAATGTTTGAATATTGCTGATTTTATGAACAGTTACATGAAGAGTCTAAGAAAAGACTTAAAATTCTGAATTTGCTTGGTCTCTACGCGGGTGCTTGGTTAGTTGCTGCTTTGATATAAAAACGGGACAATAAGAACCTAACTGTGGATTAGATCAATGCCAGCACGTACAAAAATCTCTCACTACACTAATCACAAAATCCATCCATGCTCATACAATTGAATGGGGGTCTCGCATATGATGATATTGTTGAAAGCTCTCTACCAATTGCTGGGGAGCATCCATATGTATAATCAAAAGAGCACCAGACTCATGTGATCTTGCGTCAAAAATGATTGATCATCCGGCAAGCATACTTTCTTGGTATTAACAGATAGATGAATTTTGGAAATTCTGCTGTCATTATGACATTTAGTGTTGTCGGTACTATTTTCAGTAAAGCGTAAACTAATGGGGATGGTGGGAAGATTCGTCCAAGGTATTATCAGTGCGTCAATAACGTGTACACTTCAGCTTTTTGAGTTTTTGCCTGAGGCAAACAGGCCGATCAGTGGCAGGCTCCCCAGAGAACAGATTTAGCGAACTTTAGTGATTTGAGATAAGACTATGCGCATCACCTGGACATTGTGTCAACTACTCTCTTCATTACCCTTGCCTTGTGACGGGATTCTATCTATATTTTCCACTCCTCCACCAGCTGGTTCAGCATGGGGGAATACGCCCCCTGTTTTGTGATACATGCTATTACAGTATTCGTTTTATTCTGTAGCCGTGCTTTCCTCTTGTAAGACATCCGTAACCAACGTTATGGTCGAAGTTGATGGATCGATCTTCGATTCTTGTTCTATATTGGTTGAGTCAGACTGTGTGGGCTCTAATGCAGCAACCCATACCACTGGGGTAGTAAACTAATATCTGCCCTGGGCATACTTTTCAGGGCTGCTTGATAAAATCATGTTTTCAACTGTGTAAATGTTTTTATAATACTAAATTCTGGGTTTTGATTTGAAATGACTCCTTTGTGTTTAACAATGAAACATAACACATGCTGAATATGATTGTTTGAAGGACGTAGATGTATCATAAATCAAAGCTACTAATGGATTTCAGGAAGAAGCAGCACACCATCCTTGGGAATAATTGACATCAGGCAATCCCCCTGGTGTACAGATAAGCATACCTTTGTTTTGATCACCATTTTCTTAAAGTGATCAGTGGTAAAATACTGATTTGGTTGGCTTGGGTCTGTGAGTCTCCTCGTTTATAAACAAGGAAGAATAACACAGAATAACTCCACTGTGATCTCCGCTACTTGCCAACAATTCTCCCACTTCCTGAAATACAACACCTAGGCTTACAGAGTCTCACAACAAACCCATTGACAGTAGTAATTTAATCAGTATGAGCTTTATGACTAACTTAATCTTGTAGTTGCGGTTTAAACACAAAAAGCATTCTTTGTGATAGTGGACCTGTTGTTTTTCGGAAAACCAATATGTATAACGCCCCAGAAAATTATGGTTGGGGAACCACCGAATCAGTGAATTCACACCCCTGAAAACATATTTACTGAAAATTTTAACACATTTAAATCACTGACCAATACCACATCAACCCCCAACAACCATGTCCTTGGTTGTCATGATTGTTTCTGCAACACCCAAGAGCAGACTGTCAATGGTGGGTATAGGAATAAAAAATGACTTCCTCGGACGCCTTATATGTTTATTCATCCCAAGAATGCCCAATTTTCACAGCTTGATTTTTCTCTATTTGTTGCTGACTCAGCGTCTTATTGTGACTGACTCAATGGTAGAACTCTGTTATGCATGCTACCTGGCGACTCCTAACCGTCATATTCCTTGTGGTTACCAAACTAGTCGCAAGATTCAGAATCATTGACTTGTGACACCCAATTGTGCTCTCACATAATTGTTTGTTGACACGTGATATACTCGAAATTTGAGTTCAAATTCAATGCAACACAGCTGATGAGAGTCAGAGTGGCTCGAGTAAGCAATCCTCTCTCTGTCTAAGTATTCGTCTACGAAATGTACATATCACATAGATCTAACATCGTCAAACATCATTGTCATGAAGGTAATATTATACTCAGGGGTACTGACTTGACTCACTGCACTAATGACCAATAATATAAAAAAACAATCACACATGGTAATGATGATCTAAAATTATCTATAAATGTAAACGCAGTGAGCTCAAATTTCAGATAACTACTTTTGAGAGGAAGAGATATATAGAACATTCCGTTGCGCCCAGGCAGGTAGGAAGCAATTTCTGGTCATCTTGATTCATCGTCTTGATTATTTCAGAGCATCAGAAAATATAGAATTGGAAGTAAGAGACACTAGACACCTAATCTGCCACATTCTATTGGCGCCTTGGATGCTAAATTTTCTAACTGCGGCATAAATTCGGATGCTTAGTCAATTGAGTATATCAATTCGATTTTGATAAAGTAAGTATAACTGAAACAATTTTTATACTAATATCCAATGTACATATTTAGTTTGAAAGAAACCCATGCACACACGGTCAAGATCTAGTTATATTATATCAGACATAAACTCAACATACTGTGGTATTGCAAGAAGCAGAAGATTTTGATTTTTAAATATGAGCGTTTATTCTATTAAAACTTACATTACATTATATATAGTGCAGAGTGCGTACATGTATACATTTCCTTGAGGATGCGAGTTTTAATAAGCATCAGAATAGTATTGATATATAGTACAGTTGTCACGTGTCGCAATAGTACGACATATATTAAAAAGTGCGAGTATACATATATATATATACGAGTAGTAAAAATACTTAGTTTGCAATTAGTTCTGTTAAAATAATAGTGTTGTCATTTATGGTTGCCAGTGCGTCATTGCAACACCATATATACATGAAGCGCTGTAAACTCGGTGTATGTTGATAGTAGATGTATTCACCACGTATCCTGGAGCACAGTCTTTGCTTGAATATTTGTACAGCATCGGTAGAGCCATCTCCATTAAGTCCATTGCGTCGAGATAGATGTATTGACATTTTTGCAGTTGACATTACAAAGTTTAAAAGTGCATGTGCATGTTTTTCGACATGTAGACTTTGTTTTGGTGGGGCAGGCGGACCAAGTATGTACCACCAGTGAGGAGGGTTAAAGTCATCGTCAAAAACCCTTTTACACAGAGCATTGAGTAATTTGAATAGTGAATTTAGACGGTCACATTGGAGGAATATATGTAGGGGATCGTCTGGATTTCCACAGAATGGACATTTATTGCTGTCACGATATGTACATGATAGTAGGTAGTTTCCGGTTTGATATGAACCGTGTAGGAGGCGCCATAATAGGTCACCTTCTCTTTTTGATATCGGGAGGATGTAGCAACCTTTAAAGTTAGGTTTGATGGAGGTGGGCAAAGATAGTAGATCCCTCCAAATGGTGTCTATATGATCTGGTAATTTAGAGTAAAATTGTGAAAAAATAATAAACTTGTAGACTTCTCCCTTTTCTTGTTTGTATAAAGGGGTACTAAGTGTGACAGAGTCAGTAATGAACCTTACGTCAATATTGTATCTTGTACATGTAGGTGAAGCCGGTTGTGTGTCAGAAAGGTATGTGTCAATTTTATTGATGAAGGATTGCGGAATGGATTTTTGTATTATTTTCAACATTTGTTCCAGTATTCTTTTTGAGTGTACTGGGATGACTGGTTGTAAATCATCAGGTGTTAACCATCTTCTATTTTTATGATCAATGAGATCATTCACTGTTGCGATGTTTGCGTCAACAAATGGCTGACATGTTAAAGGCTCATTGTTTACATAGTGTAAAATTACGTCGTTGTTAAAAATAGGTTCATTAAAAATGTCCATGACAGACACAGGTTCGCCTACACGAACAGTATTAAAGCTTTTCCACGTGGTTACAATGCTGTGATAAAAAGATACCCTGTCATGAGAGGGAATAGAAGGCATATTTATAATAAAAAGTTGTTTTGAAAAGTTAAGATCAACAGTACGTTTTAAAAAATAGTCTGTAAGTCTAAAACACGGATGTCCATTATCAGAATAGAGATATCTCTGAATATATTGTATTCTGAAAGCTTTAATTCGGCTTGAAATATGAACCAAACCCTGTTTTCCAAAATAGAGGGGCATGCAGACAAGTTCGGCTGGTTTCCAGTGACGACCATGCCATAGGAAGTCCAAAAATAGTTGTTCTAATTCTCTAATGAGCGAGACTGGCGGTACTAAACAAGTGAGACTGTGAAAGATTTTTGAGGCAGCAAGTTGATTAATAATGATGATGCGACCTCGATACGAGATACTGCTAGTGAAGCGCCCCCACCAGTCTAGTTTTGATTTTACTTTCTGGACAGTGTCCTGCCAGTTTTTATTCACATATTCAGTTGCATTTTGAGCCCGGTACTGTTCCAAGTAATACTCATTGGATTGTCTACTCTGTTTTTCCACGCTCCCACCCACAGACCTTGTGACTTTTCTTGATTTATTTTAGCATTTGATGCTTTCTCATATGTAGCAATCCAGTGTGCAAGTTTTGTAAAGTCTGCATTCTTAGAAATAAAAAAGCTTACATCGTCCGCATATGCAGTCAGATTGCATTTACTGTCTTCATGGTGTGGAAGTGAGGAACCTTGGATGTCACTTTTTGATCTTATTTTATTTAACAATGGCTCCAAAGCAAGAGCATACAGGTTGCCAGAGAGGGCGCACCCCTGAAGGATGCCTCTTAGAAACTGGACGTCTTTGTGTGTCAGTTCTCTTAATGGTGCAGTCAGTTTTGTATAACGAGGAATAAATTTGGATAGGTAACCAATCATCCCTAGGAAACTTCTCACTGCTTCTTATGATTCTGGTACTTTGCTCTCTTTCACAGCCCGTACCTTATCTGGTGTCGGCTTCAAGCCATCTTTGGAAAATATGTATCCATAGAATTCTATCTCCTCAACTCCAAATTTGCACTTTTCTAAGTTGAAGGTGATGCCAAAATCTTCTGCTCTCTGTAGGACGGCCTCCAGTGTTTTGTTATGCTCTTCTATGTTGCGTCCTCCCAGTAAAATGTCGTCGCGTTGATTCAGATACTTTGGTATGTCTCCAAAAATTCTGTAGATTGTTTCATCAAATAAGCCTTGAGAAGACTTAGCTCCAAATATCAATCTTCTTGGTCTCATGTTGCCCCATGGTGTACTAAATGTAGCAACCACTCGAGACTCTGGGTCAAGTAAAAGTTGATGGTATCCCTGTCTCATATCTAACTTGGAAAATACCACACAATCATTGAATTTGTATGTAAAATATTCAACCACAGGTCCCTGTGTTATTCGGTTTCTCTCCATGAACTTGTTTGGAACTCTCAAGTCAACACTGGCTCTGATCATGTGGGGTTCTAGTTGATCATTTGGTATCTTGCGGAATCTAGGTTTCGGTTGTACTACTAGTGGTGAACACCATGTCACGGGTTCCCCCTGAGGTACTTCCTCAAAAATCCCCTCTTCAGTGCATCGCTCTAACCATTGCTTTAAAGGTTTCTGCAGGTAGTATGTCACTGGTCTAGGTCGCTGTGCTATTGGTACTGCTTCCGGTTTCATGCTAAGCTTGGCATAAATCTCTTTGTCATGCTTTATATCTCTTATTCTTCCTATGCCACTGAATAACTTGCTATATTTGCCAGTTATGTCTTTTAATTGATTTCTGTCTTTTGTGACAGCCTTGATATTGGGTTTGATTCTTAAGCTATTGGTTTCTGCTAGTGACCCATCTGGTTGAAATTGTATCATGCCTAACTTGATGAGGGTGCTTTTGCTGATAAGTGGAGGTGAGTTAATTCTGCCCTTGACCACTATGAATTTGGTCGCTGCTCCACATGTCTCATTTCTCACAACGGTCTTGAATTCACCTTTGACAGGTAGGCTGCTTTGCAAAGTGTTGAGCTTGACATGACTCTTCTCTAGTGTATGTACATGTATATCATTAGATCTGTGTACTAGAGCTTTAAACTGATGTTCATCCATAATGTTGACATCCGCGCCACTGTCGGGTTCTACATGAGTATCAACATCACCAATTCTTACAGTTACAGTTTTGTTACTGTTGTTGATTTCACTTATCTTTCTTACTTGCTTGAGATGTTTGACTGTTTGTTTGAAATATTCATAATCAGAACTTGTATCACTGCCTTGCATCTGCTCTGTAGCCTTTTTGATACTTTGTTTTTGTTGTCTTCTCCAGTTGTATGTACTGTGTTGATTGGTGTCATGTCTAGATTTTTGTCTCATGTCAGTCTCTTTCATGCCCTCATCTCTGTTGCTGGTTTTACATACTGCAGCAAAGTGGTTCCATTTCTGGCGTTTTCTGCACTTTTTGCCATATGCAGGACAATTTTGACTTTCCTTATGAGCTCCATTTAATCCACAGTATCCACACGGTTTCTGTTGAATTTTTGTTTTTCTCTTTTCAAATGTACCTGATTTCTTGTGTTGCTTATGTTGCCTTACTTTAGCTACCGACCTCTCTTCTGACGGTTTCATGTCACGTAGCTGTAGGGATGTGTCCTCCAACTGAGCTGCTTCGGTTAGTAGTTGTGTCAAAGACCACTCTTTATTAATGGCTTTCTGGATTATGGCCTGTTTGTCAATTGTTTGGATCAAATGTTCCAAAATTCGCTCATCACAATTGGTACCAAACTCACATTCATTAGCCTTTTCTCTGAGCCTGGCTGCATAAGCTATAGTGGTTTCATTCATTTCTGGTTTCATCTTAAGAAATAAATATCTAACGTGATGCTTATTGTTCTTTGGGGTGTAGTATGCATCAAGCTTATTCTTCAATTTTTGATACACATCGAGGCCAGCTGTAGTAGGATCGGGTAAACTTTTCTCCAATCTCGCTATTTCTTTTCCCCCATAAATTATTAACGCATCTTTCTTGTCTGTGGGCTCTGTTATTCTGAAATACCGAAATTCTCGTTCAATGCTTTCTAGCCACTCTTCCCAAGCTTTGCCATTGGTTATGTGATCATCAGCATGTGTGAACGGTTGGCATTTGAGGTTTCTAGTTTCTGTTACAACGGTTACTGCCATCGGTGCGTCGGCCATGCTTTCTGTGTACACGTTGCAATTCTCACGTTGTCGCTGTTTTCTCAGTCAGTTTCTGGACAAATTGTTTTGCTCAAATTTATCACACAGTCACTTTGGCACTCACCAGGTATTTATGATTGCCTTCCCGTGGTTCTTTCTTCTTCGTCGCCAATGTAATGTCTGTCCCTGTCAATAAATAGTCGACACATTGCTTTTGGTCTCGCTATTCAGCCATGTTGGATTCTATATATTTTTAGTAACAACGCACAATGCAATGCGCGTCTCAATGACGTCATACATAGCAAAGATATAACAAGCGCCAAATGGCAACAATACTAGAACTATCGTTTAACGTCTGGATATTACAAATAATAATACCTAGTATTAGTTTTATTGGTGACAAACATTGGGCTGTGGTGCAGTAAGTCAAAACAGGTCCTCAAGGATTAATAATACCCAATCGTACATTTATAATATACATTTATATACACAATGCAACAAAAATAAAGAATGCTTTTCGTATTGTGAAACCTAAATTAAAATGTGAAAAATCGGTTGAAATAATAATGTCATGAGTGTTATGAATAAGACTAATAACAAATGGAATGATTTAATGTTTCATATTATAGCATTTCTAAATGACTATAATATTGCAAAGGCTGTTCTGTTTTCAAAGAAAGACTATTGACACATCTTTGTCATTTACACAAGTGCAATAGCTGCTAATTGGGCAAATATTTGGTTATATAATATGCAAATTGTTCTATCATGTCAAGTTAGAAATGAAAAAACATGATAAAATGTTAAATGTCTATAGCTACGAAACGACTGATACAAATGCCACAAATAAACGACAGGAAACGAACTGCACAGAGAAAACTATATTTTTGAATCAAAGATATGAATGCGTGGATGTTGAACACATTTACCAGGGAGTTTACTTTTCACAAGTTGCTGTCATAGTTCATACTGAAACACCGTCTGTCACATTGCAATTTGCGTGAGCTCATACCCATCCTTTGCGGTATTTTCAAAGTACAGTAAAATTGAGTCAATGTTTGATGCCACGTGACACCGATACAAGTATTTTACATAATTCATGAGAAATAAACCGTATCTTCAGGTCTTCAGAAAATTGAAAAATTCGATGGATTGATAAGTAACAGGTAGATTTTAATGAAAGTAACAAATCACTTTATGTTTTATCGCATGCATAACGAGCGTTTCACCAAAGTGTGCTAGAAAGTATAGTTTTGGGACCGAAACATTCGTTCAATTTGCCACACTAATGTATTGTACTCTGAGCCTCCAAGGATATGAAGGGTTCGACAACTACGGATTCCGGTAATATGTTGGAACGTGTGTACTTACGGAATTATTGATATTCACTCCCCCAAACAAATCGGTTGAAATTAAAAACAAATTGGAGCATATATCACGAACGAGTGAAATCGCCATACAGTGTACGCAAGGCGTTCGCGTAAATTGAACAATGTGGCGTCAACAATATTAGTATAAGAGGCGCACGCAATGATATATTTGCACCAAAACGTGGCCAATTAAATACACCCTCCCATTACGTTACGAGCTGTTAAATGAGAGGCTGATACACTAGTGTTCTGATATAGTATATTATGCCCTAATATAATGTGATATATGCGTGTAACTGTACTAAAATAATGCTCTTAGTAAAGCACGCTTTGTAGTTATACTATTATAATGACCCGTCTATTTACTAATCAGCTGTGCCCCGTCATTTCGAGGTCACCACTTCAATTGCTTTAGCTAAAATTCAAGAATACCCCATAAATAATATTACTAGCAATAAGACTTAGTAATAATCATTTTCGAAATTGTGCGAGCAGTGGAAAGAATGTTAATTGTACAAAATTTAAAACAAGTCTCGAATACAATAAACCATTATCGATAAGTTCGACATAGCGCTCTGATCAAATTTATTAATTTATCATTTGAGTGATTATCGACCTCCTGATAAATATAATATACATTATAAGAATATCAATACCAGTGAATTTTATGACGTCATTGCAGATTATTCGCAATGATCTATCCAATTATTGAGCATGAACAAGATAACGAATGAACAAGATAATTGACAACAAACAAATTATGAGGTAACTAGTATTCAATACTGATTTAATAACAGACCCGTCTACCGTTCACTCGGGTAATCACCACAATGCTGAGAACAAAATAGAGAAGCATCACGAGAACATGTATAAGGATTCAAATACTGAATAGTTACTGTAATAGATTATTAAATATTCACAAGTGTGCTAGAAACTATAGTTTGGGGACCAAATCATTCAAACATTCATTCAATTTGCTACACTATTGAATTGTTCTCTTCCCTCAGTTACGTCACTCATTATCACACTTTACATATATAAATAGATTCCATTAAATCTATCTGTGTAATACAATGTCTCCCAAGCAATGACAATATATACAGAGAGCGTGTCATGCAAATACGAAATTCAGGGCTCGAGTCTAATCTGGATATATTGTAAACTGAAAAATATAATTTGAAACTACACCACAAGTGATAACAATATTTATTATGGCATGCAACTAAATATAGTATTATACATCAAATAATATTCATGACAATTCGGAAAAAAAGGCATAATTATTTTGGCATAGACCAGAACGTCATCTAATAGTGTTCTACTAATTTGACATTGAGCACTTATAACCATCGTATCACCGTTGGTGGCGTGTAAACTAATAATGTCTTATTGCCTAGCAACCCGAACTAAAACCTCATATAAAACGTTTAGGCTCAAAGGCCGTCATATCATTTGTTAGCGTTGGCGTGCAGTGAAGAAACAGTTACGGTACTTTATATCATAACTGATGCTGTTCTAAGGAGATTCTCAGCGCTGCACACGATGGTAAGACACAACTTTCTTTCAATCAAATGATAAAATCACAAATCGTATTCAGTGATTTCAAAATATTATTACGCACTGCTTAGCGGTAATAAGACTGTTTAATCATGTGAACGATAACCCATTTTGTACGGTCAAACACATTTAGCCAAACTGATAATTATTGTAACCACACGTTATGTGTATAAGTATATGGCCATACGGTTGGAGTAACACAAGTTCGTATGTTACAGTATGCGCACTCGCGATTACGGCAAACGCATCGACACGGCAGGCAGATGCCATTCCATCATGCCAATTCAATGTACCAAGTTCATTTAAGTTGTAGTGTATTTTCAGTGTTATCGCTAGTGTGCATGCGAGATATGAACTATTTTCCACCTTTTTTTGCTACACAAAGTGCTGTCTTGTTGGTTACGGTAGTTTACGATGTCCTTGATATGACATTCGTTTTCAATTCAACAATATGATCAATACAGTGTACTACGTGTAATCGATACAATATGCATCTTGTGTTTGGTATTACAAAATGAATACATGTACGTATATACGTATGTATGTATTGATCAGCAGCTAGATAAAGTGAAAATAGTGTTCTAAATAGTTATGACGTTTTTCCTCATGTTGTGATGGTTGTAATGTAATGACGATATTTCTATAGTTCTAGCTATTGTAAGAATTCATATAGACAGCCCCATAATAGATTCACTCATAACGTCGACACAGTGACTCAAAGCTGATAATGATTTCCGTTATTATGTTGTCACAGTGTTCACTATTTTCCAGAATTTCAAAACTGTAATCTGTGATAATATAATATACAGCCATGTAATATGTCATCTGAAGTAGTGTGTTTTTGTATGTTTTTATAAACATATCAATACGTGTTTAAAGTGAGATCAGATAACCCATATATATATATATTTATAACCAGCATTTATGTTCCTTATTACATGTTGTTAAGGATTACTAGAATGTACGTTTTAATATAATCATAATGCGAACTGACAGTCCATAGCTTATTGTAATTTTGTATTTCACGCCAGTTCTATATGGAGCAGCTGCAGTGAGCGTTTTCGATTAAAAAATAAAGATATGACATGGTTGAATTAAAAAGGAAGATTGCGTATACAATTTGGATACAATTATTTAAAAAGAATGTTATAACATTACAATATGAAATAGAGGATTTGAAGTTACGATCACGTCAATCTCTACGCCACGATCACTGCGCCAAAGAAGGCCATGTATCAGTTAATAAAGATCCTACTGAACATATTCTTGTAGCGATTCGGCGAGTGTTTATTTGTAACCAAGTACTTTGTTCTAGTTGTGTTTTGTGGCACGACAAGGAAGAGAGACATAATGCAAATTCATTTGGTCATACGTTACACATTACACAAGCGTGTGTAGTAATGTTAGCTGTAGTAACTCACGAAGACATGATAAAATGAGCCAAAGCAATCGCAACATTAGGTTGAAAGCAAATTAAAACAGTGGGGTTTATATTTTTTATAGCTAAATTAATAAATGTATGAAGTGTAAAACGATTTTAATGTAGTACAATATGCGATTCTTTGCCATATCTACGTATGTGTTATTTAAGATTTATTAAATACAAATGAAAAGTAAATTTTTCTAGGGTGACAACACACTTTTTATTCTATGTTATTTTGTATCCTAAGTTCTGTTGCTGTTATTCGGTTAACATAAAATCACACTAAGAACGACGGAGAATGTCCTGTGGGTAGTTCAATATAAGTTTTATGACGGCGTTTGCATTGCAGACTTTTATAACACGCTGCGCACACACAAACTGGTCAATGAACATAGCGCATGTGTGGTAAGATCCAAAGAAAAAATGAACCTATAACGTTCTGTATGAAACCAAAATTGAATTTCCCAACCAAATAAACCAAATGAAAATAACTATGATTTCACTGTCACTCATTTCCCGTTTTGTTGCTATTGGTTCATGTCATCGAAATTAGACAGAGTTGCATAGCATGGAATTTCTAGCCAGTAATATGAAAACACAATGACGCCATACATATATCGTGCGATCATTATCATCACCATCATTAAATTTAAAAAAAAAAATCCATTTGAAGTACCAGACGGAATATTCCACATGGTTTAATATTCATATTATTGACCGGCTTGAAAACCTACCAAAATCGGCCTAATATTGAATCAACAGAACATTATATATTTTTAATACAATAAACCTAAATTATATTCAATTTCTTAGAGGTACAGCCTCAATTTGACCCGATCTTAACAACACATTTGATACCTAAATTGATGTTAAAAAACCCAAATTCCAAAAATGAATATAAAATATAAATATTATCCAAGCAACTTCTAAAGTGCTTCCGTGCTTCAACACTAGAACTCGTTTCTATTAAATAGCTAATGTGCCTAATTTAAATGAGACCATAATGGTCGTTTTTCAAAACGGAGTTTTTAAATGAACCTTTTCACACTTATATTATTCTAGAGCCACACATTTAACACAATCACATACAATGAGTATATATGTACTTAATTTATATTTATTTATTTCGTGACCACAGTCCATGTGTTTGAGGAGCGGAGTTGGGACATAATAATAGAGGTACTTTAACGGCTATGATTTATAAAATAGTCTGCAAAGTATTAGGAATTTATTCCAATCATATAAGATTTATGATTGTCTCCACACTTCACTATAAAAGTATATTACTATAGTGGCCAATATTGAATGAGAGTTTGTCAAAGAATGTATCTCAGCATTTCTAGACTGATATTCACATAATGTGTCTCAGCATTTCTAGACTGATATTCACATAATGTAGCATAATGGAATATGTCCTAGGTTAGTGGATTAAGTCAATCCGATCTGCTGTTGAAACATGCTTTGTGCTTGCACTCTTTAGGATAATTAATCATGCCAGATATCCGCATCCAGATGTATGTCAGGGAAAAACATTGTCTCAGTATTTCCAATCTAATATGGACTTATTCTGTAACAGAATGTACAATGTCCTTGGTTTTGGATTTCAAGCAATCAGATCTGCTTTTGAGACATGTTTCGTGTTTGCACAATTAATCATGTCATATATCGGCATCCAGATGTGTCTCTGTCCGCACATTTGTCTCAGTATTTCTGATACGCACGTGTACTGCAGCATTGAAAAGTGTCTTTGATTTTAGATTGCAGACAATTCGATCTGTTTGTTTTGTGTTTTCATATAATTAATCATACCAGATATCGGTTACGTAGTTTGCGTTCAGTATATTAAACATTTTGATGTAAATTGCTGGACGTATTTGATGGGCAGTAACACATGAATAATGGGTGAGTGGTTGTAAGGTAACCATAGTAATATGTTAGTTAACATTTAGGGGCCTGCTTGTGATTGAGTTTGAAGCAATTTCGCGTACGTTCATTAACTAGTGTGTAAATCCGAATTAACCTATCATTGGCCAGAATTATGTAGATCACTTTATTGCGTACACTGATCCGAACATTTCATACAAAGTATTTACAACTTTTTTATAAATATTTTGCAAAATCCTGGAGCGCATGTAATAATAACAGACCTGCATGCTCCGCCCAGCGTTTGTTTGAAATGAAGGTTGTATTTACTCATTATGCCGCGTAAAAAATATGACTGCATAATACTCCGTATTATGCGTGAAAATATCTTCTATCCTCGATGGCTTTCTGTCACAACATTCCCAGATGGCTCGGTTGTTGGCGGGTAGCAAGCCATAATGAAATAAACTCAGATCAAAATCAGACATCGTCTACAAATCAAAACTACTTTATTACTGACAACAACCAGGTTTAATTTTGGCAGCAAGTAAGATGGGATGGTTTCTTGAATCATAATGTTAATATCCATGCCGTTACCCTTATTTTCAGTATGGAATCATCAATATTTGTATAAAGGAACTAGTGCTTGAAAGATATGGTGAAGAAGTATGGGAAAAAATAAGGTAGGACAACGGTGTGTGTGAATGATAAGGGAAATTGGTTGAAACAGATTTACATATCTGTTGAATAATTTATCTATACGTGCCATGTTAAGCCTTTAATCGTTTAATCACATACTTTATAAAATAGATTATAAAAAAATGCAACTCTTTTGAATTTATGACATAAGATGACACACGGGCGCTCCAACATTTGGTCACCTCTTGTGCAACTATTATCGAAACGAATCGAGTTTTGTCATCGAATTCGAATGTTTTATCCTAAAAAAATGTTTTTGATCAAACAGTTAGGTAATGGGTTTTTTTTTAAAAAAAAGTGAGTCCCACAACATTGCAGCAAAATGATGTACTTTCAGGATAACATGAATTTGCTACGGATATCAGCTACGACGTCGCAATGTACTAGGAACTATAGCTGAAACTAGTACATATATGACTTAGCATAGGGAATTATTGCACAGCTCACTTAGCATTTTGTAATAGCGTTATGAGACCAATAACTGCGGGGTATAGGCTGAATTACTTTGGCGTCTGCTACAAAGAATAATTTACTTAGTATAGAAATAATTGACAGCCGAATCACCACGCAAATGATTCACCATCGTCTGGATTATTGATGTGACATCGTTTTTCATCATGTCTTGTCTTCTGTTGTAGGGCCGCCTTCTTACTAACCATTATAAATGTAATATTTGTAATATATAGAAATAATGTCGCATTGAGAGTACGAAAACGAAAAATTATGAATGATATCAATGTGTGTTTTGTGGTATTTGTTATCATGCTTCTAATTCAGAAGTGAAAATCTCTAAAATGTGTATTTACTATAATAATTTGTATATGAAAAATAATAAAACGCACTTTTCCAGATTTATTTTATAATTCGCATTAAGTTCCACTAATACGCCAAATATAATCCATTATCCATAGAAACCACGCTAAAGTAGATGACCAGTTTATCAACTACAATCAATATCCTGATCACGCGACATATGCCTTAGTGGCATCCGCCGCTCAGACACTAGGTGAGTTAACTGATGCACAAAGACATCAGGAAAATTCTATTTTAAAGTTGTTATTTATGTATAATCCCATGATACTTTATCTTAGAGTGACGTCAGTCGACACGACTGTTTACCGCCGGAGTACCGTATCAATCCGAGCCACAGGCGGTAATCACGAGTGTTGTTCATGTGTCTGCGAAAACATACAATGTATTTTATACGCGATGCACACGTCGCTATAAAACTGATATCTAAAGAACGCAGGGCAACACATTGCATCACGGGAAAAGTTTGACATAGTCAACATTTGCATAACACAATCGAAGAATTGGTCGAGAATCATCATCCGAGTGTGTTTAATCAGGTATCAATTTGTAAGATGTCAAAAATTTGTGCAAATGTCTTATTATAACTTAGATAGAGTTCAACTATGTTTAGTCGCTGATAAACGTGAAATAAAAATAATCTCGTATTCAGGCATAAAAAAGTGCTATATTATGTGACGTGTACAAATATACAACACAAAGTTTGAATAGTAATTACACATTTAACGTCAAAAAGACATTGAATACAGCATTTCTAAAATTTTATTCGGTGAAGATACACTACACACAGAATGGCAGACCTGACTCTACTTTTATGATGGCTGAACTGACGATTAATTGCGTTTTATTTTGCCATTCTGTGCAAAACATCATGCACTATGTGTGGTTTGTGCTGTAGAACCCAAAACGTGTTGATCCCGGAAGTCACGTGATTATTACCGAACACACTGTATTCGAGGTACTGTGAAATCCACCGATTTTCCGAAGGACTGAATAATAATTCAGAAAATATACACATGAACTTGCGAATGTGTTATGTTTATATTAGCTTGTTGCAAAACAGTACATATAATCGATATGCAATTTTGAAGTTAATAATGGTAAACAATTGATCGATATTCCATGACAGTGTGAAATAAAAAAAAATCATTTTATGTTCAACTAATTGGCACCAGACTCTCTGTCATTTCAACTAGCAATTAGCAATATTGATGAGTAGTTCACAAAAATAATATTACAATCGAATATTGTTAGGACCGACGCTTTGCGCTTTGTTATAATTTAAATATTCGTTTGTGTTGTCAAACATTTAATACATAGAGATTTATTAAATACAAAGTATTCAGCTCTATCTCATATCACTTAGCACAATGTATGGCACATTTTTCAACTGTGTAATAACATTACCAACAGGGGCATATATGAAGGAAGAGCAGTCACAAGCACTTACATTTTGAAGAAATCTGTCGACATTAAAGCTATGCAATGCTTTTAAATAGTTAATCTGTAGTTAAATTGTAAGGCAGTATGGAAAAAAAGAGATCTACTGCATCTCAATCAGTATTTCGCACATCTTCGTCGAATTCTCTGTTTTTTTTCTTTTATAATGAAAAGTATACAGTTTTTAACTCACCATTTGAGTTATCGTAAAAAAACAACAATTACAATTTATTTTTATGTTTAATTATTGAATATTGTTATTTGGATTCTAGTTAATTTTATGTATACAGTTTTTATGTAGGTCGATATAAATCTACATTAGTTGACATAAATATAGCAACCAAGTAACCACAGTATTTTCACTCTGTAAGTTCTATGTCTTCTTACCATACTTTAATCGTTGATGATCTGGTATATCTTACTCAAAAAATGTGACCCAATATTAATTCCATATAAACACACAGAAATATTTCACTATACATAACCCCTTTATAATTTTACATAAACTGAGTGTTCACAAACGATTAATCCCGTTTTTGTTTTACATAAAGCAGTAAGCAACCACATGTATCGAATGGAAATATATTCACAGCAGTAGACGACTATTGGTGGTCACATATTGAATAATATAATTTAATTATTTTTAACATTCGAAATCATGATGGCTTCGATCCATATACATGATTTTCACTTCTTAACTTTGTTTGTCATTCGTTTATGTGTTGTCTACTGATTTATGTTTAACAATCAGTATCAGTCCCGGGTTGTATATTCAATAACTTTAAAATATGAAATATATGTTTCTTTAAAATATACGACTATGATTGAATTAATCTACTTCGATGGATAAAATCATCATTTTCGGTACAATTGTGGAATTGTACGTTTACGCACGTGTAAAATGTTCATATATTCATATAGATGTGTCCGAAGACGTTGTCTGGGAACTTTTTGGAGAGTTCTGGGTAATATGGTGTATGCGTGCTGGATTCGACTCAATGATACGTGCTCTTGGATCATCTATGTCTGAGTTCATTGCTAATTTAGATTATCTTCATAGTGTTTATATGAAAACATCGTACCCTAAAATGACGGTACCGTCGTTTAGAGTTGAGAACCTGGAAGATGGAACAATTATGCTTCATTATTATTCCAACAGAAGAGGAATGAAAGGGGTTGTTATAGGTAAGTCTTGCTTCAATCAGTTCGTATACGTCGTAATAAATTAAATACGGATACTGTTAAGACAGAATGCACGCAATATACAGTAACACAATAGGAATGACCTGTCTCTGATTCTCAGCACACGTAAATGTGACCACATTGCGCAAAATAGTTCAATTTACAATTGTTCAAATTGATACGCATGTACCTCATTTTGCCATAGCAACAATCATGGCAGTGGTTGGAATGACAGTAGACGACCGGATATAAATATCGCCCATCCCTACTACATCTAAAACAAGAGCTTGTTCATATCATGTTACGTCAATTTAAATAAATTACCTGAGCCTTTTTGTGGGGATGAGTGATATGACATTTCAGTATTATATATGACAGTTCATTATTATTATTATTATTATTATTATTATTATTATTATTATTATTATTATTATTATTATTTCCGATCATAACAATTCATAGCAAAACAAATACAAGTCAAAAAACTCTTTTCTCCCATAATTTCCATATGTATGTACAGTGTTGTTGTTTCAAAGGGGTAAGTTGAAAGGCGCAGTCTAATAATAAATCTAAATGTCTTTTTCCGATGAATTTCATCAAAAGGTCGAATATAAAAATTTACAAACATTGCCCTATTACTCAGTATAACAGAATGTGAATACCCAGATAATTTACGAAACACATGCGAGTGTAAAATTAGACCACATAAATGCACAATACGGAATATCACAAAATACAGAAAATAAAGGACATTTAACAGCTAAGGACGCAAATTTAAAATCGCAAATAATCGCGTTGCATCTCGCATAGAAGAAACGAGATAACGAGTATAAGTCAATAGGCAAAGTAATCAGCAGTAACGCTTTCAATACTAAATTTGCACAAGTTAAGCCTATCATAAACTAAAAAGGAAAATTGAATTTTTAATATTCTATAGCGTTCACGGGAAATTATTCATTTTAGCAGATGACAATTAGTTGATATTATTGTAGGGAATGAATGATTGTTAAGTTCTGGAAAACACTGCTATAACGATAGAACGTTGACATTGACCACCAAAATCTATTTCTCAAGTATGTCAGAATGCAAGTAGTCTTCATTGAGATTCGGTAACAGTTGAAATATATTATTGGAAAGTGTAGTTGTTATAAAACAATAACTCTATACATAAGGCATAAGTGCATAATACAAAATAGTGTACTATGTATATGACTAAAGCATATGTATATGACTAAAGCATATGTATATGACTAAAGCATATGTATATGACTATAGCATATGTATATGACTAAAGCATATGTATATGACTAAAGCATATATATATGACTAAAGCATATGTATATGACTAAAGCATATGTATATGACTAAAGCATATGTATATGATTAAAGCATGTGTATATGATTAAAGCATGTGTATATGACTAAAGCATGTGTATATGACTAAAGCATATGTATATGACTAAAGCATATGTATATGACTAAAGAATATGTATATGACTAAAGCATATGTATATGACTAAAGAATATGTATATCACTATAGCATATGTATACGACTAAAGCATATGTATATGACTAAAGCATATGTATATGACTAAAGCATATGTATATGACTAAAGCATATGTATATGACTAAAACATATGTATATGACTAAAGCATGTGTATATGACTATAGCATATGTATATGACTAAAGCATATGTATATGACTAAAGCATATGTATATGACTAAAGCATATGTATATGACTAAAGCATATGTATATGACTATAGCATGTGTATATGACTAAAGCATATGTATATGACTAAAGCATATGTATATGACTAAAGAATATGTATATGACTATAGCATATGTATATGACTAAAGCATATGTATATGACTAAAGCATATGTATATGACTAAAGCATATGTATATGACTAAAGCATGTGTATATGACTAAAGCATATGTATATGACTAAAGCATATGTATATGACTAAAGCATATGTATATGACTAAAGCATATGTATATGACTAAAGCATATGTAAATGACTAAAGCATATGTATATGACTATAGCATATGTATATGACTAAAGAATATGTATATGACTAAATAATATGTATATGACTAAATAATATGTATATGGCTAAAGAATATGTATATGACTATAGCATATGTATATGACTAAAGCATATGTATATGACTAAAGCATATGTATATGACTATAGCATATGTATATGACTATAGCATATGTATATGACTAAAGCATATGTATATGACTAAAGCATATGTATATGACTAAAGCATATGTATATGACTAAAGCATATGTATATGACTAAAGCATATATATATGACTAAAGCATATATATATGACTAAAGCATATGTATATGACTAAAGCATATGTATATGACTAAAGCATATGTATATGACTAAAGCATGTGTATATGACTAAAGCATGTGTATATGACTAAAGCATATGTATATGACTAAAGCATATGTATATGACTAAAGCATATGTATATGACTATAGCATATGTATATGACTAAAGCATATGTATATGACTAAAGCATATATATATGACTAAAGCATATGTATATGACTAAAGCATATGTATATGACTAAAGCATATGTATATGATTAAAGCATGTGTATATGATTAAAGCATGTGTATATGACTAAAGCATGTGTATATGACTAAAGCATATGTATATGACTAAAGCATATGTATATGACTAAAGAATATGTATATGACTAAAGCATATGTATATGACTAAAGAATATGTATATCACTATAGCATATGTATATGACTAAAGCATATGTATATGACTAAAGCATATGTATATGACTAAAGCATATGTATATGACTAAAGCATATGTATATGACTAAAACATATGTATATGACTAAAGCATGTGTATATGACTATAGCATATGTATATGACTAAAGCATATGTATATGACTAAAGCATATGTATATGACTAAAGCATATGTATATGACTAAAGCATATGTATATGACTATAGCATGTGTATATGACTAAAGCATATGTATATGACTAAAGCATATGTATATGACTAAAGAATATGTATATGACTATAGCATATGTATATGACTAAAGCATATGTATATGACTAAAGAATATGTATATGACTAAAGCATATGTATATGACTATAGCATATGTATATGACTAAAGCATGTGTATATGACTAAAGCATATGTATATGACTATAGCATATGTATATGACTAAAGAATATGTATATGACTAAAGCATATGTATATGACTATAGCATATGTATATGACTAAAGCATGTGTATATGACTAAAGCATGTGTATATGACTAAAGCATATGTATATGACTAAAGCATGTGTATATGACTAAAGCATATGTATATGACTAAAGCATATGTATATGACTAAAGCATATGTATATGACTAAAGCATATGTATATGACTAAAGCATATGTATATGACTAAAGCATGTGTATATGACTAAAGCATATGTATATGACTAAAGCATATGTATATGACTAAAGCATATGTATATGACTAAAGCATATGTATATGACTAAAGCATATGTAAATGACTAAAGCATATGTATATGACTATAGCATATGTATATGACTAAAGAATATGTATATGACTAAATAATATGTATATGACTAAATAATATGTATATGGCTAAAGAATATGTATATGACTCTAGCATATGTATATGACTAAAGCATATGTATATGACTAAAGCATATGTATATGACTAAAGCATATGTATATGACTATAGCATATGTATATGACTATAGCATATGTATATGACTAAAGAATATGTATATGACTAAAGCATATGTATATGACTAAAGCATATGTATATGACTAAAGCATATGTATATGACTAAAGCATATATATATGACTAAAGCATATATATATGACTAAAGCATATGTATATGACTAAAGCATATGTATATGACTAAAGCATATGTATATGACTAAAGCATGTGTATATGACTAAAGCATGTGTATATGACTAAAGCATATGTATATGACTAAAGCATATGTATATGACTAAAGAATATGTATATGACTAAAGCATATGTATATGACTAAAGAATATGTATATCACTATAGCATATGTATATGACTAAAGCATATGTATATGACTAAAGCATATGTATATGACTAAAGCATATGTATATGACTAAAGCATATGTATATGACTAAAACATATGTATATGACTAAAGCATGTGTATATGACTATAGCATATGTATATGACTAAAGCATATGTATATGACTAAAGCATATGTATATGACTAAAGCATATGTATATGACTAAAGCATATGTATATGACTAAAGCATGTGTATATGACTAAAGCATATGTATATGACTAAAGCATATGTATATGACTAAAGAATATGTATATGACTATAGCATATGTATATGACTAAAGCATATGTATATGACTAAAGAATATGTATATGACTAAAGCATATGTATATGACTATAGCATATGTATATGACTAAAGCATGTGTATATGACTAAAGCATATGTATATGACTATAGCATATGTATATGACTAAAGAATATGTATATGACTAAAGCATATGTATATGACTATAGCATATGTATATGACTAAAGCATGTGTATATGACTAAAGAATATGTATATCACTATAGCATATGTATATGACTAAAGCATATGTATATGACTAAAGCATATGTATATGACTAAAGCATATGTATATGACTAAAGCATATGTATATGACTAAAACATATGTATATGACTAAAGCATGTGTATATGACTATAGCATATGTATATGACTAAAGAATATGTATATGACTAAAGCATATGTATATGACTATAGCATATGTATATGACTAAAGCATGTGTATATGACTAAAGCATATGTATATGACTATAGCATATGTATATGACTAAAGCATGTGTATATGACTAAAGCATATGTATATGACTAAAGCATATGTATATGACTAAAGCATATGTATATGACTAAAGCATATGTATATGACTAAAGCATATGTATATGACTAAAGCATATGTATATGACTAAAGCATATGTATATGACTAAAGCATATGTATATGACTAAAGCATATGTATATGACTAAAGCATATGTATATGACTAAAGCATGTGTATATGACTAAAGCATATGTATATGACTAAAGCATATGTATATGACTAAAGCATATGTATATGACTAAAGCATATGTATATGACTAAAGAATATGTATATGACTAAATAATATGTATATGGCTAAAGAATATGTATATGACTAAAGCATATGTATATGACTAAAGAATATGTATATGACTAAAGCATATGTATATGACTATAGCATATGTATATGACTAAAGCATGTGTATATGACTAAAGCATATGTATATGACTATAGCATATGTATATGACTAAAGATCATGTATATGACTAAAGCATATGTATATGACTATAGCATATGTATATGACTAAAGCATGTGTATATGACTAAAGCATGTGTATATGACTAAAGCATATGTATATGACTAAAGCATGTGTATATGACTAAAGCATATGTATATGACTAAAGCATGTGTATATGACTAAAGCATATGTATATGACTAAAGCATATGTATATGACTAAAGCATATGTATATGACTAAAGCATATGTATATGACTAAAGCATGTGTATATGACTAAAGCATATGTATATGACTAAAGCATATGTATATGACTAAAGCATATGTATATGACTAAAGCATATGTATATGACTAAAGCATATGTAAATGACTAAAGCATATGTATATGACTAAAGCATATGTATATGACTATAGCATATGTATATGACTAAAGAATATGTATATGACTAAATAATATGTATATGGCTAAAGAATATGTATATGACTATAGCATATGTATATGACTAAAGCATATGTATATGACTAAAGCATATGTATATGACTAAAGCATATGTATATGACTATAGCATATGTATATGACTATAGCATATGTATATGACTAAAGAATATGTATATGACTAAAGAATATGTATATGACTAAAGCATATGTATATGACTAAAGCATATGTATATGACTAAAGCATATGTATATGACTAAAGCATATATATATGACTAAAGCATATGTATATGACTAAAGCATATGTATATGACTAAAGCATATGTATATGACTAAAGCATGTGTATATGACTAAAGCATGTGTATATGACTAAAGCATATGTATATGACTAAAGCATATGTATATGACTAAAGAATATGTATATGACTAAAGCATATGTATATGACTAAAGAATATGTATATCACTATAGCATATGTATATGACTAAAGCATATGTATATGACTAAAGCATATGTATATGACTAAAGCATATGTATATGACTAAAGCATATGTATATGACTAAAACATATGTATATGACTAAAGCATGTGTATATGACTATAGCATATGTATATGACTAAAGCATATGTATATGACTAAAGCATATGTATATGACTAAAGCATATGTATATGACTAAAGCATATGTATATGACTAAAGCATGTGTATATGACTAAAGCATATGTATATGACTAAAGCATATGTATATGACTAAAGAATATGTATATGACTATAGCATATGTATATGACTAAAGCATATGTATATGACTAAAGAATATGTATATGACTAAAGCATATGTATATGACTATAGCATATGTATATGACTAAAGCATGTGTATATGACTAAAGCATATGTATATGACTATAGCATATGTATATGACTAAAGAATATGTATATGACTAAAGCATATGTATATGACTATAGCATATGTATATGACTAAAGCATGTGTATATGACTAAAGCATATGTATATGACTAAAGCATATGTATATGACTAAAGCATATGTATATGACTAAAGCATGTGTATATGACTAAGGCATATGTATATGACTAAAGCATATGTATATGACTAAAGCATATGTATATGACTAAAGCATATGTATATGACTAAAGCATATGTATATGACTAAAGCATATGTATATGACTAAAGCATGTGTATATGACTAAAGCATATGTATATGACTAAAGCATATGTATATGACTAAAGCATATGTATATGACTAAAGCATATGTAAATGACTAAAGCATATGTATATGACTAAAGCATATGTATATGACTATAGCATATGTATATGACTAAAGAATATGTATATGACTAAATAATATGTATATGGCTAAAGAATATGTATATGACTATAGCATATGTATATGACTAAAGCATATGTATATGACTAAAGCATATGTATATGACTAAAGCATATGTATATGACTATAGCATATGTATATGACTAAAGAATATGTATATGACTAAAGAATATGTATATGACTAAAGCATATGTATATGACTAAAGCATATGTATATGACTAAAGCATATGTATATGACTAAAGCATATGTATATGACTAAAGCATATGTATATGACTAAAGCATATGTATATGACTAAAGCATGTGTATATGATTAAAGCATGTGTATATGACTAAAGCATGTGTATATGACTAAAGCATATGTATATGACTAAAGCATATGTATATGACTAAAGAATATGTATATGACTAAAGCATATGTATATGACTAAAGAATATGTATATCACTATAGCATATGTATATGACTAAAGCATATGTATATGACTAAAGCATATGTATATGACTAAAGCATATGTATATGACTAAAGCATATGTATATGACTAAAACATATGTATATGACTAAAGCATGTGTATATGACTATAGCATGTGTATATGACTAAAGCATATGTATATGACTAAAGCATATGTATATGACTAAAGCATATGTATATGACTAAAGCATGTGTATATGACTAAAGCATATGTATATGACTAAAGCATATGTATATGACTAAAGAATATGTATATGACTATAGCATATGTATATGACTAAAGCATATGTATATGACTAAAGAATATGTATATGACTAAAGCATATGTATATGACTATAGCATATGTATATGACTAAAGCATGTGTATATGACTAAAGCATGTGTATATGACTATAGCATATGTATATGACTAAAGAATATGTATATGACTAAAGCATATGTATATGATTATAGCATATGTATATGACTAAAGCATGTGTATATGACTAAAGCATATGTATATGACTAAAGCATATGTATATGACTAAAGCATATGTATATGACTAAAGCATGTGTATATGACTAAAGCATATGTATATGACTAAAGCATATGTATATGACTAAAGCATGTGTATATGACTAAAGCATATGTATATGACTAAAGCATATGTATATGACTAAAGCATATGTATATGACTAAAGCATATGTATATGACTAAAGCATATGTATATGACTAAAGCATATGTATATGACTAAAGCATGTGTATATGACTAAAGCATATGTATATGACTAAAGCATATGTATATGACTAAAGCATATGTATATGACTAAAGCATATGTATATGACTAAAGCATATGTAAATGACTAAAGCATATGTATATGACTAAAGCATATGTATATGACTATAGCATATGTATATGACTAAAGAATATGTATATGACTAAAGCATATGTATATGACTATAGCATATGTATATGACTAAAGCATGTGTATATGACTAAAGCATGTGTATATGACTATAGCATATGTATATGACTAAAGAATATGTATATGACTAAAGCATATGTATATGACTATAGCATATGTATATGACTAAAGCATATGTATATGACTAAAACATATGTATATGACTAAAGCATGTGTATATGACTATAGCATGTGTATATGACTAAAGCATATGTATATGACTAAAGCATATGTATATGACTAAAGCATATGTATATGACTAAAGCATGTGTATATGACTAAAGCATATGTATATGACTAAAGCATATGTATATGACTAAAGAATATGTATATGACTATAGCATATGTATATGACTAAAGCATATGTATATGACTAAAGAATATGTATATGACTAAAGCATATGTATATGACTATAGCATATGTATATGACTAAAGCATGTGTATATGACTAAAGCATGTGTATATGACTATAGCATATGTATATGACTAAAGAATATGTATATGACTAAAGCATATGTATATGACTATAGCATATGTATATGACTAAAGCATGTGTATATGACTAAAGCATATGTATATGACTAAAGCATATGTATATGACTAAAGCATATGTATATGACTAAAGCATGTGTATATGACTAAAGCATATGTATATGACTAAAGCATATGTATATGACTAAAGCATATGTATATGACTAAAGCATATGTATATGACTAAAGCATATGTATATGACTAAAGCATATGTATATGACTAAAGCATGTGTATATGACTAAAGCATATGTATATGACTAAAGCATATGTATATGACTAAAGCATATGTATATGACTAAAGCATATGTATATGACTAAAGCATATGTAAATGACTAAAGCATATGTATATGACTAAAGCATATGTATATGACTATAGCATATGTATATGACTAAAGAATATGTATATGACTAAATAATATGTATATGGCTAAAGAATATGTATATGACTATAGCATATGTATATGACTAAAGCATATGTATATGACTAAAGCATATGTATATGACTAAAGCATATGTATATGACTATAGCATATGTATATGACTAAAGAATATGTATATGACTAAAGAATATGTATATGACTAAAGAATATGTATATGACTAAAGCATATGTATATGACTAAAGCATATGTATATGACTAAAGCATATGTATATGACTAAAGCATATGCATATGACTAAAGCATATGTATATGACTAAAGCATATGTATATGACTAAAGCATATGTATATGACTAAAGCATATGTATATGATTAAAGCATGTGTATATGACTAAAGCATGTGTATATGACTAAAGCATATGTATATGACTAAAGCATATGTATATGACTAAAGCATATGTATATGACTAAAGCATATGTATATGATTAAAGCATGTGTATATGATTAAAGCATGTGTATATGACTAAAGCATGTGTATATGACTAAAGCATATGTATATGACTAAAGCATATGTATATGACTAAAGCATATGTATATGACTAAAGCATATGTATATGACTAAAACATATGTATATGACTAAAGCATATGTATATGACTAAAGAATATGTATATGACTATAGCATATGTATATGACTATAGCATATGTATATGACTAAAGCATATGTATATGACTAAAGCATATGTATATGACTAAAGCATATTTATATGACTAAAGAATATGTATATGACTATAGCATATGTATATAACTAAAGCATATGTATATGACTAAAGCATATGTATATGACTAAAGCATATGTATATGACTATAGCATATGTATATGGCTAAAGCATATGTATATGACTATAGCATATGTATATGACTAAAGCATATGTATATGACTATAGCATATGTATATGACTAAAGCATATGTATATGACTATAGCATATGTATATGACTAAAGAATATGTATATGACTATAGCATGTGTTTATGACTAAAGCATATGTATATGACTAAAGCATATGTATATGACTAAAGAATATGTATATGACTATAGCATGTGTATATGACTAAAGCATATGTATATGACTAAAGAATATGTATATGACTATATTCATATTGAAGTCACTCCTTTAATAATCAATACATGGATGCACTAAAGATGCTCTTCAACTGTAAACTCGAGTCCAACCGAGCATGAATAAAGCGATGAGTACCGTTACCCGGGTTGATAATGCCAAACACTGATTTGAACTTGTCTTTAGAAACGTTCGCCTGGAAGCCACAATTAAGTACTGAGACAAAGAAATCCAAGAAGCAGTATAAGTCTTGACGAAGATATGCAAATTTCTGCTTGCAACTGATTTCAATCCGTGTCAAAAACGTGCACAGAGTGATTTTGGAACGGCTTATCAGTCAGCCCATGTGCCAAATTAGTTGGATAAACAGCCAATGTCAATAGATAAGTCAAGTGTTAAAAATGGGTTAAAGCGTGAGGGTCGTCACCTGCGCACGCGCGAGAATTCAGTTCCAAGCGACGATAACAACACACGCTAAACAAGCAATGGCTCATGGGTAGACGCTTGTTTATAAACAATGACACGCTATGACCATCTTTATGTTTGCCACATAAAGTGTTGACTGTTCTCTTTCTTGGCTCCCACCCCGCCTGTTCTGTCAACTCTTTCAAGAATGATTATCGAGACAGTTCATTAAAAGAGGCAATGCTAACTTCTTTGAACAGAGAGATGGGAAGCGGGAAATATATTGATCTTATAAAATAACGACGCCTAAGCCACGTCGATCTGGTAAATTTTGACATCAAAATTAGTCTCAATCAGTGTTTCAATTAAGGTATTTTCACAAACAAATATTTCCGAGTAATAGAGGGCGATATGCACTGACAAAAATCGGACAGGGCATGACATATAATACTAATTTATTGGGCTTCAGAAATAAAGACAAATGTTAAATTTAGTACAATTGCCGAAGCGAATCAATAAATTCTACCGTGAGTATTATTGAAGAGTAATTCGAAATTGTGATTAGGTATGTAACATATTTTATATTCCTGTATTTGTCGATATAAACTTCTCACCGAAATCGAAACGTCTTAATCAGTTGTGTTGAAACATTTTCGGAAGTTCCAGTTCTCGCCATAACTGAAATACAGTCCTTTGCACGTCACCCCTGAGCCATTTTTTTTCCGCGATACCCAAATTAACATAGAGTAAAACACATTTATGAAAGAGCTGTTCATGCATTGATAAATCACATAAGAGCCCAACAAGCCCAAGTAGGATTTAGATCGTGTTATAATCCAAATTTACCTTGGAAGAGTTGTAAACAGAAATTCTCATATGAAGTAGTAACGCTTTATTAGGTTTCGTGTTTAAGGTATACATTTGTTTACAAACAATAATTTGAATAATACTCGATATCATAATAATAGCAACATATCTCTAATTAATAAAACTAATGTTAATTTTATTAACGCGTATATATTTTGTTTTTAATGTTTGTGTTTTGTTATACCTAGGCATTGTGCGTGCAGTTGGTAATATTATATTCGACACGCAAGTGACGATAGATGTACTCGACTGTCGAGAAGAAACCGAAGGAGGCAAGAAAGAACACACAACATTTATTGTTCGCATAGATGTAGTGAGTAGTGAGCATTTAACCTAGTCATGCATTCCAGACACGCGTTACTCAATGTATTTACTTGTGAAGCTATGTTTGTTTTTTTAGAGAATCATCCCCTTATAAATAAATAAATAAATAAATAAATAAATAAATAAATAAATAAATAAATAAATAAATAAATAAATAAATAAATAAATAAATACATAAATAAATAAATAAATAAATAAATAAATAAATAATCTATTCGAGACATAATAATACTGAGCACCACAACCATTAAGTTGCTTTCGATTAATTGTATTCGTATTTGTTTATGTCAGGCCTTTTGTAAATTTATGCATAATGGAATTACATTGAGATTCCATGTTAGGGTTGTTGAAACGAGGTAGCCAAATATAACCATTTCCATTGCAGGTAGCTGATGAACCTGACAACGATTCTAGCAATGACGATGAAGTAGTGGATGCGATCACGCCTTTACCAGCGATAAAGCAGTCAAAACCATCACCGAGAGGATCTCTTGGAAATTTATCACACTTCAGCTGTTCGACGAGAAAGTCCAACGTGCCTCTGTTTGATGAATCGAAGCCAGTATACTCAGACAAATTATTCATAGAACCAGAAACATTCTGTATATCGTTTCCTTACCATCTTGTTTTCAACCAAGACATGGAAATTGTTCAGTGTGGTGCTAAATTACAGAAGTTATGCCCAAGAATAAAAAGTCCCAAAGTGAAACTTGAGGACTTTATCACTATGCAGCATCCTCAAATTCCAATTGACATAATGAGCTTCAGAAAGTTTATTAATATGATCTTCATGGTTGAACTGAAAAGAAATCAAATGGAACTGTCATTTCAGAATAAGCCGCTTCTCTCACTCAGGGGTAAATATATGACGTTGTATATAACTAGTTACTATTCAATTTAATTATTGTTTCATTAAAACACTTATTCCACTGTTTGCCATCACTTTCACAATAATATCATTTACGCTATTCCGCCAACAAATAAAAAAATGGCTGACACTAAAACTGTCGTTAACGTCAAGATATTACACATATGTATATGCTGAATATGTGCAATTTGTATGGTAAGTTTGTATGACTGTTGGTCTCTGTGACTGACGTTATATTAATATATAGTGTAAGATGACGTGTGCATCAACATTTGCTTTATTATTCATTACTATCAGGTCAGATGGTTTGGATGGAGAAGTTACAGTGCATTGCGTTTTTCTGCTCGCCTCGACTGACAACGCTCCAAGACCTTGAGGACAGGAACATGTATTTTTCGGATATAGCACCACATGACGTCACACGAGATCTCATATTGTTCAATCAGCAGCGAGTTGCCGAGATTGAGCTAGCTCGGCAGCTTGAACAGAAGAAAGAGGAGTTAAGAACGTTGATGAAGGATTTACAAGAAGAGAAATTGAAGACCGACATGCTGCTACATTCAATGTTACCACAACAAGTAGCAAACGATTTGAGAGAGGGAAGAAAGGTCGAAGCAGGTATTTTATTACACACGAAACAACCTTTTTATAATAACATACATTCACAGCACAAGACTGGAAGTGAATTAGTATGAAGCATATCATTTTGGAGATACTTTTAACATAAATTGGTATAACAATTTGTAACCCATCTGGACAGATTCAGCTGACATTTTGCTTTTGCTAATTTTCCAGGTGAATATGACCAAGTGACTGTTTTATTTAGTGATGTAGTGAAGTTCACTGATATGTGCGCTGTTTGTAAACCAATCCAGATTGTTCACTTGTTGAATGAAATGTACGTGATGTTTGACAGACTTACAAGTGTACATGACGTATATAAGGTAGTGTGCATAGAAGCTACTACATACATATCTTGTTTTAACACTAATCGTTGGGCTTAACTAAATTAAAAACTAAATATATATATTATTATTCATATTCATTCATATAGTATTATTTTCATACTTCTGCTACCGTTACACCATAAGTTACAGCGGTATTTTACGGGGTATTCTCATCCTACCATATAAGGAAATGCGAGTTCCAAATATGGAATAATTACGCCCCTAAGCATGCTCTAATAATAAAAACAAACATTTCGGCATTCCCAAGATAGTACGCCGTCGCATCAACCTCCGCTGCGCGTCGGTCAATACTGCCGCTGAACTGTCTTTAAGCATACTTAGAGGTATCCTCGTAACCGCATATTATTTCGAGCATTACCATAGATGTTATTATGATGTTTAGAAATTTGCCTGATGAGCTAAATTAACTAACCCAGACTCAAAGTGTTACGACAATCAGTAGTTGTTACATCTGTCTTTCACTAAAATGTAAATGTTGAAATTGGTCATAAATACATTAATACAAATATGCCTGTTTTCAATCTATTTCCATTGAAATATCACTTGTGTATCCTAAATGTAAACGTTAAGTCTAATATTATTTGAAATACATTTCTGGAGATAGTAATCATCTGCTAGCTGCGTTAAAATTATTATTAGTTAATAGTATTGCCTTGTGTTCAACCAAACTTGAATATAATTTAACAAATACTAGTGCCTACCTGAATGATAATAGTTGTGTGCGCAAGGCCTGGCCCTATTCTCTCATGATAGCGAATTAGTGTATATCAAATCTCAGATCATGTACACAATCGTAGTAGCTGTTTTATAAATTCAATAATATAGTTTGGGATCTGGGCATCAACGTATTGCATCATCATTGTCGCAATATTATACGTACTATTTGTGTCTATACATGCATGCATTAGGTTGAAACTATTGGAGATGCATACATGGTAGTTGGTGGTCTGCCTATTCCAAATGACACACATGCTGAAAGAGTGGCTAACTTTGCCCTGGGAATGTTACGAGCAGTGGGTAAAGTGAAATCTCCACTCAATGACGAGTCCATTCAGGTATGATAATCAAATGATACCAATTGCGCAATAAGATGTAGTTTCAGAATGCAGCAAAAAAAAAAAAAAAACGAAGAATAGGAAGTCGCATATAATTGAGACGTCATTTCAAATTGATACTATTTCCGTGAAAAAAATGTGCTTCTCCTGAATCTAGTCATATTATTCAATGCAATGCATTCCCGAAAATATAAATGTATTTCTGTATTTCTTAATCGAAATAATGTTGGTAAATCACAACTCACTGCAATACCATGCGTCCATAAAGAAAAGGTACGCCCACTGCCTTAGTTTTAGCGCATGGAGCGAAATAGTTACCTCACAGCAAATGTAAGTGTGACCCCATCAGATTTATTAAAGATACGCCCACTGCCTTAGTTTTAGCGCATGGAGCGAAATAGTTACCTTACAACAAATGTAAGTGTGACCCCATCAGATTTATTAAACGTGCGCAGTGAAGTTCATTTGTTCTGTGCCTTTATTAAAGAAGATATTCATGTGTCACTCAAAATATGAGATATTCATTGTATTCGAATTGTTATAACGATGTATGTTATCTTGCAGTGTAATTTGTTCCTGTGTTAGTGATATAAGTTCTTATTTTTAGCGAAATTTGAATTTAATGATAATTGTCATGGGAACCCAAGCATGAAGAGCTAGGCCTCTATTATTTTTGTTACTTTTTGAGATTCAAGCCCAAAAGGCACGACTGGTTCATAACATGGAAAACGGAATAATGATGTATGTTATCTTGTATTGTAATTTGTTCCAGTATTTTAACGAATTTAAATGATGAAATTATATTCAATTGAATGTTAAATTGTAATTAGGGGCCTATACCCTTTTTTAGAATTGTAGCAACAGTTGAGAGTGTGTGCTTTCAGCATTTGGTCAACTTTTGTCATCATTTTGGATTTCGTCAAAACAAGACTACAATTTATTTTATTTTGTTGTGCCAGGCGACAGTTCCGGACATTGAATGTCACTGTTGTCCCTCCTGACTTTTTTTGTGTAAGTGCAAATTGAAAGTGCTAGTGCTGACACATAGTGCATTTTGCCACAGAAGTCATTTCCTGTTTGGAACTACATGACAGGGCTGTGTGGCCATCTCCCAATCTCGTCAACCAGGCCCGGTCGAACACAAGCACCTGCGGACCTTAACCAAGGTTCCCCCAAAGTCGCATTCGTTAGTGAATGAATCTCGGCCAGTGGAAATGACCTTCTCATTTAGTCTGTGGCACACTCACCCAGATATAAGTAAAATAAAAAGTACATACATACATACATAGTCACGTGGACTCAACAATAAGTAAAACTGTCATACCTGAAACACTGTTGCAGACCAGGACAGGCAACCAATGCTATATGACGGCATCAAACAAGAGGTGTGGCTAACATAAAATATGACCAGATACGATCGTCTGACCTAACTAATAAGAACATGGCTCTTTATATATTCAGTAAAAATATATATTTATACCCGAACTAGGTACATGGAGCTAACTACATTTGAACTCAGGGTATTGACAAGTCAAATAATCCTAATTGTAACACATGAGCCAATTATTTGTGAAATAGATGCTTCAAAGCTTTGACCCACTGATATTCGACAAGAAATAGTGTCGCTACAATACGCGGTGAAATGACATAAAGAAATAATAACATATCTAACATACGTTCTACATAAATTCGCAACATAATATTATATAGAAATAGTTTTTGGGTTTCCAATAGATTCGTGTTGGAATTCACAGTGGTCCTGTAGTGGCCGGAGTGGTAGGCCAGAAGATGCCTCGATATTGTCTATTTGGAGATACGGTTAATACAGCGTCCAGAATGGAAAGCCATGGAATCAATGGGAAAATTCACACAAGTCCAAACTCATATAAGTAAGTTATTATTATGAATAAATTACGATCAGTAGATTAAGTAACGCAATGATTGAATTTAAAAAATGTCTTGAGATCATCTTTCGTTGGGACATTTAGCACGTTGATATGTTCTTGTCTTAATTACACCCTGTGTCAGATATATACAAATATGTATTTACTTAAGTGGTTCAACATTACATAACTCTAGCTCTAATCACACATATTCAAATATTAAACTTGGAGAGGATGTAGCGTAGACTAATTCATAGTGATGTACTAATTTGTTACATCTGTTAATAAATATCGGTCATCAAACTTATACATGGTAGATGTGTTCATCATTTCTATGTGCACGCTATATTGAAATTTTTGTTTGCGAATAAAAGACGGAGATTTGCGCAGTTATATAAGCATAACATCGCCGCCCGGGCCTATTTTCAGGCAATAATGAACATTACAAAGCCCTTTTTTTCGGTTATCTCTAAATTATTTTAATATGCGGGTAGTGGTGGCTCACCAGCAAACACGCCAAAGCATGATCATATTTTTTGCCGACGAAAACAACAATAATCTCGTGTTCTTGCACTGATTACTGATCAGCACATGGCACCAAACGACCAAAGAGAACACGCCATCGTATTAAAATGCTGTCTAATACATTATTCAAAATGCAGTACGGGTTTATGCGAACACTATGAAAAATGTACATATGAATCGAAATGACAGCATACAAGCAACGACAGTATGACTTTAAAGACATAATCGAATGATTTCTATAAAAGTGTTATTCCTCACAAGATTACATTGAGGCACGTGTCTGTAAGATACGGACGATAACGAGTTTACAGAAAGATAAGTTTTCCTTTCTCATTTTAAAAACAAGCGTCGTCATGTTCACTAGTAAATGTATAATATACTAAGTGGTAATCTGAAATAGTGGTAATCTGTTCAGATTACTTTTAAGTGTACAGCTTATTGTGTGTTATTATAGATGTAATATTCTCCTGATTAAAGAAGATTTGCACTAGGCGGATTCAATGTAAACTCATCCTGAATCTCTTAGCACCATCCATTTCGTTTTTGTTATTCCCTTTTTTTAATTCAGACACATTCACAATCAGGCCGACTACTACGAACAAGCGATGACACTTTCCGTGTCGGACATAAATAATTGTGCTCAATTACGCATTCCAGAGTTCAAATCAAAGTGTTTGTTGTAGTGATCCCATTATGGTATTGAATAAATATTCCCCTGGGCGTTGTGCGCGTTATAATATTTATATCTCACTATATTGTTTTTAATGATGAATCAACAATTGTCAGGATTTGGATGGTATGTTTTTAGCTTCGATGTTTCACATAAATGAAGAAATAAACAGATTAATGTTGCCGCTTTTCTTCTATTTGTGAATTAAGCTATTCCTTATATTGACAGGATTTTGAAATCAAATAAAGCATACACATTTGAAGAACGTGGCGAGATTGAGGTCAAGGGTAAAGGGAAACTGTTCACTTATTTCTGTATGGCAAATACATCCCTATCTGATCTACAACTTATGGGCGAAGACTGGGATCAATTTGAAGTGAAATCGAAGAATAGCGATAACATACTTCCACTATGGGCTGATAAATCAAATAAAGGTAAATTTAGTTTCATATATAACACAGTTTAAGATTTGTGCGGTTATACAAACACATAGAATTGCATAATGCCTTAACCATTTGATTTATATGATGCATTCATCTGTATTAAAGCATATGTCGAAAATACATCCGATGCAATTATTGATTTCGATGTACCGCATATTTAATATTGTATTGTAAGTGTCCTCTAATTCGATTTATTTTTTACAGGTCAAGTCAAACTAGATGTTTCTAAAAATGGTTTTCAAGATCAGGTGGAGATGTCTGTAAAATGTGGCGATGTGGTGGAAGAAATCAATCAAAAAACAGATGTTAGTGAAGTTAATTTAAAAGGAAGCAGTAGAGAGAAATCAAATGGTAACACAGGAAATGAAAGCAGCTCCTCAAGTGAAACCGAAGATCAGTCAATAGTTAAACTCGTGAATTTCAAAGATCGAACCAGTGAAGATAGATTGTCTAGGCATAGTATATGTGGAGAAACCATGTCTTCAAGAAAGGTTGAAGAGAAATGTGATCGACGTGACGGTTCAACGACATGTGTTGTTTTGTGACGCCACGCATTTATGTCTAACATACACTTATCTAACAACATATACATATAAACTAACATTGGTCGGTTTGATGCAATTTGTTATCAATGTGTGCATGAGAAAATATGGATCCAGAGAGAGGTGTTAGAGAGTTCAATAAACAGGTAATGATAACTATAATTAGACAGGTCACATGTACCATATTCAGAAAGATTATCAAGTGTAACTGGTCGAGAAACTCTGTATGGCTTAAAACATTAAAAGGCATATATAAACTTATCATTTTGTCCATACCGGCATACAATCCTAAGAACAGTATGTCCGGGTCAAATGGGAACGGATTAGGAGAACATGAATCAGGATAGGAAATTAGAAGGATGAAAGGGTATGTGAGTATTACAGATATTTATCCTATTTCATTTCCTGTGAAATTAACTTATTACTTGGGGAGTAAATCCCACTAAGTAGTGAATAATACAATAATGAAAAGTGATCGGGAAACATGGGCTGTGGAGTTCTTGTGGAATACATTTTAAATTTAATAAGCTTTTTCAGCAATTTTTAATGGACGTAACTATATATTGTTACACCAAATACAATGTGAACTTTATGACATGAAAATTCAGAAACAGCACACTGAATGATTGTCATGTAAAAGTGCATTTATAGCATCTTTGTTGACTCGCTTTTGTTTAAGCTGCTAACAAGCTATCATTATATTCTCATTACGTACTGTGAATTGTAGAACTAATTTTACTGTGTATATGTATAGGATGTTATTTTCATATTAATAATTAAATTTAACTTTTAGTAGTCTTATGCGTTGTAGGTAAATATTGTCAATGAAAGTTTGATATCAAACTCATATATTTACTTATTAGTACAGGAACAAAGTTTTATTATTTTTGCTCAGCGGGTTACATGCATGTACGTATATATAATAACACGATATTTGCGAATAGAATGACGTCAGCAGAAACGAGTTTTTCACTCAAACGCCTTGCCTACACTGTATGCGGATTCGTCATAATTACTTAAGTTCTTGAACATTGTTTAACACAATTTTTAACCGAGGGACTGAATACTAATTACTAAAATGCACAGGCGAACTTGCAAGAAAGAATCACTGTTACCATGATCCGCAGTTATCGGTCCGTACATATTGCCGGATGTGACGTGACTCTGAGGTGATATGGGTGACTGATCTGTCCTGTGTTACATCACAGTGTGGTGATATAGGTTTTTGATCTGTCCTGTGTTACACCACACTGTGGTGATATGGGTTTTTGATCTGCCCTGTGTTACATCACACTGTGGTGATATGGATTTTTGATCTGCCCTGTGTTACCTCACACTGTGGTGATATGGGTTTTTCATCTGTCCTGTGTTACGTAACACTGTGGGGATATAGGTTTTTGAGCTGCACCCTGTGTTACGTCACACTGTGGTGATATAGGTTTTTGATCTGCCCTGTGTTACATCACACTGTGGTGATATGGTTTTTTATCTGCCCTATGTTACATCACGCTGTGGTGATATAGGTTTTTGATCTGCCCTGTGTTACCTCACACTGTGGTGATATGGGTTTTTCATCTGTCCTGTGTTACGTAACACTGTGGGGATATAGGTTTTTGATCTGCACCCTGTGTTACATCACACTGTGGTGATATGGGTTTTTGATCTGCACCCTGTGTTACATCACACTGTGGTGATATGGGTTTTTGATCTGCCCTGTGTTACCTCACACTGTGGTGATATAGGTTTTTGATCTGCCCTGTGTTACATAACACTGTGGTGATATGAGTTTTTGATTTGCTCTGCGTTTCATCACACTGTAGTGATATGGGTTTTTGATCTGCCCTGTGTTACATCACATTGTTATGATATGGTTTTTGATCTGCCCTGTGTTACATCACACTGTGGTGATATGGGTTTTGGATCTGCCCTGTGTTACATCACACTCTGGTGATATAGGTTTTTGATCTGCCCTGTGCTTCATCACACTGTAGTGATATGGGTTTTCGATCTGACCAGTGTTACGTTACACTGTGGGGATATAGGTTTTAGATCTGCCCCGTGTTGCATCACACTGTGGTGATATGTTTTTTTTTCTGTCCTGTGGTACATCCCACTGTAGTCATATGGGTTTTTTATCTTCCCTGTGTTACGTAACACTGTGGTGATATGGGTTTTTGATCTGCCCTGTGCTTGATCACACTGTAGTCATATGGGTTTTTGATCTGTCCTGTGTTACATCACGCTGTGGTGATATGGGATTTTGATCTGCCCTGTGCTTCATCACACTTCGGTGATACGAGTTTTTGATCTGCCCTGTGTTACATCACACTGTGGTGACATAGGTTTTTGATCTGCCCTGTGTTACATCACACTGTGGTGATATGTTTTTTTGTCTGTCCTGTGTTGCCTCACGCTGTGGTGATATGAGTTTTTGATCTGCCCTGTGTTACATTACACTGTGCTGATATGGGGTTTTGATCTGTCCTGTGTTACATCACATTGTGATGATATGGGTTTTTGTTCTGCCCTGTGTTACATCACGCTGTGGTGATATGGGTTTTTGATCTGTCCTGTGTTACATCACACTGTGCTGATATGGGGTTTTGATCTGTCCTGTGTTACATCACATTGTGATGATATGGGTTTTTGTTCTGCCCTGTGTTACATCACACTGTGGTGATATGAGTTTTTTATCTGCTCTGTGTTACATTACACTGTGCTGATATGGGGTTTTGATCTGTCCTGTGTTACATCACATTGTGATGATATGGGTTTTTGTTCTGCCCTGTGTTACATCACGCTGTGGTGATATGGGTTTTTGATCTGCCCTGTATTACATCACACTGTGGTGATATGGGTTTTTTATCTGCTCTGTGTTACATTACACTGTGTTGATATGGTTTTTTATCTGCCCTATATTACATCGCATTGTGGTGATATGGGTTTTTGTTCTGCCCTGTGTTACATCACGCTGTGGTGATATGGGTTTTTGATCTGCCCTGTATTACATCACACTGTGGTGATATGGGTTTTTGATCTGCCCTATATTACATCACACTGTGGTGATATGGGTTTTTGATCTGCCCTATATTACATCACATTGTGGTGATATGGGTTTTTGATCTGCCCTATATTACATCACACTGTGGTGATATGGGTTTTTGATCTGCCTTTGATCTGCCTTGTCCTACATCACACTTTGATGACACTCACATTATGCATGTGATAAATGTGAATTATTGTGAATAAACAAATATCGAACAGCTTAACGTTATTGCACTTTAAATGATGACATAAGCAACATAAGGTAGTTATTACCCGTAGACAAACATTTTTGTAAAAAAATTAAACAATACAGGTAACTTGATTACAGCAGTAACAGTACATTTCTTTTTAAGTTCATACATTTATATACGAATCGACAAGCAAATTATAATCACATTATTTAAAACAGACTTCAAATCATAATTTTACACAAATGTGCGTGGATATATATTACTAATGGCAGTTCAAATATCACGGCATCAGTTCAAATAAATTCCGTTTTACTGTGACGTCATACGTCTTATTAATGAGAACAGATTTCTTAAGTATTAATATTAGTATGCAATTTCCGATCGCTGCGTGTACCCGCTGTCCTAATGATCGTGATTATTGATGAAACCTTATCAAGTCATTTTGACGTTTCATGTCACCAGCCATTCTAGCGCTCTATTTAAAAATATAAAATAATATTAAAAAAACTCTTAAAAATGTAGAATGAGCCACCAATCACTTACATAGTGTATCAGGCTTCGGAAATCAATATTTATAAAATCAAATTAATCACGTCCTGAGAAAACATACACATTTCGTGAGATTAAAAAACATTATTATACATCTGTCACCGTAACGCCATAAGTTACAGCGTGTCGTAATTGTGTGGTATTTTACGAGGTATTTTCATCCTACCATATTAGGAAATGTGAATTTCAAATATGGAATGATTACGCGCGTAAACGCCGTCCATTAATAAAAACAAACATGGTTGCCACTAGGGTTTGACCGGACTCCACATAAAGAAGTTCGCTGATTCTGTTCTAAACACTTTGGATTTCGGCATTCCCATGATGTACCCTTGGAAAGAAAAGATGAATAATAATAAGGTTATTACGAGGATACCTCAGAGTATGCACCCAGGCGATACGCTTTCGCAACGAGCTCCTCAGTCGATACTCCCGCTGTACTGTTTTCGTGCATACTTTCACGTATCTCCGTAATAAACTTATTAATATTATGATGGTTAAAGACTTACCTAGTGGACTACATTAATTCACCCAGACTTGGACAATTTAAGTAAAACACTCGATATGTTACGACTATCAGTAGTTGGTAACTGAGTCTTTCACTGTACATGTGAGTATAGGCAATCCCACGATGTACCCTTGGAAGGAAAAGATGTATAATAATAAGGTTATTACGAGGATACCTCAGAATGTGCCCTCAGACGATACGTTTTCGCGTCAATCTCCAGTCGATACTCCCGCTGTACTGTCTTCGTGCATACTTTGAGGTATCTTCGTAATAACGTTATTATTACGATGTTTAGAGATTTGCCTGGCGGACTACATTAATTCACCCAGACAGATAAAATATAACACTCGATATGTTACAAATATTAAAATAAAAAGCATTTTTTGTTGGATGAATAAACGAGGAATCCAGTCAGCTCTACACTGCAAATACGATGAACAAAATAGAACAAAATGGCATGCATCCTCAACCACGGACCTATACTTTGACAATAAAGACAAATTTACAACCGAAGAAGAATTATTGGATTGCTATGCCGTCCTGTCTCCATGGCCAATTTATGACTTGAACTCCGAAGTTTTGCCAGAGCAAATTTAAACTACAATACACAATGAGTAACGTACCATTCTCAGATCATGTACTCAATCTTAGAGTATGTTGTATAGGTTCAATAATGTAGATCTGGATCTGGACATGAACGTAACATCACCTTCACCATTCTCGAGATATTATTCTTATTATTTGTGTATGCATGCATGCATTAGGTTGAAACTCTTGGAGATGCATACATGGTAGTTGGTGGTCTGCCTATTCCAAAAAACACACATGCTGAAAGAGTGGCTAACTTTGCCCTAGGAATGTTACGAGCAGTGAATAAAGTGAAATCTCCACTCAACGACAAATCCAGTCAGAAATGCTTATCAAACGATAATAATTGTGACTAGTGAAAAAATGTTTTTTTTCCAAAATTAACAATCTACTTTACGTGCATAAATAAAAACGATAGCATATATTATCTGTTTTAGAATTACATTTCTTTGGCAGGTATATAACTCTATTTATTCCAATAACACAGTGTAATAATTGTCCATATCTAAATACAGTGTAATACAATTCTGACAGTATGATCGGTCGATCCAAGCAGACTGAACTTTTGACATCATGCGTGAGTATCAAAATACGTTAATATCCTATCATGTTTTACACAGAGTTTGTATTAAGAATAGTATCAGATTTCGGAAAAACGTTTGACGTCATTTCAAATTACTATTTCCGTCAAAAGAAATGTGCTTCCAGTGTCTATTTTTCATGGATTGCTAAGCGGCCACGATTTGATTTAATTTCAAAATTATTAGTTATTGCAGCAAAGTGTTCCCGTAACTATAAATGTAACTACAATTCTCAATAAAAAAATGTAAACTGCTGGTGAAACACAACGCCCTGCAATACCTTGCAACACTCGCCCACAAAACTAACGTACGACCACTGTCTTAGTTTTAGCGGATATGGTCGGAATAGGTAAATCACATTAAATATACGTGTTACCCTGTATTATCGGATTTATTAAACGCGTGTAGTAGAATTTATCTGTTTTGAGCCTTTTATTATAACTGATTTTGACATGTCACTCATGATATATTCCCAGTGTTTCAAAATGCTGCTCGTTAACATAAAACGGAATAATGATGATGACCATGCAATACAATTTGTTCCTGTATTAGTGATATAAGTTATTAATGTTAGCGAACTTTTAATTTAATCTTAAATTGTCAAAGGAATCTAAGCCTAAAGGACTAGACCCCTATTATTATTTGTTAGAGATTGAAGCCTAAAAGGCAAGATCGTTCCACGGATTGGAGAATGGAATAATGATATATATTATCTTGCAATGAAATTTGTTCCTGTTATTAGTATTAACGAATTTTAATCACACAATTCTTTGCCATTTAATGTTAAATTGTTGTTAGGGGTCTGGGCTTGAAGGCGTCGCCTTCTCGATCTTTCTCTCTCCGTTTTTCTTTTAGAATTGTAGCCACAGTTCTGAGACTTGGTAAAACATGTGTGTTTTCAGCATTCTGATTGGAAAATCTTGGTCACCGTCTTGGATTTTGTCAAAACAAAACTAGGTCTTTTTTGCAGCAATAATTTTTAATAAAATCACGTTACTTGGGCTGAAATGAATTCCCCGAAAACGACAAAAAACTATGGAAATCGATTTCTTTGAAAATATTGATCTAAAATTAGGATGTATGAAAGCTAATTATTTAATGATTGGTCACAAGCGTTGGCCGCCGTCTTGTTTTTTTTTTTAACTTTCAAGCTTACACCTATTCATTGGGCTTCTTCCGACAACGAATAAATTATTCTGACCAGTGATTTCGCCACCATCTTGAATTTTCGGCACAAATGGCAAAAACTTTGAACATTTGTTTCTTAATATTTGGCATGTAGCACGTATGGCTAAAGCTTTTTATAACGAAAATAAAATAATTTAGATCAGTCAGATGGTTTTGATGCCATCTTAATTTTCTGCAAAAATGGACCCAATTAGAGACATTTGTTTTTCATGAGTACTTTAAAAACATTTGATATTTGACATGTATCATATATGTACAACGCTTAATATGAAAAATATAAAATAATTTTGGTTTGTCCGCGATATTTTTTTGTAAAATGGAAATTGTTCAATTACGTGTGTTGTGTTGACTTGATTGGTCTGAAATTTCGACATGTACAATCCACTCTAGGCCACTTTGATCGACGCCTATGCACTGAGCTATCTGACCTTATTGATAAGCGTTACTGTACATATTATCTCAATGAAGTACTGTTGCAGATAGAAAGATACAATGCGTGTTATTACAAAGATATTGAAAAAAAGATATAAGATGATCATAAATCATACATGGCAACGTGGACTCAACAAAAACTGTCATAGCTGACAACCAACGCTATAATGAAGGCATCAAACAAAAGATGTGACTAACATAAAAGATGGCCATATAGGATCATGTGACCTAAATAATATGCATAAACACATTGCTCATTAAATATTCACAAAACTGTGTCGGAACCATACCTGAACTAGGAACATGGAACCAACTGCATTTGACCTCAGGGCATTGACAAGTCAAACTATTCTAATTACATAGATAGATGCTTTAAAGCTTTGGCCTGCTGATGTCACATGCAGCTTTTGAATTGTATACATATTATTCGACAAGAAATAGTGTCGCTACAATAAGCGGTGAAATAACATAAATATATCATACATTTAATGCATCTTGATTAAATTTTAAAAGTTATTCTCGTATCACGTATATTACAGTATCACATTTACACAAAGTTGACATATAACATATCTAACATACGTTATACATAAATTCGCGACATTATATGGAAACAGTGTTTGGGTTTCCAATATATTCGTATTGGAATTCACAGTGGTCCTGTAGTGGCCGGAGTGGTAGGTCAGACGATGCCTCGATATTGTCTATTTGGAGGTACGGTAATAACAGCGTTCAGAATGGAAAGCCTTGAAATCAATGGGAAAATTCACACAAGTCCAAACTCGTATAAGTAAGTTATTATTAAGAATAAATTACGATCAATTGATTAAGTAGCGCTATTATTGAATCTAAGAAATGTTTTGAAATAACCAGATTTGAGGTACAAAATAATAAATCATATTTTGGGTGAGCAGTTACACGTAAACAACGCCAGCTTCAAAATGAAATTGCCTATGCTCTTGTCTAAATTACACTCCACGTCACAGGCCTACCAATATGTTTCTACTCAAGTAGTGCCACATTACTTCTTTATTCTTGCTCTAATCACACGGATTAAAAAGATGAAACAGTGCTATAAAAGTATTGCATTTGTCAATAAATATCGGTCACGAAACATAAACATGCTACATGGTACATAGTCCTTATATTGATTATAATGTAATGGTGGCATGAAGAGAAGACGTCGTAGACGCAAACACACGAAAGCATGATCATAGGTGATTTTGCCGATTAAAATAACCGTGTGTTCGTGCATTGACCCCAATCACCGCCCAGTAATTGTCTGATGACTAGGCAGCACTGGGCATCAATCTACCAATGAGAACGCGCCATCGCATTTAAAATACTTCCTAATAAATTCCTCCTAATGCAATATGCGTTTAATGCGAACATTATGAAAAATCGTTATTTAAAATACATGTGCATACAGAATACAATCAACGACAATATGACTTCTAAGCGATAATTGAATGATTTCTGTAATAGTGTTACCACTCACAAGATTGCATTGAGGCATGTGTTGCCTGTACGATACGGACGATAACGAGTTTACAAAATGTTAAATTTCTCCTTTCTCATTTTAAGAACAAGCGTCGTCTTGTTCAATAGAAAATATATAATATAATAAGTGGTAATCTGAAAAAGTGGTAATCTGTTCAGATTACATTTAATTGTACAGCTTACTGTGGGTTATTATAGCAAAAAGTTTGGCACTAACCAGATTCAATGTAGACATAAACTCATTCTGAATCTCTTAGGACCATCCCTCTTTTTTAAACTACTTACTCATTAGCTGCACTGTGGTGAAAAGCGATGACCCGCTTTCCGCGTCGGACATACACAGCTGTGCTCGATTACGCCTTCTCAGAGTTCGAATCAATGAAGCGTCGGTTGTAGTGATGCCACTATGGTATTGATTAAATATTCGCCTGGGCGTGCGCGCGTTATAAATCATGAATGAATTTGGGGGTTATTTTTTTAGCTTCGACTTCACCTTTATGAACACATAGATGTTTTTTCATCTATTCGTGAATACATTTTTCTATCAAGCTTTTATTTTTCTCTACATCGACAAAATTTTGATTTCAAATAAAGCATACACATTTGAAGAACGTGATCAGATTGAGGTCAAGTTAAAGGGACACTGTTCACCTATTTTTGTATTGCAAATACACCCTTATCTGAGCTACAACTTATGGGCGAAGACTGGGATTAATTTGAAGTGAAAGCGAAGAAGAATAGCGATGACATACACAAATCAAATAAAGGTAAATATATGATAAACTAAATAGTATCATATATAAATTTATCATACAGTTTAAGAATTGTGCGGGTAAACATACACATACATAACTATTCTGCAGTATAACCCGACATGATTATATGATGCATTCAACTGTATTCAGGCATATGTCAGAGATGCAATTATTGATTTCGATATTCCGAATATTTTATAAATATCCTCAATCAATTAATTCAACCAACCAACTACTTTTTAAAGGTCATCTCAACCTGATGATTCTTAAAATGATTTTCAAGATCAGGGGCTGATGTTTGTAAAATGTGGCGATGTGATGGAAGAATTCAATCAAAAAACAGATGTTAGTGAAGTCAATTTACTGGGAAACGGTAGAGAGCAATCAAATGATACCGAAGAAAATGAAAGCTGCTCCTCAAGTAAAACCGAAAATCAGTCAATAGTTAAACTCGTGAATGTCAAAGCTCGAACCAGTGAAGATAGATTGTCTAGACATAGTATATGTAGAGAAACCTTGTCTTCAAGAAAGGTTGAAGAGAATTGTGATCGACGTAACGCCTCAACAATATGTATTGTTTTGTGACGCCACGCATTGATGTCTAACATACACTTATCTAACAAAATATACATATAAACTGAAATTATATTAACTGCTGGTGGGTTTTATTATTGTGTACATTATGAGAAAATATGGAATGGAGATTAGAGAGTTCAATGAAAGAATTATTGGGTGATTTGAGATACCATATTTGCACAGGTTACAAGATGATCAATACCAAATTGAACACAATAATTGCCTTTCATACACTACTTGCTTATAACATACCATAATGTACTTGGTCATATGTATTAAAATGTCGGCAACATTAGCAATACAATTAACTATAATGTGTTTGTGAAACTAGTCAGGGAACTATGTCTGCCTTAAAACAAAAAAAGGAAAATATAAATTTATCATTTTGTCCATACCGGCATACAATCCTAAGAGCAATATGTCCGGGTCAAACGGGAACGGTTTAGGAGAACATGAATCAGGATAGGTAATTAGAAGAACGAAAGGATATGTGGGTATTACAGATATTTATCCTATTTCACTTCCTGTAAAATTAACTTATTACTTGGGAAATAAATGCTACAAAGCAGTGAATAATACATTAATGAAAAAGGATTTGGAAACATGGACTGTAGATTTCTTGTTGAATACATTTTAATCGAATATGCTTTTTCAGTAATTTGTTATAGACAGAAAAATATATACCAAAAAAATTCAGAAACAATAGACTGAACGATTGTCATGTAGAAGTGCATTTATAGTATCTTTGTCGACTTTTTTGGCTGATAAAAAGGTTAATAATAATTATTAATGTATTATTAACATAGAACGATTACAAGTAATACAGAATCACTCTCAAAAATAGCTAAACACCGTGTGCTAGACTGAAATACGCCCAGTTACCAATACCTTCCCGTTTCGAATTAAACTGAAAATGTGTAATTGTACTGGACTGGACACTGTATGTATGTTATTATCTTATTCAGGTTAATTAATATTAGGCGTAGTGTTCTGTTTTTTCATATTAGTTTAATTATACAGAATTATACAAAATAGTAAAATTTCAGTATTTGTATGCGTTGTAGTTTAATTATTGTCGATGAAGCTGTGTTCATAACATTGACTTTAAAATGATATATTTCCTTATTTGTACAGGAACAATGTTTTATTATTTTTGTTCAGCGAGTTATAATTTTTTAATAATATCACGATATTTTCTCTTAGGATGACGTCAGCAAAAACGAGTGATTATGCCAGCGTCTTGTATAAATCCACTGGCGGTGTATACTGACGACAACATAAGAGAAAATATGATATATGATAGTATTATATGATAGTAGCGTATTTGCTTACATTCTTAAGGGTTTTATTAAAATATTCAACCGAATTTTCGGACGGACTAAATTATTACGAAAATACACACGCAAACTTGCTAAAATGAGCCACTGTTTTACACAAATGTGGATAATTATATATCAAGCATGTCAGTTCAAATATCACGGCAAATTACTTCGTTTCACTGTGACGTCATACGCATTGTTATTGGGAACAACTTCCTAAGTATTCGTGTTACATTATGCAATTTCCGATTGTTGCGTGTCCCCGTTCTTCTTTGCGTTTTGTCCTAATGATCGTAACTTTTGATGAAACCTTATCAAGCCATTTTTGACGTATATTGTCACCAGCCATTCTGGCGCACTATTATTTTGTTACTGTGATATAAAAACAATCTTAAAACAGTAGAATAATCAACCAATCAGAGTTTATAAAACCAAATTGATCACGTGATGAGTAAACCTACAAATTATACGTACACGTACAAACTGACTTCGCCGCTTTTTAAACAATGGAATGTTCCGTATATCAGTGATCTTAGTATTTAATAATATTTCCCCGATAACCTACAGTTAACATATAACAACAAAACAGGCACATTAGAAGAAGTTGTAATAAAGGTTTGTAACAAAATCAGCTTACTTGTTTACAAGATTGAACATATGTGACCATAATAATACAATGTACACGTTACTCTGTTGCCGGGGGAACAAGTGTTGCGTCAAGTGAGTGTAATAATATAAAATTATATGTAAACTAGTCAACGTTAGGTTTTTTGGTGCAAACATTTGGAAATAACTGTCGAATTGCTCAACTGATCCACTTAGTTAGGATTATCAATCACCATAATAGTTTTATGTTAGGCTTGGCACAGGTAATTTAAATCGTCGATTCACAATATTAGCACATACCCCCCCCCCCACTGACATGACTTAAATCACGGACATTTATTGCTATATGATTTATACTGTGTGTATCGATGTCCAATTTGATATATGTATTCCTTAAAACACAGTATAAACAAAACGGGAACAAGGGAGCGAGACCCATTGAGTATCAACTAAGGGCAGAAAATAAAGTCTATTGTATGTAATTTTCTCAGTTGGCACGATGGTAAAATGATTTTTTATAAATTGTGCGCCCTTGATCGGAGGAAAGGGTTCAGCGTTTTCTGTTTTTTTTGTGCATGAATAAATTGACTTGCGGTTTTAGAGTGTATATCTAAACATACTCGTCGATAACTTCTATATTTGCTTTAATTTACACTTTACTGTACACTAGTAAACAAAGTTTAAATAGGAGAACGGTCCATTATAAAGAAGGGATAGATAACAGACTACTATATTTTGTAATAATTGTTGATAATATATTTTTCCTACTTCTCGTGCGCAAACGTAATAATGGTAGTTTTGAGTCCGTTATTTAAACTAATACTATTCAGAAATATGTAAATATACATGCAGCACGTGAACAGACAATCGACAGTGTCTTAGACGATTGTATTACAATCACGCGTAGAATATTTACAAGCAAATGACATGTTTTTTTAGATAAAATTAACCACGATTTCTTAACGTGTCAAACTCGTAACGGATTTTGTTTAATCGAAACATGCAAATTAAGAGAAACATTGAGTCAGACAAGGTCACACATCACTGGCCATCTACCAATGAAAACGCGTGCTTCCATAGTGAGCATCACACATTATCATAATAGTTGTGTATCATCTTTGGAACTTCTGTTTTGCTGCTTGATATTGTAGTACTTCAAATGAACATTTCGGTAAAGGTTACGATATCAACACACGATATGAAGACATGAGTTAACAATTTATTAGATGCTGCTGAAGACGTGTTTACAAATGCTTATTGCTCAAATGACAGACGTAATCTTATTTAGATACAACGCAACGGAAACTATTACGTCCCGATAATTATAAAAATAGTTATTTAGAAATATTGGTCAATGAAATATATCGTCGTCACTTCAGTTTGTAATGAGTATATTATTTATTTACGTCGTTCATGCGCCCTCATTTGCATAAGTCGTCGACACAGAATCGTGAAGTAAAATCGATTCTTCCAATTAATTCTATACTAGCTTGCATACTTTCAAAATGTCGTTTGCAGACTCCACAAAGGCATGGCAACAAGTTTTAGTTTCTGTGCACAGTAACCTTAGCCAAAGTGGAAAGTAGTTCAGCATATGTGTTTTGATAACTTAGTATTGTGGTCATTTCGATTCTATTTCAATATATCTATTCAAGTTTTTAAGGGTTGACCAGTTAAGCGTAAGTTGCATAAACATATACGGTGAATGATATTTTACTCAAACAACAAAAAGACTCCAGATTTAAAGCGTTTTATTCATATACCGGCATAGCAATCTGAACACAGCTACAATAACCGCCATTTGACAAATATGGCCAAGTTATTTATTGATTGGTGATTTAAGGTACTGACATAATGTCTTACAAGGTTGAGATATGCAAATTTCCTGATGTATGTTTCTCGGTAGCGAAGTGTAGAAAACAGGGGGAGACTGCTTGGGTAATTATCTATTCTATTCAGTCAAACACGCTGTTGCCAATATTGATAATTTCAAAAATGTCTTATTGTTATAATTCAGTTTGCATAAAAATGTATTCTGACATATTTTGTTATAAATGGTGTAAAAAATATCACTGTTTACCTAAATTGTATAAAATAATACCCGAGAAGACTGGAGCCACTGGAAATATAATATGCATAATATAATACTACTGGAAAGGTTGTGTTTTATGTATGGATAATAGATAGAACTATAGATAGAATTGAAACAAATGGAGCTTGTATATTATATATGTCAGAATTGATAGGCTATAATAATAATAGTAATTACTAAGTACTAGCAGTTTTCCTTACATAATTGAAGGAGATGTGCAGGCAAACAACATAATGGTTTCATATAAAATAGCTTCATATAGGTGTAGATAACACAATTTATATTTTTTTCTATATCACTTTTTATTCTCTAGATATTCAACTTTTTATCAGTATTATATAGTCCACCATCTGTATTCTGTATTCTCCAGCAAGGAATGATGGGTTAAGTATAACACGAAGGCCACTGCTGTGTCAAATTGACAGCATTATTTCATCTATAAATAAATAATAAGTTCATTAAATCACCCCCAAATTTCGTTGTTTCAAAATTTAACTTGTCACCCTTCGCAGCGTATTATCATAATTTCACAACGCATGGTACTTTCACAACACCTTGACACGTTTGAAAAGGACGCACAAAGCTCAGTGGCTCAGCCAAACTTAAGTCTCGTACATGATATTTGCCATGATTAAGGTAGGGGCAGAAAAAGGGGTGTCCTAGATAGTCAGGTCGATACATAAATTAATTTGCACGAATACTCAGGTTAATATATTGTAGCGTCTCGGGTTACGTTTCGAAGGCGCATAAACTTGCTGGGAAAGACCATTGACTCAAAAGGGTAAAGGGTGTATTTTGTAATATACGTAATATTGATTATTTTAAAACAAATACATTGCCATTGTCACCTATATACCAACTTTAGTGCACATCATTCAAAGACTATGAACTTAAGTTCGTATAACAGATAAAAGCTGATTATTTGCAATATTCTAATTAGACGAAACATTCACAGGAGAAGTAAAAGGGTCTGTTTTGATGTATGTTTACTGATGCCCAAAGCGCTCAAAGAGGTAAAGGATGCGTTATGCAATATTTCATATTAATTATTCCCAATCTATAAGTGACAACCGCGATTGGTAACGGATTCCGATAGTTTATTTTGCCTGGATGTATTCTCAAATAAAAGTATAGTAAATATTGTGAGACCATTAAAATCACTTCATTTTTTTGATATTTAGAAGAAACTTAGCACCATGTAAATGACACACAGCTAATAAATGCTAAAACATTCCATGCTCACTTTTCCTTTTTTTCTTTTACGATAAATTGGATATTCATATACATAAAATACATTGTTTTCATTCCAGATTAAAGTTATGTATCTATATACTTGTATAAACATATATTTTCCGTTTAAAATTCACCAGTTTATGGTGCCGTAACGTAAAATACGGGACGGGTCTTTGTGGGGCATTCCGTATTCAGGAACCGAGAGCTTATCTTCAATACAGGTCTAATAATAGAGATCTCTTGGAACGTGCTTTTCTCATAAGTCTTCTCTCTTCACCTCGTCTGTCACGGAGTGGAGATCGTGTAGTGAAAGTATATCACAACAACTGAGCCAGTGAAGAGAAGGAAATGTTGTGATAACGAATATAATAAAAAAGGGTAATGGTCGTCGCATATGTTGATAAACATTGATTTTTCCATAATCCAATGCGCTCTTCTAATTAAAAAATCACAATCATGAGATTTGACATGGTCACGACTTGCACTAATTACCGCCTTTGACTTCTTCGATACTCCAATCACCTAAAAATACCTAATTAAAACTTGGTAACGTCTCAGTTTGTACTCTTTGACCTGCGCAACAGCCAAAGCCGCCATCTTTGTTTATATGAGACTCTTATATCTCGATTGTGTGACGCAACGACTACCGCCCTTTGCTAAATAAATAGTATGGGGTGCTAGTCACTGAAACCAGCAAGGAATGGGGATATACAGTCCCCGTCCAAAATTTTGTGATCTGACATATCAACTTGATGCTGATGAAGTCATATCGATTAGATTGAAACCATTAATAGGAGATGGATTTGAAAAACAAAATATATGATTTAGTGCTTTTGAACGAGAATGGTCATTGGGTAGTCACATTGAATCAAATTACAAAAATAATGTTCATGTATCTATTTGGTATACTGTCTTTGTACAACATTTAAACAGAAACGTTTATTGCATTCATGGGAAAGTAGTCATGGGTATCATGAAAAAAAGGGCCATCAGTCAGTCAGTCACAGAAAAAATATTACATGCAACTATAACCCAATATGTATGATTATCATACCAACTTTGGTCCAAATTGGCCTAGTCATCTCTGAGAAACAGCTTCGGACATGTAAACATTTCTATTTAGCACTTTTACATGGAAATTGGGCATTGGCCGGCCATATTGAATCGAATCACAAAAATGTTGTGGCGCATGTATCCTTAGGTATACTATCTTTGTCCAACATTTAAAGAGAAACGTTCATTGCATTCAAGAGAAAGTAGCATAGGTACCATGAAAAACAAAATGGCCGCCAGTCAGCCATATTTGTTCGAATCACGAAAAAAAATATGACGTGCACCTATAACCCAGTATGTATGATCAACATATCAACTTTGATCTAAATTGGCTTAGTCATCTCTGTGAAACGGCTCCAGACATGTAAAAATGACGATTTAGCACTTTTACATGAAATTTGGGCGACAGTCAGCCATATTGAATCGAATCACAAAAATAATGATGGTGTAGTTGTAACTCTTGGTATACTATCTTTGTACAAAATGTAAACAGAAACGTTCATGGCATTCTAAGAGAAAGTAGCATGGGTACCATGAAAAACAAAATGGCCGCCAGTCGGTTATATTTGTACGAATCACGAAAAAAAATGACGTGCACCTACAACCTAATATGTATGATCATCATACCAACGTTGATTCACATCGGCTCCGTTATCTCCGAGAAACTGCTGCGGACACGTTTAAGCATCAGAAATAGCAAATTTACATCTAAAATGGCCGCCAGTCGGCCATTTTTGCTCCGATCATGAGGTAACTTGACGCGCATATATAATACATTATATATTGTCTTCATATAAAGTTTGAATGAAATCCGTCAATGGGTATCCGAGATATAGCTCCGAACGTACGTACGTACGGACGGACGGAATGAACCCAAATTAATAGTCCCCGTTTTCGGACTTTGTTCGAACGGGACTAACAAATACAATTTGGGACTTTATCGATGCTGCAGGGAACACTTCACTTTCCGGTGAACAGCTATATACAGTGCTGCGTTCCTTCATTTCTGGCACACTGTCGAGGCAGCTGCACTACAACTCGTGTTCTGTGTCCATGTCTGTGCCGTAACAAGTATTTCGAGCAGTGAGCGTTAGTGGTTCCTGTTGATCAGCAGGGATTACTGCACAGCACGTTTGCATATGTACCTCAGTATAGGGTGATTCCTCTGGATCTGGGAGTATTATACGTATTATACTCGGTGGATTTATTTTTAGTACTTTTTCCCCAACAAAACAATGATCTCTCCAGGGGACAAACCGTATTCACATTCATAGAAAAAAAGTTCAGGGTTTTCATCATGTGACAAATCATACACAACTCTGTGGGGAATTTTCTGCGTTTTTTATAAAAACTCGTAATTGTGTGAATAATGTTATTTAAATGTTTAATCTCATAAATACTTGGTTTTCATGCTTCGAATTTGCTGAAATGACATCCAGAACACCATTTCAATTGAATCAAGATAAATTATTCATTGTCTCCCCATGGCACAAATCCTTCTTCATCAAACAAATCTCAAACTCAATTTATACCCTGTAACAGCAAGTCACTATTAAAATATAGGTCTCTAGTCTATTTGTATGTTTTCATTGTTCCAGGTGGTCTGATTTGTATCCGTATAGTGCTTTTTGATTTCACATTTGGTAATGTCAAACCATACCCCTAGGGTGTCTGTACAATGGATAGGTAACAATTTTGTTTTATAATTACATTTACCCAAAATACTCTCGAGCTGTTTTTCAATAAACATTTTATATGGATGAAACTTTTCTGGATTCACATTATTACATATCCAAAGTCACCATAAATCCCATTGCCTACGCCATAGTTCTTTGAGCGTCCTTGTTTCACCCTCTATACGAGTTCGTACATAATTTTAGAGCCTCTTGTGTTATCTCAATACCAATTGCATTAATATTAATGCTAAGAATTTATTTAAATTGAGACATCCCATAATTATTTTATCAATTGGATAATTCCTATTTTCCCCATGATGATTGTATGATTCTGTCTTAAAATTTTCAATACCTTCTGATTATGATAAAAATATATTTCTAATGTGTTGATGGGAGGCTTAGGCCATTTAACCGCAGTTTGTTTCTTGCCAAGATTTTCATTGCTTCACTATTTAATTAACCATCAGTCCTAAACATTTTAGAAAAGAGAAATCGTCTGCAAAAGATAAGTGTTACTTACCAGACGTTTTTTTTGCCAAGACGCAAACATTATTGCTGCACTCATCTGGTATACCTCGTAAATCAGTCTGACGTAGTCATTAATATTTGCAAAAGCTACTAGCATTTCCCCAAATAAACTCCGATAGGACTGTTTCCATGCATTTAGCTCGACATTCGGATGCCAGCTTCAAATCTTAGTCATGCTAAGTGATTTAATGTGACCCCTCATTCGTCCGTTGTCCTCCTCCACAATAAAATTCGTGACACACGCCACGCAATTTTTAATGAGGCTTATCTGTTTCTATGTTTCTATATTTAATACATTTAGCTAATAACCTCGGGCTTGCGTCAACAAACGCCACCCTAATAGGTCGAGGCTTTGCTGAAATGAGTGGGTGCATCGGAACTGTGTGCTCGTTGTATTGCAACGCTGACACCAATCTTTCTTACTGCATTTGTTGTTCCACTAACTTTCCGATGGACATTGAACATACAAGTGTTTTCCTCCTTCTCTAACTTTTTTCCGAAAATTAAAATAATTTAAATATATCCTACTTACATTTTCTTTATCTCCGTTAATATCCCTCTACTTTGTAACTTGTTTAGCTTTCCATATGTTCACTCATCTGATTCAGTGCTTTTTCCATGTCCACAACTTTCTGATTTGTTTTATTTAATTGTCATTGAAGAGATCTATTTTCGACACTTCATTTCGAATGGAAATAATAATTCAATTACTGTTGATGTCTTATTTTCCGTTAATCGCATGGCCTGACTCAGATCGAAGGTCAGCTTGAATTTTGTGGTATAGAATGACAGCAGTCTGTCAAAATAAATTTGAAAAGTTATGTGAAAAGTTATAGATACATGAAGTAGAAGGAGTATATATAAGCTCTGCAATATGAACCACAGTGTAGTGATTGTGTACAATCATTTGTGTCTGGAACCCATCTACACAATAAAATACACCTGTATTTGGCTGAAAAAAGGACCACGACTGGGTTACTGCAACTTGGATACCCTAGTTGTAGCCGGTTTATTTAGAAACCCTAACTATTTGGGTAAACGCAACTGTTGGTTTCCTATAGCTCTGTAGCTTATTTAAGTAACTAATTGCTGATGCAGTTGTGGTGATTGTATTTGCTGAGAACCCGTGCGTGTGCATGTCTGTTTAATACCCGCAACGCACAAAACAGTAGCAGGGCCCTCCATTTCCTCCTTGACTAATGGGATTCCCAATCATTACATATACTAAACAAATCAAAAACAGGATGATGCACATCCCATTGGTAAACATTTATCATAATAGAAAAGTTCTTACAACTTAAATCCCCAGTAAATTCTAATCAGACAGTGCCACTTGAATAATCGTAAATGCAGAGCGAATATCTGTTTTTGCCAAGTAGCAACCCATACCAAATTGTATGATTGCCTGAACCGCATCATCCACTCGTGTGTACAAAACTGTAGTTAACTCAGGTGGAATGCCATCATTAATGGAGTTACCCTGTGGCAAAGGCAAATGATGAACCAGTCTGAATTCACCTGGTACTTTCACAACACCCAATGGTGAATAATGACAAATATTAAATTTTTTGTCGGAAATCGCCCAGCAATCCTCCCAGCTAATTCTTTCTGCAATTGTTTACTGTTCTAAATTTGGTGAATTAGACGTTATGTTATCTCCAAAAAATCCAATAGAAAAACCATCAATAAGGTACTGAGCCAGAATACGATCCTACCCAGATAACCTTAGTTGTAACTGCTCAATATTTATTGGGGTAACTGGGGTAGATTTAGCTTCACCCAACGCCAGGCCCTTTTTGCAAATCTTGTTTGCGGGTTTTGCTTTTCAAACCTGGCAGTGATCCAGATCACCAACAACATGTGTGAGGGTAGTTGCACCAGAAACATAGCTTTCCCCTCTGATACTTGTAACATGTTTCTCTTGGGAGGAAGTCCTGGGAACGAAAGAACTGAAAACTGTTTGGGAACGACTGGCAAGGGAATTGTTTTGCTCTCAAATACTACTCAATGTAAGGCTGCCTGTTTACGTAGTTTGAGAAAATGTGTGTCATAGTACCTCTAATCCCCTCCTCTAGCTACTATTTCCCTGACAGTATCCATGTATTTCATAAGAACAGGTGTATCAGAATTAAACTTAGCTGAATAAATTGTTATGAAAATTTGAAAAGCAGATGACTATTTTGCAATTGAGTCAATGGTTATCTGTTTTTTAGTAGGAATCAGGCAGAAAGATGGACTGTCACTCTGAGAAGGGTTCATAACTGATAATGTATACTGTTCCTTGTCATATTTTGACAACAAACTACCCAAATCAACAAACACATTACCACCCAATGTTGATTTCAACTTTGTCAGGCACACTAGCACCCAATGAATAGTTACAATTGTTAAATGACTAGCATTCCCTTCTCACTCCTGATCCTGTACAGAATACTGTGTTACCTGTATCCACAACATCACTCGCAACCACTGTTGCTGTTTCTGCAAATGCTTGTTATGTGCTTGTTTGACTCACTGGTACACTAGAAGGCCGCGCTGGCGCATCTTGTGTTACTGTTGCACCAACAGATAGGGCTGATTTTTCCATGGAAACAAGTTGCTAGGTTTTTCCTCTCCTGGTTGCCATGGTACGTTTCGGTGGTGGTGATACAGCACTTTCCAGTGCGTTACTCTTTTGCACAGGTGCCATGATCAATGATAAAGAGACTAAACAGCTGTCTGTAGCATTACTGTTACAAAACATACTCTGTGAATCTGTGCAGAGTCCATCTGTCCACACTCATGTAATCGAGATAAGATCAGCAGTCTACAAATTTTGAAATAAAAGTAGAAACTCCACACTCATTTAATCGATATAGGATCAAAAGTCTGCAAAATTTAAAATAAAAGCAGAAACTCCACACTCATGTAATCGAGATAAGATCAAAATCTGCAAAATGTAAAATAAAAGTAGAAACTCCACACTCATTTAATCGAGATAAGATCAAAAGTCTGCAAAATGTAAAATAAAAGTAGAAACTCCACACTCATGTAATCGAGATAATATCAACAGTCTAGAAAATTTAAAAATAAAAGCAGAAAATGCACACTCATGTAATCGAGATAAGATCAACAGTCTACAAAATTTAAAATAAAAGTAGAAACTCCACACTCATTTAATCGAGATAGGATCAAAAGTCTGCAAAATTTAAAAGTAGAAACTTCACACTCATGTAATCGAGATAAGATCAACAGTCTACAAAATTTAAAATAAAAGTAGAAACTCCACACTCATTTAATCGAGATAGGATCAAAAGTCTTCAAAATTTAAAATAAAAGTAGAAACTCCACACTCATTTAATCAAGATAGGATCAAAAGTCTGCAAAATTTTAAACAAAAGCAAAAACTCCACACTCATGTAATCGAGATAAGATCAACAGTCTACAAAATTTAAAATAAAAGCAGAAACTCCACACTCATGTAATCGAGGTAAGATCAACAGTCTACAAAATTTAAAATAAAAGCAGAAACTCCACACTCATGTAATCGAGATAAGATCAACAGTCTACAAAATTTAAAATAAAAGCAGAAACTCCACACTCATGTAATCGAGATAAGATCAAAAGTCTGAAAAATTTAAAATAAAAGTAGAAACTCCACACTCATTTAATCGAGATAGGATCAAAAGTCTGCAAAATTTAAAATAAAAGCAGAAACTCCACACTCATGTAATCGAGATAAGATCAAAATCTGCAAAATGTAAAATAAAAGTAGACACTCCACACTCATTTAATCGAGATAGGATCAAAAGTCTGCAAAATTTAAAATAAAAGCAGAAACTCCATACTCAAGTAATCGAGATAGGATCAAAATCTGCAAAATTTAAAATAAAAGTAGAAACTCCACACTCATTTAATCGAGATAAGATCAACAGTCTACAAAATTTAAAATAAAAGTAGAAACTCCACACTCATGTAATCGAGATAAGATCAAAAGTCTGCAAAATGTAAAATAAAAGTAGAAACTCCACACTCATTTAATCGAGATAAGATCAAAAGTCTGCAAAATTTAAAATAAAAGTAGAAACGCCACACTCATGTAATCGAGATAATATAAACAGTCTAGAAAATTTAAAATAAAAGCAGAAAATGCACACTCATGTAATCGAGATAGGATCAAAAGTCTGCACAATTTAAAATAAAAGCAGAAACTCCACACTCATGTAATCGAGATAGGATCAAAATCTGCAAAAATTAAAATAAAAGTAGAAACTCTACACACATTTAATCGAGATAGAATCAAAAGTCTGCAAAATTTAAAATAAAAGTAGAAACTCCACACTCATGTAATCGAGATAATATCAACAGTCTAGAAAATTTAAAATAAAAGCAGAAACTCCACACTCATGTAATCGAGATAGGATCAAAATCTGCAAAATTTAAAAAAAAGTAGAAACTCCACACTCATTTAATCGAGATAGGATCAAAAGTCTGCAAAATTTAAAATAAAAGCAGAAACTGCACACTCATGTAATCGAGATAAGATCAACAGTCTACAAAATTTAAAATAAAAGTAGAAACTCCACACTCATTTAATCGAGATAGGATCAAAAGTCTGCAAAATTTAAAATAAAAGCAGAAACTGCACACTCATGTAATCGAGATAAGATCAACAGTCTACAAAATTTAAAATAAAAGTAGAAACTCCACACTCATTTAATCGAGATAGGATCAAAAGTCTGCAAAATTTAAAATAAAAGTAAAAACTCCACACTCATTTAATCGATATAGGATCAAAAGTCTGCAAAATTTAAAATAAAAGTAGAAACTCCACACTCATGTAATCGAGTTGTGATCAAAATCTGCAAAATTTAAAATAAAAGTAGAAACTCCACACTCATTTAATCGAGATAAGATCAAAAGTCTGTAAAATTTAAAATAAAAGCAGAAACTCCACACTCATTTAATCGAGATAGGATCAACAGTCTGCATTTTTTTTTAAAAAAAGCAAAAAAACATAAACTCCACACTCATGTAATCGAAATAGGATCAAAAGTTTGCACAATTTAACATAAAAGCAGAAACTTGGCATTCATGTAACAGTCGGCATTTAGTAACTACCTAAACACCACAACTTAAACATTTGCTGACTTTAAAACCCTCCATGTCTGCAAGAGTGCCCCATGAACACTTCAGAAAAATATATAATTACCCAATTTGTTCAAATGAATGCTATCTGGTACCTAACTCCAAAACAAGACAAGAATATTCTGCGAAACCGGCTCACCACATCAAGGTCAAAAGTTACCAGTATTGATACCGTTCGTCCGCCAACACCATGGAAATAAATATCCATTTGACTCAAATTGAAAGTTGGTGACACATTATATTGCTGGTGGTGCTCATGCACAAAGGTTTTGAGTTGCATTACAAACGATTGTTCTAAAATAAGAACTGTTGTTTTTTTGGCGCGCACATCCTTCACCTTACACGTAATAAAATGGCGGTCGAATTAAACAAATGAACCCGCGCCAGACTACAAATTGAAATCGCTTCTAGGAATGAAATTAAAATGATATACAACACAAAAATAACCGTCATTCCAATATTGGATGTATTGAGGTTAAGAAATATACCTGGTGAAGCGGAGATCAACACAAAATTAGTATTATTTCAACAATTTACCACATTAAAAAATCACTTACATTTCGGTGGTGTCTGCCTTGGTGAGGAGTAACGTCACACCTTGCGCAACGAGGATGACATCATCCTTCACACATAATCACCGTTGGTGGCGCACTATCGCTTGCGTTCCGGACACAAAGCGTATTGCTTTGCAGTACGTTATCTATATTTTCTGGTCTGTAAGTTATTATTTCAGAGCATCTTCATGCGATAAATGGTTCTTGGGATATTAATGGAAAGGACATAATTATGTATACACACATACATGGTACGAATAAATCTTCAATTGTGTTTTTAAGACATCAAGAACAGTCTCATAAAATAAATATTTCAACTCCAGAGCATCTATGTACGACGTTTCATTGATGCTGGTAATAATCCTTGTATGTAAATGTATCTGTGGTAAAAAGTAAAATCATACATTACAACACATACAAGGTACTAGTAACAAAGAAACTCCAAATGTGTTATGTGCACACTGGAACAAACATGTAAACTATTTGCTTGGAATTCTTTAAACATATTCACAGGTTCTTCTATAGAAAATAATTGATTTCATCAAAATTTATAAGAACTGGTAGACTACTTTTCAACTGGTAAACGTATTGAATTCTACAATTTTTTTCCGGGATAACAATTGTTTTGTTAATGGGTGGCCGGCTGCGTGGCAGGCACCTCGCCCTCCAATCTATGGTGTATGCATATGTAAATATGCATTCCATATTAAATTATTCCGGTCCTTTTAACGTCAACTAAGTCCGATAAGTTTGCCAATGAATGGAATTTATATTTTGTACTTATGTTAACCACGGGATTGTAAATTTAATTATACAATGACTCAGCAAACCAGAATATAGCGCCCTCATACTACATGTCTATTCAAGGTATAGTGAAATACTTTGTGTGTATTTATCTTGAGATGATATATACTGAGCTCATCATTTCTCTAGGAAGAAAGCGATATTGAGAAATCTGTTGATCGTCTGAGCTGTAATTGCAATAAACGTTTTGTAATTATTGCGAACATAGTAGTTGTAATCTATGAATATCGGGTTTCACAAGTCAAGAATCAACACATCACAATTCACGTTAATCTCATTAAAATCTGATTAAAATCTGATGTGGTGTACGGGCTTTAATTATTTTGGCTATACACTTATTTTATTTTCATTTTTTATTATTTTTGTTATTAATGCCTTTTGTTTTATTATTTTACTTTGATTTTGTGTTTTTTTTTTAATTCCGCCCTACATACATCTAAGCCTCTGCCTATGTAACGAGATTTCAACGAGACCCACTATCGACGATATTAGTCAACGAATTACAGACCTCCCTCTATAACATACCTAACGACGTCACCGGGCAGAGTCAGGTCGCAAACACACTCAAATCAAATGGCAAATTATACTGACGTTAGCGACAAAACCGATCGGAAAAAAAACACGGCTTTCCGGTAAGTTTATCATTGTCAAATGCAACGAAAGTAATCTTTTATTTTTATGTTTATATTGTGGCTTGAATGGTTCCAGTTTATTTCGGTATTTTGCGTAGTTATTCCGAGAGTGACGATTTTGTTTTTATCGGTGCGACCGAACGCCGGTATCTTTTTCTAGTCGCTTGCCCTGTTGACAATGGGGCCAAAATCGTCTAGATACAGTCTTGAAGCCGTAGCTGTAAATATTCATCAAAATGTATCAACATGTTGCACATCATACATTATCTCTTTATTAAAGTAAAGATGATTTGGACTAGAATAAAATATTGTTTATTTGGAACAGATCAGGAAATAATTTTTGCTCCAATTTCTGCGTCGATGCCGTGGGCCGGTGACCGTTATACAATTTAAAATCAGTTTGCATTGTTTACTATAGCTGTTTACAGTGTTCTACTCATTTCGATTTACTTATATTTTGCTTCCATTCTAGATAATTATGCTCAGTGTTTGATTGAAGTGATGTCTGAATAAACGAACCTTTGCTGGCGAAGATGCATCAGAAAGTGTACAAATTTGTGGAAAAAAAATCAATGTAATGACAAAATTTGTGAAATGCTGTGGAATCTTTTTTGTAAATAAAAAATATACTAGTAATTTCCTATTAATGGTTTATTCAAGTGGGCAAAATATAATGTACAGAACGATTTCCCCGTAGAGTATCGCTACACTGAAAAGTAAGCAACCGACAGCCTGTATAAAAGGGGGGGGGGGCTGTGATTGGCTGTTACATTACGAGATTTGAATGGGACCTACATAGTCATAGGATCAGATCCTTGTTGGCTTTCCCAATTATCAAAACTTCAAAAAGTAAATACTAGATCAAAATAAAATAAAATAAATATACAAAAAAACTAAACTAGGATCTTATTCTAATCAGATTGGATTCACGTTTGATTAAGGATTGTGATCACAGAGAAGGCAATGACTATTTTAAACTCCATTTTTTAACTACTTTTTCATTTCAAAAATGTTAAACATAACTCAGCATTAATGTATATTTGTTCTCTTTTATTTCCCGAAATATAGAAGTGCCACTAGAGTCATAAATTGTAATACTTTAAGTTCATTCAAATAAACTGTGTTTTCCTACCAGGAATAATTGCATACAATCAAGCCGTTGTCAGTAGTTGAGTCTGAGTATCCGTGAACCCGAAAATGAAACAACATTTTCTAACTTTATACAGTGAAACGCAGATAGCCGGGGACGTATAAACGTTTTTTAATATAAACTTTTATGAAAAATGACTGTTGGATTTCAAATTAACCATTCCAGAAATAGCGTTGCTACATAATCGTGACTTCTTAATAAATTGGATGTACCTTGAAGTGGAACGACCACAGTTTTTATGTCACGTGAAGTCAGTGTTAAGCTTACATAGTGAGGCTCTGTTTGGCAAAACATGATTAAATAAAGTTAATAAAGTTATTAATGAAGCATATAATTCATAAAGGTCAGTGGAACTACCATCGTGACATCTTGTTCATCAAATTTATCTTTTTACCCGGTACGTTTATACTCATAATCATACCTCATCAGCACCATTTCATACCAAGATGTAATACTTGGTACTCTCATCTCAGTATACTGTAATGCTTTTATGCGACCATAAACACATAACCATTGTTATATGAATAAGTCGCATAATTGTAATATCTTTATCTTGTTACTTGCCACGCCTGATTCGACTGAGTAGTGCCCTCAACGTCAAGCCTTTGTAATCTGTGGACACACCAAGACCAAGCCCGATTGCGCTGATTCGCTGATCAGTGCACAAAGTAGCTTTGCTTTGCATATCACTCATTTGCATATTCACATATTTTGGATCTACAAGTTTCTGCCATCCGGTTACTTTATTCTGTTTACTAAAACGTTTTACGCTATAAATCTGAAACAGATATATGGTTATTTATATTACAACATGCATGATTAACTCTAGCTCATTAGTAACTTGTGGTGTTGATGAAATGTTCCACAAGATTGCATTTAAGAATCGAACTGTTACGTAGACTTTGACAGCGATACAATCAAAATTTGTCCACATTTGTACAACGCCCTCAAGTGGTATTACTATAATTCAGATAGACTTTTAATTTAATGTATGTACTTTCATGTTCCAGGAGTGAGCAACACAGTGTGAGTGTGAGCTACCAAGCCCCCACTCTTCATACACATATTATTATATCATACATAACTGGCCAAAAGTTTTTTTTTAGGTTGAACGGAAATACAATGTTAACAATTACCCTTGCTTAAAATACTAAAACATTCTTATTTCAATGACGATTTTAATGTTTTCACAATAGTTTATTTACAACAGTTAAAGCATTTTTTTAAATTGTAATAATGAACATAAATTAAAATGCTTGAAGTAATTATTTTGTGAATATATATTAATAATTTTGCGATTAGTCCCAACATTTGATATCCAAATGAAGACCAACTTAATCTCTAAGCAGATTCCATGTCATAAATCGCCATTTTGCATTATAGTGTTTGATGGCTATTTACATTTATTTTTATTTCCAGGGATTGGAACCCAATTATTTGTCTTTCGACAATAATTTGAAGCGGACCAACATATTTACATTTTAGAAACTGAATTACAATTACAAACATCGGTGATACCTAATATGAATTACATCGAATATAAAACTGATTACATAATACTGACATAAAACATTTTAATTTATTCAAAAAATGATTTAATCAATCATGTATTTCCAGTAGGTCTTTCAATAATACGAGTTTTTTTTATAACACACTATTTTGTTACGTCAAAGATAGTATTTAAATTATGTCGTTCTCTATCGATATATCAGATATAGCTTTCACTTGGAAATAAATGTTAATAAAAATAAACATACGACACGCAGTAATCCCACAATAAACAGTTCCCGGCAGCTGTAACTACAGACAGAACATATTGAAAAATACAACAACATTATTCAGTTTTATATTACAGTATTATAATATAAACAGATTTCACTGTCAAGTACAACACCAAACGATACACGTAAATAATGCACTATATATTTGAATTACAGCTTCGAAGCAGTCGATAAATTAAATTATTCATATCTGCATGGCATTGTCTGAGAACTGTTTGAAAAGCACCGAGTGCATGAGAACAGAATTTAACGCTTTCTAATCGTACATGTCTGACTGCATTGCTTATTTAGATTACCTTCAAAGTATGTATATAAACACACCCTACCCTATCATGTATGTACTCTCATTAACAGTTGAGAGACTTGAGGAGAAATTATATTGGCGTTCATATTATATTAAGCTGAAGGTAATATTCAAATTCCTACTACTGCAGTGCAGTACAATAACGTGAAAACAAAGCATTTGTTATTACTCCCTGTTCATGTTCATGTAATATTGTAAGAATTAACACATTCAGAATGTGTTTTGAACTTGACAAGTTGTTTGATTCATTTGTTGAAGTAGTGAATAGTACTGTTGGTATGGAATATTCACTCCAATAATTTGCGTTATTTTTAATATCATATCAATACTCGTTAATGTCCGAAAATGTGTTTCGTGCACAATGAATCATAGTTGAGTTGCCATATAAAATGAGACATTGCTCATTATTTAAACAGAGCAATACAATACATATAAATACACCAGTGGTCGATATCGTAGAGAATGTACCGTATTCATAACCAGTGGGTTCGAATCTAAACCTCAAGCACATACTCAAGTCAGCACCAATTATATTGTCAAGTTGTCCGGTAATATTCAGAAATTGTCTTCTGCCACTTTATTGTAACAATAACATCCGATATAGAGATAATAACATAAAATCTCGCAATAACAGGGTGTTCTGTGAAATGATATATCATGATAATAAAATATTTTATGCTGTTATATATATATATATAGGTTTTTGAATGGTCCCATGAAATTGATTACATAGTATTTCTTGTTATTAGTGTAATCTTAATTGTTATTGCTAGGCATTGTGTGTGCAGTTGAAAATATTATATTTTACACGGAAGTGACCATAGAGGTACTTGTCTGTCGAAAGCAAATAGGCCAAAAGGAGCATACCACAGTTATTGTTCGTATAGATCATAATATTGCTATTGATGTGCATAGTGGACGTTCATATTTTGTCGTAAATTCCACAGAGGTGTTACTGAATGTGTGAAATTGTGAGCTTTACTTTTTCAAAGGAATTTGTGAAATTTTCCATGAATAAACAACAAATTTGTTATAATTATAAATGAAAATAAAAAATATATATAATTAAAACGCGATTATTAACTAATCAAGAAAGTTCTTTTACTGAGGCTACCTTTGTGCAAACGCTGCTCTGTCTAGAAGTACTTCACACAAGACGTCTCTTCCAATGATACAAGCTATCGCTTATTTGAATATTACACGCATCAGCTATGCGAGCAGAATGCCCATTGCGTCTAATGCATTTGATGAATCGCAGCCAACATGTTCAGAAATATATTTATAGAACAAGAATCATTATGTATGTCGTTTCCTTGCCATCATTTCACCACTTCTGTCACTCAGGGGTGATGACTATAAGGCAAGTTTACTAAACTAGTGATTCGAGGCGCAGAGTTAATTAGGTACACTCAAGTCATTCTACTTATTTCACATTAACATAGTACCTTATTGTCCTAATTTATTGTAATTGTAACTTCTATGGCGGGTGCAAACTTATTACATACAATATAGTGTATGTGGTGAGACGTCACTTTACGATTAATTGCGTTCTTATGTTAGCTAAAAAACACCCCAATACAGGAACACCCCAATACAAACATTGGTATGGCGTATGCACTACCGTATTAGTCTTTCAGATGATAAATTTATATAGTTGCATGCTCAATGACCTTTTGAGAATGTCTGAATCACAGTTCAATTGTTAACACGTTTTACTTCTGTTTCTACATTAATAGCATAAGCTGTTGTTCACACCGCTATTCCATCCAACCATACTTCGTTGGCTTTCCAACAGCCGAATACGACAGCACGGCGGTTTTGTTTGGTGATATAGTGAAGTCCATAGACTAGTGCTCTTAGTGCAAACAAATTCAGGTTTTTGACTCGCTAACTAAAATGACATGCCTACAAGATGTTTATAAATGCATGATAAGTCAAGAAATGCATCTATACACCAAGTACAGATTTCTAATCACTTAGCTAGATTGTAAAATACGTTGGAAATATATTGGACATATTGATTGTTTTATCCTAATTCACATTATGCATAAAATGTCAAATCTGTAAGATTACATTTTATGAAGTAAAGATTTACAGTACTTGTTGTGTGTAATAATATATAAACATTCTAAAACCCTATTTGAAGGATTCTAGGATATTTGCTAATCTTCTCTGGCAGAAATGCCCCTCAGCTTACTAACTTCCCCAAAATCTTTCGTCTGTGTGATTAGATGTGACGAAGCAACCTGCAACAAAAGGAGTAGAAATATTGCTCAATGTCACGGGGAACTGCCAATGGCTCTATCGAATCATATTTACTGTCTCAAAAACTAATTGTATCAAATGTTACAAATACTAATGACGTTACTGATAATAATATTTCTTCTCGAACCATTCCAAATGTTAGACTTTTTTCGATTTCGGGGGGGGGGGGGTGATTAATTCCTATATGGTAAGTGCAATTGTAATTACAAATGTATTTGTATTATCAAGCAGCCACCCCCCCCCACTTTTAATGTGTTTCCCAAAACTCACGGTTTCCAATTACAGATGATTTTGATATCCTCTTTTAAGGGGCGAGGTTTGTCTGAATGAACATTAGAAATGAGTTATTTTTCCCTGTACGTTGATCTGTAAATTTGTGAATATTTTCTCAGTAAATAGTTCCCTAGAAATCTCAAGTTAAAGACAGATAACTTATTCTGTACATGTTAGTTCAACCATAACACAACCCTGCACACATTTGAAAGATCGTCCAAGCGCGTGAACATGTTTTTGTCATCAATTATGACGTCCAGTGGGACGTGTCAGTATATGTTAAGTTACGGTGAACGTCACAAAATTCACGTCAAACGTCATAATTCTATGTTTTTTTAACAATATTCGGAGAATAACAAGTCATGCGTTTATAACGCATATGATTAATATTTTAACCGATTGTTTGTAATTGTCGGCTGTAACTGAAAATCTGCGTCCACTGGCCTATTAGCATAAATTGACATGTGATCTGTAAGCATTATACCGTGAAATATTATCTCTATGTTGTTTCGACACACCGAATTGTTCATGTTATAAACAGATTCAAGCATGCTATTTACATTTTAAATCAGTGACTTCATGGTCTAGAAAATAATATTAGAAGCAGACAGTATGTAACTCGCCTATTCTTTTTATTTCTTAGCTTAAATTCATAAAATAATATTATTTTTGGAAAGTTGCCATTTTTCAATAGAATTGTGTTTGAATTCACAGTGGTCTTGTAGAGGACAAAAAAATGTCTATTTGGAGTTACTCTCAACACGTCCTGTCATTGGAAAGCCGTAGCATATCTGTAGCATCATCTAGTGTAAGATATAATGAAGCCCAGTATGAGTTTTATTTTACCGAGGCATCATATGTCAATGTCGCCATCATTAAGTATTGGTTATGTGCTAATTTGAAATGATGATGTCTTATTTTGTTGAATGTGCTACATACTTCCATGTTTGCGACAGGGATGTGTGATTATCTCCGCGATATCTCGACGTAATCCAGGCCCCACCAACTTAAGCACGTGCTAATCATGTTTTTCTTTCTCAGTTTTTCTGTTCATTCAATCACCATCCGTAGACAGAAATTGGATGTTTTTTATGTTGTTTTGTTTTTGCTGTTATCTACATACTATTAACTCTATTATCCCCATGGTAGATAGCATATTACCTGATGTACAATGTATTACACAATGTACAATGAGTGCTTATTGGTAGATTTTTCCGTAAATCTAATGATCAATCCTGAATAACGTCGCTCATTATAAACACATGCCAATCAACCTAAATATATGACCACTATGATGATTGGCCTATATAAGTTTCGACAACAAAGGCTATGCCATATACAAACATATAAAAGACACGTTTTCACTGTTAGCGTCTGACGTGTATGCGTCACACACAGTTAATGATTACGATCTGCTGTGGTGGCAATATATGTTCCATGATTTGCATATCTGTACTCAATTAAAAGTGCATATTTATTTTGAAACAACAAATGTGGTAGATTAGACGTCTTACCTAATTATGCAAATACGTGTCTTCCGTATTGTTATTGTCATTTTAAAAACAAGTTTAGGTTTAAAATAATAATTCATCATCTGCTGTTACATTAATGGGAAAATCAAGACTAACAACATAATACTCCCAGATAAAAGAGCTCGGCAAATGTAAGGACATGCAATTTATTTATATCATATTTTTTATATCACTTTTCATTCTCTAGATATTCAACTTTTCATTAATTTATGTAGTCCGTCTTCTTGATTCTTCAGCAAAGGATTATGGGTAAAGTAAGACATCATAGAATATGTTCTTAGAAATTGAGAAATTTCATCTATAACTTCAAATTGACTGAAAATTTAGAACATGGTAGCATGCACGCCAAACTTGCTTCTAAAATAGTTATAAAATATTCATTTTTATGTTTTCCTACCAAATGTTAAAATTATGTTGTACACAATTTACCGATGTGAGTAGGTTATATAGGTGATATATTACCTATTGATCACTAAAAGGGAACAAAAAAAATGTCATTTTAATTTTTTTTAACGTTTTTATCGTCACTTTATGTGTAGTTGTAACATTTTAATTTCCATTACTTTAATTATATACATGAGTAATATGCACAAGGCAAATTTGAACTAATTCGGATCAGTATTTCTCATGTTATAGATGAAATCGTTTTCTCAATTTCAGACAACAGATTCTATGATGTCATATTTTACCAATACTCCTTTGCTCAAGAACAAGATGGCTGACTACATAATACTGACGAAAATTTGAATATCTAGAGAATGAAAAGTGATATGAAAAAAACTGTAAATTGAATTCTCCTACATTTGTGGAGCTTTTCCTTGCGGCAATTATTTTGTTTGGCTTGATGTTTCCTTTAGGAACATTGAAGTCAAATAAGACATTATGTTTAAAGAACGTGGCGAGATTTCCTTCAAAGGTGAAAATCTGTTTACAAATTCCTATAAAGGAAGTACATCTGCATGGGACTTCAGTGGCTTCAATTTGAAGCTGTAGCCAGAGACAATAGCATACTTCGTCTATGAGCGGTGAAATCAGCAAGCGTAAAGCAAATAAATTTCACAAGTGCAATATTCGTAATTCATTGTACATTTCATTTCATGAACATTACAGTCAAGTGTGTGAGGTTCTATAATGAAGAAATATTGGATCCAGTTTGTATTGGCAACTTTTGTCAAAACAGTTTATAACGAGGATTCTATGGAAGGCATTCTTTAACTATGTAGCTAGTTACGTGTCCCTGTGTCCAATGAATCAGTCTATTGTACAATCTTCTGTGTACAGTCACATTATCGTCTTATTTATTAACAATATAATAAGTACACCTTATTACCACTACAGTCAATTAGATTTGTGTATTTGCAGTATATGTATGTTTTACCGCCTGAGCTGTCAGATTAATGTTTAATTATAAAGTATTATGTTATTGAAAACCATTGAGAGACAAATAATTCCATAAATGTGGTGACAGTGAACGATCGCACCAATTCGTGCGGCTTAAATGTTCTCGATAACTACAGATGATTACTCAACTTTTTCCCTTCGTTAATAATGTCATGCGAATTATGTGTAGTAGGATGGTTGAGCTTTAATTGTTTTTTTTAGAGAGTGTTTGATATAGTGAACCACTATACAAAAAACAGTGTGTGGGATAAATCATGACAATTTGTTGTATTTACTACATAGTAATGTTTCAGTTTGTGTAACAATTGATTGATTTATTTAGATGTAGCTCAGGCTTTCAACAAGGATTTATTTTATCATCTCCACTTTTTTTATATGTTTTTATATATATATAAATTAAATTAGGAAACAACTATATACACTCGTTAAGGTGTCCGTGTCTACATTTTGAATCGTTACGACTTAGAATTGACTTACATTTCAATAGCAGTGTTTATTTTTTACTTTAAAGATTACTGAATGAGCTTTCAGACTACTGTAAACTACTAGTACAGGAATTAGCATTGCCAATAGTTATGTTGTGTTTTGTCCGTAAAATACATGTTATTTTTTATAATGAAGTTGCAAATTAAATGAGCGTGATCATATGATGACTTTTATATATTTATTGTCGTCATTTGAAATTTGTGAGTAATTAGCGTTCTTATAAATACTGATTGGTATATGTTTGTTGAGTGTGTCAATACGTACGCTGACCTTGTAATGGTCATAAAAACATGTTTTATTAGGATATATGTAACCCTTTTTTACCGGGCAAAACCATACCAATTAAAAGGCTCTGATGTATATGCATTCGTAAAACCAGTTAACACAATTCTATTTTTATTTATTTATTTATTTTGCCTTTACTCTTCGACTATTACTAGTATGTTAAAATTACTACTTGGTTGTCCAACTCATTGACATGTTCCTTTGATAATATATAATTCTATTGTTAGTTTAAACATTATTAACACATTCATTTTGTCAAATATTAAGAGCGGCTGTTAAATTGTCTACGGACAATGTTGAATAATTTTCCCCTTACAAATACACTTTTATCGTAAACTAAAAATCCACTAATAAACGCCATTAGCATAAGCAATGCGCAATTTAATAATTAAATGAACTTTTTTGTAACTATCACTAAATAAACATAGTTGTTTTATATTCAAGCTTTATTTCTCTTCACTGTGCGTTTCCACCAACATACAAGCAATACCATGAGCTAAGGATTATTTCGTATCATCGAACATTTAATCTATTCAACGTGTGGTGTCATGTAAAACAGCTATGCAAGCCGTCACCACGTTTGTTTGACCCGTGATACAATTACAATATGGCGAGCCTCATCGACAGCATTTTCATCAACAATACGCATGTAATATAATCTACTTCTTTTTTGTCTAAAGAAACTTACTCATCAAGCTGACGTCTGTAATGGACGAATCCACACGGTTTAAACTCAGTTCTAATCAAGAACGACTTCTGCGGCTAATAATTATGGTGAGTTTTATTTTAACTAATTACACGTCAGTTTCTGCTTCCTATTGAATTTGCGTCGCAATACTTACAGTGCGTTGTTGAAACAACTCCACGGGACCGATTGCGAGTGTACGTGCTTTTTGGGTTTTTATATCTCATTTCATTCCAACATATCTTAATTGCAAGATCTCTAAATTCTTTCGTCTTTTAACCTTTGACCCACACATTAATATAATATGCTGTGCTATAAAACTCAAATGAATTGACCTGTGACAATATGGAGAAAAATGTCTCTTTGTTCGCTATTTTTATTTTCCTTCAATTTTTATTGTATTCGTCTTCCACAATGGCTCCAGAAATAGATCCGTGATGTATGTTAACTGTATCCATTGAGCGCGCAGACGTGTGAATAATTAATAGTCGGTAATAGGTGAATATTGATCACCTAGAACTACAAATTTAGTGAGTTGGTATATTATTGGTAACATATGTGTTAATGCTTAGGGATCGAAGCTGTCGTACATGATTTAAATAGTACTGGATGTTCCTGGGTGATGTATTAACCCTCGAAGCCTATCGCTGGTTGAGTCGTTCAATGGAATACGTTTACCCACTCTCAGTTGTGAACACTCTTTTTTTTGTGATTTGCATTAATTGGGGTCACAGACGTAGGCTCACAGGTTATCAAATGTCAGTCATATGTGATGAGGGGTGATATACATTCAATTTGAAAGATGTGAGCCGACTTTCTTTCTTAGTTGCTTTCGTAATTACATAGACGATGTTCTGGGTTTAGATTCATGCATATGTATGATATATGTAACTATTATCATACCGCATTAGTGTCACCGCATGTGTCACGGTTTGAAATGTTATAAGGAATAACATTCTCTCTAAACTACTGAATCACAGTAGACAAGATGTGAATAAACTAACACTTTGATTATAGGAGTTACTGTCTCTCGTTCTCGTTTCAAATATGTGCTTTCAGTTGAAGAAATGCCGCATATTTGACAAACGGCAACACGTTGAGCCATTTGTATAAGCAATTGAAGTCTAGTAGTTGACGAATTTAGTTTGTGACTTTGTGAGATTCGTATAAGGCTCACAGACGGCCGTTTTAATCTTTTGGCAAGCATGTGATAGGCAAGATACTATAGACATAAAATCGAAAACAATAATACCGCGATTGTACGGAACTTATTTGAATTCGACATTATGTAAACAAGAAAAACTTATTATTTCTGTACTGAACATAGTTTTAATGTCAACGCAATACAATAAATGTAGACATAACATTTGTAAAAGAAAGGAGAAATGAAACGATTAGTCGTAGTATGCCATACATTGCGTCGATTGGCAGTCTACTAATTGCCTGCTTGACCTTTGACATGCCGCTGGTCACTGCTAACTGAACATCGCTCAGTAAATGTTGCTGTCATTTCGTTGTTGATACTGATCTCCTCATACTCAGAACGTGATAAGAATAATAGTAAATAGTAACAGTATGGATACAGGTGTAAAAACTAGAGCAGCTCTTCTTATGGACGCCACAGATTTGCCGAAACCTCCTGACTGTGAAATTTCAAACGATGGAAACACGTGTCAAGATGGCGTCACACTGAGTTTACCCGAAGACGGAGAGGCGAAGGAGATGCAAGCAGTAAACCTTAACACGATTTCATTAGACGAGAAGCTGAATTTTATTATTGGTATGTTAATGCCTTTATCGACAAAGGTAAATAATATGGAACAATCGTTGCTAGAACATAACGAACGTATTCAGAAAGTAGAAGACTCTATGATAGCCACATCTTCGAAATTACGCAACATAGATGGGAATCTTATATTATCTGAGATACGAGATTTGAAGGTGAATGTGGACTCTTTGTCTAATAGGCTTAGAAGAAACAATGTGGTTATATATAATATTCCAGAAGGAATGGAGGAAAGCTCGCGTAACATGGTCGAGTTCATAATTAGTCTGCTGGTAAACGATCTTAGGATTGCTGAAGCCAAAAGTTGGGTAGTTGAACTGTGTCACCGAACTCCAGCCGGTCCTCCCAAGATAATGGGTAAAACTAGACCCATACATATTAAGTTTTTGAGACTCCAGGATAAAGTGGCAATGTTGAAGTTGGTCCCACGTAATTTAGTGTCAAAAACAATAATGTGGAAGGGTCAAAATGTCAAGATGGCGGTCTCCGATGACGTGACAGAAATAGTCCGTCGTGAAAGGAAAGTACTCCTTGCGCAAAAAAGAAACTTCAAAATGAAATTTCCTGAGAGAAAAGTTGTTGTTCCACCTCAAGTACCAGCAGTGCTATTATTTGAAAATGACGAAGGCAAGCTAACACGTCTGAGATGTGGAGATAAGCCACCATGGTGATTACATGCACGAGTATGGGTTAGTTACATATTGACTGTTACTTGTTCCTAATGAACTTTTATGTTATATTTATATGGTATTTCTCGCGGGAAAAATGTAAATTTGAAAGTAATTTCCGGATAGGAAAGTTTCTGTTTTACTGTGAGTATCATCAATGTCACTATTTGAGAATGATGAAATGAAAGTTGAAACGTCTGAACCGTGGAGAAAGGCCACCATGGTGGTTACATGTAATAAGTGTATAGGACAGCTTCATACTGACTGTTACTTATTCCCAGTGACCTTTTCATTTATCTCTTTGTGGTTAAGTGATATACAGTATATTTTGTTATTTATTTATTTTTTTTCTTTATCTTTTTTTTTTTTGGTACTTTGTGAAGGCATGCTTTTTCACCATGCACTTTGGTGCTGGTTGTACTGGTCTTTTACTTTTATTTTTGGTCTGTCTGTGTACGGTGGTGTAATTGTTTTTTTTGTTGAGTAATGGATAGTTTTTCTTTTAAGCTCCTGTCTTTGAACGTACGGGGCATTAGGAATTATTTGAAAAGAAAAAAAATATTCACTTGGTTAAAACAAAATGGTAGTGATGTTATCATGCTATAGGAATTGTACAGTACACAAGAGATTGAGCAGAGATGGGCAAATGATTGGAAGGGTAATATTGTTTATTCTCATGGAACCAGTCATGGTAGGGCGGTTGGTATTATGATCAAAAGATCATTGGATATCATGGTTCATGATACATTTAGAGACAACAATGGTAGGCTAATTTGTATGGGTGTTACAATTCAGGGTATGAATGTAATTCTTTGTAATATTTATGCACCCAATTGTCCAGTTGATAAAGTACCTTTTTTCAATCAAGTTTGTTCTAAGATTGAGGACTTTAACCCTGAGGGCGATAAAGCAGTTATTTGGCGGGGTGATTTTAACCTGTGTTTAAACCCACTTTTGGATAGACAAGGAGGAAGTCTGAGATTCAACAAGAATATTTTGAATATTGTGAATGAAAAGCTAGCAGTATTGGATTTGATTGATATATGGAGGGTTAACAATCCCAATTTAAAACGATATACTTGGCGCCAGAGATCACCAGTCATCCAAAGTCGTCTAGATTATTAGTTTATCTCAGACTTCCTACAGGATAATGTAAGATCGGTTGATATTGTGCCCTCAATTGCCTCAGATCATTCTGCACTTTTTTTATACTTAAGTAATGACTCTATGGATAAACACGGTACATCGTACTGGAAGTTTAATAATAGCTTGTGTCTCGATCAGGACTATTTCAACCAAATGAATCAGAGTATTAACACTTGGGGACAGGGTACCCTAGATTATGAGATGGGGGAAAAAAGTAATAGGTATTTTTTGGGTTTAGAAAGAACAAATAAAACAAGGTCAACAGTGAGGCGTCTGAATGTTGATGGTAGTGAAATTAGTGACCAATATAAGATAAATAAATGTATTAAAGAATTCTACTCTAAACTTTATGCTGTTAAGCCAACTGATCTCTATAGCAGTAATGCTGAGCTGTTTTTGAAAAGTGATAACATTCCCCGTTTAGATGCAGAGGCAAAAAAGAAGTGTGAGGGAGAATTAACAATGTCAGAATGTTATTCAGCACTCCAATCATTGCCTAACAATAAAACACCAGGGAACGATGGTCTCTCTGCTGATTTTTATAAGACATTTTGGCCAATAATTGGAAGGTATTTGCTTAATAGTATTAATTATTCAAATCATAAAGGTCTATTGGGGGTGTCACAAAGACAGGGTGGCATCACATTAATTGCCAAAAAAGGTAAAGATAAAACACATATTTCAAATTATCGGCCAATATCCTTAATAAATGTAGATGTTAAAATTGCATCCAAAGCTATTGCAAAGCGTATGCTTAATGTCTTGCCTTCCATAATTTATCCAGACCAATGTGCATTTGTAAAAGGCCGCTACATTGGGGATGCTATACGAACAGTTCTTGATCTTATGTTGTACTCTAAACAGAATGATATATCAGGTGTTCTAGTGTCTCTAGATTTTCACAAGGCATTTGATTCGGTCGACCATAGGTTTATTATTGAAGCCTTAAAGAGTTTTAACTTTGGTGAATCATTTATAAATTGGGTGAAAATGTTTTATAAAGATGTTACTGCTTGTGTCATGAACCATGGTATCTCAACTGGTTATTTATCTCCTTATCTATTCATTGTAGCTATTGAATTGTTAGCAATTGCAATTAGAAACAACAAGTCTATTGAAGGTTTTATTATTTTTCAGAAATGTATTAAACTGGCAATGTATGCTGATGACATTACATGTTTTATCAAACCAACATCAATTAAAGTTTTGTTTCAAATAACTAATAATTTTAAATGTTGTTCAGGTTTGAGATTAAACCAAGATAAAACAGAATTATTGTTGCTGGGTTATGGGCACAAGCCAAAGAAAAAACCTGAATTTGTTTTAAACCGGTCTAATGGTATAAAAATACTGGGCATTTATGTAACCTATGATGAAAACAAGTTCTTTGAAGAAAATTGCAAAAATAAATTAACAAAACTGAAACAAATATGTAATCTGTGGTCTCAAAGATCACTCTCAATTATTGGTAAGATTCAAATTTTGAAAACATTCGGTCTTTCAGTTTCTTTTTATAGCAACAATGATTCATACACCAAAACTAGTTATCAAAGAGATAAAACAGATTATATTTAAGTTCATTTGGAACGGGAGAGACAAAGTTAAAAGGAATACATTGATCTCCAGTATTGAAAATGGGGGTCTTAATATGATTGAAGTTGACTCTTTCATAAAGGCACAAAAAATAAAATGGGTTAAAAAATTTATCTCTGGTGGTCTTGCTGGATGGCAAACTATTATGAATAGGGCTTTAAAGGGTTTTGGGAGTAATATTATTTTTTTGTGTAACATTGAGATTAAAGAGTTGTTAAACAAGGTCCCACTTTTTTATTATGATATTTTACAAGATTGGTCAAAAATTACCCATATAATTCCTGAAACGGTACAGCAAATTGATAGCCAGATACTCTGGAATAATAAATTTTTAAAGATTGCTAACCACTCAGTGTATTTTCGGGGATTGGCAAACAAAAATAGTAATCGGATTGGGGATTTAATTGACACCAATGGAAACTTTTACAATTGGGGTTTTTGGAATACTAAAGGTATTTCTCAAGTAGAATTTTTCCAAATTCAGGGCATAATAGATGCTATTCCAAGGGAAATTCAACAAATAGAGTGTAATAAAGTAAATATAATTTTAGGCATTTTAAATGATGACAATCTAATTTTGAACCATTTTATTTTACTGTTCAAAAAGTATATTTATAGCTGTAGAAGAAATGCTACAATCCCTTCTGCAATTGCGTTTAAATCACTAGTCCGTGAAAATAGAAAAATAGAGTTGGAAATAGCCCTATATAAAGGAAAGGAACAATATCACTATCGTAAATGGGAGCTCTTAAATAATTGGTTGGCTTAATACAAGTAAATTAATTTTGTTTTTGTTTTTGTCTCACCACCGTATACCAGACAGCGTTTGTCATGTACTTTTTTTTCCCAGAGGGGATTTTGTTATCTGCTATGTTTGTTTTTTTCTGTATTACAGTCGTAGTATGCCATACATTGCGTCGATTGGCAGTCTGCTAATTGCCTGCTTCAGTCTATAAACTCAAAACACCAACGCAAAGGACTCGCAGCAAGTAACGTACTGCATTGCGCAAGGATTTGGTGCCAAAACAACCAATACATAGATTCAACCGTTATTTTTCTTTAATACTGTCGATAGCAAGAAAATTGAATGATTGAATTGAATTATTTGTTTTTATTTTTGTAATAATAAAAACCCAGATTGCACCTTGTATATACGCTTGAATAAATAGATTTTGATTACAATTAAAAAAATTTACGTTAGTTCGTAGCACCAGCTTTCGAAAAAATAAATTAACAACGTTCGTAGAACCGTGGAATAGAACACATATGAAAAAAATAAAAAAAAGAGATTACCACTAAATATTTTCTTACCTGCTGGTGTGTGAATTAGATATTTTGTTAAATACTAGTGAGTTAAATCACATAATAGTGGCGATATAAAACAGGTGATTTACGTTTCATGGTTATTTATTCGTTCAATGAATGCTGCTTTTCCGTCTACTTGAATAGATTAACGCACATGCCGTTACTACGATGGTGAGTGTACGTTGTGAAGGACAAGTTGATTGTATGACGAATCTAACTGAATATAATGAATGGATTATATAAACAGTCGATTTATTTGTTTACTGGTTTAGTGCACATATGGGACCTTGAACAGGTGAAAAGTTCAAACAAATATGTTTTCTTCCGATTTGTTTGATTATGTTGTTACTTCCTCATTTAAATACCTAATCCTTTCTTTGTTTGTTGCTCTCCACTGTCTAGGAGTTGCTATGCCAACCTCTAGGTGCAAGTGTTATTCATTTCAAAACGTGTGTCAGTTTGAAACATAAATTTCCTTTTTCCAGTTCAAATGTAATACCAGAACAAATAGTTTGTCTAACCATATCAGCCGCATAATTACTCAAACACACACATGGACATGAACCATTTCATTGAAGCGCTACCCGCTGCTCCAACTCAAATCATTTGCAAAATACATATTCGCGGATGATTTTGCACTTAGATAAAATTTTATTTCTTTTTTGTGGCTTTTTAATGAAGTCAGTATTTATTGTGGCATCTGGGGTGTAATATATCAAATGTCAGTGATTTTAGTTACATTCATGCCATTGAAAAAAATACAATGACAAAAGCAACTGATTTACTTGCCGTTTAAGCTATAGATAATCATTATTATATTTTCGTTGATATTGCTACGACTGTTAATTTAAAAATACATTATTCGTTGGTTAAAACACTGGGCGTAAATATATGCAGCGTTCTATCGCTGAACGCAACTAACGCCTAGTTACGACGCTAATATGTAATTATGGCCCGATGTCAAGCGTAGTAATGCTTGGTTGAATGATCGTACACGTTGTCAACTATATTATGAGGATTTTACCGACAACGACAACACGTAGTGGATTTATTTTGATATATTGTAACTAGGCTACAGTTTGAAATATTTGTGGTGGGAATTAATATGATATAACATGTGCTGCATGATCTAGTGTGGTTAAATAGTGATGTGTCAGGCATCAACTCCTGATATTGCATATTACTGTTGACTTTCCCGACAAGTGTTGACGTCACATCAATATATTTTCCCACAAATGTATATTTAACTATTGGAACACTCACAACGTCTACGTAATCACTGTGTTATCATTTTGAAAACCTGATGCACGTTCAAACACCTATTAAACAAATTGTTCCTGTGTCAAACCCGTCCGTGAGTATATTTCGGAGAGTGGCCTTAGCATGCTAACTTAAGGTATGGGTCACCCTCGTTTGATGTGAAACCCCAGACAAGATTTGAACTCGAGTCAACCGAACAAGCTAGCTGTGTACACAATCACTGCACTCACGTTGACCATTGTTGACCATGCTTCTCTTGTGGCTTTTTCATTAGATTGTTATTTTGACAGTAATGTTACATTGCTTTAATAATAATTTTATTAACACTTACACATTCCCTGGAGGGATTGGCAATGGTTACAAAAGTTTAAGAAGGAATAAAAAGGTTACAAAACAGAAAATGGATAAAATAAAATAAAACAAACTAAGCTAATACATTACAGAGAATAACAAGTATACAATTATGATACTACAATAGATAGAAAACAAAATGCAAAACTTAAATTGTGAAAGAAGATTGTCACTGGGGTTGCTGTCTTATTTCAAAACACTTCTTTAGATACCTTGCTACAGGGAGTGTTAGGCCGCTATGTTTAGCAAGGCTATGAATTGTGTCTTTGGTGGCAAATTTCTAAAGTTTTGGATTTTGGTTTTTGCCATCTCGAATAGGACATTTCTTTCAGGGGTAGACCGTAGCGAGGTCGTAAATCGCTGGAAAAAAAAAACTGGTGTTAACGAAAGCCAGATTTAGTGAAATGTACACTTTGTTGACACATGTTCGTAGTCTTTGTCCAATTGTTCCATCGTGAACAAACAAAACTACAAATCCGAAGATTTTAATTATTTTGCAAAAATTGACAGGCTTAAATGTTATATGTTAGAATTGTTTGATACATTCAACTCATTCGGTTTAGAGTTTAGAACTTGATATAGAACGTGGTATGCATTTACTGGCATTTTCCATGACGACATTTAGAAATTATCATAACAAATGAAAAACGTGTCTGACTGCATATTATGGCCCAGTAGGCGGTTGCAACAGGGTCCCTTGCTAAAAGCCACGTTCCTCGAGATCTCGCAATTTGCGGAAAAGGGAATGACATATGGGGTAATTAGAGGCGTTTCGAACAAAATATCCCAGCGGCTTTAAATACAGCGAACACCGCGTAGACTAACATAGGGCGTATGTGTTTGCATAGGTTTCCTAATTATTCAGTCAGCTGGTGCCGTGATACGAGTAGATAAGCCATGATACTCTCTGTATGCAAAGCGAGTATGCCGGGAACAGCTGATTGCGATTAGGGGACATATTGAATATCGATCCTCCCTCCGGGAAAATAAATAAAATTTATATATTCCGTAATTATCGAAACATGGACTGCATGTGATAACACTTCTAAGGCTGAATAACCTGGAAACATAATTGGTCGATTGCGTTTCAATTTCAAAATAGAGTTCACTCTATAACGCCACGAATGCGTCAACATTTTATTGTTCACGGAGTCGAAATGTTCTATGTAACAGACGCAGTTTAGTTTTTTGAGGGGAGTGTTTAGATTTTGGAACAGCCGCGCATTTGTGAATTTACCGTTTTTTTTTTTTTTTTGTAAAATACGACACATGCATTGGCTATGCGATAAAAAATATGAAATACGATGGACTGCGCCACGCGAGGAGTTTTGCCAGGTGAATAATCAAACCATTACGGTATCTTAAATTCAAAATGACAGAGACGAACGGGATATTAACTTTGACGACTACAAGTAATGGTGAAGGTGAGCTAACAAATTATTGTTTTTTAAACTGTCGAATCCCGCTGACAACATGTTAGTCTCTGTATTTTCGTATGGGACGGTAACTGGTGCTCTATATCCCAGTATGTAACTAATAATTCGATCACCATTCGATTGGAGTTGCCATTTATACGTCTACATATGTAGAATGCCAAATCGTACAAGTAATACTGTAAAATCTTATGTCTACCAGCCTATAAACCATTTTGTGTGCGATGACGTGTGCTGAACAGAATATATATTTAGATGCATTATAATTATGAGTGTCAACTGTAGCTTGTTTGATTTCAGAGTAACACCTGATTCATTCGTTATTTATTTTAGGATTTATTTGCGTAAATATGACCATGTCATTGTTGAAAATATAATATAACGTCAGCTCTATGACGTAAAAATATTAATTAACTCGTATTTACTTACAAAGTATATATTACGATCATTAATTTCAGATTTAAAATGATAAACACAATACATGTATTATATAAACTGATCCAATACTGTCACAGGTTAATTTAGCAATACTGTTATTATTTACATTTAGAATATGTATAAAATAAATAAATAAATTTAAATAAACAATAAACAAACTCTGAACAATGGGCAGGCCATACAATGTATTAAAACCTTTAAAACAAAATAAAATACAATTATTACTAAATTATCATTTTACAGATAACATACATTGATTTTATTATTGTCCATATAATACAACAGCGATAAATATGCGTGCAGTATCCGGTACTGTGTTGAGTGGGTGTTGAGGCCAATCATTCTATCGGGTATGTCTGGTAACACAAATCATATGAATTAAATTCTACTGCGAACACACATGCAGTCATCAAGCGTAATTTATAACTATGACACAAAAATAAATGCAGTAGTTGCACCCCACATGACAAGACCAGATGAGTAGGATTAAGTCACAGTTAGAGTTGGGTGGGTGTACATTGCTCCTCCGATAAACATGTAGCCATGCGACGTAATAAACTACGGTGAGTCAGATGTTGTGATCATATGATGAATTATTGGCCTTGGTGTCTCTCAAACCAGGGATCAGGTCATAGGCATATGTGTCACGTACTCTCTACATTGGCAGCGGCACAGGGGGGCGGCAGCCTCGAAAAAAATTGAGGGGGGCGTCGCCCATCCAAAATCAAGCTAAAACCCTTTGCGCCAGCGAAATTAGTCCCTCAAAATCCAGAAATGCGGCTGACCATCTAGTAAGGTTGCGCGCAAGGTTGGTGAGCAGATCTCGCCTACCCCATGCAAAATGTCGTGCCGCAGCCTCTGCTCTATCTCTCTCTGAATGTCTCTGTGGTTTTAATTGTGCATTGGATTCCATCTGGATAAATAAAAGAACAATACAACGTCAAACATGTCTGTGTTCTGTCTGTTTTAGTTGTGCCTCATAGACAAAGAGAGATTGTGAGTTTATACCCATGCATAAAATACTATTTACATATCCATAATTTTAAATAATTTTATCATCCCCATTTTGAAATCATACAAACTTTACAGTTTAACACTCAAGCTGCGATAGGGACTTTCCGTTTTCGACATTGTTAAATTCTTTTGTTTTAAATCAGAAAGATACAGTATTTTTACCAAGTAAAATCATATTTATGAAAGTTATTGTTCATACATGAGTTGTTGAACACACTACATAGTTTGTAATTTCATTCAGCTTCTATAGTCATAATTCAAGACAAATAAAAGACAACAATTTAGCAAATTATCTCCTTTTCTGTAATATTCTTGTGTAATCAGTAATTATGAAAATTTTGTATGGGTGCATATAATATACATTTTGTTATGAATTAATTTTAATATAAATTTCTGAAATATCTTTATATTCAAGATGTGACTCGAAAATTAAAAAATCCAACTTTTCAAATTAGTACTAAATTTGCTGAATGCATGCAATATGGGGTAATTTGGATTTATTTGATTTCCTTGATTTGTAAAACATAGGTAGTAGGGATAATTACGCTCAAGAAATATAATATAATATAATATAATATAATATAATATAATATAATATAATATAATATAATATAATATAATATAATATAATATAATATAATATAACATAATACTGAGATTACCATACCAACCAGCTGTTTCGCTTTATTGAATATGTAAATTACATGACCAAACAAACATCCATGATCACATGGGGTGTGTGAAACGCGCTGAATCACAATTGACTCACTTCATTGTTCACAAAAATAGAAATTGCGTTGTTTATTTAAAAAATCACAACAGTCAGAAAACTGAGAACACGAGTTCCAGTATTCAACATCTCTGCTACGAGGGTAGTGGTGTTATATAGGAGATTAATTTACCATGCGCATCTACGAACGACGCAAATTCTGGTCTTGGAATCAGGGTAATATTTTTGTTTTGTTTTTTCGATGTCTATAGTTTGGGAATATACATCATTATACATCTGTCACCGTAACGTCATAAGTTACAGCATGCCGTAATTTTGCGGTATTTTACGGGGTATTTTCGTCCTACCATATTAGGAAATGCAAATTCCAAATATGGAATGATTACGCGCATAAGCGCCTTCTAATAATAAAAACTAACATGGCTGGCACCAAGGTTTCACCGGACTCAACTGGCACACAAAGAAGTCTGTTCTAAACTTTTTGGGATTTCGGCATTCCCATGATGTCCTTAGATGGAAAAGATGTATAATAATAAGGTTATTACGAGAATACCTTAAAGTGCATATGTAACACGTGATTACGTCAACGTAATGAAATCGCGCGGATTTTAGTTACCAAATAAATTCTGGAAATTTTACCAGAACAGTTTTAGAATTCAGAACCCTTGATACAACCCATTAACCACGAAACTGAGTTCGGTTGACAACGTGACAGAGTAATATTTATGAGGGGCTGGGCTAATGGCCTTAAAGTAATGACAATCATGCAAGTAAATGAAATCGATATTTAATAAAAAATAAAATAAAATTCGAATAAACCCTGACTATCGATCGATCGATTCACTGTAAATTCAACTCAACACCGACAACATGAGTATAACGGTAATAACAATAACAGTTACAAATGCCTATTACGTTGCATAAATTGCGTGATCGCACATGAGAATAGTTCAATGTCAATGGTTCAACGTTACATAAAAATACTTATCAGTGAATCAGAATATTATCGTCTTGTATAAGCAACCGGTAGTCCGTAGAACGTATTCGTTGTTCTCAGTTGATCGCTGTGAAGTCTGTCACCACAAGTCAGCTCACTGCGTAGATTTCACGGTAGACGCTGGGCTCGATCGCTGTTAAACATCTGATGCGTTGTGCAGGTTGAGTTCGACGGGATAGTGTCCGGATTTGCACAAATTCAGGATGGCAATAAATACTCACAGACCGTGAAGAACAGCGCAGACGTGGACGATTTGCCGTTAAAACAATAATTCGCAGCTTCGCCACAAAGTAATCAGTGTTCACTGACCAAACGTCACGTAGACTTCGGCGAAGTTCAGGGCAGTTCAATCTGCGGCGCGTCGGAAAATAGTTGCTGTCAGTCCGACATCTTGAAAAAGGCGCTCTCTCAGACCTCATGGTCCCATCATGCATTTCAACTTCCGATTGTTTTGTCACGCAACTATGCTAATGCAAAATCTTCTAAAACTATCAAAATACATTTCAATCGTAATGCAACTCGGAAACAAGACCAAGTAAACAAATATCGAGCAAAAAATACATATTGATAAACTAAAATAATAATAAAAAGTAGTAAAATTGAATACTGCTTCACATACTTTGAAGTATCCTCGTAATAACCTTATAGTATCCACTGTTAATTAATATACATCTAGCAACGGAAGAATAGAATTTGCCGTTCTCTAAAAATTCGCATGAGAACTTCTTCCCAAACGTATCAACACTTATTTGAACGTTCGAATTTTCCCTTATATGGGGTAAATTACGTCACAAACACTGACGCGTCCCAGGTTATTGAGGTCACGTAGGAACACTTTCCTTTGTTTACATCGGTCGCAGAAGCACTACAGCGCGCCACGGAAACGGAATTTTGTCACTGAACGCAAACGTTCGCCGTCTTTTCAACCTATATTCTCTCATTATATTATTAGTACAAGCAGGAAAGATAATAGTGTTATTACGGGAATACCACAACTAGTGTACCCAGGCATCGACCTTCACTACTCGTCTCTCATATGCAGTATATATTGTTGTATATGCCTAATATGCTATGTTGCACTGTAGGTTGATTTACACGAGGTATTGCCTATGAACTTCTGTTCATGCTATTAACACTTGGCAAAAATGGGTCAAGCAACGTCGCCCAAAACCGTCTTGACAATTTCCAGGTCACTAGTCCCTCGTCGCCGCAGTTGATTGGTAGTTGATTATCGTAACCGTTATTGTCAATGAATTGCCTCCTGCGATGGACGTCTAGTCGTGTTCGGCTTCTAAATATGATTGTTACAAATCATGTTTCCAATTGCACTCTAACACATCGTATTGCCCTCTAGGCGATGTCACTCGTCTGTTGACTTGGTATCATATTCGTTCTGAAAAGGGTTTGAAGATAACCAAAAATCTCTAAATCGTCCACATTTCTAAATCTGTGGTATTGCTTTTTTTTTTTACATTTTTAATTCAATTTCCCATATTGTTATTACTGTTTGCTGTTACTATTTCACCTACACTTACTATATATAGTAGGAATTATTTAAATTCCCCCAAAGGCAATGTATAGATGTATGGGTCTCATTTACGGGCTTTTCTTTATATGCGTGGGCAATGATGGTCACAGGCCGGGTAACCCCCCCCCCCACTCCCACCATCACCACCATGATTTAACATTCCTAGATATATTTATTTACATATGTTAGTACATGTGTGTTCACAAAATGAAGAGATTATATAGTGAGAATGCTTGTGCTTCGCATTCTAGTACGCTCAACAGGTTGCTGGTTGTGTTTGCTCGAATGCAGGGAGTCAATAAATAATACATGCATAATCGCATAATCCCATGGTTAAGTTTGGGTTTTAAAATACGAACAGTGATATGCATCGAGCCTATACACAATAGTATATAATGCAGACACCCAAGGTTATTTATTGCCTAATATGAACTTTTAAGTCAAGTTCACGGCTTTCGTGTAACAATATATTTACATCATGCCTGTATATATACCAGATGCTGAAATTTATAGTGACAATCAAGGTCACAATAAACCTTTTTTATCCCATTTTAGCTCTGACAGTCGTAAGCCGCACGCACAGTCAGTCGTCTTGCTCGGCGGATACAGATTTTGACGAGGAAGCTAACATGCAAAAGTCGCCTACCGAAAAGGGCCCATCTATATCATTAACGGAAAATGTATGTATTGCACGGCTCGTATGTCATCACATCATCAAAACATTAAATTTGTAAACATCATTCATCATACACACTACCAATTTGCATCAAGGCTTACACGTTCATTTGCATGATTGACTTGCACCGCTTACATAAACTTATAACAACCATTATTGTGTAGAACACATCAATATTCCCTCAAATTAATATTATTTTCTGTCATAAGTTTGCTCGTACGCTTAAATTGAACATGTTTGATGCCTCACTGTTTCATTGAATCGCTGTAGTTAACCAATATATATCTTCATTATTTTTCACAACACAAGGAAAATTATTTATACATTTTTTCGAATCTATCCAGAACTATTTCGACTTTTTATAGACACAAAACTGAAGTCAGTGAACTATCAGTAGAATGTATGTAGGTACTTGGTTGTATTTAAAACATAAATGCGTATAAAGGAAACTGTATAACCTAGAGTTCTACAAACGTTTTGTACAATTCCAGGTAAGTCGCGGGTTTACAGTCTTTTGCAGAATAGTGGCACAATAGCAAAATTTGCCGTCAAGTGATTCATGCTTAGTAAAGATAGAATACCTGAATCACAGTTAATTAACATTAAGAGCAGTCTCGAAATTGAATTGTCTTCACTTGACCCAATTCGACGTAAAAATGTTTATATGTTTATTACAGTTGTTAATCTTTAGAAGTATAATAAAAATATAATAATAACAACAGAATTAATACGACCATGGTTACTTCACCATACCCAAAGTACTATGATTGTTTTGCAGTGTTATAATCATCGTGTTTCACTATTACCACATATTTCACGTGTTTAATTACAGTTATTTATAAACAGCGTCACTAGATCAGACATGCATATGAAAAGAAACTTATTTGTTGGATTTTTTGTATCCTGTATATTACTTACACTGATTATGATTAAAGTTTACAATTACAAAGGTAAGTCTTTGATTAATGTATGTCACCTATGTCCACCACTATTATGTAGCAATGACAGCAACAACACGCCATTATACGACGCGTTGCTTTGAGACTCGGTGCTATTGCCAGCGTATTCATTATTGCAGAGACAAACAGTTTAATAAACGCACAAAAATGAAAACATAAATAAAGGAAGATAACGCCATATAAACAAGTCTTATGTCAACTTTTGGTTTACAGGAATGACTATTTTAGCTGCGACTAAACATGAACCATACGTAGAGGCACTGGGTTTATTTCATCAAAGTAACAAATTCTCAACTCTGAAACACAACGTTAATGTAAGTAAAGCATTGTTATTTTTGTAGTATTGGTGAATGCGTTTAACCTAGTTAGTTTCCATAGATAATGAGCGATATAGTGATTATTCGTGGCAAAAGGCATATTTATGTGAACTATAATACAGTCATAGAAGTATTCATAACAGTCGGCAAATACTACATTGTTGTGTGCGCAGTTCTGGAGAGACCTATGAAATTTAATGTTGTTACGTTGTCCGCATAATACGGACGGTCTAGATTTTGATTGCATTGTTATTAGTGTGTGAGTGGGTGTATAGTGTAGTGTAGTGTAGTGTAGTGTAGTGTAGTGTAGTGTAGTGTAGTGTAGCGTAGTGTAGTGTAGTGTTGTGTTGTGTAGTGTAGTATAGTGTAGTGTAGGGTAGTGGCGCTGAATGTTGGTGTGGCCATGTTGTTTTGAGCGTTTTTGTATTTATTCCTAATAGGAAGCCGCATGGTCGCCTTACGAATTTCGAACATTGCATCAGCATATAATGGATGGAGTACATGAGAAGTTGACAGAGTTGAACCTAAATCTGACGTCAGAAATCGCTATCATTAAGGACAAGCTTAAGGCTTTAGAGGAGAAATTGGACCATTTCGAAGCGAAAACAAAGTTAGAAGCAGAAGCCATTGAACGCGGTATTGTGATTCGAAATCTCCCAGCAGTTCCACATGAACACACCTTTCAAAAAGTATATGAATTATTCAGAGAGGGACTCGGTGTCAGTGCCAAAGTGGACAAAGCTCATCGACGAATGTCTCCAAGTGAAGACCCTTCACTTATCGTTGTACTAGAAACAGTAGAGGACCAAGCTGCGGTTTTAAATGCTCGACAAAATCTCGGGAAATCGGCGTCATTCCATGATGTAAAGATTGAACCATATACTTCACACGATGCTCGTATCACTATGGAGAACATGAGAACATTGATCCGGGCTATAGGCAAAGATGGCGAAATTGTCTTCAGGAATGGTATGCTGGTTACGAGCACGTGATTCATCCCTTCCGAACACTAGACTTGTGTGTTAATGCTACCATCTTTCGATTGAAAAAATATGTATGCATTTTCACTCTATTTTGGGGGATACTTTGTGTTTAGAAAGTGACGGTGTCATTAATATCCGATAATGGACGTTAAGTCGACGTTGGCGTACTATATTTCGGAAATTGAAAGACACACAGAACATATTTAATAATCATGGTCCAGTTGACATTTGTGTACATCGGTACAAACACAATGTTCGTCAAATAAATAATTCAAAATGCCTGGTTAAGCAATAAACAATCGAACTACCGATAGCCAGGTTGTCAATATTCCCCTCCAGTGTCGTTTTATAACTCATCAATGCAATATGGGTCGGGGTAATACACTCATGCACAATATGTATCGCCAGTGTATTCTAAAACGTTATGAATATGCAAATGTAAAATATGCATAAAATACGAAACTATAAGTGTTGGTAGTGTGTTGGTAGTGTGTTGGCATATTATAATGCATATTCAAAAAGTACACTTTCATTTTTGGACCAGAAATGTTGTCACCGTTTTTCCCCTGCTCTCAGTATACACTACACAGCGTTAGCAAACAATTCTGGGTTCAATTATTCAATGTATCAGAGCCCAGCAAACCAATTCAATAAGCAGAATCAATTTATTTCCCTGATTTTAGGTTGAATATTCCCCGCTTCACATGATTTCATACGAAAATTATAGGTAGTGTTTTTTTTTCAATAATGACGACACTTAGCGTGCCTTGTTTCAAATATCCACCATAAATATTGTGGGATTGTATTTGAATCAAATGCGTAGAAATCTAAACATCTTGTGGTGGAGCAAATGAGTAAAAAATATAGGTAAATATTAACTAAATTATCATTTCCGGTTGCCGTTCCTAATTTAAAAAGACTGCTTTTTTTGTTTGTTTCTGTTGTATATTTTGTCTTGTGTCGTTTTCATCACCCTGTTTCATGTCTTAAATTATTATCTATGTATATAACATATGGTAATATACCATTCGTTGGCGCTATTTTGTTTATTAAACAGTGGTAAATTTACGTATGTTCTGATAAACTCTTAATTACACTGTTAACATATTTTGACTTAAATTCAACAATATTTATTTATTCAGTTATTGTGGATTTACCCGTTTAATTGTCTGCAATTACGGGTAACACATTTAACACACAATCTTTATCATAAAATGTTTAAAGGGCGTGGTCGTCGCTTTGCGCATGTGCGAAATTTGTGTTGATAAACGTTGATTTTTCCCACAATCCAATGCGCTTTTCTAATGGAATCAAGAGTCCCAGTTCTGCCCTGGGCGCCACATGCACTAATAACCGTAAGTTAAATCTTGGTAACGTCTCATCCTCGTTATCCTTGTTATCCTTCTTTATATGAGACCCATATCTCGCGTATGCATAGAGCGAGACCACCGCCCTTTATGATCACGAAATTTCAGCACAATTTTGCGCAATAAGTGTATGCCAAAATAAAATTAATATTCATGGCCTTGATCCACATAACAAGATATTTTTCTATAAATTTGACAAAATGTATTGTGCTTGTACGTGAATATTTGCAATTATACATTGCAAAAAATACAATAAATTCGGTGTTCTCCAGTGCGTATATTATATTTGTGAGTTTTGATGCGAAGTTGTAACAGAGTAAGCAGATATTGTGTCATATGTTTTGTAGCTTATATTAAACGCAGTACGCTTTCTATCTGCTACTATTACTTTTATTACTATTACCTTGACTTAAAGTAGCGACACATTTATTTATTAATTGATGAAATGCACTATAAACTTCTATCTGATAAAGTCAACGTAACCGAGAATATCATGTAAGTTGGTTAAAATGTAGATTTTCTGTAGGGAAGCAAGGCAGCCTCAGTAGTGTTTTCCAGAATCAACAACACAGGTTTAATCTGTGTGCCTATAAGTTTCAAAGATTAACTCAAGACAAAGCAATGTTAGGATGTGTTATCAGTAGCTGTCTGAAACACAATGAGTGTTTCCAAACATTTGAGTGGTTTGTCTCCACCCCTTTTTATTTCACAGATTAGTTATTTGCATATAAATGTGTCAGACACAAGGTTACACAGCCACTGAAAAAAATCATTGATTTTGGTGTTTTCGTCTGCCGATTTTATCGAATTATAGCTATCCCATTCCTTTATTTTTTGGTTTCCATATGGATGCCCCTACACATGTTAAAACAGATCTTGATGGGAAAACAAATCGCTTGTGCAGATAAACAAGTTTGAAAATCTTTGCTGTTACTTCATGGACGTTTTCTAGGAGTTTATGTTTTTTTTTCAAAATACAAGGTACTTTTCAAAATGCGTTGCTTGAATAAAACTGACCAGACACATTCAATTTACCAGACTATTGAACAACTAGGAAAAGTGAAAAACAAACTTCTTATCACCAGCATAAATGCGTAATTATTTTTTTTTTACAAAAAAAGTAATTTTTCACTTTTGATTAAGTAACGCACGGTAGAATGCAGATGGAACATGGAAAACACACCTTTGAAAAGCTTGAAGTCTGACGATTCTAAAAATATATACTTTCCTGGGTCTATTTGTAATCATTTGCTCACAATTAGATGATGAAAACAAGTATGCAAATAATAGTCCCGCTACCTTAATATATGTAGCTGGGAAGGTCAAGTTTTTTTGTGTATTTTGATGATTGTAATTTCAATATGAAAATTCAACAAAAACGTGGCGTGAACTGAAAATTATGTCGCAGAATGATCGAAGCGTGGATCAACATGTTAGGATTTTGATTAAAATACACAAACAATGAAAAACAAAGACGTGATTCCTTGTTGAAAACATTACCGTAATCATCCTATTTCAATTCAAGCAAAATGTGAATCTCAATACAAGTGAAATTTCAAATACGAAATCGTGATCTAAACAAATGGAAATCTAACAGACTTTATAACAAATACAATCTGTGTTTTTTACTTTTTATATTTACATATTTGTATGTGCTATGTATACCTAGACATAATCATGTTTACATAGACATGATTGCAACATGTTGACCTGGTTTGCCAAGAGTGCGCCATCTACGGTATAAGTAAATAACGCGATTCCATTATTGAGACTCGTTCTTATTGGTCAACCTATACCACGTTGTATATCACACTGACGCCAATCAGTGCGTGTGAGTAATACATGAACAGATGGCTACAATTGTTGAAAGTGACAATCATACAACTGTCAACACTGTCCTTTATTTGTCATTACCAGGGCACGGACGAGTATGATCATCACGAGAATGCTTATGCTATGCTGGTTACCTAATTATTTTCGGAAACCTATTGATATTTGTTGCTCGTCTGGTAGCCTGTTAATCTCGTGAACACCGCCTGAAGGTACACATTCCGACGCATCTCATTATTACAATATCAACCGTTTAGCTTAGCTCGGATGCAATTAGGCTTTTCAACATGGTTTCCCCGACTGTGTAACAAAACGTTCTTATGTATTGTCTGAACGTATCTACCTCATTGAATAAAAGAATCAGAACAATTAGAACGTTATCGGCGTCACATAATTAAAAACACAATTAATTACATTAACGACTCAAAATGTGCTGAACCATGCTGAATTTCGAATTTTATCTGACGCCATCTAAACTAAAAAGTGCCATTTCGTAATCAAGGAGCTACGAACGCTACGCCTCGCCACGAATGGACAAGATATGTCGGGCATAAGAAATCATGTAGTTTAGTGGCGGTCTTTTGGTGTAGTCAAAATATACACCATATTACGTTGAAGGAAGGAAATGAAGCCATTCGCCGTTCATTTGGACACATAATTGTCAATCAGAAAGAATTTATTATGAAAACACAACGAGTAAGTAATTTTGTACGAATTGGACACATTTTATTGGGTCTGTATGTGAATAATTGCAATTATACAACTGAATGAATTACAATAATTTGATGTGTTTTTATAACAATCGAGATATCTCATATTGACGTATATAACTACGTAATACGTGTATTTTAAATTACAAGGTGTGACTGTGGTCGGTGAAACGAATGTTTATTATTTCAAAATAGTCATGCCCCTTAACACTGGTAAATTTTAGAGTATAGGCAGAATACCAAAACACAGGTGAACCCACAGTTTTTCACATAAAAAGCATACAATTCCAATGACAGAAATTCGAACAAAAACTAACCATTAGTCACCGGAAGGCATATTTTCAAAGCTATTGTGGTTTTAAGTTAGCTACCAGGTACAGTTTGATAATTAAATATTATTTGATTTGTTTAAATCCGCCTTCGTATATTACCAACTTGTTAGTTCATTTCCCACATTCTATTTTAAACTATCTTATGCCAGACTTTTTTATTCCATGTTTCGCGAGTTCTTATAAGGCATTTTTTTTGAGAAGCGCGGAAAAAAATAAATTCAATTCTTTTTTTCCATTAGATTTGTGTGATTCTTAAAAAAATGTAAGTGAGATCATTGATCGGAGAGAAGAAATGAAATAAAATGTTATTCCATGTATACTTCGGTACTTTGATCATGATACTCCCACGAAAATGCAACTTAGATTTGTTATGCGGCGGGCGGTAAAAAAATGAAGATAAAAATAATATTTTTTTAGCAGTTTTTTGCGCTTACAAGTCGGCGGGCGCGAGAAATTACGCTGAATTATATTTTTATTTCATTTTCGCGAAACAATGGATAATAAAAGTCTGGCCATATTTGGGGCAGTGTATTGCAGAGTTTCGGAAGCGCATCTGCTTACAGTAACGAGGCGCATTTGCGAATTCGAATTTAGTATTTCACTATGTTCGTGTAATCGATTGCAATACATATAGTTTGGAATCGGGGAAAACTTATATATATATTAGTGAAACTTTGTTTCTTTGTGTATTATGTATTCGAAATTATCGTGTGAAATTATTATTGTGAAAGGCGTTATTTACCAATTGTTTTGTTACGTGAACTAGTTGACGGTATGTTGTTGTCTGTATTTGTTTTCTAGAGCTCGTTTACGCATTACTCAATTGTATAATCCGCTCTACACAAAATATTACCAAATACATGTCCGCATGGGAAATTAATAACATAAATCAACAAACAATTATCGGTCCCAAACTTGACGTAGTTCTGCGAATACTATGTTTCGGATCGGATAATATGCCGGGTGAATATTCGGAATACTACTAACTTAATTATAAATTATCATGGCAGGCTAATGAGAAAATATACATGATTTAATAAACGTGTTCTTATTAGGAAAAAATACGCCTGCGTAATTGACCCGGTAACCGAGAGGATGGTGATTTCATAGTAATAGTGATTTCACAACAGCGTTTTTGTACACACCGTAAATATGACAGCCACATAAGAATATGTGCAATGGTGCTGATAGGCAGTTCTTGTGTAATTATACACCCATGTACACTTGTTTTAACCAATCAGCACATTTCGAGTCTGCCACATTATATATCAACCAAAAGTGTCTGAAAAAATCGACACATTGGGAATCCACATGTAACCATGAACCAATGACCCTAATTTACTTACAACCCTCTTACCAATGATCGCATTCATGTCGGCTAAATTTTTTGCATACATACTTTCCTATTACGTAGACGTGAACAAAACATAAAACAAAACGACATTGGGTCAATGAAAGCAATTATTCAAACCAGATTGTATCTTTTAGCTGAACGTGAATGAATAATATTTATAAAAATAAAAAAGAATTTCAGTAATATTTTTAAACATGTAATAATACAACAGTTTTTGTAAGATATTACGCTTTATGATTTGGTAAAAGCGCGCCATCTACGGTACCATTCAAATAAACAGCTTGTGGCAATTGCTTGATATTCCGGTGTCTACTGAATAAGAAATCATGACGCTGTAGTTAAATTAACCTGAGGTAGTACAACATCCAATGAAATACTTGGTGTTTACAGTTTGTTTTTTTACAATGTTACACTTAATTTTTACTGTCGGTGAAGGACGACCAGTCTTTTTATGAAGGGTATGTGCCGCATAGTAAGTGCAATGTGTATATTTTTTTCTAGATATATGTTATAGCGGTTTGAATTCAATATATATGAATAATTTTGCAAAATTTTATACTAAACATACCCGTACAAACGTGCTATTATCGTTGCTCATTTCCGTCTTCGTACTCACAACATTGTTTATTTCTAAATCAACAACTACCACAATGAGAATGTCAGCGCATGTTTTACAGAGTGGGATTTGAAGTTTATCATGCAGCAAATGTCAAATGACTTAGTGCAGGTTATTTATCATAAATTGAACAGTAAGAAAATAATTTTATGAATTTCACGGCCCAGACACAAATGTGTAAATATGGGATAAAAAATAGATGTCTGAAGCGATGCGTATATACAAACAAAGCGTAATAATGATTGTTGAAGTGAAGGATAGTTTGAACAAATTTAATTTAATGAAGTACAATCGTAAATGAATGGGTATTTAGCATACTTAAAACGTACAGTTTTCAGCAGTGTTTCACAGTCCTTAGCCACGGTTGCAACATGTGAAGGCTCCTTAACCCACAACCAATATATCGCAAAAACACGCCCAGTTATTAGAATAATGTTTTCCATTGTATCGCTACAGGATTACGACTTTTGAACCGAGTGTCTAGTTTGCCAGCCATTCATTGCATCATATGTTCAAGGTCATTGCAACTTGTATTCACTGTCTGTGTCGCAGCTCTTCCATTTAAACAATGTTATTGAATTTTACTATTACTTTCATTTCATCTTTCATTCAGTTGTTTATATAATTGGTTTATGTATGTGTTTATTTGTTGCTGAACTGTTCAATAACTCTATTTCCTGAAACAATCGTATCATAATCTGGACACATAAAGTAGACTTGACAGCTGTCAGGAATGTTATCCAATCAATTAAGGTCAAATTTGGATGAACTCATAGTTGCACATATTATGTACATAGTTAGTAGGATGACGCAATATTCCTGAACTTGAACTTGAAGGAGTAATTCGTTTTGCAGGTGTTGTGTACACACTTAATTACCCAGCAACTGTGATGTAGTGTTCATCAAATGTTTATATGTGGTTTATCCAATGACAATCCCTGCCAATCCATTACAACAACTGGATAAATTGTTAATATCAGACTTTCAATCTTCATTCCACGTGCTCATATACTCCACGAACTGATTTTCCAACTCAGTAAATAGTATGGTTGCGACCACGAGATTTTTCCCCTTCTTTAAACAAACTCATCACGAGAGAGATTTAGATGTTTGTCCCAAGGAATTTGAAGGTCCAGGCGAAGAGGTCGTCTTTCTCATCGGTAACACCAGTGTCTTCTTCTGGAAAAAAAACAAGCTAAATTACAAAAAAACATTCTCAATACATTTATATAGATGGGAGAATATTTTTCAGGAACGACAAAAAACTGTGCGTTGTTGAGTAGTCTATGTATTAGTTATCATTTTTGACCACTCTAACACATAAAGTGTCATTACTCGTCTGTGTAACTCGTTCGCCTTTTTAGCAACTGCTACATCTATCAATGTTATTTATATATTAGCGACATTACTCCAATCGGTTAGCGACAATACATCAATGCCAGCTATCACAGAAATCAGAAAACTCCTCATATTATTGAATGTGGCGACAACTAATAATACAGAATCGCTTACAAATCGCCTGGTTGCAGCTGAAGATATCGATGCCGTAGAATCATTTCTAATAGTGGCGACACTCTCACTCGCCCGGCTACTGAAGCTGGTTAACGAACTCGCCCTGAAATTATTTGGACTCGTTTTATTATTTTCACTTGTCTTATCTGACCAGGCTTTCGGTGACGAGTCTTGCACAGCCTTGTGGTTGTGTCCAAATTTGTTTCTGTAAAATATTTGCACCTGAAAAGAGACCAGGAATCAATTGGAAAACCTGAAGTGTAATTGCGCCTAAGCCGATTCACAGTCAGTAGTTCCAAGGGATAGACAAGGTAGGATATCAAATACAGAACGACTTCATCCATTGGTGGTCGTATACCCAATGGGGTATGTGGCCACAAACACTAGTCGACATTAATTCACTATTGAGTTCGACTGGGCTGAACCTACGAAACTGTCTGAAGCTCGGCAAGTGAGTGTATTTAGTCAGGCTCGCATGACGACAGACTATTGCCATTAATTCCCTGCTAAATGACATATAACACTTCATATGAACCATGGTTCTTGTGAACAAATGGAACATGTACATTTCGCATATGTACTAGTAATTCGCATAAATTTCAAGTGACATTCACGTCAAAAATTGGATATGCTACTTCATTATCAGAACAATTATTATAATAAGTACAAGAGAGGGGGAGTTAGTATATTGCTGCTCATGTTAGGTTAAAATGGTCAACTAAAAAAAAACGAAATTATTTATTCGATATACGTAGCGTTATTTCAGGGAGGAATAAGATCATAGGAATTGTACTTAAATAGTATTCAGGAGGAAAAGAACTCACCTGCACATCAAGCACCCCATATAAAATAAATATAAGTATTCCCTGTAGAAATAATATAAATATAGTTCAATATTCATTGTTATGCGAGAAACATCGACGTTTGTAAATATATTATCTATCGCCCAGGAACTGAGAATGTAGGTAGCATATACAACAGATAATTTCCGTAACTTAACGGTTCCATATCATCCGGAATCTCATACGACGATTCTTTGCATGCCAAGTAAACATTACAGGACAGAGGCATCAGTAACGGCGTTACACATTAGGTACATGTGAATCCCGGAACTAATTTACAAGCATGATATGCCACTTTCAAACAATTATTTTCTGAATATTAAACTGTGTGTACACTTTGTTTTTCCAGGTCTCATGAACTCACAATCTCCAGATTTGTCTGGAAAACCAACCGCTGAATAACAGCAATCGCCACGTTAGACAAAGCATGGGTTAACATCAACAGCGGCGGAATAAACAAGCCATGCGTTGTAATAATCACAATGCTACAGAATATACTTACCTGCAGTATATTACAAATAGCATAGACTGTGTATGTAGGTTCAGTATTCTTTTCAATTGCAAAAGACTTTAAGAACCATGTAATCATTAAACAAGGCAGAGTAATAATAGTGGCTCGGATTGCTGGCCTGTAAAAACAATTTACAATTTACTTAATATATATATTAATATTAACAGCTTCCCGGCGTTTTACGTATTTAACCACGCCACAGTTTATTGTATTAATGGTACTTAGTTTGAAATATTACGCTGCTTGCCATCAAAAATAACAAATATTGAATGAAAAAATATGACTTACTTCAACTTATTCATATCCACCATCCCTTTATGGCGATTCTTCTTTATTGTTAAAAATCCATGTATTACAAAGCACAAAACTACTACATTTACCTGCATGAAAACAACAACAAATGGTATCAGTGTTATGCTGTGACGACCACACAATGTTAACCCTACTTCAGCATGGTATCAGTGTTATGCTGTGACGACCACACAATGTTAGCCCTACTCCAGCATGGTATCAGTGTTATGCTGTGATGACCACACAATGTTAGCCCTATTCCAGCATGGTATCAGTGTTATGCTGTGACGACCACACAATGTTAACCCTACTTTAGCATGGTATCAGTGTTATGCTGTGACGACCACACAATGTTAGCCCTACTCCAGCATGGTATCAGTGTTATGCTGTGATGACCACACAATGTTAGCCCTACTCCAGCATGGTATCAGTGTTATGCTGTGATGACCACACAATGTTAGCCCTACTCCAGCATGGTATCAGTGTTATGCTGTGATGACCACACAATGTTAGCCCTACTCCAGCATGGTATCAGTGTTATGCTGTGATGGCACACAATGTTAGCCCTATTCCAGCATGGTATCAGTGTTATGCTGTGACGACCACACAATGTTAGCCCTACTCCAGCATGGTATCAGTGTTATGCTGTGATGACCACACAATGTTAGCCCTACTCCAGCATGGTATCAGTGTTATGCTGTGATGACCACACAATGTTAGCCCTATTCCAGCATGGTATCAGTGTTATGCTGTGACGACCACACAATGTTAGCCCTATTCCAGCATGGTATCAGTGTTATGCTGTGACGACCACACAATGTTAGCCCTATTCCAGCATGGTATCAGTGTTATGCTGTGACGACCACACAATGTTAACCCTACTTCAGCATGGTATCAGTGTTATGCTGTGACGACCACACAATGTTAGCCCTACTCCAGCATGGTATCAGTGTTATGCTGTGATGACCACACAATGTTAGCCCTATTCCAGCATGGTATCAGTGTTATGCTGTGACGACCACACAATGTTAGCCCTATTCCAGCATGGTATCAGTGTTATGCTGTGATGACCACACAATGTTAGCCCTATTCCAGCATGGTATCAGTGTTATGCTGTGACGACCACACAATGTTAGCCCTATTCCAGCATGGTATCAGTGTTATGCTGTGACGACCACACAATGTTAGCCCTACTCCAGCATGGTATCAGTGTTATGCTGTGATGACCACACAATGTTAGCCCTATTCCAGCATGGTATCAGTGTTATGCTGTGATGACCACACAATGTTAGCCCTATTCCAGCATGGTATCAGTGTTATGCTGTGACGACCACACAATGTTAGCCCTACTCCAGCATGGTATCAGTGTGATGCTGTGATGACCACCCAATGTTAGCCCTACTCCAGCATGGTATCAGTGTTATGCTGCGACGACCACACAATGTTAGCCCTACTCCAGCATGGTATCAGTGTTATGCTGTGACGACCACACAATGTTAGCCCTACTCCAGCATGGTATCAGTGTTATGCTGTGACGACCACACAATGTTAGCCCTACTCCAGCATGGTATCAGTGTTATGCTGTGATGATCACACAATGTTAGCCCTACTCCAGCATGGTATCAGTGTTATGCTGTGACGACCACACAATGTTAGCCCTACTCCAGCATGGTATCAGTGTTATGCTGTGACGACCACACAATGTTAGCCCTACTCCAGCATGGTATCAGTGTTATGCTGTGACGACCACACAATGTTAGCCCTACTCCAGCATGATATCAGTGTTATGCTGTGATGACCACACAATGTTAGCCCTATTCCAGCATGGTATCAGTGTTGTGCTATGACGACCACACAATGTTAGCCCTACTCCAGCATAGTATCAGTGTTATGCTGTGATGACCACACAATGTTAGCCCTACTCCAGCATAGTATCAGTGTTATGCTGTGATGACCACACAATGTTAGCCCTACTCCAGCATGGTATCAGTGTTATGCTGTGACGACCACACAATGTTAGCCCTACTGCAGCTCTACCCGTAATTGTTCCAGAATTGCGGCCCTCGGCGATTTTCACCTGTAATTCCTCGGTTTCGTGAGTTTTCTATTACTCAGTCATACTTTATACATGGACACGTAGTCAAAGCAATCTGAGGGATAAATCTGTGATTATCCGTAGCTTAACTATACTGAATTATCAGTTTGTATATAATCTACAAGAGCTTAATCGGAATAAGAGTTACTATAAATAGCCAATTATTATTACATCAATCACATATTTTACTGACTCAAGGATTATTGTACTTACTATAATGCGGAGAAAACTGTGTATTAAAAGGGTTATGTACGGATGAATGTCGTTCGAAGTTGTTAATCATCAAACAAATATTTTTTGTCGAAATGATCTATGACAAATATAACAGTTTTGATATGCTCCCTTCTTCTATAACTCCATTCCTCCCACTCCCCCTCTCTTCCCTCATTCTACCTTCTAGAGGAAGTTTTCACATAAGATGCACCTTTGGTTTGTATATCACTTACTTTGTTATTAACGACTATTACATCTATATTACTAGCATTACAATGTTTATTTTGTACTCACAATAATTACAAAAACTGTTGGCCCAATAAATCCGTAGACAGCTGGATCATTTATACTCAACCAGCAACTGGTAATAAAAAACGTTACGTACACAGTTAGCGTAAAAGTCCTTCCTTGTCGGGTTTATGAATATAGGCATATTACTAGTGTTATATGTGCACATCAAACACGAATATTGTTTTATTATCAGGCAAGGCGATTTAATTGTATAATTTATATTGTATATATTGTATATATAGTATATTGTCAGGGTCAGGGTTGAATACAGTTGGTTTGTCACGTGAGTTCCGATTATCACGTGAGTCTGTCATTATTTTTATTGTGTGTTATCTAATAAACATGCGACAAATTTCACTTCCGAAATAAATGTCTTCTCTGCCTCATGTTTACTATGGTGCAATGCGCGAAACAGAATAAAAAAAGTTCATAACTAGAATACTAGAAATTACGCAATATGCCCTTAGAGGAATAAGTCGAAAAACGTGTAGCAACATGACTTACTAATAACTGTTCCCATAATTTTTGTGTTTCAGTCCGGCAGCCCCTGCTACTACCAGTAAGGGTGTAACCCAGCCGAGTAGGCAGTAGTGGAAAACAGATGCAGATGCCGACGAAATGTGAACGATCTTCAACTCCAGTAGTACCGCCTGAGCCAACATCCAAAAGAAAACCGATAGATACAAATAATGTAATATAACGCCGACCATCCGACATATCATCTAGGATATAAATAATACAACATTGGAGTTAATTGGAGAATGTAGATGTTTTTCATTGTAATTGTTTTCATTATGAGTTGTGATATACCGTACACAACAAACGCACATTTTGCTTTTGGCAGCTCATACAAAGTTATCTCGATAAAATAGTACTAACTACCCAAACATGCTGTAATAGTACATACAAGTAATTCAGTTTTAGCCAATACAAATGTTTTTGTTTGTACGATAAATAATTATCTATTGTGTAAATCATAATTCAATAAAATCACTGGTCGACACTGAGGGATACAGAAACAGCATGCTAACAATACACTTGAGAAAACAAAGCTAGAATTAAATACCAGCAAATGTCCATGTTGATTGTATGGCTGACAATAGATCATACTACTTACCATATCGACTGTTGCATTTATTCCCGATAGGAATGTTATATCGCTGACCATCATTGTGAATAAAAAACATTTGACAACTAAGGCCCAATCAAACTCAAAACTCCTAGAAGTAAAAAATGTCAACAATTAGAAAACACGACAACCAGACACACAACTTCAAACATATATGATTGAGTATAAAGCTGCATAACAAATACAATTATTAATATGATACTATTGTATGAAATAAAAATGTGACGCGAGACTAAATTTATCAGTTAGTTTATACGCTGGTATATAAATGAATTACCTATTTACGAAGAGTAACATTACAAACGTTGCAAGTAGAAAGAACATAGCGACGACAACCCCAGCAACTAGTATGGAATTGAGAGGCACTTTTACTGTAGAGCCATCCTGCAGAGGAGAAAAGATACAAAGATGAATTCAGTGGAGAAATTAACTAGCACAATTAATCTTATGAACAATTGATCTACTTCGACCTAGTGATTGTAACAATTCTTTATAATGAATTAGACTAAACCAAATGAAGTGGTTCACCAAGGCAAGTGTTTTTTTTTTCTAATATGTTTGAAAAATAATAAATCTGAAATTATCTCATTGTCTCAATAACGATATTGAATTGATTGGAATTGCGACTTTGCACACGCACCTCTATAGTCATTAACAAGGCAAAGTGTGTTGCATGAAAGCAATTGCATGATGTGACGTCACTGGCAGTGGACACCGTCTCGCACTCATCTGTACTCCAAATGCTGCAGTATGGACAATTAATTAGAATGAATGAATGAACAGAGCTATCGGTACGGACAGCTGCGAACGATACAAACATAGTGAACGCGTTTGTGATGTTCATCACTAGAGGGCAGTTTTACTTGTTATTTTGTCGCTATTGTCAGCGCTTGCCGTCATCACAATTTTTCTGGTATACACTACACTTTCTAGCGACGAGCTATTTAAATGGAGAAGTGAATCGAACTCTTTACCGTGTGTTATATTGAATTACCTTGTTGTGAGGGCATAGTTCATCAAGGCACAAACCGGATTGGTTGCTGACTGTAGATGTGAATATTGTAGCAGAATAGGTTGTTCTAATGGCTGTACTTGACTCGGGTACATGACCACTGATAATATGTCACTATTCAGTTGACCTTCAGAACTGGCCAGTCTAGGAGAGATAAAGCAATAATTTAACCATGATGTATTACTGTGATTACGAAATAGTAGACATTTGACGTCACCGATTCGTAATTTCCGGCTATTGAGATACTGCTTGATCAGTGGGTGATGTGTTCAGACTGAACACGCAGTAATTATTCCGTGGCTCAGTTGCTGTGGACAAAATACCACATAAATCACTATTGGCGCCCTCAGAGACATTGATATTTAAGCAGTTGTGACTACAGTGTCGATCTGTATCACACAAAAAGTAATTTCTTCTACGATATATCATCATAGTCAAATTGTTTTGTCATTGAAATCGACATTCCAATATTAAGTGACTGCATCAATATGAAGATTGAATGATTTCAAGCTTGTCCCAAAATTAAATACTCGGGTGAAGAGCTAAGAGAGGAAAGCATTGTTTTACCAGGCGGACTCCGAATACAAAACTATAACTTCGGCACCTTGACATGTGCTACGCTTACGTCGATATGTCTGTCATACGGCCGATAAAATTATTCCGACAATCCTGGTATAATGATTTCAATGCAGCTGATATAATGAGTTCGGCCAATATTATTCATTCGACACGATCGATAAAGAACGGTCAATATAATGAATTCGATAACTAAAGGCCGATATTATGTTCGATTCGACACGGCTAACATACATTCGATCCGGATGATATAATCATGACACATATCTGGCCACAGCTAACATAATGTAATCGACATTTTCGCTATAACGTCTTCTATAACGTCGATATAATATATTCGGAGTGGATTATCTAACCATGGAGCTATGATATAACCAAATCTGACCTGGGAATTTAATTTTAGTATTCTATAGGGCAGATATAATGTTTTCGATAAGAGGATGGCGTCTTCAATACTGACGATATACCTTTTTCGGTATGTACTTAATAATCTTTTTTGATAAATATATGTTTTCGACAACTTGAATGATACACCGTATTTCACACGGTCGATATACTGTATTTGATACAATTTGTTGTCTGCGAGACCGATGATATAATCCACACAGTATTGACTTAATGCAATTGTACAATGTAACTATGGTGATACACAATTATTAAAATTACCTAGAGTTCAAATCAGTGCTTGGTAATAATGACGTCACGGTACGATAAATAACGACGGCCAACCCAGATTTATTATTGGAATCTGTAAAAGGAATACTAATTATGTAAATTAGGGACAATTGCTTTATGACAAAAAAATGTATATATCGTTGTGCCGCAATGTTGCAATTAATACAATTGAGAGCTACAAAAGTAAAATTAATGAGAAATGATGATACAGGGAGCGTGCAAAAGATGGAAAGAACAGACAAACATACACCTTTGAATTCATCATAGGTTAATTGTGGTTTATATATTATTTCCCATATAACCAACTTCACCCAAAACAATATATATAATTATTCCCATAAATACAATATAGGTAATATTCACTAACTGAACATATACATGTATTTATATAACTCTGTGAGTGTCGGTACAAAAAGAATGAGTCTATTTATAGCTGCATACGATTCTATACATTTCTTGTTAAATTTGTAATATTTGCATTGACGATTAAGTAAAACATGATTATATTCGACAGTAAGCAATACATACACACGAAACGAATGTACACTGTGATTGTGTCTCTTCAATAAACCTTTTAAATAGCGCTCTCCCGTTTTGAAGTGTTTCTGTGGCATAAGTGGATGTAAAAGACGCATATCAAACAGCGACGACACTTTCTCCTGATCTGCAGTCGCCTGTCATGTCACACGTTTTCACCTATATGTCATATATAAATGACGAAATATAACACTACCAAACAAAATTACCAAATCCAAGTCTGGTTTGATGTGACGCCATGTACGGGTTGCACAGTTGCTGGCGAAACTCAGTGGAAAAGTGGTTTAAAGCAATGTTAAGATATCGTATGCGTATACAGATACGATGTGTATGAAAGTGTATGGGGGTTATCTTCTGACCAATTCGAATAATACCACATCCCTTTCTCCGATTCTTAATCACCACAAGATTGCCATCACCCCACCCAGCCATATTGTAGAGACAACTGAAAACCCGCATTAATTTAACAAGATTTGTTGTTTCCGGCTAGAATTCAACTGCCATAAATCCATTTGCAGCAATATCCCGCAGAGAAAACACATACGCTTACCGACAGAATGATTTTCAAATGTTAGTTAAATGCAACAAAGAAGCCTCACACCAAATATAGAATTCTCGGAAATACTAATTTGGTTACCTAGTTCAGTTAGTAAATCTATTGGTACAGTCACCTGGTCGTTGTTGGTAGTTGTGACCGTGGGGTAAACGTATTTTCCGCTGGCATTAGCTGGAACTGTTATCAATGATGCGTCTGAATTAATAAAAAGCAAAAAAACACATGCCACTGTTAAGATAATAATACAATATCATGTCCTTATCTTAATTCGCTCAACTAAAAAATTTTGAAAAATCGGTTTTGTATTGGTTAAGGTAGTTGTGTTTATTAACGCCGAAATAGCTCATTATGGGTTCCGTCATGCAGTATGGTCTTAAGGTTCGGAAACAGTCCTGTCACGTAGTTCCAAACCCTGAGCATGACAAAATGCACTGTAGTATTCTCGGTCACCCATCGTAACAACGTTTAGTAATAGCAGTGTTATTCAACGTTACCGGAAAACACTAATACATATTTTGGCTGTTGGATTATAATTTGATAAATCTACCAACATTCTACAAAATATTTTTTATATTACAGGCAAGAAAAGAAATTCACTGTCAAGGGTTGAACAGTAGAAAATGCTTGTAGCACGCGTATAATAGCGGACTGTATATAGCGGATTCACATAATACAATTCGCAATGTTATCGACTTCCACAATTGAGAGTGAGTCTGCACAAGAAGGTCGATGGGGGAAACACAGCAGCCAACACAATACGTAGCACCAGTGTGAGAAACAAATACTAGTAATCGAATGAATTAAACACACATGAAACTCGTAAAAACCTACTATTGACACAATGTCTATTATTCGTATATTATCCTATTTAGAAGTGCATGCTCTTCCTTAAAAACATATATTTGACAACATCGGAGAGCTTATAAAGAATTAAAAAAAAGTTAAGCCAATTAAATAGAACATTTATTTTCGCTTCGACATTTAGAGACACTTTATACAGAACCTTCGTGTTTCATTTCCTTTGTCCTACTCTTTATAGCAGTAAAGGAAGGCCGTCTATGCGATTTCCTGGCGCGTATTAAACTCTCTTTTCAACGGATGCTGCGGGCTTTTAATAAAATGCATTCAGTGTTAAAAGGTCTAAGATGCCATGCGTACTGTCTTTTAAAAGTTCCTCTCGAAGGTATAAACATATATATCTATTTATTTTATGTTTCTCTTCATAGAAGCCTAAACATAACTAAATGCAGCACATTCTGAATATTAAAAAAAGGATTCAATTCAATTCGAATGGTTTTCATGCGCGCAACATGTATTTTTTTTTAAATGTGAGTATATAAATCGATTACTCATAGACAAATATATGTTTAGTGACAAAGGTGTCTAGTCAGTCAGTCAGCATGACATGAGACGTGCTAACTTTACGTAGATGCGCGAACACAATTCACGTACTGTTTTCTTGCTAGGTTAAGCGATAAATATGATCTCTGGTTTATGGCTGTGTGATATCGAGTTTATCTATCAACGACTGGCGTAATTTTCATATGTTACGAGTCCGCGGCGATCGGGAAACAAGTTCAGAGCTCGTAAATTAAGAAAACGACTAAACATTGAGTTAATTAATAAAGCGACACTTTCGTCGTAATTGGACGTGCTTAAGTATGCGACACTCACCGACACTCACCGTAACGCAAATGTTTGCAAGCTAGAAAATGGCAAAACAAAATTAAGTGCGAGGCTTACTGTGTGGTGGTGAATTATAAAATTCGACCTGACCTACGTGTATCAGTTTTTCTTATGTTTAAAACAGAATAACAGTTCTATGCGTATATTCAAAATTCTGAGAACGTTTTCTTAAATAACGTAATAATGGGACACCATCAAACACCTTCCTTATCGCACTGTATCTCATTTTCCCTGTAGATCATCTACGTGTTTGTTTCACATTATTAATCAATCTAAATGAAGTTCACTCTTGTATCCCTCGGTATTGACGACATGTTTCTTGGTTGAAACTTTTTCAACTCGTTCGTCCATAAATTATGTAAAATATACCAGTCTTTGGTTTCTAGTGAGAACGTTCGATTACAAGAGACAATTTTAGGCTCGATCGAAGATCGTTCATGAAGCACACGTCACTGAATGACTTACCCATATTTACTGTGGACAATTGTACTTCGTGTATATCAATATTCGACATACACGAAATAGTTTCGTCATAAAATGTTGTCAGTTTCTGTAATAAATTTAAAACTGCGTTTGCATCAGATACCTGAAATTGAAAAAAAAAACAAGGCAGAAATTCAGTAATATCTAATAGACAAATTTCCGTTCACTGCGAAATCTGGCAATTTTGTGGATTGATTAACTGTCGCAAAAATGTACAACTTGAGTCGAACTTGGGTTTTGTTATACCTTTATTTGTAAATAACGTTTGTCAGGTGGAAACATTGTGTTCGGCTACCTTTACTTCGTCAAAATTGACCATCAACAAATGTCTATAATACATTTTTAAGCGTGAAAATACACCCAAAATACCTTCATCTTTTTCGGATCCACTTTTTTGACACCACTAAATAACGCTAACGCCATTTGTTTGTCATGTTTCACGTTCTATTTTTCTATTTAATTAAATCTGTCTTATCATTAGCTTCATTCAGATGGAGTTTCACTTGTCACAAACCACCTATTATAACATGGTTATTCCAGACATTTGGTCAGCTGATTGGCTGAAGCAAGATCTTATATCTGACGCTGGGATACATGTGTTACTTAACCGTAATATAAATATTGTTTGCGCTTGCTTAAATGCATAACTGAACCGCAATCCAACAACCGTGAACACTGTTCACAGTGAGTGAAGATAAACAACCGTTCATACAGGGAAGCCTGCTACAAGTAACCATATAAATTGCAGGAACACTCTTCTTTACTAACATGCGCTTTATTGACTTTCAGTCGGAGAATTATTTCAGTTTACAACTTTTTGATTAAATATACTGAATACATTGTTATAAGGTAGTATACAAGCAAAATCCCCTCGACTGGCACAATTCGTGGAAGAACCATTGTATTAATTATTCATGAGATGCTAATAATGTGGGAGTGTTCCAATGACGTAAAAAGCGATCAAAGGTCGTCATCATACTTCAAAGGAAATAGGATGAAGATCTGAGCGACGCCTCTTAGCGCAGCAAGTTTTATTACACAAAATTGTCGAAGTTTAAGTATCTTACCACACAAGTTGAATTGTTTGATTATCAAGCCTTTTAAATTGTATTGTAATCATAAACTTTAACTTCAAATGATTGAATAACGTAACATGAGAAAAAAGAGCTCTCAACAGAGGTGGTACGATAATATTTTAAATAATAAATAAGTGAATTAAATATTGTATATTTCAATTGGGAAAAAAAAATCGTTCTAGTGTGGCGGATAGTTCAAGCCTTAATATAAAGCTTAACCGATTCGCTTAATGCTACGACTTTGATTTATCAGAACTATTTGATTTACAGCATATGAGTGGACAGCTCAGTTCATGTCAGATCGTTTGCAGAAATCAAACATCCCGCGGTATTACGATGTATTTATAATGTTTATAATGTCCATCGACCCACCTGGTGTACTTCGTTCCAGAGACTTGAATAATCCTCGTCTAATAGTTGACTCGTAACCATTAAGATTGCCTTCGGAACAAAAAAATCAAGAGAATATTAAAGATTTGTGTTTACTCGCCAGTATTCGACCCACAAAATACATTCCTAAATTAATGATGTCATCGGACCCTAATGCTGAGATATTGAACCTACCTCCGTAAAGTTTTTAACAATTGACGAAGTAGTATTGCACGAACTAAGTAAACTATGTTCTATCAAGGTGTATAAAATGGAGGTAGCTGCCACGAGATCACCAGATACTATCAGTTTTGACGGTTTGGATGCATTCTGCAAATCGACTGCAAGAAGAAGAGCACTCGATGCCGAATCGTCCAAGTCAAGTGCCTAAAAATAGAAGTAAACCACAATAAAGATAGTATAATACAATGTATCTTCTTCGCTTCAATCCGCTGTAATTGTAAACGTGTCGTGTATGACTTACCTCAAGCTCCAAATTCGCTAAGACAGTTGATTTACATCGCGTAAAGTCCTGTATAGACCACGTGGTATCATTATCACAGTAACGGTACACATCGCCTGTAACGTCAAGGGACATATTTTTCGAATTACCCACAGTAACCATATATCATTCAGCTAACCAAGAAGAACCCCATGAGATAATAAGCAAGTGTTCTCATGTAACGAACACGTGCAATCGAATAACTTAGGCTTATATGAATCATAATAGAAGGCATATGTAACAACATGAATGCTTTTGTTGTGACAATAAATCATAGCATGGTTAGTCAGAAAGATTGGCTGAAGTAAGATCTTATATCTGGCACTGGAAGTCCTGCGACCATTTTTGAAAATGAATAACCTGGCTTAAATATTTAAAGCGCCATGGTCGTCGCGCAGCGCGTGTTCGAATTTTATGTAAATAAACAATATATTTTACACGCGTTGTATACGTCGCTATGAGTCCCATATCGATCAGGACGCAGCGCAACGACCACCGCTCTTCAACTGAATCGAGATAACACTGAGCACTAGTGTTAATAATGATTTCGGGTGTATGGTCAACTAATCAAAACATGGAATCATCATACACCATACTACTGCCGTAAGTGTGACTATATTGCGTGAAAACTTTCAATAAGAAACATGCGATTTTGTGATCGGGATTTCTACCGAGTTTGGGGAACTCAGCAATCGTAGACTATTAGCTCAATAGGTTGGCAGGCTAGAATATGTACGGAAATCGTTACCGAGCGGTAAGGGTGTATACATTGAAAATATTGGAGTAGTTCAGTGTGCAACGCTTAGTAGATTTATTCCTAATGTACAGTAGATCCGATCCACGACTGACATGATGCTGTTTGTTAGTCCACAGGGTGACGAGAGTTCAGGTAAAGGAGTGAATCAATTGCGAACGAGATTCGTCCGACTTGCAAATATGCAAGTTCGAGCTGGGTAACTCTCCATCCAGTATACAAAGGTGTTCTGAAGTCTCATCTTTCGTAAACATAAGTTTTTGTCATGAATCGTTCATTGTTCAAACTCATTGCTGGTCCATAGCTATTTCGATTGAACAGTCATAACACTGGTCCCTACTTAGAAGGTAGAAGAATTCAATGAGCAATGGAGGAAGAAAATCATATTGTTGTCAGTGGAGAAAGTACGCACGTGACCGTAGACGTTAAGTTCTAAATATAAAAATACGTAATTTTTCTAGGTTTACAATTTCATCATACGACTAAAAACATATATTTTTTTTTTATTTTTTTACTCTGATAATATGCGGAAATAGTATATAGTTTGTAGTGCCCTCTCCCCAATGTACTGGAATTTGTGTTGATTTTGTCATGCGCCTCGCCCATCTAAGCCTATGGTCCATGAAGCGAGTTTCAGACCTTAAATTTGAATACGAAATATAGAATGCGCATCACACAGCGGGTGAATTCTGACCTAGATCTCGACACCCCTTAAGTTAGTATCATGATTAAACGTTGAGAGAGTTGGTACAAACATATATTGTGTAACATGTTATAATGAGTTAGAAACGTTACGTTCGGTTATCATTTCCCGTGCACATATTATACGGCGCCAAAATATTCCATACGAGGTTCCTATTACTCCTTGATACAGTAAGATACAGTAAGATACAGTAAGATACAGTAAGATACAGTAAGATTAAAATAGTATAGCTAAGACGGCAATTCCAGTTTAGTGTGATAATTTTTTGGAGCAAGAGTTAATGTGATTATATACAAACAGGTAATCACATGTAATCTACTTTGTGATATGTGTCCAAAATTTATTAGCGCTAAATTATAGATTCACGAAAAAAACAAAACATTAAACCAACATGATTCTAGGAGACTTAATTGTTTTACAATTGACTCCTTGAAGAGTCACTTATGTAACCATGCCAGTTGTTATGGCAACGAGGTATGTGTTTCTTGGTTAATATAATTTGATGTAGTAACGATATGGGCACACGATATCTTATCATTGTGTGATTGGGGTCGGTGATGCAAAGCTAATAATATGGACGACTATGTAAGGCATATCCTGTTTAAGGTATTGCTGCTCCACAAACTATCAGTAACCATGACAACAAATTGTTAAGTCAATTATTTGCATTCGTCACAGGCGACTGATTATTAACATCAACTTAAACAGTCTGTATTACTATTTACTCCGTCTACACACATTTGTTTGGATGATTACTTTCGTTCATTTATGCGGACGTACAATCAAACCACTTTATCGAACTTTATTGTGTTACGCGGCATAGCAGTAGCGAAAATATCGTACATATATAGAAAAACATGGAACAATTGCACAGGGCTTCATCATTTGACATTCAATTTCGGTGTTAGTCTGGAATCTGAATTATCACCATGTGCTACCAAATGAACTGCGCCCTCATGTACTGAAGTCAGCATCTCAGCATGATGTGGTCAAATATCAACCCAATTTATTGGATGATAGCATTATGATCTCCCAGAATTAATTACTTCAACTGAGTCGAGATAGGGTGTTCAAGAATTGTATCATCGGTTTCAAATAATTGCTTCAAGAAAAATCTAACAATCAATTCGTGTTTTCTAATTACCAAGAACCATAATAATGAAACCGAGCTAATATTTCCTCCCGTCGCCCAATACCAGGCGTATCGTCGGTGCCAGGTGAAAAAAAATTAACGTGCTTCAACGATCGAAAAAGTCAATAAGCCGTCGTTATGTCAGCTGTTTTAATCAACTGTTTTTAAGGACCATTTTTGTATTTTATCGAATAGTAATAAAGAAATTCTCAAGCATAGCTGTCGTTATTCTTATAAATTATAATACACGTTTTATACTGTATTCTTCTTTTTCATCCTTGGGCTACAGTTTTCATTTCCTTAACAGCAAATGGGATGTGATAAATTGTCTTTTATAGAGCGCAGGGCACCTAATGACATAAATTAAAGACATTGTTTACCCCTCGGGGTATTAATCAAAAGATCTTTATGGCGCCTCTGACGCTTTCGTAAATGTATTTTCCACTTTGAAGTGTATGGTTTATTGTTTAAATTGTCCGGATCTGTTCCCTTCAATTGCAATACGTGTCATAAGTCTACTACTTGGCGCCGACTGATATGAACCAGTCAGTCTCATTTATAAACAATAAAAACTTAAATATGTTATTTGTTTCAATATGAATCAGGTAAACCAGTACAATACTCAGGGGGCATGTTATTCAAGATTCTCGATTACTTTGTTGTTTTTGCAGACAACATCCCAATTACCCTCTTGAAAGTGTAACTACGGAAATGTTTTATAGTCGATAAAGGGGGTTCTGTTGTGTTCATGTGAAAAGATAATACTTTCGGTATTCAGTAGTTGTACTTTCGATAAATGTCACGTAACATGGTGTTAATATTATGTGGTTTGAACCATATCAAAGAAGTAGTTTAATTGTTTAGTGTCGTTTATAGTTACAACAATTCACACTCATGTAAATATCAGAACAGTCGAAAACAAACTGTATACAAGTCGTTGTCAATGACACGTCCCCGTTCCGTTCATATTTGAGTGACATATACATTCAAAGCAGATCATGACCGAAATCCCAGACCACTTTCAGTGGTCAAATCCAAAATGCACCTGCATATGAACAACACATTGTACTAAATCTGAACAAAATCCATCCATGCATGACTGAGATCCGCTTCCGGAATTGTGAAAATACGTTATTTTGGTGCATTTTCGGCCTTAAAATGGCCATCATTCAGCTATTGTTCAGCGGATCATGTAGCAAATGCACATATCTATTTGTGACACGATGTACCATGTGTGTGTGAAGTTTGAACTCGATCAATCCAGACATATCTCGGATACGAATCCAGAACTGAATTCTTTAAAACAAAATTGCCGCTAGTCGGCCATTTCAAACAGGTGATCTTGGACGCACGGACGCACGGATGCACGGACACACAGATGCACGGACGCACGGACGCACACAGGGCAAACCATAAGTCCCCGTTTTTGGACTACGGGGACTAAAAAGACCACTACAGTCAGATTTGCGTCATGTGTTAACCAGGTATTCCAACGTACTTATATCGAGTAAATTAAAAGTGGTTATTAGGCATCGTGAGTTTTGCATTCACATTGTACGTACACACATATTTGACATGAGCTGAATGTATGTGACACATGGTGCAATTTGAGTACATGACATTGATATGGTTGGTCTGTACTCCCAAGCATCATGCACATAAATATACTCAGATTAGTGTATTTATTGAAGGTAACAATAGTGCAAGTTCCTGTGAATTTGTGTATTCATAGCATCATTAAACACTATTACCACGGTCATTGTGGTTTTACTGGGATAGATTCGCTTCGCTTGGCATGAGATATCACGTCAATGAACTTTGCTTGTTGGGTTGATTCAAATTCACGACAACGTGTAAGAACTTTTAGGACAGATTACAATTAAACTTTGACTAAGTCATGCGCAATAATGTTAGTAAGTGGTCACCTATTCGCAACATGGTAAGCGGCCACTGGTAGCTTAGTGGTTGTCGCATCAGACTCATGATCGGTAGACCCAAGTTAAAATCCAACCTCAAGCTACCTTGGACGAGTGTGCCACAGGTTAAGGTCCGCAGGTGCTTGTGTTCGACTGAGCCTGGTTGATGCCAGGATAGCGCATTAAATTGCCATTTGATAGAAAGATGGCCCCAGAGCCCACGTGTAGTCCCACACATAAATATATGAACATGCACAAAAAAAGTCAGGAGAGACAACAGTGACATTCAATGCCCGGAACTCTCGCCTGGCACAAAAAGAACTATTCGCAACATATCTTGGGCGTATTGAACGAAATGCAGATTGATTATACTGTAGCATTAACAAATGTGCACACATACGAAAATAATGTCACATTATCAAAGATGTGTATCCTTATTTATAGATCTTGGCAATATAATATAAAAGTGCCATGTTATTATTAGAAAATATCTAACCGCATGGCACAGACCAGTGTGAAATAAAATGATCACATTTAGAAAAAATAAGGGCTGTGAATGTTGTGTAACGTTTATTACGAAAATATCTGGCTTCAACATGTTAGTCTAATCTGTCTGGTTTGCGTTAATCAAGTACGTAACGTATCGTATCGTCTCTATAATATTAGCATGTCACATTAGGCAATTTTATACCTACCTTCAGTGCTTCCTGGGCACAATAGTGTGGCGTTTGCACCTATCTCTGTAGCTGGCCACTCATAACTGCCCACGGTCTCTTCTGCGCATGTCGGTGTTGTTAAAGTGTCAGTTGTTGATACTGGCGTTGCCGTACTTGCTTCAGTTACTGTGAAGAGAAACAGATCAGTTGTCATAACAACAATGGCTGTTAAATAGAGCATATCGTTTCTACAATGAAGAGAACTTTACGGCAAATAATTGCTTCCTTAATACGCACGTAATGCACTGGTGAACACATTTACAAAACTAAACGTCAGGCAAATTACTTCTCAATACTACTTGAGCAGCTCAAAGAAACGTCGCTGCCATGTTAAAGGAACCAAGTCAACATGTTTGTTTGAGTCTTCATATGCAAATCACTTTTATGACCCTTCTACCCTTGTGTAGTTGTCGCATAAACGAACTTGCAACTACAAATCCGCCACAAAGACTCATGTCAGTTTATGAATTTTCACCGAGGCAGTGTATTGTTATGATTTGACCGCTACCTCTATATACATACGACATTTTATTAATTTCTTTTCACATTAGCTTCGTTTTCATGATCACAGGTAAAATTCAATCAAAGGCGAATTCCATTTTCATTTAATTCAAAATAACTGAATGTAAAATTTGTCACTGTTAAAGGCCCCCTGTATTCACTGTAGTTGAAAAAAGAGGTTTTTCGAGCAATACAAATTATAATGAATTACACCATGCACCATTTTATGATAAAGTCCTTATCAAGGCTCAGTTCATATATAATCAATGACAAGACGTTAACAATTACCACTAAAACCTCTCCAATAAATCATGTATACTTCAAAAACAAACAAAACATCGTGGATAATGGACTATGCTTTTAAAGAGAGATAATCATAATTGTAAAATAAACGCGTCACTTGGAACATAAGTAATGTATGTAATGGAACGATTGGTTTAAAAAACACACAGAAGGAAATGGAATATATTAGTATAGTCACATGTTGAAGCTGCACTGCATACAAATACTTACATACAACCAACATGAGAGTCTGTCTTTTTATTAATATGGGATGCGATTTGGATGATGGTCGGTGAGTAAAGTATTAACAAAATAAATACTGTTTATTTCATATCAAACCCTACCAATATTATATTAAAAACATGCTCACTATATCATATGGTAATATTTATTATCACTGTGATACATATTAGGTTCATTGTTTAATTAAAACAAATAATAGAATATGTTAGTAATGTGATGTAAAGTTTTCTAGAATAGAAACACCACAAGGATTTCAGTTGAGATTTACTTTAATTTTTTGAAAGAATTCCTTCCATTGTAAGAAGTTAACATTGAACATTTGCAAATCACTAAACTTCTATTTTACCATTCAAAATTCAAAAGTGATTGATTAAAACATACTGATATTTTAGCAACGTAATTTATTGTATACATTTTACTGACTGCTTGTTCATCGTAATAATATTATTCACGTGACTACACAATAAATAACTTGTGTTGATGATGCTCATCATGTAGTGAGTATATTCCTTGATTCGCTGTAATGCGCTTTACACATATGCTATCTCAGGAAACCTGCAAAATGTCGTTGTCGTTGTTTTGCTATTATGTGTGTATATTATTGTGTGTAATGTTCAACGATGTCAACTACAAAAAACTGCAATGATTTGTGGATATGGCCATAGAAAAATAGATTAGGTCCTTATTAACAAAAACATTATAGATACACCAAATAGAAGCCAAAGTTTAAGCCTTCCCAAATAATTCTTTACTTTGTGACAGACTTTACAACACCATATCCAGCCCAACACAACAGTTTTTTGATGTTTATTTAAGTAGTATTATTAATTGACAGAAGTTCAATGTGTGTTCAGTAAGTCGGTTGACAGCAACATAGATGGAAGACATCTCGTATTGTACATGGTATTATGAATCGTCTCATTGCGCTAACAGAATTATACACGTGTTTCGACAGCATTGTAATATATACTCCATATACGGGAATAGGAAACACAGGCGAATCAGAATAAGAACAGAATAAATCAGAATGTTTGATGTAACGTTTTCCAAATCGTTGTTGTTTGGAAATTTGGGTTAAACCACAACAGTTCATTATGTGCAACTATTGCGCAGTATGATGATAATAAAGTAGTTGTCGATATTTATGAAATATCTGTCTGAACACTTCATTACCGGTGTTATGTGCATAATAATTTGCAAACTAAATTGTGAAATGAAGTGATTTTCAGAACAATACATGTCAAAACTTCCTATTTTATATCATCTGAAGCTCTGATCCATGATTTGTTTTATTGAACATTTAGTTCTGTACTATTTAACATTTGTGTTGATTATCAACTTCAATAGACGACTGTGATCAATGTTGATAGTGATGTTTTCGCTCTGATTATATGCGGAAATAGTTGGTAATGCCCCATAAAGTAAAATTGGTTGAGTCATGCGCCTCGCTCATCTAATCTTCATGTTCCATGAAGAGCGTGTTAGCCCTAGACTTTGTATACGAAATCTAGAACGCGCAGTATACAGCATAATTAATTACGAGAATCGTGGTCTATCAAAAGACATGACTCTTTCTCATCCCCCTGCTATGCAGACTGTGATTATAACAATATCTAACCTAAATTAGATGTACATATTGTTTGTGTGGCAGGTTAGTGAATAAGTTTTATCTTTTATCTGTCAGTAAACAATGCTGATTCACATTAAAATACACAGTTATTATGTATGCCTTATAATATGAACAAATAATAAACTGGATATATCATCCTGTGTAATATTAAAATCAAAAGATATCGATTACGCAATAGCCTATTAACCGTTGAATCCTTTTTTTGCAAATATGGATCTTTATGATTTTGATTTTGTCATTAGTATCACGTATCACGTTCGGCAGGTAATCCGTTGTCTTGTTCGCAGTGAGTGTTTCTAATACAGCCACACTAAAAACGGTTCTTCAAATATACGTTCATCACAACACTGTATGTCCGGTAAATATTTGATTGTTCATTCGTTCGACTCGCTAATTTGTTTGTAAAAACAGTGACCGTGCAAGTCATGGTCCAACTGCAACAAGCCTGTTAGCTGCTGGCGTCATCGAACAAAATTCCACACACACACTAGAAGCCAACATATAGTACATTTAGGCATAATGTGAGTAATGTATAGTGTCATATTATTAGGTAAGTTGGTTCTACAAAGTGATAATGGAGCAGCAGTAATCATTGGATTAAGATAAGACGACGTACAACGTGACACTTCTTTACGTAGTGTCATTAGCCATTCTGATTGAAATGGAAAAAGAACGAACTGCTTCATTACGATGTCGCTAGGCTCGCTATAATGTCTTGTCATTTGGATTATTGATAACAACATACTCAAATATATTGAACAAGGTGCCTGGCGGAACTATGGATTGCGTATCTTGGTGAATTAATTCCTTGTGCGCCTAATACCTAATTTAAAGCGAAACTAGAGATAGATCATCACGATTGAAGACCTTCTGGGAGATTAAAAAGAAATAGCCCAATAAATGATCATGCTGGTGTGTCAATTAATCACGTCACTATGACAACTAATATGCAACGCGCGTTAATCTAATCTAATGAGCAGATATTGTAGCTCTAATTATAGAGGCACGGCTGTGACTTGTAACCAATGAGCATGACTTACGAATTATGTTCATATCCGGCAAACGTTTATATATTATGACAAGCTGTGAACATTTTCGTCAAACAATGACGTACTTTTTAATGTTTCCATTATATCAACTCAATGTTATAATTCAAAATTATTAATTTCAGTTCTGTGTATGATATTTCAGTACACTGCTCAGATATATGTTAATGTAACACACAACAACAGACCTGGGCACCGACGACCATCCGTTTAATATTCAACCTTCAACATAGTTATTGATCATCATGACAGTTTCTAAGAATAAACAAAGGGTATTACGGATCTAATTTAAAAACCAATAAAACGGTTTTAGGACCTCTCACATATTGTATTTATTTATGACATAATGCAAAGTTATTGTGCGATAACCTAACATCGGTGGCCGTAACTAGAGAACCGCCAAACGCGATTAGACGTCACGCATAATAACCATAAATTATCATACGATTCGTGAGCGTCACTGGTGTGTATGATATTTAACAAAGTTTTCACATAATACCACTTATTACGCCAACTTGATACTCGTGACCAACGGCGCGTGCATAATACCAGCCCATGCAGTCACTCCCATCAATCATCTCCACGAACAAGTGATATCACGTGTAATACAATAAAAAAAGTAAAAATAGCATATGTTTTTTATCCAATATTACGTAACACCATCACGTCATGTGGTGATTTATCATAATTATTTAAGCAAATTACCCCTTGTGGAATGGAAAAATAGAAAATGGAAATGGTGATCTGTTTTTGCAATTACTGGGGATGTAATAATAAACGTTAAACAGCTCTAGTAATCTCGTTTTATCTGTGCCAGGGGATTATGCATGATATTGCTTGAGTAAATTGCCTTTGGCATAGCAACATAAAACTACATTACTCTGAAAAAGCAAATGAAATCACAAAAAGGCATTAATCCTTGTTAATCAAATAACTGACGAAAAACAAGAGGTTTTTATACAAATAGATCCCAAATCGTTGACACCCCGCTTTTGGCATCGACATCTACATAGTGTTTAATAACAAATTGTTCTCTAAACGAAGACAAGTTGAGACTTCTTTGTACTAACTAAGTTAACGTAGGGGTCAATTACAATGGGTACGTAGTGTGTCATTTTTTTTTTGTAATTCAAACCGAAACCTAATTGGTATTTGAATTCATAATTTGAGTTGAGCCGAGTAAGAAAACAATAGCGTTTGTTCAATTGACGTCACAGAGCACTACGTCATATTATTAATTATTTATGCGATTAGGAATGAAAACGTCTGCTCACGTTGTCCACATTTGATAGGCACAGTACCAAGTTCTTTTATCACGTCAATTTTACTTTTAGTAATATATCGTACACGTTACAAACGCTATTGAAAACTAACATTCTTCTGCCTTAATGACATACACGTGACATTACGCTGTGAGCGAAGAATAGACGGACTACATGGCATGTACTCAAGAAGAAATGTGACGACCTTATTACTATACATTGTTAAATCGGTGGGAGTAAGATGTATGAATCTCAATGCTTAAAGCAAAGTAGTGATGTTAGTGTTACAATACTTTTATCGAATGAGAAATGTGGGATACATGCGATTCTAAAGCATAGATAGAGTATGTTTATCTCTAATGGGCATGTGATTTATACATTCAAACATTTTTTTTGTCGTCTTTGATATAAGTTGAGGCAGAAAATATTGTATTGTTCGAGGTTAAAGTTTTATAATTACCAATTTTTGGCTTTACATTCACAGAGTCATATACTTACTTTTACATTATGACATATACCAACACTGACAAGATAACACTTTATTTATATTCTTATCATATGTATAAAATGGAACAAAATCAAATATGAGTTTGGATCACACAACAAATTGTTAAACTTAACTATAAAACCTAAGACAGAAATATAATTTCAAAAGTGAACTCATTTAACGTAGTAGATATGTTAGTTGTGACGGTTATTGATTATCGCCATAGCAACTGTCAACAACCAAAGTTTCCACACATGCGCATTGTGTCTAATTGCCGTATATGCTAAAGCCCAACGGACGTTGATAGTAGACTCAAAGGAAATAAAAATTGAAATAGGCGTGAATAATTGACTATAACCAAATCATGACATGCCACTATCTACACATTGATTCATGATTGGCAGTTATCGCCATTCATGCAGCTATCAATTACTAAAAGTGGTAAGAAAAAAAACCTATTTGAGAATCAAGTTCGTGTGATAAAAAAACTGCTATAATATAAATTTGGTACAAACAGGTTTAGGGATGTAAAGAATATGTGAAAGCTAATTTTTATACATGATATTTATGACATGAAAACTAATGAAGATGACTTGTTTTGAGCTGAAAGTGACCTTGTGAACCTAAAAAAATGTATATAACAATATTAAGAGGAAATTGAAAAAGGAGAAAATGTTTTCGTCATTTTCATGTGTGATATCTTCGTAAATATTTCATTCTGTGTTTAATTGTGCAATTCTCGGTAAAGCAGGAAACTACAAATATTTGTATAGTTTCTTTTAAAATCGATCGCTAATGAATTGTCTTTTCACATAAAAAAATAATGCTTGCAAAGCTGTCTCTAAAATGGGATCTGCATTTGACTTGAAGCCCCCCAAAAACCACAGGAAATGAAGCTAATTTTTGAAGACTTATACAGCAGCCATCATGCGTGTTATTGTTAATTTTTTGCACGGATGTTATTTGAAAGGAATCTTTTTAAACCATGTATTCTTGTATTTGGCAAGGTCATTAGTTGGTTGCATGTTTGTTGATTCATATACGAGTACAGAATGCGTACATATATAGCATTTTACTATTTGTAGAACAAGTACTATGAAACTACTAGAAGAATTTGCAATAACAAGTTTAGAGTGCAGATAACAAGTATGTCGGTTTTCCAATCGTGCGATCACAGACGATGTTATTTGCGTCAAATAAGACGATCGAGTCTGTGTTCGGTTCTGACAAAGATGATTAAGTTAATTGGACGTGTCAGAAAAAAAAAACTCATCAAATGACAAACTAAAAAAAATGTCATCAACAAAGTACACTCCCGTCTCAAAATGATAATCAATTGGAAATGGATTAACGTGCGATGGGATGAGTAAACTATTCGGCCTATGGCGATTTTAATTTACGTGCATTGTTCCATGCAAACAATCCAATGTCTGTGATATGCGCATGGCGACGTACACATCCTTCAAATGTATTTCCTTTGCCTACTATAATGGAATCCATAATAACAGCCTTGCTATTGCAATAGTGGATGATATCTACAGGCTTAGATATTCGCAAGATCTTTGGATAGGGATAGTTGGTCACCCAGAAATAAATTTTAGGGATCCTATATAAATACTGACTCCAGACCAGAAGGTGACACACGTAAGCTGTTGTCGAAATAAAAACAGTTCACAATTGTATTTACCGACCTTATCTCACGACTGCCTTGTTATTGGTGTCATTTACCGTCGAGTTGAACGCGGACATCTTGTTTGCGCACATGTGAACTAGAGTGCCCGTCAAGCGGAATTGAGAAGGATTATTAAAGTGACTTCATTCATGTGACATTTCCATGAATGTTGACGATAAAATTACATAACCCTTGTAAAAATTAACATCACTTAGTCGAATGTTGTGTGTTATGATATAGGTTGTTGCCGATCAGTAATCGACAATCAATACTCTCATAGGCGACAGTGGTTACGTCGAATAAATGTCGGTTACTTATAGCAAGATATTCACTAGTAATCAATAATTTTTGCGAAGATCATTTGCATTAACACCACCTCAAGGAATCAACCGCCTTACGGTTTAGAATAACATTAGAAATGGGCTCTGTCAAATTATTCACGTAGAGGATACGTCAGTCGTGTCACAAATACAACCCAATTTTGAACCATTAGATATAGCCTAAACACATTTTCAAATATAATAATAATTTAATTTACCTTAATCTAACCTGAATTGTATTCATCCTCAAAGAAACATTTACGTGAACTACGTTGGAAGTTACAAAAACGGGAAATGAATTAGTGACTCAATTCAAAATTCGCGAGATAGTTTTGAGTATAGTTTAAATGCATTTACACTCCAAATTGTCGGATTTCACCAAATAAAAAATCATATTCTGACATACACATTAACAAAATAATTTGATGACATTTTCACTGGAATAATGATGAATGTATTCACTTCTGAACAAGTCGGGCAGCTAAACACATCCCGTATATATATATATATATATATATATATATATATATACGTTCATGCATACTGTTATAAATGCTATTAATATACATCTGTCACCGTAACGCCATAAGTTACAGCGTGCCGTATTTTTGTGATATTTGACGGGGTATAGTCATCCTACAATTATAAGGAAATGCGAATTCCAAATATGGAATGATTACGCGCGTAAGCGTCCTCTAGTAAAACAAACATGGCTGCCACCAGGATTTGACCGAACTCCACACAAAGAAGTTCGCTGTTTCTGTTCTAAAGTTTTTGGATTTCGGCATTCCATGATGTATCCTCGTAATAACCTCATATTCTCTAATACATAACCGTTAGCTCAACAGCAAAATAGGTTCCAATTGAAATGTTTGGTAACTGCGTGATTCAAACATGATAATTTATTCAAGAACAAGCCTACCTTCACGAAAGGTTTCCAGATTAAAATATATTGGTGTTATATTTAGCTATGCAGACTATATATGGATAATTCTTTTGAAATATTAATAACAAATTGCAAAAGGAATTGGATGAGATATATCATGATGAAGCGATTAAAATGTCATTTTCAAGAAATTGATTCCTGGCAATACAAATACATTCGTTTTCTCATTAAAATGATTTTCAGAACTACGGTAATACCTTTTTTTTATGAGAATGAAATTGATTACATACAGAGTCTCAAGTTGTATTGATTCAATGGTAACAGCAAATGAGATATTTTGTTTTCTCTCGTATCACAGTATTGTAGCATTTGTAAACAATATACTTATTACTAAAATTGACAATATAAAACATGTGTGCTTGTTTCATTCGTAATTGATGAATCACATATACAATCTGAACACCTGAAGTATACAGAATTACTATTCAAATTTGTGACACTAATTCAAAAATTGTAGTTAATAAATTATTCAAATAATTAGGGACTGTGTCACGTGTTATTTAACTAATAATCTAGTGATTGTGTGTGTTATTTTAACACAGGTTACATAAATGGTGTCTGTGTTGAAATAATAATTAAGCATTCATGACATGCGCATTTAATAATCTGTGCGAACCAAAACAAAAAGCTCGCATGATTAAATTGTATACATAGATAATGTCGAATGTTTGATTAATTGGGAGAATCTGGAATCGGTACGAAGTGTAGCAAACGTTTATATAAACAGTGATATCCAGGTACCGCCTCGGTTCAATTTAGTGTAGTTTAATTGTAATTAGATTGCTCTAGCCTTAACAAATTTTACTTACAAAAAATAAAAAAAGCAGATTCCTAAAATCGCAATGTTCAAAATTGTTCAGATTCAATCTATGGCATGACCGATCGTTTAGAGGTGCACCATATGAGCGAGACACATTCACAATTCACATTGCTTAACAATCTGTTGCTGGCAGAGGCATTCCCTTTGTACGATGTATAATTCGTTCAGAAATGTGTAAGAGTTAGATATAGGCTAAATTCTTAACGTAATTCAATAACGTAAAATGTATCTTATATTAGTTGCCTATGTCCCCAGCCTACGGGATACAAGTTACCTAGCTTGGTCGCTTGCTAGCCACAGTGCCTTCACTGAGTTGTCAAAGCAGAATTCAGACTCTATCACGTAGTTATCTTATAGTTAATTCTGTAATAATAATAATCTCAAATGACCACGATATCTCTTGTTATGTTCTACGGTTCTAGCATATAGACTGCTGCAGAAGACATCATTTAGTGAATGTATACTTTGAGATGCAATAATAATTATCACATATTCGTCCACGTATTAAAGTATGTGTGTAAGCTGTGTGTATATTATTTGTTGGTTTGGTAACCAGACTGTCGTTACTTCTTGTTATGCTGTGTCTGCTATTGTATAACACCCTTATTTATTTACATTCTCGCGTCATCACTGTACGCATAGCAACGCCTTTGAAACGACGCTATTCAATATCCTATACATATAAATCCCAGATGCTTATATTGAGGTTTCATCCCGGATTAAGAAAAATGTAATACTATTATCAGACGTCAAGAAACAAGAAAAATATGAGTTTTTGTATACTAGTATCAAGTCAGGTTATAATTCAAATACTGTCAGATACGATGTGGAGTAAAACTGACGGAGAGATTATCGTTCTGAGGTTTCATTAATACAATGACTATTACAGTATCTTCTATATTCATTGTGTATTAACATATATTGATTAATGTATATAGAATGTTTTTTTTTCGTTATTTACATAGTTATGTATTTGTAAATGAGAAAAAAAAATAGAACACTGACGAGACATTGGTGTGTTGTGACTAATGATGCAAAGGTTAGATATCGTATGTGATTGAAACCGCCAAGTAAAGTACTGAACATAATATTTTTCTGAAGCACTGTCACGACGTAGTACATAGACCTCAAATAAAAATGTATTTATTTCAACTTGCTAATTTTAGAAAGAACACATTCTTATTGAATGTTCGTTATTTCTATTACTGCACAAAACTTCGGTTTCGGATCAAACTACGGAGGGAACATTATTTCCCTCCCTCGCAGAGTCAGAACTAACAAGCCTGAAATGGTAATGTGTAATAAAAAAAACGTATGAAGCAAATACATTTATACCGGTAATTTTAAAAGGCCGCATGGTCGGTGCAGCATTACAAATCCCAGAACACTCAGCGAGTGTGATATTAATTTTACTATATATATGAATTTGCCATATATATATGAACTTCCATTGTTGAAATATGGCAGATGGCGGAAAGCAGCGAGAAGCAGGACAAAATTGAAAGTTCTCACACAATGTCACTAACGAGCTGCTGTCTCTTTTATTAATTTGACACTATAGCAGTTATCAAAACCGCGTGAAGGTCAGAACTATCCCCACACCAAATAATTGACGCCATGTTAACTCCTAAATGAATACACCCGCTAATAAGTCAAGGTGTGCAAATGTAAAGTTAATGGCGCTGCAATTAACACTCCGCGCTTGACTTACAGTGTGTGATTGAGTGCCGTGTGCACGTTGCCGTGGTAACATATTCGGTCATTTAAATAAGCATGCACTGAAGGACGTCACCAATCTGTGAAAGGATATACAATAGATGATTTATAAGGCGACGTCAATGAGATAGAACCCTTTTCTTGGAATATAAAGGCCTAATTTATATTTGCAGTGACTTGGACGAGCATTGCAATTTATTAATGTCATGCTGTCCATTTCGATATATTTTAACGACTGTGGTTTGTATTGTGAAATGGAATGTCATAGAATTGCACATTCCAAACCAGTTTGACTCTCTTTCAGGTATGCCTTCAATATCCGTGTTATACAGATGGAATTCTGTTTACCATAAATACATTTTGGTAAAATGCTTAAACTGAACTGCACTTTGACAGCTGTATCTATGTACATCATGGTATAGAGCACACAAGTGACAGATATCGTAAATGAATGTCACTTGAACTCATGAGCTATCGTGATCTCGTCGCTTGTGAGACAGTCACGTGACGTAAGTTTGCCCATCATATAGGGTTTGTCAATCATATAGTGTTTGCCCATCATATAGGGCCATATAGGGTTCTATTTTGCATATCGAATCGACTACATAATTATTATTGTAATCGTAAATGAGACACTGTGTGTACAGAATTTAAACTACAATCTCTAAACGTAGGTTTATTGCAACTAATTCGTGACGTTGACGTTAATAGTAATGTGTAAAATATGAGGTTATTATGAGAATGCCACTATGTATGTACAAAGACAAGCATCGTCTCGAAGTGGAGATCGACTCGATCGTGTACTGTCCGAGTGCGTTCTATGTTGTATCATCGTAATAAATATACTATTACACAGTCTGAAAAAATACACAGTTTGTAAACACTGTCGTGTATTAATTCATATGAAGGGTGATAGACCGATCAACATGCATTTAGTCGTCGGCGAGTAAAATACCCCTTGACGAAATGCATGTGCAACAACACAGCGTGGAGAACTGCGTCAGCGCCACATGCTAACAGCAGTGACAAGATAAACACCAATGAATAGACTCAATTATAGAAAAAACTATAAATCAAATGACTCCGACGCGAGGCGTACTCATATCGATAATGACACGAAACGCTGCAGGTGTGTACCGCCACAAAGCCTGATCAAATGAGCTACCATAGAAACGCATACGTGGAAGAAGAAGAAACGTGCCACTCACACGATACTATTGAAATCATTAGTCATTATTAGGTTAATTACATGATTATGTTAATTGAAACACGTAATACAATTTTATTTTCTACAAAATTTGCCTTAAAGCATCAAAACCATTCTGTATCTAAATATATACTGGGATTGCTACTCACCAGGAGTGACAGGAGATATCCAATATGCTACGAGAACTCCACATAACCAGACGAGCATCACCTAAGAAGAATACAAATACATCAAGAGTTAGTTTGCAGTCTCTGACATTCGTCGATGACACCTAGTTGATGCAATCAATCTTCAAAGACAATTGATATTGTTTGTTCGGGAACAATAGTATTTAGCTGTGACATAACGTTTTGTAAATTTCATGAACGATTAATATTATTAATATTAATATGAAAACAATACCATTACATAGACTATTGTGCGATAATATTATACTATTATCGGGTGATGTTATGATAAGAGGTGATACCCACACAGCAGTTCTCAGCATAAATATATAAAACGCTTCTTTGTGAGGTAACATGGAATATTAGTTGAACAAGTAACAAGGGGAATAGTCATATCTTTATAAATGCCTTATTTAGCTCTAATGGAAAATACACAATGGTCAGCCTGACAACAATTGGGAATGTAGTTAATATTAATTCTATTGTCTGTTAATTACATAACGCTAATTCTGTCCTTAAATTAAAAACAATTGTACATATTGCCATTGTTCAATACTAAATACAGTATCTGTTCTCAGTTCCAAGTTTTTATGTTTTGGATATTATGTAATTATATATTTTAGTTTTTTTATAGTTATTTTATTTTTTTGTAAGAATAGTCGTAAAATATTAGAAGATGTGTCGAGTTATTTGTTCATGTTCTACCAATTATTTCTCATATTCATTTCATCTGTTCAATTGTTGTAATATGTAACATATATTCTATACTAAAATGTGTTGAATCATTAGTTTTGTTGTTCCCACCACTGCGTCTCGTATTTATAGAATATTATGTCGCAATCCCCAGAGAATAATTGGGAATTCTCAAATGAAATTAAATCTGGTCACCATATAACTAGAACAAAGAACTGAGCCATCTTGGTTATTTATAATATAAATATATTATAATATAATATAATATAAGTAACCAAAAACATTGGAAGTCACAAATTTATTACGCGACATTCGCATCAAAACTGTTAACTGCCTCAGCCACTGGGCTAACAACGTAGCTGGTTTCATTTAACGCGAACTTTTAATTAATTTAAACAATAACAGGCATCTATACTGTGATTTGGTTGCCATGGTAACAATTCTGTTGATGGTTTGAAGGTCAGCAAAATGGATATTAACACCTATGGGCACGCTCGAATGACACACACGCCTTATCTCAATGCTGTACCAGCATAGGAAAGTATAGAGTTCTTTCACTCAAATGCTACACGTGATGACAGAGACAAAGTATATTGACAATATCGAACACCGTATTTTAGCTTACATAATTGGATGGTTTAATCGGAAACTCTGGCGATGATTGAACACACAATAGATCAAAGCGTTATTTCTAGATCAAAGAGAGCGTATAAATCGAAAACGTGGGAACAAATTTGGAACGCTAGATCAAAGTTACATTCACATTATGAGCAATTTGTGCATCTTGACCAATATATACAAATCAAATGTTGAAATTTTCAACGAATTACGAGAAATTGGCCACACAATGAGAATTTTAGCTGACCTATTTGATTAAGTTAAATTTCCAAATTGGTGTTGCGACTTTAACTGCCATATATAATATGCGACTGCGACTACTGATAATGTAGTATGTTAAATACATTATAAGGCATATGTTACCAAATTTATATAACATGTCATTACAATATTTTGTCCTTGCGTGATGATACGGAATATGTAATCTTTATGACAGCCTCGTCTTGCTAACGTATTGAACTCCACAATTATTACCGCCACAATATTGGACAAAATGTATAAGATTTCTTATTGCTTGCATGTCTTGTAGTGTATTGCGTGAAACGTGACAGAAGTTCATAGTCAACATGTTAAAATATGGACATCATATATATCATATATAAACCTCGCCATTGTGGTAAATGTTCTTTATCACATATCGGCTGACATTGGGTTTTAACGATTTTTATACATACGTTGAATGATAGGTTTTAAAGGCACCACACATATTACTGCACAGAGAAACTCGTCATAACTTAGTCATATACACTAAAATGTATGAAGATAAAAGTGTCTTACCCCCATAGCGTTCCATGCAATACGATATGTAGTTCTACTTAATACGTAAATACGTGGGAGAAATAGAGATATAGCTGTCACTACGACCTATTGACCGACTGTCTTTGTGATGATACACCTAACGGGGACTGCGATAAGGGTATCCTGGCAGGAAAGCAAATACGCATCCCACTGCTTGATCACTAGCGTGGCCACTAGTGCCTCTCTTCAGACAGGTCGCTATGGAACAACATACAACAACATAGGGAGTTTTAGACAACGTCATCGATGTGCCACTCAGCCTCCCCTTGCGTGACTCGGTTCAGATTTTAGAATAAGTTGAGTTTCTAATATGAGCTGGAATATGGCGACTCTAACTTGCCATGATGTTTTGAAATTATTGTCAATATTGTATTCAAGGACATCATAACTGAATATGCAAATAAGAGGACATGCGTTGTGAGGGGTAATAACAATAACGCGGTACATCGTTAAAATCTGTTCTCAACTAGCCTTTGTGCGCCTTTCTCTTACATTTACTGGTTGCTTAAATGCGTCATAATTGGGAATATTTTCAATGGCATTCCCTGTAATGAATTCGCGCTTGTCCATTTATGCTGAAGGCAACTATATAATGTGTTAAATACTGAAATAGTCAACACTAATGTCATTTCTGTGAGATAAAAGCTTCTTCCTTATTCATATACAAAAGAATTCACCAATACAATTGGTTTTACATTCTTAGTGGCAAGAAGATATTCACATTTCCCACGCGTCTTTCCTCTTCCCTGCATTGTAATAGAATTTTTTTAATTGACGCGTAATTTATTGCATCCATCGGATACGCATGTTCTTCCGTATTATTGACAGCAGTTCAACATAGATCGCGAAGTATACAGACGGAGTGCCTTTGAACGTCGTTTTAGGAATGCTTCCTTTCCTGCATTGTACTAAACGTCATAACTATGTAGACAATCGCGTTGAATAATCGACCAAATTTTGAACAAACCTAATATTCATACCAAGCACTTCATATTTTTGTATACAAAATATTATTTAAATAGTTACATATTTACTTTTAGTTGTAAGCGTTGACATTTCCTGCAACTGTAGTAACGTCTAATAGTCATCATATCAACTCGCATTGTTATCAGTTGTCATAGTGATACAAATGTCGTGGTGAGCATAATTAGCTCGAGTAGTTTTATCCCGTTTCCTTTGAAATGTTCACGTTGGATTAGTGATGTATATTTATTACAAGCTTTTACGGTACAGACATGTACATTTTGAAAACTTTAACATGAAGACGAACAAGATTCAGTGTAAATAAAATACAATCAATATGCGTGCGATTGCAACTTGCAGTGAGTCCGTGAATACAATTTTTACAGTTCGATACTATTAAACCATACAAAACCTATACATATAGTCTCGCCAGAACGTCCGTATCTTTGTCACAAGCATAAAACAACCTGGGTAAATAACTAGTATGACATTTCCTATATATTAAAGCACATTTGAAAAGTATCTGTAATATTAACACAACATGCGGCAAAGAGAGGTATATCGAAGCAGAAAGATGGTAACTTATTACTAAGACTTCTACTATATTGACAAAATATACTAAAGATAACCATTAGTAAATGATACTTATATTAATTTCGAATCAGTTTCTTATTTTCAATGTTTGTGAACAAGATGATGAATGCCAAACTTTTTTCTTCTGACCTTTTTATCTATGTGCACATTTTAATTTCAAATTCAAACCTGACCCACATATCCTTTAATAAATCAACTCTTATCACTGTTCAAATCTCACTGTTGTTACGCATGTTGTGATCGGTCAAATAACATCGAATGCTGGATTGCTATATCACATGGATGACGTCTCTGAAATTACTGTGCGTAACAAACTGTCGTCGCTGCACTGCTACTGTCCCGGCCGCTGTTGCTTTCGGGGTAGTTTTCATAATAAGTAAGATATTCCATTTCAATTCTTAGGATATTCTTTATATGAAGCAAATATGTACCATGTTATTGATGATGCCTCGGCTCTGACATCATCTATATTATGGTCATGACCACCATCCCTTCGACAGGCAGCAAATCGTGATATCGCCTCACAAACATGTGTTATTATTCAAATAACGTACGGTCATGAGCCATTGGTGTGTGTGTGATTGTGTGTGTTTTTTTAAATATACAAAAGCCGCTTCTGATCAATTATTGTTGGCACTCGAGGAAAACACGAGATAAGAAACTTCCGAAGAGTGTCAGGAGATTAGCCAAAAAAAAAATTGGATAGCGTAAATAGCTTAATTTGAGTGGAAAATGTTATGAACAAATGTTTTGTTGTCGGAATGGGAATGGTTGATACTAAGATGCATTCATATTTGCGATAAGGGAAACCTATATCACTGAAATCATAATTCATCCTCTATGTGTGTTCCTTTAAACTTTACTTTTATCAATATAGCGAAAAACAAGTTGAACAATGATAGTATTTCTATGTATTTCATCAATTAGATTGTGTGTATTAATAATAAATGGACGATAAACAGAAAATCCAAAATAATAATCAAATATTTAGAGGTTGTGGTCAATATTCGTTTTATCACATCTCATTGCCGTATCACATATTGAAGGTTATTAAAATCGACTGTTCGCCGCTATCAAGGTTACAGGACAATGATCACGTGTGAATTATTGACCGCTACCAAGGTTACGAGATGTAATACGGGTCATATTTAGGTAATTTATATTTAAATGACACAACTAGGTACAACGAGTTAAACAACCAGTGCGGGGCCAAGCATATTATACTATAGCGCTATAATAAACATAATATTTATTTTGATGGTGTGATACGTGAGTAAACACCCAAAAAAAGAAAGACGATTTCGAAAGTTTATATTGACATGAAAATTTGTTTTTTCTCGATACAATTCAAAAACCTACATTAATAAAACTCTCCCACGTTATCCTTTGAAAACATTTGTTTGCAGCCTAATTTCCTCAAAAAGGTCGTCAAAAAAATATAGAGTGAGTGTCATCGTCGACGTCAGCATAAGCACAAATCAGATATGATTACCAGTGTCCAAATTTCATGCGACAATAGCACATGACAAAAATATGATTACTAATATTAATATCAACTATCGGTGGTCGTGATTTGGATTGGAAATTATCGCCCACTGATGCGTTTCTATCACCCAAAATTGGTAAATGATTCGTGAATGTACGGAAATATTTGTCTTATTGGCCTGTGATAAAAGGTTGGTCGACAAAATTGATATTCATATTGTTTTTTTAATGTGGTGAAATGAAACCATAAGATAACACGAATATCATATTCGTTACCTTCAAAATAAGATTAACTAAACTCGAACAGGTATGATTTCTTTATGGTGTCCCATAAATACGATAGTACATCACTCGTAGCTACGTTTGCAATAACAAACTACATTTTCCTAGGTAAAATAGATTTCAACATATGAATTTCATTATTAAATTGACACTGACACTGGGGAAATATTCTAATGGGAAATATATTACTATTATATTCAGGTCACTCATTGTACATCCTTGCGTATTGGTCGTTTTTATGTAAAAATTATACAGTTATTCCGCGATCGTTTTTGTGCGCAACATCAAATACTAAGAAACTTGTAAACAACACACCTGAAACAAAAAAATAATTAAACAACGATATGAAATGATCTAATAATAATTGCATACTAGATTTTTCTTAAAGTAAAGTCGGAATGACGCCGACAGAAAAAAGTATGAGTGCGAGGTTCTATTATTCAGTAGTTATTGACTTTTCGACTAAGTGACTAGTAAAAACGACACTGTCTTGGTTGTTGACTGAATCATGTTAGTTTATATCATTGTATTTTATTCGCTGGAAAAACAATAATGTCCTTTTGTTTTCATATTACAATTATATAATCGTCATTATTCCGAGGTTAGTATTGCTAACTAAACTTTGAAAAAAAATAATATCCACAAATCTTGAAGATTTTATTGAGACGCGCTCAGATGACTCAAACATAACAGGCTATAGTTCACATATACGTGATGTATATGAAACGATGATGAGATGGTTTGAGATTTGTTATTATCGTTCCAACTAAGTATGCTATGCAACAGCCGAGAGATACAGTGAATCATAGCAATTGTTATTACCCTATCAAAAATAGTTGAAACAAAGAATAATATAAGAAAGTGATGTCTACAGTTAGAAGGTAAATTCTCGTCACTGCAATACCCAGATGAATCGCCCTTTTCTGATAGATGACTTGAATTAACGTCACATCTGATTGATCACATACCGATCATTGGAACTGATGGATAACCAGATCTTGCCGCTATCATTTAGCTTTAGGGAGCAAGATCCGATTAGAAAAAGAATAGAAATGGATTGTTAAATGTCTAATAGTACCCTGGGTAAAGTCGACTAGCACTCTGTCTACCGTGCTCCCATTAACGTTATCACTCCTATATTCACTCCAGTATTCAAGCGCACTATATAGAATCGTTTTATGATAAAATAAGTTTAACAATCTTTCTGTGAATGTCATAATTCTTAATACATAATTCTACTACACGTGTATTCAAACTATCTTTTTGAGGTAGTATGTTATAGGGTAAGGGAAGCGCGTTTTCTATATCGTTGTATTGCATGAGTGCATTTTATAGATAATTAGTTCTATATATATATTCATACTATTCAGCCCTTTTCTCATGGGAATGAAAAACAAACAAATGATTTACTCTATTCACTCTGTAGACGCCAAGTTATATATCGTTTTTTATGTTTGTTTCTGCCATTGACACTGACTACAATCAACCAGCTTCAAATTTACACTCAGGCAACATACAATTCCACTCTCTCAGGTCTTCTTATTAAGCATGCACCCATCAAGAAATGCATTATCACAGTTCGACTAGACACCAGTCTTGTCACATTTTTTAATTATCAAACAGTGACATATTTTGCTCTGTGCTAACATGATTCTAAAAGTGGCATACGGGATTGAAAACACCGACGACAAGTTAAATCGTAGCTGAAAATATTTGATAGCAAGTTTTCTACATATCCTTGGCACAAATATCATGATTATGTACTTATAACTATAATGCGATCTTGTAATGACCTTCTTTGAACGCATCGGTCATGCTTATCTATTAGCTAATGCTGTTTAGCCTTTTTTGAATACGTACGTTTCAATATGACCTACAGACAGGATTGTCTCACTGCACAATGGTGTCGCATAATGTATTCCCGGGGTGTTTAATTTAATCATGAAAATAACCTTTAGTGAGAATCATCAATATTATATTCACACGTGGGCGAATATAATGCGTATCTTTGTTGCATTCACAATGCATTGTGCAATGAGGTCAATCGTCACTGTATTTATGAATCTATGTAAATATGAGCCTGTAAACGCAATATAACTAAGGCTTACCTATGTTGTGGTGTGCATTTCTGACAGAACAGATCTCATTTTGATTTAGTTAAGCTTTGGAACGAATGCTGTATCACGTATCTGATTAAAAACGATTGTCGGACACGATTTTATAGAAGATTATGATTTCGAGTCGCTCGGCGCAGAATGTATACAGAAACTCAATTTGTTTTTCGTCAAAGCTAGGTCGTTGTGATAATACCGCCTTAGTTACGGTATAATTGTGATATACTTTAGGCATGCTTAAAATATGTTCATATTGGGTTACGTACTGGGTTCGAATTTTAACAAGATTGCTAATTATATATTTGAATGTTATTGGTTTCACTTATCGGCCGTCAAAATAACACGCCAACGGTGAAATATGTGTATTTGTGGCAGACACGCGTGTAAATAAATGATAGAAATAACATCAAAGTGACGGAAATAAAACACCAGTAGCTCAGGCAACTTTATTTATCCATAATAAATATTATGATGTACACAATACAATCTATATTGACTGGATTCAGCCTGTGGGGCTCTCGGTCGTACTAGCGATGTTTAGATGAGATTACGAAGCGAGCTGGAAAGCTGAAACTGGAACCTTCGGTATGTAAACTTTATTTTATTTTATGTTGTGCCCATTTGCTTTTCTGTTTAAAACACTCTTTACCACACACGTCACTTTACATTGAATCTTGAAACACTTTATAAGTTACCCTGTCAAATATGTGGTACTTTCACATGCTCAATTGCTTTCGTGCATTCCTTCTCGCTTTTGTCTGAGATATTTGTGTTTGTTGCTCACTCGTGGTAATCTAATCTAATCTAATCTAATTCAATCTAATCTAATCTAAATTAATTTAATCTAATCTAATCTAATCTAATATGATCTAAGTTAATCTAACATAACCAAAGAAAAGGCACAATCCAGTCTAGTCTAGTTTTATCTAATCTAAATCTAATAGCGCGATGGGCACTTATATATCCTACGATGGGATACTTTTAGATTTTTAGAAATCCCTAGTCTCACGCAGAATGCTTTGCGTATGCTGTTACATGGTATACAATTATAGAGTAATTTAAAGGCAACACTTGCTAAATATAACTGGCAACGATCGTCGTGACTGTGTAAAATATGTGTAGAAAAGAACTACAAATAACAAAGTAAAAAACACCTGTACATGCTACAAAACGAAACTAGAGTTTCAAATGTGACTGGGACAAGCACTATTCAAAATCGTATTTGAAAAAAGAAAGTGTGAGATAAGCCTTAATCTTCTTTTTTCCTGGAATGTATTTTTTCGCAATTGAACAATCCAAATGTATGATATTGAAATCAGAAAATGTTCTCCCGTGAGAAATATCTTTTTCTAAGCATGAATGTATAGCACCAATGTATAGAAATTGAGCATGTGAAGGAACTCAAAGTTATAATAAGTTTCGTGATTACTATCGATAAGAGCCGCTGCATTGAGCCGGAATCACAATAAACTCACTGGCGTGATAGTTACGATTGGAGTTCTCTGCATAATTGCAATCCCAATCTTCTTACAATGAAGCGCAACGAACTAAACTAATATTTGATTACTTGCTTCTTAGAGTCAACAATGCAGAAGAGCAATACAACATGAGTAGAAGAGTATAGTTGTTGATATTCGTTATCAACAGCTGACCTCAAGTCAGTTTGCAGATCAATATATATATATAATCAGACCAATAACATGTTTACGACTTTTATAAAATTTCTTATACCATTGGAACCCGTCTTATTTTACAATTTCACTATAATACCGAATTTCAATGGAATTATTTTTAGTGTACACAAGTCTCAATCGATCAGCAGTCAGTCTGTTTATTTCTTCCAGTAAGGATCTAATAATATTATTGCAGATTATTTGTATACTTACCAACAAAAGCAGTTTCGTTATATGACGTTATAGGATTTTAAAACATTGTATTAAATATCTTTCATTATCGTACAGCTGTGGTATTTTTTATTGCAAACATATAGAAATTATCAACATTATCATTGTGTAAGCTCACACAGAATCAATGTCATTGGTCCTCATAAGCAAAGACTAACTTATAAACATCTTGAGCAGATTAATATGCGTATATACAGTTTACAACAGATGCATGTACATGTAAAGCTGTCGTGGCGACTGCGCAATTCGCATTCTGATATACCCTTAATAGTAACAGTTAAAAGTTTCAAAATTATATGTGAATTACAATTCTCACTATGAAATGTTAACGAAATGTACGTATTTTCCCCTTAAATTGGTATATTGCGCATTCGATTTTATAGCTAAGCCCGCATGACCTTTTTTAACCACAAGAGAAGGCTGTATAAAAACGCAAAAGTAAAATCATAAAAAAACTACAAAACAGTTCTGCAAATAACTATTGCATGTTGTTCGTGTGGAATTATGAAGTAACCCAGGGTCACGTATAATTGATAGACAGAATTGACATTAAAATGAAAATAGCGTCATAACTGGAATCAACATGTTAATTTATTGTATCACAATGATACCTAAAAAGTGACTGATGCGATCTCAATCAGTGTTATACATCATGGAAGTATTAATAGTGTTACCACCACTACATTAGTTAGTTAGTTATTTTCAGTTCAATTGCTACGCCGGCTCTGCAGTACAACAGGGCGAATAATGTAATATATTATTATATAATTCCACATATAAATGGCTCAACTGTTTAAAAACAGTGAAGAGACTTGAAATAAACAATACTTAACGGTATTACATGTTCGGTTTGGTAATGATGATTTATGTAGACACAGAATTCTGCATTAAAATTTGATATAAGCACTTCACTGTTTTTAACTTTTTATTCATCGTACTCAAATAATTATGCTACAGAACATATTGTGACACACGCCTCCCGTCTAGACACAATCACTGGTCGTCTGTTGAAAACAGCATTAAAAAGACCATGAATGTAAATAATATGCAAATCATATGTAGTGATTTGGGTGTTAGTTGTTTATTGGTTTAGCGACCAATCGAAATACCGGGATCACGACTGAATCGGCGAAATATATTTCCCATTTTGATTGAATTCCGCTCTTGAAAGTTTACTTAATATCCTAAAAGTCGAAAAATATCCTAATTCAGACACATTCTTCTTATGAAACATTCATAATAAGTATTTTGTAAACCAAGCTGATTGGGAAAACCTGGTCACGCAGACTACAATGAATCACAATATACTCATATATAGATATGAATATGTGTCTTCCCGATGGGAAACAAATGTTCATATACCTCCCAGTTGCAGTTAATATTTTTTTTAATTTTGCGTACGTGTATGATAAGAGGGAAGGGACTCAAGAAATTAACCATGTCAGGTAAATGTATAATACAAGTACACATAATGAAAACGTCCAGTTGCTAAGTTATTAATGATGATGCCTGAATGCTCATGTAAATCGGTTGGACTAATTACGGAAATCGATGAATAATTTCACAAATAACATTGGCACCAATTATATATAAAATAGGCCCATACCCGAGTAATCAGATAATTTGGCTAGTCAGTGACCATGCCTTCTAGTTACGATATAAGAGCATGAAGCAGAACAAATTAGCTCTACTGTAAAAGACGCCAACTCTACGGTTACCATGACAAATTCCGAATACGATAACAAGCTGAGTATCTCAAGTTTTATTAAACACAGCTATTTCAATAAAAAACTATTTAATGAGGAATAAATATCCTAAAACTCGTAAAATATCCTAATTCCGACACATTCTTCTAATGAAACATTCATAATAACATTGATACGACATCTTTAAACATTTTAAACAAGTCGACGTATTGAAAATGGTTTTCGAATTCTGTTGTTTATTGACATCGCGGGTATACGTGACTAGTTACGTCTACGCGTGCCTACGTGTAACGCCATTACATTTAGTTATTTGGAAGGAAACAACTGCTGTACATTTTATTGAATCGTAAGATTTGATATAAGCACTTCACCGTTTCCAACTTTTTAGTCATCGTTACTCAAATAATTATGCAACAAAACCGATTGTGACACACGCCTCCTCACAGGACACATTCATTGACCATCTGTTAGAAAAACAGCATTAACAAGACCATGAATAAGATGCAAATCATATGTAGTGATTTGAGTGTTAGTTGTTTGTAGGTTTAGCGTCGAAATACCGGGATCACGACTGAATCGGCGAAATATATTTCCTATTTTCATTGAATTCCGCTCTTGAAAGTTTACTTAATATGACGTGCTGAAAATGAAACCACGATTAGATCTAGTATTGCGGCTTAGATACATTTATGTGGTTAAATGCTACTACAAAGAAATAAACTGACTCTACAAATGAAAATTCGATGTTCACTGTCCGCAAACTTTCCCGTTTATCGTTAGATTACTAATGTCCGTGCGCTGTGGGCGCAATGCTCCCGGTATGATTTAGTCATTTGGAATCATTATGTTTCTCCCCTATCACATGTTCAGTGTTTCTGATTTAGAAAGATATAATCTAAAAACTTTCCGCGCAAATTCCTAACGGGGGTGCTAAGCATATATCAGTTGAAAGATAATGCATGGATCGCTCGTCGATGATGAACATCTGAATGGATAGTGGCGTTTTATTCAACAGACCGTTTTTATGATAGTAAGCTAATTTCAGTTCTTCTTGGGATAGCGTATGTGAAAGAAACCCCGTAGAGATAATGACACTGGAATTACAAGAATGTCATAGTTCATGTTCTCATTTGAATACTATTCCCGCCGAGACACCTGCTCGATGTAATTGAAGTAAAATAAAATTATATTGGATAACTGTGATGTTAATTAACTCTCATCTCTCATATTGCAAATTGTTGAGATGACTATATTCCGAGGCATGCCTACTGTAATCTGGGTCAAATCTCTGTTCCTCGTTGCATCGTTTAAAAACAGATATATTTTTATTATACCCTCCGTCATTTAAATGTTTACATTACCATGGCAATATAAACGCGGTTCATTTACAGTTAACCAATTTTCTAGGACAGGAAGACGACCAGTTCAAGTGAGTAGTTCACTGTAGGCAGGAAATTAACTAAATCAAGTTAAAAGCTTGATATATGATAACTTAAAGCGCACGTCACATTAGATAATAGCCTGAACCTATGGAAATATTATTAAATTAACCATTAACATTTAGGAAAATGTTTAGCAAGCGTTATAGTTATTGTAATTTCTTTGTGGGTCGTTATAGTTTTTTTAATTCTTTTGTGGGTCGTTTATATACTCGATTTCACTCTGCAATTACAGTGTAATCTACAAATGTCCAGTGACGCAAAGAAGCATTTATCGAAAGAGCCAATCAGGGTACGAGGCAATACACACGTGGGTGTGAATATTACCAATTGATTCATCACAGATAGCATTTTTACTTTGCATACATTCCACAAATTACAATTGTTACCACGCAATAATTTAAAAGTCTTTTGCGCAACATGACATGCGATATATATGTAAAATAGAACCATATAGGTACACGGCGTAATGATTGAAATTAGAAGAGATGCTATGATGTTACATTATTGAGAGAACTACATATGCCCAATTTATCGAACGAGGTCATTAGAGGGCTAATCTGAAACCTTTAAACCGACGAATATCAAATCATGGGGTTCGCAAATGCCTAATTGGACTTTAAGTTGAATAACTCGACGCGTCGTATGCGTTTTCTATTAAGTTTGTCTTTTATGGAGAGTTGTTAATCATGTGAGATACCATTTAGCGTGAACCTGTCATCGGATTACGAAGCTTCCAACTCGTAACGAAGCCAATGGGTAGTTTAAACCTTATGCATACATTACACATGTCTGTTGCAATAGTTGTTTTTGGTGAGGCGAAATCAGCCATAACGCTACTCCCATTTCAATTGCTACTTCACAGTGTGTTGCTATGAGCGTTGAATATACGACTTGTAATTGGTGAAAGTAATGTCGTTCAAATTAACAACTATCAATTGTTCTTGATTTAGAATATTTTAATGCATTATTGTTTTTATTAACTGTCAACATTTATGCCATACACGTCTGCTAAGCGTATAGGGAAAGGTATTAAAACAGCAAAATAAAATTATTAAGAGGAAGTGTACTACGGTTCGCATTTCTAGTCCATTAGTCCTAGTATTTTAGCGTTGTGAAGTAAGCTCTAGCGAACGTTTAATCGACGGTAATGTGGTTGGTGCTGACATTTTCAAAATAACAAAGTTAGTACTAACGCACCATATAGACTATATATTGATTTTGTTTTCAAGAAAAGGAATTTATCGAGGTAACGAAACATTATTGGTTGTTATGAAATATCGCTAGCACTTGACAAACGTGGCTGTATCGAAGTAAATGTGAGTATCCTCATACAGACGTAATTTAACAACATTTAACTGGACATACTGAAAATGAACAAACATAAATCAACCAGTAGTTTTGCTTGTCTTTCACACTTCACCATCGAGGTTTAAAACAATTTGCTTATACACCAGTCAGTGGATACACACACACGCTTGACGATCGACCATTACCTCGGAATACAAATCGACAGTCATGTTAAGAACACGTGTGATCATGTTAATACTATTTGGTCGTTTAAGCTGAGCCGCTACCCCTACTACTTGAAATTTCATGACCAAACATTGTTTTAGTATGACAGGGAATTCTCATTCTAAGAGGAAAAACAATTAGCAGAGCATTTGTATATGTATACCATCGTCTTTCGTACTATTGAATATTGAACCGTGCAAAATATTCCGTCTGTCCCCAGCGACAACTACACGCGAAATAAACTACTGTTGAAAAATCGTACTTCGATCAAACGAGCCCGATCGCAGTTAGGGTTGAACGTTTGGTCGTTCCCTGGGAAACGGGATGTTAGAAAGAAAATCTGCAAACTAGGTGGGCGCACATTGCGCTTGCTTTTTACTCCCATATGTCAAACTGAAGATATATTGGCGACATATTTATTCTCCGCGTATTTGTTCAGAATCAAACATATCAAAATATCATACCTTTGTTCTCATTGTTTTCATGCACTACTCTTCACCAATTGCCAACTATCCATCATCATGCACGTAGTCACTGCTCAAGTGTTGATAGCAACTCTGGAAGAAAAAAAAGTAAAACTATCAGCAACTTCAGTCTACACGTGATAAAGATACAGCGAGAATGCATAATATTTAATGAGGTAACCAATATACACATCTAATATCCCCCTCTACGGTGGGTGATAAAAGTGGAGCCTTTACTTTCACATATAGTATGTCAGCGTTATCCATTTATATGAACAATCAATAGGGAATAAGATAATGATTTGATGTATTCCATTTTGTACTCGCAGAAGAATGTTATACGAGTATAATTATATTTGATAGATACGAATACTATGATTTGCCTTCCTAAAACGCTGATATCACTACTTTATAGCATTTAATTGTACGTCATTCTAAATAACAGACACAGATATTAAAATATTCATATTTAAAATCCATTACAATAATTACTAATTTTATAAATAATAATAGGACAAATATGACACATATCCGTGGGGTAATAAAACAGGATATAACAGACATGTCCAATTAACAATGTTTAAACATATTCGCAAAGCTTACATAGCGTTATTTATTGGATAACTAAAGTTGGTCAACAACAAAATCAATTAACTCAATCTTAGAAAGATCCTTATGTTGGTGACACTGAGACAATGAAAGATGTTTGTTAAGTTGCAACTATAAATAGAAGAATCATGAAATATCACTTTTAAACACAATTTAATGTTACCATGTTCATACATTATCAACGTTGATCAATAAAGTGTTTCAACTTAGGGAATTGTTTCGTATTTTACTATAAAATACAAATCCCAATGATTGATTTCCAGAGCACTTTTATTCCCGTCAAGCCATTTGCTTGAACGTAGTAGCAATCATTTCTATTGCAATGTTCGCAGTGTATAACTTAATAATTTATCATCATATATACAATCGAGAACATTTAATGCAAATACGACATGTTAGAACCAAGTTTATGATATAATGTTATTACAGACTTCATATCACTTGCTTCCCAAGCTGGTTGATACGAGTGACGTCATGAGCTTAATATCAGGTGACAATCTGTTGTATCATATGACCAAGTACGAGTGCCAAACAGAAATCATGATTCTACGCTCACGAATCATATGCTAATTTATGTTAATGAAGCGGGGCATCTAAACTCGTCGGTTGACGCATATTTGCAGTTACGGCCGCCGATGGTTTCCGAAATCGGAAACACTATTACCATTCTTATCGACAGTTTTTTTAAAATAAATGCCTGTCGTCATTATTATTAGCTATTGTCGTTGCACCACGCATATCTTGGATATTTTAATACAGGATTGATAGGTATAACTGTCAACAATACATTAAATTCGATATATTTCTCTTATTCAGTAAGCTCCACAACGAAAGATGACCTAATACTAAATTGTTAAATCCCAGAAAGGAAACATATCACACAATAGGCTTCAAATTCTGTATGAGTTCTTCCCAGTGCAAGAACGTATAACGTGACATGACTCACCTGAATTGTTCAATGCCACATAAGCGAATACAAACAATATATTCGGTAACCGTGCACACAATAGCATGCATGTCACACTGACGTACGTTGTCAGTTGACATATCAAATGTGTTAGGCCTAGTATTTTCAATACTAAGGTATTATGGTATTATTGAAATAACCTTGCTTCAAAATGTCTTTCAGGCTTTACAGCTAATTACATCGCGTTAACTACTTATTATCCTGTCCTTAAGCAGGGTATTCTGTTAAAATGTGCTTTACTGCGTTATGCAGTCGACTATCGGCAAGGTCTCTTTTTATCCGGAAAGTATTACAAGAGAAATTGGAAAATATTACCATAAATATTTAAATATGCTTTGTTAGTGTTACCTAATAATCTAGCATACTCTGTATCAATCCGATTAAACCATATTTAGTAAATCAGGCACGGCTGTCGACAGTTTTTGTTTTAATCCTGTAGGGGAAATATCGCACATTATGACAGGCCGAGTAAATACGGAAAACGATGAGTGAGGCTGCGAACCGTTCCATCGTTGATTAGGACACGCCATTGCAAATACACGACATATGTGAAGTGCAACATCGAACATGAAGCCAGGAAATATTTTTCTATAGACACCCCGTTGACCTTTGACCTCAGTAGCTATCTCACCAGCGTTACATTTGTACATTTCAAAAAATAGATCGAACGCTTACAAGACAAATTATTATGTTGAAACACTTCAATCTGAATGTTCTCGCTACATACCGATGGTTTTATGATTCACCGATATGTGATTTTGTTTCAAATCGCATTTGATGGTTTCGCCGTTCTAATTCTCCCAACATTACTGTAACGGTGGCAACGTGATAACTTCGTTTTTCTCAGCTGCACTGATCCACCACCCCTGCATCTAAATTCACCGTTGAGGTGCATAAATACCGCAGATACAACTATCCCACAATTTAGTTAAAATGCCATCGTCTCTCTATAACAAAAAATACATTGATGGGTTCATAGTAAGTCATTTTTTTAATCGCAGACGATAACCTGCTCGCATTACGTGTTCGGAGATCGGCGTTTCTGTGTGTAAATGAATAGAACGCGCTGAGACGCTTTAAGAACACACACAAATAATGGTTACATTGTTTCTGCAAAGTTTTTGCTAGTGAGACAAATGAAATGCATATAAGTGAATAGAATGTCAATATTTGTGACCATGTTGCATTGTTTCCCAATACTCGGTGACATGTTTGCATCATGTTAACGTTATGTATCAGGCAATTAAAAAAATGGAGTTAAATGGAAAATATAAAAAGTCAATAAATTGCGATGAGATTAACATTCTTGTCAATAATCAACTATACCAATGCTGTACGCAATGACGAGAGCGGAAATGACGCAATATATTGGATACAAACTAAGTTACTAACATATACATACCAGAGACAAAGAGATATATAAAGAGCCAGCACGGTTGCTTCTCATTTACAGCTCGTATATGAGCGGCGTCTACAAGAAACTCAACTAAAATTCCTGACCAGCAACAATAACACGAACACAATTTATGACTATGTGACGCGTAATTAAAAGTGTATTGACAAATTCAATATAATTACGCCGGCGCATTTTCTATACATGGCAGTCTGTCGTCATAGAAACCGCCTAGCTCTCTGTGTCACGAGAATTAAATACGTTTCACTGGCACAATATGATACCCATGCCGAGATTGTACATTAAATTCGCTGTTATTACTTATTTATGTATATGTGAGAAACTGTAATTTTTACATCTGCTTAACAGTTAGTGCCACTTTCTGATTAATTCTCCACCTTAATACAACCAGAAAATTAAAGCAAAAGACACTAACTGATGAAAATAACACACTCGTAATTACATGTCATAAAAAAAGACTGCGATTAAACGAAGATCTTGCAACCCTAGGTTTTATATATAATAATTATTTTTAGCCAATACATGGATTTAGTAATAATTGAATTATATATTTACGCCATTTCACGCTAAAATGAAACTAAACAAGTTTTAAATATCAACAGTGTTTAAACTTACATTGGGGTACGGTTTAGCGAAAACCTATATGATGACGTTTTTTATCCGAATAATTTAAGTTTCAAAACGATGAGTTACGTCTTTCGTCACAAATAAGCATGAGTAGTGTGGCATTTGTATACGATACCCAGAGCATTTGCTGCAGGCGACAGTTATCATCGCGACAGGATGGCGACTGCACTTATTATGACGACTAATATGAACATTGCTGTGACGCATGTATGTTTTCTATGACTGCATTTTATTGCATATCCGTATGTGTTTATGATCAAATATATAAGTGTGTATTCACAAATGTGAAACCTGTCTACGTTTGTTTTATGGCGGGTGAATAGGAGAGAAAGAGCCAGCCTTCTGCGGAAATTACTTTTTTTTTCTAGGAGATGGCTGGTTTCTATTATTTTGTACTGGGGTCAAACACATTTTAGAATGCTGAAAGTTTTGAATTTTGCCATCCGGGATTCGAATCACGATGAAAAACCAGGAGGTGTTTACTGGTTGCGAGTTTACACGAGAGTCAAATTGAATCAATCAATCAAGCCTATTTTCATAAAGATATTTCTCCACATATATAGCACTACACAACTAATTACCCGAATTATGCTCCAATAATTAAAATCGTCATATTTCAAGATGTATATATACTAAACTGCCGATATACCACAGATCGGAATCACGCTCATCGGGCAATTTATTGCCTCTAATTACAATAGCATATCTTCCATATATTATATAATTCAATAGGAAGCCCTTAAAAGCAATGCCCTTTGTTCCAGAGTCAAAACATCTATGAGAATAATGAGACTCGGCGTCATACACTTTTCTAAGTATCACCTGGAATAGGTCGGCGCGTCGAGTGGATACAAGAAATGAAAACACGACAAGACAGGGGATGTCTAGCCACACGATTCGAGAATCCACGACACGACGCAATTGTCTCATCTCAGACAAACGACTACATAACGTCTTCTCGATAGCACAGTAGGAGATAATTAAATTTCCTGTCTATTTCAAAGCGTCCACCCTGATTACAGCCTTGGAATATGCGTCATGGTTATACAAATGAATCTGTTTAAAGAATAGAACGCAGAGAGAGTCTTTACATACTAGTCAATACATCAACAATATTAGGTTTGAGAAATGTAAAAGTTGTCAATTAAAGTAACTGAAGTAACAGTAATATCACCAGCACTGATGATAGTAATGTGAAGACTTATTATTACAATCACAATATTTGTTTGTACATTTTTTTTTTATAATTCCCATGAAGACATTGACCTTTATCGCGATGCCTACTGAGTTAATAGCAATCTCCATCCAAATTATGGCTTGAAGGCTAACGACCGCGGAAATAATTTACTCGGATTTTAACCTTAAACCTCGGATTTACTGCATATTGTTTCCGCGTTCATTGTTTCATAAACGTTATTATACGACATTATCTTTATAGTTGTACTGTTTTGGACAACACTCTCCAATGGGGCACTCAAAGCACTATAATTAGAATAGCAGATCAAAGTTTCGTGATCCCTTCAAATGAGGCTATCTTCAAATGGAATCGCCCTCGTCTAAGCTTCATTATTCATTCAATATTAACGTGGTCTAATTTTCTTAAACCGTTAATACGACAATCAATAGTTTACGAAAGTGTCAATCTTGTTATCATGACGGTACATCAGGGCGGGATCCATTTACAAACATGACGTGTACGCGTGACTCAATAACATGCAATGTTTCACAGCATTTATACATATTGCATAAACATCGACTGTACCGTGATTATTGCACGTTAAAAACCTTGGTCATTTGCATATGAAAAATTGAGTGTGACTATGTCGGTGTATTTTTTTTCAAGCTATCAGTACAATATATTCATATGTCGACAGTTTGGGTTTCATAAATAAAAGAAAAATAAATAAAAACCTTGTTCATTATTGTGTCATAATTGAGTTTGGACAATAATGAAAAGTGTGTCGTATTTTATTTAATGTCATGTGTTTGAAAGGATGGAGAATATTACATTAGCATTATTTCAATAATGTCTATAATTTGCGAGAGTGGTAGAATGATTTCAGAGGTCGTGTTAACGCAAAATTATGCGAATTAACCAAATGCGTAACAGGTTCGTCGGGTGCATTTGACGTAAATACATTACAGTGTTGACTAACACAAACACCAACTAAGCCTTGAAAATGGACCAGAATTTTACTTTTTTACTTGTTATGCACACTTCCTTTTGTCTCAAAACTTAAGCGCCGGTCAATTTAATAATTCTATGTTTAATTCTGTTGTTTTATCAAACTGTAAAGTACCATATAACAATCGTTAAGTTATTTTATTGAGCAAACTGTAATACTACATTGTATGTACATACCAGCTACCTCGCCTACGTGCACACAACAGCTCGACAGAAAGCGAAGCTTTTATAATGTTCTCAGAAACAGTGGTTTAACTGCCAGATTACTCGTAGTGTGAGTCACGTTCCACTCACTACTACATTCTGGATGACGTAAACAATGGCTGCACGCACATTGCCGCTCAACACTTTACAATACAAGGCAGCGAAATAAACGTATACAATCATCATTGAAAGCAACATAAGTACTATGTCCTCCACCTTCACAAGAGCGCCCACCCTTAAAGTCTAACGATTAATTGTATAGTGTTTGCATTTGTAATAGTTTCTATTTCTGGTTTTTGACTTTAATGGGTGCAATTTATTCTCTATGCTACATGATTGATTGTTTGGTTTTAAAACGTTTTGTGGTAAAGTACGACATAATCTAAGAATGATGGCACTTTACATCGAATGCTGCAAAGCTTGACGTCACAGCACGTGCCTGGTGTGACGTCAAAACACGTGCCTGGTGTGGTACTATCTGTCTCCAAAAGGTATTGGATTTCTAAATATAGCGATTCGGAAAAACTCAAAGAACGAAACAGATAGCATGCCTCAAATACCGAAACTTTCATGAACTTGAGGCATGCTAAATCTTGTTTGCTTCAATAATAAGCCGTGTTCAACGTAGAGGGCACCACTATAATTATTGTGTAGTTTACAATCGTCATGTGCAATATTACCCAATTGATGTATGTTGTTAAGTCTGTTGGCGCTGAATGTTATCCATCTCAAGTACCACTATGTGCACACCATTTTCCATGTTTGGAATTACGTGACCAACATTATAAGGATAATAGAAAAATTATGGGCTGTTCCGGAATCTTGTTAAGCACAAGCATACCGTGACCTGAATCCACATACGCTATTGAATAAATTTCACAGTGGGGTTACGCTCCCCATAGAGTATGTGGCACACTCGTCAAGCTAGTTGGTAATCAATCGCAAGTCCACCGCAGCAACCACTTCATTGTCATTAATTGATAGAATCTCGTGGTCTTGAAATGACCATTTAGCGGTACAAAATGTGTGCAATCAAGTGAAACAGTGTGTGGTTACAGTTTTGTCAGCAAATATACCCAAATAAATGTTCTTCGTGTTGAGCCGAATAAAGGGAAAGTGCATGTGTGTGTTTTCACTGTCATTGCAGGGTGATATGCTAACTAAAATCCAAACAAAGGTATGTGACATTTGCAGGGCTTCATAAATATTTCTTGCAAGGAAAACGTAATGCATGACTCTTTACATATATTCATCTTTGATTTTATTATATAAATTGAAATATTATTGTTAGCATCTGATTTACATTATAATAGTTTATTCTGACAGCACGTGTCCCATTGAAACGAGAAATGGTTACCAGTGGTAACTGGAAAACGGTTCAATGTGAGATTCGGAAACGTTCTAATTGTGATTTACCACGATATACATGCTGGACGAGGTCAATCACAGCAACGTGGGAGACGCCATTCATGTGTTTGACGATCATCGTTGCTAAGCTACGCAAGTGTATACTTGCTGATAAACAAGAAGTATCGCTGAATTATATGTTGAGTCAACTAATATAACCCTATTTAATGTTTAGCGTCTTGAATGAAATATCGTGTGTTTTTTTTTAAATATCAATAAAGGTATGTTACCTAATACGAATTGGGTATTGAAGCCCGTTTGTTACGTCAATGAATGATACACGAAATTGAACAAATTGGTTTTATTAAGTTGTTACATTTTCCAGTGACGTAATATCTATCATATTGGTAGATTGTTGTAAATTGCGATATGCCATCAGGGGGTTGGCAATTCTACTTCCCTGGTATGGAAAACGAATATACTGTAATTTTATCATTTTAAACATCTTTTTTTAGTTCATGAATTTTAATGATTTTATCATTATTCCAGAATACTGTCCCAAAACACACTCGGATTGGTCATACGCTTGTATGACGTTTACTCTTAAATATTCAAATCATAGTTCGCAAATACAATTCTCGTTGAGGTGTGAATAACTTTTGAAATGTGGCGGTAAGAATACTATGGCTTGCAAAATAATAAGTCTTGGAAAAACTGATACAATTCCCGATTACCGCTATAGAATGTGTTTAACATCTTTTTTAAAATGATTTTGCCGTGTTGGGCGGGACAGGTTGAATAACAATTTGTTATAAATCAAAGGAAGTGACGAAGCAAAGCAATAAAACATTGATGGTCATATTTTCATATTTCTTTATATTTATATATTTTTGACGACGAACTGATGACCTTTATATAGCAATACACATAATACTATTGATTAATTAATTACGAATGAATTCTCAGTATATCAAATAAAACATACCACATCGTATTGCGGGTCGCAATCCCGGTACCTCATGATATCTTCACCTTCGTTAATATTGAGTACGCTTCTATTCCGGTCTAAATATGCCATTTCATGTTGTAAATACCATGGTCGTAACACTAATATGGACGAACAAAGGCACTTTTAAATATATTACGTGTCTTGCACCATTATGAATAACTAATCAAGACATGCCGATGGGATTTCATTATATTGTCACATGTCAACTATGAGTTTCACATTTCACAGCCTTTTAATAAAGTAAAATGCTTGGCGTTTATGATCAGATATGATCTCTCATACATTGTCTGATCTCTCATCCATTGCGGTAACGTTTCCTGGTTTCAAAGCTAATAATCGGTATTTCTGATCTTGCATTCAGTCTGTATAAAACGAGAATATTAACGACTAAATTAAAGTTACATTCATCAAGCATCATTACATTGTGTATGTTATGACTGATAATGACTATTGACGACGAGTCAGTTTAGCGCCAGGCATATATATAACATATATACGTGCCTGTCCGTTTGCTTAAATCTGGAGATCATATATGAGTTACCACATGTTCCCCAAACTTAAAAACACCAGTTTGATCGAAACATAAATAGAAGCAGAGTCGAAAAATACAACTGACAAAAAACAAGCTGCTCACTGATTGTTCTGACTATAGTGCATGGAATTCCGTTGCTGAGTGTAAAAGCAAACACATCGAGTGCCGCCGGACTTCTTTCTACACCAGACTACAGGTGGTATATTTGGAATCGGAACTTCCCGTGGTGGATTACACAAGTCATTGCCAATATGTGTTCATACGTTAATACCGCGCATGTGCGAGGTTGCACGCCGATGCGGATACTGATCGCTTTACTGCATCTTTCATGCTGTTAATGAGTACAGGAATAAACTCATTAAAAGTGTTCAGCCGTTGTAGACAAATAACTCTATTACATCCTTGTGATGTATCTCATCATTGCCATGGTAACCGACTAGTAAGTCTAAAGTTTGGCTATTTATAAAGATTAATCATTATATATCCTGTTCACGTTAATCCTGGATACGTACTAATATGATAAAAGTAGAGTGAGTTTTTACATCACCAAGGAAATTGAGCAGATGTTCGGAAATAAACGCATTCTTGAAGGAACTAAGTTCAACTATTGTTTACAACTTTGTTAATAAGTTTTATATTATTTGACATGCCGCTGTTTAAATTTGGCTTTAAAAAGCATCAAGTGAAGGTTGTGGAGAAATATTAATTGAAATCAAAGCACATTTGTAAATTACTCGTGGTTATTTTTAGGAGTGGAATCACAAAATCGATTTATAAATATCAGATTGAACGTAATAGCCACGTTAATATGGTAATAATCAATATGTTAGCAAAATGTTTATCGTCGTTGTGTTCTTATATAGAGACGAGACTGTGACTGGATCCAATCGGCTCAACCCGAATTTACACAAACGCCTTTTCATAATTATCGTCATTTTTCATCTCAATTACCACCCTTTTTTATTCATTTATTTATTTATTTAACATACTACAATAGTTGGAATTCGAAATATCATTGGCAGTCTCGGGAATGAATGTCAATATCTTGCCTGATGCTTGGTTCAAAATTATTTATTTATTCAAAGAATTCAAGGGTGGTGATATTTGCCTGCATATAGTAAACAAGAAGTAAACATGAAATAGACCAGAACAAACTTTTGTATTTGTGGTATAAGTATTCTCCCGTCAAGAACAAAACGATGTGTCGAAAACTGTAAGAAACTACATGTTCTCAAGTCATTCAAAAAGTACAAAGTAATAAAAATAATACCTTACAGGAATAAAAACTAAAATATGTTTTAATAGGCCGCAATATGAAATTATTGCGGCGGCCATGTTTGACGTGTGTTTTAGCGCATTCCTAACTGGGACTCCCGGCATGCATTATTCTTCTATGACAACAGTGCCAGTGGGTGACCTCTGAGAGTGGTAGGCCGAGAGGTCACCAGTAAATTTGTTTCACGGTAGAAATCAATCAAACTTTGTTAACGCAGATGTGATTTTCATTTAATGTCAAGTTCACATATGTTACTTGTAGAGAATTCGTCCTCCATACAACCGAGGCGAGCATTCAAATGAAAAGGCCTAGATAATTCCGTTTTCGCTCTCAAATGTTAGTCATCAAACGACCATGACTATGGCCGCACTTTGTATTATCTGTTTATATCTCATCAAATAACTGATATAAGCAAGAGTATGGGCTGAATGCAAATACTAATAACACCACTATTCCTGGGGGGGGGGAGTTCTGGGCATGACAAATCTTGATTGTTCCATTCACAAATAATAATTTGTCCGTCATGTTCGGTTTGTGATATAATTGTTTAGTCACATTTCACAGTTACTATGATTATGAACTGTCATTAAAAATGCACGTTTCCCTATTGATCACAATACGTCGTAAACTAGTAATGATTATAGAAATGCTAATTAATATAAGTCACGTGTTTTAGTATGTGAAGTGTTTAATTGCACGCAATATACGATATACGATTCCCGATATACGACCCAAGATAGTGTTGTGATGATGCTTAACGATTAGATTCAAATCTTTGCCAAAATGAGCGTGTCTGTTAAATTATAGTCATATATAATTCATGAATACAACAAATGTATATGAATAGATTAACAAGCAATATTGTATTACTTTCACGTCACATTAAAAAAATATTAAAGGAAACTACAATAATCTCATTTTCAAGATTGGTGCACGGAGAATGTTTTATTTGATTCAATGACAATTCAATTTATAGTGCGGCTTACTGCTACGTCAGAAATGTGTCAGTAAATAAACCATCAGAGCGAAAGTTGTCACAGTCATTGAAAGTCCGGTTTACTAGGCTACTGTTGTTTTTACCTATGGATGATGGATCGATGACATTTAAACCGATGCACCGCATGACCATGAAGAAGGTAATGTAATCATAAATAAAATTGAACGGCAAACAGTTGCTCTCCCATGCCCCCGAATAACTTCACTACTGTTCTACGTGATTGGCATCTTTGTGACGTAACTTGATCGGCCACTTTCGAAATTGATTCTAAATAAACATAATATTTAGTCTTTGTAGAGCAATTCAGGTGGAATTTGGCAGCTGAACAAAAACGCTTTATTTGCAAGGCATTGATGCTTACAAAATCAATACAAATTCATGATTGATTGCGCGGAGTCGTTACCATGGTAACGTCACTCTAATTTGCAATCATGTGTATTGTATTTTCAGTAACCAGTAAATGATGTTTATTTTTTCCATTTGCATTTATCGTTTTCGCAGAATTCATCAAGTGGCAGATCGATGATGCTGCTGATGACACCAGGGAGGGCATTTTTAATAGTAACAATCATTAAGCCTTCCTGTGAACGCTAACGCCCCATAATCGCTTTGTCTCGTAATATCTCGTCTGAATGCACTAACACGGACGTAATTACGTCGATAACAACTCTTGTGGGAAACTCATATACTGTATCATCCAGAAAAATACTAAAAGAGTACCAGTCGTGTTTCTAATCTAACTGTAATTAAACCGAGATTGCGTTACGTTCACCGTGTTTCAATTTCCGGCTATATGACCGCCTACTTGTCATTTCTCTTACATATTAAAAAGTCAACATTTGCTGGTAAACAACATTGAGACTTTAACGTGCTTACAATACAATAGTTCAGGTGGAATTTTTCAGTAATATTTGGGCGAATGGTGATTGGCATGTTACATGACAATTGATATTCAAACAAAAGAACAAACCATTAGCAATTGCAGAACATTGAGATCAATTACAAATATTTAAAATAGAAAAATTGGCTCAAATATTAACCAACGAACTAGATATTACAATTTGAAACTACGTTAACCTAGTTCATCCTTTATATAATTATAAAGACACAAACATATAGCTCCGAATCCGTCGGTAATATAAAAATATACTTATATATTATATATACAATAAAGAATATTTGATGTAGAGATGAACAATGGTCATAGAACTCATTCACCGATTCCAGCATTTCTAATTCTCCCAACCATCACTTGGCAACGCACGTACAAGACTTCCCCGATATCCGCTTAGTGTGATCTCGCGGAATGTGCAAAGGTCGCGGAATGATTTTCTTCCTACATTAGTAAGCGTATTATTAATTCGTCTTTGAGGTCGTGCATATATTGATGGCTCCCACAATGAATATATATTTTTACAACACAGGAGAGTAAACTGCCGATAAACTCGGTGTTCATGTATGACAATGATATGGAGTGCGGCAAAATTATTACAAACGATTTAGTAGTAGGATATGTTTTTTTTATTTATTTATTGATACGAAATCTTAAGTGCATGTTCAGAACTGACAACTCGTGATTTTATTAACATATGATCAAGATATCAACAGAAACATTGTGGATATTTCCTATTACCTAAGAAGGATGTTCATAGAGAATAGAAAGCCCCCTCCCCACAATATTTATTAAACGAGTGCAGTAATTTTCACTTGTTCCGAGCCTTTGACTAAAACTAAATGAAAATTACTACACTCGAAATTAATATATTGTTTATCCCATGCCAGTTAACCATTTTTCAAAATTAAAGGCTAAACACTAACACAGAAAGCAGTCTGTGTATTTAAGATATCCCACTGGTACTAATTTGCATAACCGAAACTACAGTCAGTGTGCTCTCTTACGACAAGGAAATAGGTGTTTTTAGAACCATCAATATATTTATGGTTCTGAAGATGCATCGGTAGATTAATTACTAATTCCTTAGTAAAGTCAACCTGTAGTCGTTTCACAATCTGTGACAAATCGCCACAAGTACATGATTGAAATAAATTTATGTGCGTGGCGAAGTTGAGGTTGATAATTCTGAAATGACGTTTAACGTATATTCGGCTTTATAAAACACATGCCTTTAGCCGACACCAGAAATATTCTAATTCATATAATTGTACTAATAATTCAAGATTTGTTTTCAAGAACCACATATATCTTCAGATATTAGCTTATGTTGCGACTGCTAGACATGGTGGCAAAAGATCAAGCTCTAAATAAATAAATAAATAAATAAATAAATAAATAAATAAATAAATAAATAAATAAATAAATAAATAAATAAATAAATAAATAAATAAATAAATAAATAAATAAATAAATAAATAAATAAATAAATAAATAAATAAATAAATAAATAAATAAATAAATAAATAAATAAATAAATAAATAAATAAATAAATAAATAAATGTCTGTCACTTTAGTAACAGTTTAGCATATAACCAGAATAATGGATCAACAAATCCGTATAACATTAGTGCAAACATCATAACTTTCGTCACGGTCACGTGATAAAAATCTTGCAATAACAAAAACACGAGCCTTTCACGATAACTATATATCAATAAGTATCTTAACCATATACTTATTAACAATACAAAGCCGTTACTGATTTCTCCCATAATTCCCTCGATTAGGTTATGATGAGTATAGGCTTACCTACTCACACATCGTAAATCCTTAAGCTCACACACGTTCAATTCAAGACAATTCTGCAAAAAAGGGAAGATGCAATAAAACGGCAATCAATCATGCAGCTGTTCTTAAAATGCAGTGAGCATAGCTGCTACTACTTAGTAGGATGCGCCGTCGCGATTACTTCTCAATATAAGTACCTACGTGCGGAGATGCACAAATTATTGCCATAGGTAGTCCCTTGGTGAACGAACAGGTTTACACCACTATTGCTTGCAAGATTTCAAGCGTTTATATTATATTACTGTGGCTGAATGTAAAAGGGTGTTCATGCTATAGCAAGATTCCTTGATAGTATAAGTGAATGAGGCCTATCTGATAGGTGTTACACTGCCTTCAATACTTATGCCATACAATTAATGTCAACGGAGCTGAGGTCACCAAGTAAGATATCCGTGATGTAACATTGAAATTATGCCATTGAAGACTTCATAGATAAAAGTAAAACTACATTAATATTGATAATCATTCATTTAAAAAAGTATTGACCGGTTGTTAATATTTCCAGCCACCCCCCCAAAAAAGATATATTGGCATAACAGAACAACCAAGTGTGTTTCAACGCACAGAAATCGTTATTGAAAACACAAGGAAAACATAAAAATAGAATTTGCACAGCAATTCTGTTGTACTACTTTCTGCACAGAATGTCACGCAAGTAAAATGATATCAGTTCGTGTTTACTTGCATATGGTTTTGAATATTGAATACATTCTTGGCCATGCAAATGACACATTCCCATAGGAAAATAAACAAAACATGCTAATTTAATACAAAATATGTTGCCAATATTTGACTTGTTGCATTAGCTAGGAAACTCTTTAATCGACAATTGTATGTTTTTGTTCCGGAAGCAGACCCCTCGGAATTTCACTTCATAATGACAAAAAATCCCAAGAAATCAGATCAGATAGGTAAAACACTGGTCGGCAATATACTATACAATCATGCTAAAAATTGTGTTTGTCGTGTACTGTACCATTCTGTCGTTACGATGCATTGTGATTCAAATATATTTGCTGCGACATGAGGCTTAATCTTTTACTTGTTTTGAGTAAGATGTATATGGTATATGACAAGCCCATAGAACACAGTGTGCTATGTGATTATTAACATGTGTCACGTGTTAATAATAACCTACAACTTCCTCGCAAACATTTTTAATGTATCGCATGTCATAGTCAAAACTTGAATGTAGCTGCAGGCAAAATAGGTAGCTGATTAATCTGGGGTTTTACAAAATATCAGGTGTCAAAAGTTATTATGATTTAGTATTGACAAGCGGCGATATTAGTTTAATTAAAGAACATTGTCGCGCGTGATATAGACGTGTTTGCAATGTAATTGACTCTATGCCCATAGAGTAAGTGATGCCCATCTTGGAACAGGTTAATGTGTGTTCAGGCACGGATCAATCAAATATGAATCTTCTGACATATCCCATATGCTTATGTCACGATAATTTAAGCTAATCTCGAGTTTGCCATTTGAAATGAATAATCAAAAAAGGTTGAATATACATTGGTTGCCATTTATTCCGATTGGAAATAGTATTATACATTCGCATATTTGATGAAGACATTTTATCGGTAATATCAAGGATCGAGTCATAAATTCATACCATCAGGTCATGAAGATTGTTGTAATGTATGTTACGTAAAAAAACAGCAGTGACAAAAACAGATAGCATGTAGTTCCTAACCATCACAACATATTTCCTTGTATTAACAAGATCATTATAACTATTGAACTAATCAGTCATTACAGTCACAACGTCTACATATTAAAAAAAATGCCAGTAGATACCAAGTTTACGCAAAACATTTTGATTTATTCCGTCTATCATGTGGTATTAAGTACTAGTAGAAACGTATCTCTGCTATTACTTGTTTACATACACTCTATGAAAATATGAATCCTAATCATATACGCATGGCACAAACAGCAATTAGTCTCTTTTTGTTCACATAGTTTCTATAGTATTTACATTGTATGACAAACTTTTCCCAGGGATGTATGATTGATGCGCATGACAAGAGAACTATGTAGACAAACAAGTTATATTGCTATAACATTCGGGCAGATATGATCGATTGTTTAAAAACATATGCCCGTAAACTGTTACCTATACTAATATTCTTTCTTTTACTGGTAAGACCATGTATTATATAACTATCAGACGAGTGTTTGTTTGTTTTATGTATATTTGTGCTAACTTCCCGCCGACGTTCATGAATTTTATTTCGATACAATGTCATTTCTATATTCAATACATTCATGAGTCCCGTGACAGTCATAAAACACAACTATTGATTTCTACCCAATCACATAAAGCATATATCATGTATATATATTTAAATCATAATTTTATTCTAACCGTGAAACTGTGTCAAAAATAATTGAGTAAATATATAAATACATGTAAACTAAATATAAAATAAGAAATTAAAATAATAATCAAAAAAAATATTTCTATTCAATTGCAATAACCAGCAATATGATGTTATTGTTGAACTATGATTTTCGAGTGAATAACAATCATGAATGTAGATTGATGTGTGTGGGAGAATACTTTAATACCATATATTAGTGTTATATAAGCATCGAATTCAATTCAATACATTAGCGCTGCCATATGTTATCTTATAAAAGGTTTTCATCGATATGGGTATTGCTTTTATGCGTATTTCTTCATACAATTAGCACCGTAATAGATATATGACCGCATTATTTTCAAATTGTATTGTGATTTTCATACCAAGGACACGAGGCAACCATAACTATTCGTTTCCATGGTAGCGAAATATTTATGTATTTGTGAACATTTCATTTTGTCTTAAGATACTTGCATCACCTTGGTAACCATGATTGCGTGTTCGCCATCAGCTACGCGATCATATTACTTATTGAGGTTGCATACGAAAGTACTAATGGAGCAACTTTAAGCGGGATGAAGTGGTTGTTATTTTATCTTCGTACTTAGATAATAAGACAGAAACGTAATGTCACACATACACGATGCTTGTTATGTCATGCACAATTCGCTGGTTCTTGTCCAAGAGAACTTAGCGAGCGTTTGTGCATTCCACAGTGGTATCATCCGTTGTGCAATCTGTACTGGTGAAACACCAAAGGAGATTCGTAAATTCGCTCGGGAAAATGCACATACCACGTATGCCGATATCGCTCATTCACCTCAACAAATACACATTTACATTTTTATTTAGACCACAGTATCATCGATTTGTGTGTTTATTGTGTATCTATAGAGCTCTCATTAAAAACTCCATTGAACGAGTGAGGAAATCTGAGAATTTTATGTCTTGAATAAACATGGTATTATGTGGGTGGCGATTTTCATACATAACACGAACATACGACTGTATACAGAGGAGTTTATTTAAGTTTACGTCATTCAAAAGCTATTAATATACCATATTTTAATTGCATTAGGCTATGATAGTATTCCTACGTGGAACATTCAACAATAGTTTTAATTTCATCCATGAAGTAGCTATTGTGAACACGAAACGAAACTGAGCCGATACCGACGTCATATTCACAGCGCAGTAGACGTACTGTGCGTAGATTATTTAATCGGTGGACGTGGTGTGCATATTAATGAGAAATACAGTTATTACAATATTATGCGTTCGACTATGTTTCCGGCATCTCATTTTCTGATTGCTAATAGGAGAATTGAACTGTTAATTGTCAAAATCATTTTCACAAAATTGACTTTATGAGCTGAACGGTAATAACTTAATGTTAAGATACAAGACAAATAGGCATTGAATTAGTCATGCGAACAACATTCGTTCATTAGTTACCAATCACGTGAATTACGTCAACAAAATTTGCTAATTGGCGCATGCGCACTCATGTCGTCTTTGCAGACATGACTGCGTCGTCTTCAATGCAAGAATCAAAGTTGGCTAGTACAGATATGCTGAATTGAATGGTTTCCTCTCCGGCAATACCATATACATCATTTACTTGACATCTCTCCAGTCACGCGATGTGTATTCCTCTAGAGGAAGCAGATTTAAGGGTTTAGATCACCTGAGAGAAAATACTAATAAGTAGCCATATGACAAAAATGTTAAGGTATATGTTAGTACGTCTCCGCGATGAGTTCGAAAGGTGAAACGTGTTAGAGCACCCATGGGATATTTAGTAAGTTTCACAGACGTATCCACATCGAGGGTCCGTCGTCTCTGTAGCATACATGACTGGCACATATGCGCACAGATTGCAGACAGAATACTGATCAGGGTAAATGTGTGAGGTTTCGTGAATACACGACGGCCCCACAAAGCGGCGAGCTCCACTCCATTATTCAAAATCATAGAAGAAACGCTTGAAGCTATGACAAACAAGATTGATAATAAACACACAAAATCTACGACTATGTTACTGCCATAATAAGTAAATGTACAAAAAAATATATTATCGCGTGCCCATCGTGTGTTTAGGATTTTTTTATTGACAGCTTATGAAATGTCAACTCTAGTACAACATTCACTCCCCTGACAGGCAAATTGTCACGTTTTGATGATTTCATTAAATATTATTAGTAGAAATTGAAAAGAAATTGTATACCTCACGTCGAAGACAGTTCATAAGAAATATCGTTGGCGTATGAATACAAATAAAATAGTTTCAATGTTTGAGGGTTAAATCTTGATAGGTAAACGGAAAATCTTTTTTTTTCGTTCTTTGGCTTTATTTATTTGTTTACATTTTTTTTGGTTATGACTAATCTTTTATCAAGGAAATTATTGAATTAATCAACAAGAACACGTGGCACCGTACTGGAAAATCGTGATGTAAATTTAAATTTAAATGTCCGTTCGGAACCTATAATCTTACTCTACCACTAAAAAGAAGACGCCCAGCGAGTGAGATAATTGACACAGAATGCGATTGACAAATCAAAGATAAAGTGAAAGATATAAAGATATCACTCTACTAGCCACGACGAGCTACGGTCACCATTATACAATTCTGTTCCTTATAACTGGATGATGATGTAGTTTAATATTTTATAAGAGCGAAATATAAGAGACATTTGATTAAATTTACAAATGCGTTTTACGTTGTGGAAATTCAATAACTGTGTTGAAGTCGTCACACCGAGTGTACCTGCTTACGATGAATACATCGCGTGATAACTGAACACTGTATATATGAATGTATGTGTATGCGTGTAGGTATGTATATCATGTATGGACAGCGTCATAGTAATGAAGTTCAATACGTGTTTTAAATTGTATACATCTTAAAGCGGAAGGATCGTCATCTGCGCACGCGCGGGAATTGAGCTCCATGCGACGTAAACAACACACGCTAATAACGCAAAGGCTCATGGGTAGACGCTTATATGTAAATAATGACACGCTATGGCCATCTGACGCATGCGGAGGGGAAGACTCCCCCGCTTTAAGGCACTTTGATCAGAAACCTAATTTTTCCCTACTGGGCATGTTACTGTATATTTATTCAAAGCATTATGGGAGACAATCTAGTGGGCATCCTTCTGTCTTAGGAGACGATGGGTTTGTGCCCAGTGAGTCATTCGCTCAGTCTTGTTGAGAGCAGCGGCGGACGTGACACTAGGAACACTATTATCACCTAAATTTAATAACGCGGAGTCACTATGATATAATGTATCGTGAATATGGTTCTCTTCTTAGCCTGAAATATGACATCCTGTCTCAACATGCTTTGGTAAAGGGTTAATAGGCCAGGTACGGTACACGTTGTCGCAAAACAGCAGCATTTCGTAAAGAAGGTTTAGGCTTTTAGTAAAGCCACTGTAAATATTTTACTAGAAATAAGGTTTTAAAAATACATCTCACTGTAGTTCATAATCACTTGGAGTGTTCGTTGACTTTTTTGAAATCCGTAGAAAAATATGTTAAAGGTATAAGTAATCAAACAAAGAAAATAGGTGTTTACGTTTTAGGTGTCAAATTCAATATATATTCACTAAATACGTTGAAATTTGTAAATAAATATTAATAAAAAAATATATTTCACCTGTCAGTATCTGATCCTTATTTTTAAACATAAATGCATTCATTCAAACATTGATTAGTCTTAGCTGTTTTCAGTAATCAAAGTATAAAACTAGTTGTTCATACCACGTGATCTATCTGTCTACGATAAAACTGTCAGACTATGTTCATCATAAATAATTCATTAGGTTAAAATATTGTTTACACCTAATTTTATTCGTGTATTATGTGTTTGCCCGCTGTAATATCATTGTTCAATGCGTTTGCGGAATAAATAAATAAATAAATAAATAAATAAATAAATAAATAAATAAATAAATAAATAAATAAATAAATAAATAAATAAATAAATAAATAAATAAATAAATAAATAAATAAATAAATAAATAAATAAATAAATAAATAAATAAATAAATAAATAAAAATGTATAGTTCCATGTCACTGGGTGTAGATAATAAAGGTTCATATCTGAAAAGCATCCATGCCTAACAATTTCATAATTATTTATTCATAAGTGTAGGGTTATTCAGGTATTGATCATGATTTATTCTCATAATATATTCTCAATGATAACCGTGTCAAGGTTCCCTCCCGAAATATAATCGACTGGTCCATATCTCAAGGGCAACTCTTCGTAATAATTCGTAATTCATATATATCATTTTGAATAATTTTGCAAAATTCCGTGCCAGTTGGATATAGATCTCTCCACGGGCAGCCAATCCTAAAACAATGACAATTTGTCTATTTTGAGATATTCTGCTCCTAAACAATGTACCTTCACTTCTCCAATGGAGAATTACCTTCCCAAAAAGCATGTTTCCATGGCAACCTGATCTCTTCCGAAATACGTTCGGTTTGTCACTGTTCCAAGGGCAGACTCACTGAAAACGTCAAGAAAATTAGTCTATAAAAATATCCCCTAGATGCCAGCTAGTCAAAAATGTCTCTTTAGTTCAGAGTTTTGTATTCGTTTATACGTCCAGTATTTCTGAAGTTCTTGGTCAATGACCTGAATCACCGTAATTCAAGTAAACAATAACCCCTAAATCACGTGACTGTATGGATGGCTTCGACACGAGAAGCAACCAAAATTGTATGTTTTGGTTGGACATGCTATTCCAAGTACGGTTCACTTAAAAACGTCCCTGATACTGTTTTATGACTGTCATGAGCTGAGATTCCTACAGTAACGTGAAGGTGCAAAATATTATGTAAATAGCAACTACGGAATTCGCAGTCATGTGATCAACTCGCAAATTTCTTGTAGGGACTCTGAAACAAACAAGCGCCGACAAAAACAAAATCCCTATGGCTAAGGTAATCATGATTATTTTTAAATAGTAACAATGTATTTAGGTAATAACACTTTGGGGGTATTTTATATTGAAAGATACAAAATAATATCATTACATTGTCGGTGAATGTTTATGTGTTGTTACTATGACAAATTTGTACAAATTAAATTATTTAAATTTTACGGAGTAGTTAACACAATTTCATGAAATATGATGTTGAATACCAACAATTCGCTTTATTTCGACACGCATTTGAAACATCATTCAAGATGCAAACTCAATGTTGTCCCCTTTTGGTAGCTCCAACTAAATGTATAAATATATACTAAAATTATCTACTTGACATTATGTCCACGTAGTACGTCTAATAACATTATCCGTGGTATACAGTGCCTGGATGAGTTTCGACACACCAAAAACATAGCACCTTGCACCTATAGATATCAAAACATAAGGCCTAGCCATGTTATCTTGTTTGATGAGCCATTAACGCATTAGCTTTTCTCCGCATAGCCTTGACTGCCTACATCGTTGATGTCGCTACGATTTCATGCATTAGAACCGCTATTACGTCGTAAGCTAGAAACTATGTGATGAATCGAGAGATAATTAGTGTGTCTTGTTGTCACTAGATTATATCATATGTATTTCTTTTATTTCTAGTGTCTGATTGTATCATGACAAATATCATTACAAAGAAATATAATAATTCCACCTCCACGTTACATTATACGGCTCCCATGACGACACACTGACATCAAATCGTGTCAACAATGTGCATTGATTAACATCCATTCAACTATGTCTTTATTGTTATGTACTATCATATGAACGTATAAGCTAATTTATGCACGCGTGAACTGTGTTTTATTTTAAGTGCAGTATGCGGACTATAATAGAGATCCAAGTTTCAATAGCCGATAATTAAAACTAGATTCTATTTCGATGAATTTAACTAACTACAGTGTTGCACAATTCATTATATGGAATATAAGGTTCGCTATATTTTCTTCTGAATTACCCAGGCCTACTAATTCATACAAATTTGAGCTCTAACTTGTAAGACAGTGGATAGGTGAAACGTCTGAAAATACATGAAATGGAGTTCCGTGGGACAGGGCATCATACAGGTAATTGCAACACATGTTTCCGAGAAATGTCGTCCATCATCGTCGGCCAGTCCTCCCGCAAAAAATAATCTGCCTTACCTGTTTTATTAATTTCAGGTGGTGTCTACAAACTCTGCTCCTGTCGCCGCTACCAATCGGTAAATCCATACATGTGCGCCAGTAGGTTATTGTGCCGCTGGAGTGTGTTATGCTGTGGTAACACGTCTGCTACTTTGACAGAGAAATGAGATGTCAACTGCGCTAACACAGTGCACGCTCATAACCGTTAATGAGTGACGTCAGTAGTATTCTAATGAGCACAGAATAGCCAATCACTGCTCGGCTCACTGATATGAGAGGCTTCAAGGATCGCCGCTCGACATGCTGCATAGGCTCGTGAAAACAGCTTTTATTTGTCGTTAGAAGACAGTGATCGTTAGTTCCCTTTGCCTGAAGCTGCCGTCTTTCTAATTTCGGCTTTCAGAAATTATCAGGCTAAACAACATTTGATTTTCGCGGTTTCTGTATTTTATACACTCAAAAATCCTACTTCAAGAGCCAGAAATATATGAGGTCATCATCGCACACGATTTGTAAAACAGAACCATTGGCCTGAAACTGTACAAAATGGATATACACATCAACATTGCAGTACGTATATGTGGTTCCAGTTTCCATGTAGGTATGCGTGGATCGACTTCCACCTTCCAGGGCCCCACTGTGTGAAACCATTTTTCATGTGCATCGTAGTCATAGCAACTGCGAGGACGCCATCGTACTGTCAATCCATTATCTCAGGAGATTTAAAACCGCTGTGAAGGGTCTTTCTACAAACAAATGCACTGTCACACAAACACATTCCATGGTAATTATAGTTATCGTCCCGTGATTACTGAATAAAGATAACGTTCAGCTGTTCAAATGGAATAGTTTGAGGCACAATCTATATTTGTGATGAAATAAGTAAAAACATCTTAGTTAATTAAAAATATCAATGTGTGCGAAGCCTATGCGTATGATAACTAATATCATGACGGTGTATAATTTGGTAGTTACCACCCAACAAACGATCGACAACATAAACGATGCAATAAAATAATGTACACTACAACCATCTCACCGATCGCATATTAAAATTGATTCGGCGTTGATATTAAGTGCTCGTTTGTATTAATCCTCCTATACGATGGTATGACATCACAAAGCAACAAGTGATTGATATAGTGAGATGAAAAGCGACATCCAATAGACCTAAACTCGATATTCGCGAATCTAAACGTTCGTAGGTCAAATATTATTCTCATACAATTAAAATTTGTATTTTGTTATCATTGATCACACAATCAAATCGGGTATATTTTTATTCGTTGCAATATATTCTTAAAGTTCATCGTTTCTTGTGTACACATGTTTCCATAACATCGGAAACGCATCCATGACAACGCCGCCTGTGTTTGTCTTTAATCAATCCAAGTGATCCAAAGCCTTTGTAATTTTTGTTTCCATATAGAAGCGGTACAAAAAAAAAACGATTCCAATATTCATACATGTTAATATTTAATAATATATTTATATATTGTTGAAATGTGTGTTTTCTGCTACAAAGCTTATCACTGACTGAGCTACTAGGAATTATTTATGTTAGCAAGAAAGGGTAATTTCCAAGGTAAACCACTGCCATATGCTATATTAACAAATACCTCCGATATAATATACTGACAGCCAGGTCGCAAACACCACGGTAATATACTATGTACCAAACAAAGAAGAGTATAAGTTGAAAGGCTATTTTTCATACAAATTACATTCTAGTTATTTCTTATTGTCGTGTTATTCACAGTAACACACCAGTACTAATGTATGCATAAACACGTACATCGATTTTGTTTATAGATTTTGATTATGAATGATATTCTTTTCACTTCACTGTTCTGGTCTATCTTCTACACATTGTACATATAACACTTCAATTGGTCACTTAAAGTAAAGTATGTTGTTTTTATTGATTCATAATAATATATGTATGAGTTACTATACAATATATGCAAACAATTTGTTTTGTCATTTTAATATTAACAATATATAAATATATATATATATATATTGATTTAGTGTCAGTAGTATCAACAAGCGGTAATTGAAATAAGGAAAACTGAAAATGTAATGTTGAGTTGCAAATCTCAAATGAAATTGAAAAAAAACACGAGGACGCAGACAAATGTTAATTCATAGAAACATGGACTAAATTACATGAAATATTGAATATATGAAGACTTTCTCGTGATATGGTGGAGATATTTAGTTACATGGTGGAGCTATACATAGAATTTCATCAATAACATGTTTACGATCCATAGTGAATTTAACATACTGTTAACTCCAGTGTAATTTGTGTGATTTAATTCATGTGATCATGTCTACAAACCAGTAATTTGTTGAATTGATTTCCATTTTACTTTCTTGCATCACATAGAGTGTTTATAGAGTCACTTTTCACCACCATCACTTCCGGCACGTGTAGTCACAAGTCTTCGTCGCTTACCCCTAACAGCTGATCTGGAATATCAGTTTGCGTAAGGTTAAATTACCATATTAATAGATATTAACCATGATGCAATAGGCTTAGGAATATTTTTTTTTAAAAATCGAATTTCAAATGTAATTCCAATAGCATGCCCACATTTGAAAACATAATAAATGATCTAGTTTAATCTCCGAATTCAATCAGATATGCAAATGCAATTAAAAATAGAAATATACATTCAATTTACAGAGGGAATCACGACAGAAAACGAAATTGAGTAGAATAAATGTACAATCCACTGTCATAATATAGTGGGCACGAACTAGATAATGAACATCAAAATGAAATTGTGAGATATATATTTTATTCATGAATATATTGAGTGATATACACATCTAGTTAAGATGCTTATATATTTTAATAAGCTGCGCGGTAAACATAGTCTCAAATTCGTTACAGTAACCTTCCATATTCATCAACAGTTATCTCTCCGAAATGAACATTATTTGTTAAGACAACATGATTTGTGGGCAATGTTTTAACCCGAAATTATTTTCATTCTTGAATCATGTTAAATATATTTAATAGGTCAAACATGATTCGTTTTAAATCAGTCATTTTCAATGAGAAACGCTTACAATTTCTAACTCTCCTATCGTGATTTGACGATGCACCAGTTTTTCGGCTAACCAATCTAAAACAACATTTGACTAATAGAGTCAATAACTGCAATTCAAAATCACTTTCCATTCAGCGAAACAACTCGTATGTGTGTCCAACAATTTCCAAGTTCGAAAGCGGCATATGCATATTGATATCACATCCTATCAATTTCCGAATTTAATTTGTTTATGTGGAACAATAGTTAGAAAAAAATGCGACTCCTTAGCCCTATATTCGATTGTCTTTGTCTACGATGACAGACAATCAAGTATGACACGTAATTTGCATAACACTATCCCCGAACAAAATTTGGAACATCAAGAAAATCGGTCATACGTACACAATGGGAACAGTACAACAATAGAATGTATATAGCGATACGTACACAATGGGAACAGTACAACAATAGAATGTATAGAGCGATACGTACACAATGGGAACAGTACAACAATAGAATGTATATAACGAAACGTACACAATGGGAACAGTACAACAATAGAATGTATATAGCGATACGTACACAATGGGAAGAGTACAACAATAGAATGTATATAGCGATACGTACACAATGGGAAGAGTACAACAATAGAATGTATATAGCGATACGTACACAATGGGAAGAGTACAACAATAGAATGTATATAGCGATACGTATACAATGGGAAGAGTACAACAATAGAATGTATATAGCGATACGTACACAATGGGAAGAGTACAACAATCGAATGTATATAGCGATACGTATACAATGGGAAGAGTACAACAATAGAATGTATATAGCAATACGTACACAATGGGAAGAGTACAACAATAGAATGTATATAGCGATACGTACACAATGGGAACAGTACAACAATCGAATGTATATAGCGATACGTACACAATGGGAACAGTACAACAATATAATGTATATAGCGATACGTACACAATGGGAACAGTATAACAATAGAATGTATATAGCGATACGTACACAATGGGAACAGTACAACAATAGAATGTATATAGCGATACGTACATAATGGGAACAGTACAACAATAGAATGTATATAGCGATACGTACACAATGGGAACAGTACAACAATAGAATGTATATAGCGATACGTACACAATGGGAACAGTACAACAATAGAATGTATATAGCGATACGAACATAATGGGAACAGTACAACAATAGAATGTATATAGCGATACGTACACAATGGGAACAGTACAACAATAGAATGTATATAGCGATATGTACACAATGGGAACAGTACAACAATAGAATGTATATAGCGATACGTACACAATGGGAACAGTACAACAATATAATGTATATAGCGATACGTACACAATGGGAACAGTACAACAATCGAATGTATATAGCGATACGTACATAATGGGAACAGTACAACAATAGAATGTATATAGCGATACGTACACAATGGGAAGAGTACAACAATAGAATGTATATAGCGATACGTACATAATGGGAACAGTACAACAATAGAATGTATATAGCGATACGTACACAATGGGAAGAGTACAACAATAGAATGTATATAGCGATACGTACACAATGGGAACAATACAACAATCGAATGTATATAGCGATACGTACACAATGGGAACAGTACAACAATAGAATGTATATAGCAATACGTACACAATGGGAACAGTACAACAATAGAATGTATATAGCGATACGTACACAATGGGAACAATACAACAATCGAATGTATATAGCGATACGTACACAATGGGAACAATACAACAATCGAATGTATATAGCGATACGTACACAATGGGAACAGTACAACAATAGAATGTATATAGCGATACGTACACAATGGGAAGAGTACAACAATAGAATGTATATAGCGATACGTACACAATGGGAACAATACAACAATCGAATGTATATAGCGATACGTACACAATGGGAACAGTACAACAATAGAATGTATATAGCAATACGTACACAATGGGAACAGTACAACAATAGAATGTATATAGTGATACGTACATAATGGGAACAGTACAACAATAGAATGTATATAGCGATACGTACACAATGGGAACAATACAACAATAGAATGTATATAGCGATACGTACACAATGGGAACAGTACAACAATAGAATGTATATAGCGATACGTACAAAATGGGAACAGTACAACAATCGAATGTATATAGCGATACGTACACAATGGGAACAGTACAACAATCGAATGTATATAGCGATACGTACACAATGGGAACAGTACAACAATAGAATGTATATAGCGATACGTGCACAATGGGAACAGTACAACAATCGAATGTATATAGCGATACGTACACAATGGGAACAGTACAACAATAGAATGTATATAGCAATACGTACATAATGGGAACAGTACAACAATCGAATGTATATAGCGATACGTACACAATGGGAACAGTAAAACAATCGAATGTATATAGCGATACGTATACAATGGGAAGAGTACAACAATAGAATGTATATAGCGATACGTACACAATGGGAAGAGTACAACAATCGAATGTATATAGCGATACGTATACAATGGGAAGAGTACAACAATAGAATGTATATAGCAATACGTACACAATGGGAAGAGTACAACAATAGAATGTATATAGCGATACGTACACAATGGGAACAGTACAACAATAGAATGTATATAGCGATACGTACACAATGGGAACAGTACAACAATAGAATGTATATAGCGATATGTACACAATGGGAACAGTACAACAATAGAATGTATATAGCGATACGTACACAATGGGAACGGTACAACAATATAATGTATATAGCGATACGTACACAATGGGAACAGTACAACAATCGAATGTATATAGCGATACGTACATAATGGGAACAGTACAACAATAGAATGTATATAGCGATACGTACACAATGGGAAGAGTACAACAATAGAATGTATATAGCGATACGTACATAATGGGAACAGTACAACAATAGAATGTATATAGCGATACGTACACAATGGGAACAGTACAACAATAGAATGTATATAGCGATACGTACACAATGGGAAGAGTACAACAATAGAATGTATATAGCGATACGTACACAATGGGAACAATACAACAATCGAATGTATATAGCGATACGTACACAATGGGAACAGTACAACAATAGAATGTATATAGCAATACGTACACAATGGGAACAGTACAACAATAGAATGTATATAGTGATACGTACATAATGGGAACAGTACAACAATAGAATGTATATAGCGATACGTACACAATGGGAACAATACAACAATAGAATGTATATAGCGATACGTACACAATGGGAACAGTACAACAATAGAATGTATATAGCGATACGTACAAAATGGGAACAGTACAACAATCGAATGTATATAGCGATACGTACACAATAGGAACAGTACAACAATCGAATGTATATAGCGATACGTACACAATGGGAACAGTACAACAATAGAATGTATATAGCGATACGTGCACAATGGGAACAGTACAACAATCGAATGTATATAGCGATACGTACACAATGGGAACAGTACAACAATAGAATGTATATAGCAATACGTACATAATGGGAACAGTACAACAATCGAATGTATATAGCGATACGTACACAATGGGAACAGTAAAACAATCGAATGTATATAGCGATACGTACATAATGGGAACAGTACAACAATAGAATGTATATAGCAATACGTACACAATGGGAACAGTACAACAATAGAATGTATATAGCGATACGTACATAATGGGAACAGTACAACAATCGAATGTATATAGCGATACGTACACAATGGGAACAGTACAACAATCGAATGTATATAGCGATACGTACACAATGGGAACAGTACAACAATATAATGTATATAGCGATACGTACACAATGGGAACAGTACAACAATAGAATGTATATAGCGATACGTACACAATGGGAACAGTATAACAATAGAATGTATATAGCGATACGTACACAATGGGAACAGTACAACAATAGAATGTATATAGCGATACGTACATAATGGGAACAGTACAACAATAGAATGTATATAGCGATACGTACACAATGGGAACAGTACAACAATAGAATGTATATAGCGATACGTACACAATGGGAACAGTACAACAATAGAATGTATATAGCGATACGTACACAATGGGAACAGTATAACAATAGAATGTATATAGCGAATACCACGCAATAAAATGAACAAGTGCTTACGGTAACTATTAACCCGTAACGATAAGAACCAAAAGGTAAGATGTTGGGGGAGATTATAGTCAGGTTGCTATGGAATTTTGGATTGGTTCTTCACTTGCCCTTGAAACAAGAACTAATCGTCTAGAGTTTGGGTAGACTTGGGCTCGTTGTCATGGAAAGAAAATGTGCTTTACAACATGAAATAATAAAGATGAATCATTATGACTTTCTGTAGTTGTTTTTTCATAAAGACAGTTTATTAAAGGTAACTTAACCATGGCGATAGTGATTGGGGTTATTGTCCTATTCGATGGGTAAATAAACTATTCAAGACTTAATTTGCTCTTTCTTTATGAAAAGGAAATTGGAAGCTTATGTCAATACGATAAATGTCATAAAATATACAGTAATATAATTGGATAGAAATATTGCAGCTGTGGTGGGGTATACGTTATCTGAGTGCCTTTAACCTTTTATTTATTTATTTATTTATTTATTTATTTATTTATTTATTTATTTATTTATTTATTTATTTATTTATTTATTTATTTATTTATTTATTTATTTATTTATTTATTTATTTATTTATTTATTTATTTATTTATTTATTTATTTATTTATTTATTAGTTTGTTTGTTTGTTTGTTTGTTTGTTTGTTTGTTTGTTTGTTTGTTTGTTTGTTTGTTTGTTTGGTTGGTTGGTTGGTTGGTTGGTTATTTGTTAATTTATTTATTTATTTTTGTTCAGGGTGTTTAGAATTGATTAACAGTATACGTTCGGTATTTTCTATCAATTGCCATTGAATACTTAAACGATAAATACTCATTTTTCAAATTGTTAATTTTACTAGTCATATTTTAATAGCATACTATTTTAGTATGCAGAACACGTAAGTCAAAATGGCGTATAAATGCATTCAGGTAAGATTTTGATGTGATTTACGAGTATTGTATATTCCCAGCATTTTATTAAATCAATGTTACTTTGTAAACAAAGTCGAAAGGTCGCAACGTCGTAACGTGAACCGATCCTATAGTCCGTATTCATTTTTCTACTTTGTTTCATATTTTAATGTATTGTTATACTGTTGGTACTTCACGGCGAACTTAGGGTAGTCATTCGCAAGAGCCCTGCGTCTGATTAGTGAGCATGTGCGACGGATATTTCCACAACATTAACGATCAGTAAAATTCATGTCATTTTTAATGTAGAAAATTTAATATATGTTAAGTGATATTTCAAACGGTCAGACCATTTGGTGATGCTATTCAATCAGCATTGTGGAAAGTGACTCTGAAATTAAGGAGTCCTGGGAGTTGTGTTTAATTTAATTTAATTATTGCAAAATAATCACACACACTTTGTTTTCCCTGCTTATGGTAATTGTACGGGCTGACCCATTATAAAGTCGTAATTGTGTTCTGATACCAGAACAGTTCTGATGGTTTGTTCGATTTGAAATACGACAACCTAGAATACAGGATGCTTGTATTTAATATAATAACATTCTACATCAACATCATCTTGTATATTTTATTGAATAGTTGAATCGTTGAATGAACAGGAAATACGAAATGTTATTCGAAACTACATATTCTGTAGCCGACAAACATCTATGCAAATTGTAATGTTCATTTCATTGGCAGTAATTCGTTGCATGAGAACGGCGTTTACATGTCGTATCTGCAACAGCTTCGTCATACATTTCCATTTCCGTTGGTATATTTGAACACTAATTATTGTTTTTGAGTACATGTAAATATAAAATACGCCTAAAAATGAATATAATGATTAACAGAAACAATAAGACTGGATAGCAGAATATGTTCGATTAACATACACATATATTATGAGGGACTGTGTTATTTACTAGGGTAATCCACTGCGTAATCACTTATTGAGTAAGTGGGTGATCGTTTGTGTTAGAAACGTATACTAGAATCATTTGTTTTTCGATAAACAAAATACGAATTTGAAAATCAATAACCAAAGGAATGGGCAGTAAATATATCCTACATCTAAAGCCTATCCACATAAATTATGTAAATCAAATTTCAAAGCCAAAAGTGGTACCAGGTGTTTCGAATGAGTCAATGCATCCTGCTACGCCCCTGGCAGCATTTAATCAGTTCTTGATGCCATTTAGAATCCAGGCTCCACGCTATTGTCACCATACTAAATGTGACACTGTTGTATTTCATTCGTAAGATTACATATTCTTCAAGCCTGTCGAGTACTGTGGTTTGATTGCGCTTCAGTTTCTAATGTGGTTTCTTCGCTGTTGTCAACAATGTCATGCAGTCTTGTTTGCTAATTTTATTTACTTAGGTATATTTTTGTCGTCTATTATCAGTATCCTAATTCATACGTATCTGACATTTTATCCCGTTTATATAACATATTTGTTTCCTTTCTGATGCATGTTTATCTGAAAACGGTTCATGATATCAGGATGACAAAATATCACTGCTATAGGGCAATCAATGTTTCATTTGCCTTTTTATTTTATTATTTCATGCCCGCTAAAAACATTAAAACGATATAATATATTGTATATCCCAACCTGCTACATCGAACTCAGAGTAGTCCATACTGTCTCGCCGTTCATTCAATCAAATTGCGCAATATTGTAAATGTCGCGCAATATATCGTTTAGAAACATATAATGGACCTGCCAGCAAAAACACTCATCACTGGTACGAGCAAGAAACATTAATATTCCACAGGCGAAGTGTTTGTCAGCAGTGACCAGACTCGCAACACTTGAATAAATGTTAAAAGCGAGCCTTCCACTCGATATTTAATACGAAACCCGCCGTTAAAATTGCCTCAACGAGGCTTAAACTGGAATTGCAATTAAGTCAGTCCAAATTTCTAACAGCTCCTAGATCCGTGCGGATGAAAAATGCATTTCGAATAATGTCATCAAATCCATCAAAACAAACGGACCCATGTAGATGTATGTTTAAGTGACTGGGATAGCTTTTAACGACTTTGCCTCCCGTCTTGCAAATATTCGTTAATTGACTAAATCCTACTTAACAAAATCCACGTGTACAATCCTCATTATAATCACACTGAAAATATGAGTATATATTCACTGATGGGTGAAGAGTTTTCATGTTTATTTTGGGAATGTCTCCTAGTAATTGGAGCAAATCATATTAACAGGTTGCCGCCACGATTTGCGTTTCGTGACCAGAATATGATTGTATCAATAAGAAGCCCGCCTTGTTATCAGTTTGGGCAATTGGTAATTCAGACATTGAAGAAGCAAGTGATGTTGCATGACTCTTATCCAACGATTTAACACGTGACACTTTTCAGTGAATTGTACTGTTAGTGACGACTTCTAGGTGTAAGTAACGGTGGAAGAATATATTGCAACTTATTTTGAATCAGTGCCCTCCCGACTTCAACTGCGACTCCTACACATGCTAAATTTATAAAAAATAAACACTTCCAGAGAAGAGTGTGCCACAACCTTTTTACCAGTTTCCTGACATATACACACGGTCAGTGTAAATCAAGTATACATATTAAAATCTATTTGTATACTCGAATTTAAAAGTCGTTATTTCTACTATATTATATCTTGAACATTATTTATTTAGTTTTATGCCTGAACAAAAACAAAATAGCAGCATATACTAATTCTGTCAGTTTTATCATCGCTAAATGATCAAATCTGAAAAAGTAAGTATGCAGTTTCTGTCTCGTGACATTCAATTCTGGGAATTCAAGCGAAATTTGACAAACCAAAAACCCAGAATGATTATGCTGGCACAGGTTGTTAGCATGTTATGTATATTAACGACGCTCGTTTCTTTTTCATGAACGGCTAATTTCAACGACCAACGCAGAGTACAGCCATGGACATGCCGTTACCGTGTACTTAATGTTAGTGGAGATCGATAATTACATCTTTAGGGCTAAAAACGGACGCTGAAAAGACACTTCTCATCGTCAATCAGTCTATCGCACGCGTGTGGCCCTGCTATCCTACAATAACCGGACAGTTCTTGGCGACAATGCACGAACACACAAGATTGTATCATTTTTAAAATTTTGCTTCCTGCATTTTGTGGACAATAATAAAATTATGGAAAGTCGTACGTGACTCCGACATTTCAATGTAAATTTTATACAAAATTCATTGATGCCAAAAACCCGATAATAAAACAATGCAATTACCGATGCTTCCGTAACGTTTACTAACTTATCAATAAAGACATCCGATCGTTATATATAGAACACCGGGCAACTTTAATAGACTGGTAACAAGGGTCACACATCAGCATTATCAACAAATCTAGCTAACAGAAACAACTCATATAAGTCTGGCACCCTAATCTTCTCATACGTCTCGCTAAAAACCTCAACTCAGTTAATTAACTTCCGGTATTAACAGTTGGAAGTAATATTAACTTTCAATTTACTGCCGACTCCTTTTGAAATATGGTATCGCCCTCTTTGACAAACCGTTGCGTAACATTTTCTGTTTACTGAGCTATCCTATTTTCTGTGTCTACATTCGGTGATCACCTAATAAAGGTATGGAACAGGACAAATTTAAAGGAAAATCATCTATGTTGTTGTCATTATCACCAGACAGATAGATCTATGCCTAGCAAAGGAATGCCAACAAAATATCGCGTGATACACTGGTATAATATAATACACCACAAAAAGACGAAACACGGTGAATAAAAAACGCGAATTAATAATACTTCGCCACTGAAAACACAAGATTTGGTAATGTTGCTGGCAGTGCTATCTAGCCTCATTGAGTTTTAAATGAATAAAATGTGAACAGCACGCACGGTGTTGTGAACCTGGCATAGTAAAATGTAATTTAAATTTGCTCCACGGATTATAACAGTACTTGGTGTGTAAATATTACATTAGAGGACAGAATGACGTGTACTTTGCGGGTCAGGCGAAGCGTGCAATACACGCCATCAATTTGTTATTTATCACCATGTCTCATTTCGATGGCCGCGCTGAATAATTTCACGTGATTCAATGAAAGTAAAGGCGGCAACTAATTAACGCAGACACAAAAATCAAGACAGGGTCAGCTCTGCAGTCGGTCACGTAGAACCTTTAACGGGCATGCGTGACAATCGTTCCTACAGTCAGCAGTACATGAAACGGCCATGCTATTCTGTCCTGGGTTGTGTATCGTTTCATACGAGCGGTTGTAATACATTTTAATGAAATATATGACAATGTTATGTTCTTCTCTGTAAAAACACACTCCAGAAAAATAGGCTACTGTGATTTGCCTTATGATTCTGGCTATTTATATTATAGGAAATAGTTACAGCTGTGTTTCTTACGCTTTCGCGTTATTGACACCATAGTAACCATTGAAAAAATTTGCATTGCATTGTAAAATTTTAAAACGGGAGGGTCGTCACCTGCGCACGCGAGTCCCAAGCGATGACAACAACACACGCAAAAATCGCAAAGGTTCATGGGTAGACACTTATTTGTAAACAGTGACACGCTATGGCCATTTGACGCATGCGCAGATGACTGCTCCCCCGATTTAAGAACAAATCCAACAACAGAGTCGTATATACTTGGAATCCATGTTTTATTCAGTGCTGTGGGTTTGAGAATATGAATTGTGTTCAATGATTTATGTCGTACTACTAGGGATTGGAGATTGTGCCACGACAACGTGAACAAACTACGGAAATTGAACCTTCAGTCGGTTACTCATGGATACTGCTAACCAGTTTAGGTTCAACTTGATTAATTGTCTCATAAAAGAAGTTTTTGATACTTTTTGAATAGATTGATTTTTGAATAGATGGTCATTGCTATGCAAGGCCATATATGGGAATACACGATTTAAAGAAAAGTGCAAAACAAATCACCGTCATGGTATCTCAAAATTGCGTTCGGTTGCATATTGTGATCATATGCAGTAATAAGATAAATACTTGCAGCTATCATGAATTATTAAGACATTCAAAAACATACATGCTAAAAATGTCCAAGTTTGCATTTGTTTTTTCGACTACAACACGAATGTTGTGATGTTGTGTCAAAATCAATAATTATGTAACTATTCTAAAACAAATACAAAATGTTATAAAAAGTCATCTCTGTTTATTCGATATAATGTCCGCAACGATCTTAGCTGAGCGATTCTCTTTGATATATGAAGCTCTGCGCATGGTCGTTATTTTTGTCTGACTGTACTTCAACGCGTAAATCGAACTAATAAGACATATATACACCCCGGGACATACGGAATGATTTAGAAAACATGTTTCCATGTTATTCATCAATCAATATATCCGTTTAGTCTATCAGTATAAAGAGTTAGTCTGTTGTAACTGAAAGCGTTGGCACTGTGTAACATAAATGCATACATACAAACATGGGGCTTACCAGGAACATCGACCATGTGGGCAGATAGAGGTGTTAATAGCATCGGTTCCCGGAGGCCATGGCGTATGTACGATAATCACTCATGGTCTATGTAACCGTGATATTTTGAACAGTGGACGCGATGATTGATACAAGATTTTTGAGGCAAAAACAATTCTCATGGTTCTCTCGCTCTTAATGAGATCTCGATAGCCATATCCATATGCCGTGATTTGCGGTATTTTACGAGGTATTTTAATCCTACCATATTAGGAAATGTGAATTCCAATAATAAAAACAAACACGGCTGTCACCATGTTTAACCGGATTCAACACAAAGAAGTACGCTGATTCTGTTCTAAACATTTTGAATTTCGGCATTCCCATGGTGTATCTTTGAAATGAAAAGGAGTATAATAATAAGGTTATTACGAGGATACCTCAAAGTTTGCACTTAGACAGTACGCCGTGCAACGACCTCCGCTGCATGTCGGTCAATACTCCCACTGTACTGTCTTCGTGCATATTTTGAGGCTGTATATTGTAATGTGTCCACCAGATACCTGCCTTGGTCTTCTAATTACAGAAAAAAAACGTTATTTTTTAAATATTTTACTCGTGTCCTATTATCAAGCTTCGTCCGTGTACGTCTAGAAAAACCCTAAAAGTTGTATATATCGGTAATGTATTATGGAAAGGTGTTGTCGCTGCTGTGTACGGGTGCAACATACATGTTTGTACGTCATTGGCGATGACGGAACTGTCCCATATCAGAAATCAATCTGGATTATCGTAGTCCATCATGACAGTAACACATCTGTTAGAAGCTATGCATCGTCAATACTTAGGCTTCTTTCAGATATGTATCGCCAATTAATCAGCACAACCAGATTTATTTGTGTCTGACACATTATATATACCTATAGATAGATAGATATATAGATTTATATGTTCATATTTTCAATTCATTTATTTGTTGACGATGTATGTGGTGCACGATACGATACATTACAAACATAAACGTATTCATCAAATTAAATGCTTGAGTATGGATCTACCTGAAGTGAATCACGTGTGATATTGACACTAATTTATAAAATATGTCGCGCCTCAAAAAATCCTTACATAGATGAAAGTCATCTGCACTGTTACCCATGTTTTTCCGTATACTTAAGTATATACTAGTATGTAAGCAAATTTGTTGTGAGAATCCGAGTGTCTTTCTATGCGTTCTGCAACATTGTAATGTGCCCATCAAATCGCCCACTCCAGTAATGGGCTTTGAAAATGAAATACTCGCTTAGTGAAATAATATAATAATTATTATATGTCTGAAATATCCGCGTGGAAAACAAATCATTCGCCTGATTTAACTTTTGTCTCCAAGGCAACCGTTGCGATTTTATCCAGTTTTCCGAAGCCACAACTATGGAGATTTAAATGTTAATAATCTAACCTGACAGCCGTTGTACAGTCAAGTGCTTTACATCTAATTTACGGTCAATTGCTGTGTAGAGACATATTTGTATCATGTTTATAATTTCGTTCGAATATAGTTATGTGTAGTTCCATTTCATTTAGTCTCAGTCTGATGTCGTTAACGATACTACGGCAATACGTTCACATAATAAATGTGGCTCTATCCTCTATCCTTTAACAACAAGGGCAACATTTATTCCACAATCTGTGCTGATAGAATTGTATTTATGACGTCAACTGTACGTATGTGACATCACGTCGGTGGTGGTTCGGAGTTATATTAATAATGCATATATATATATTAGAAGTTGGGAATGACCAGTAATATCTAAGTATAAGTGACCCTCAAATTTACTGGACGACGATTCCAAATCTGTGCCTGTAAAACGTCTCTCTCGAATTTTCACTTTATAATTTGAACAACGACGCCATGCCAAGGTAAGTCTATGTTACGTTAATTTGTATAAGGCATGTTTCTTTTTGCAAAATACTTTTGACGTTACAATATAAAATTAATGAGTCCCCCGAGCACACGTGACCGAACCTATCTTGTTTATACATATCTCTAATACGCTGTTGAAATATTACCATGAACAAATTTATCCAGATTTATTGTAGCATAACATACCATTCACTCTTTTGAACATTTTAAAAATCAGTACTACACATATCGATACGCGCCTGAAATAGATATTGCAAAGAAATGTCGTACATACATTATGTTCACATTGTTGGGACCTATGCGTAACCAATCGTAGTCACGTATTAATTGTTCTAATAAATTAGTGTTTTTACATATCACATAATATATCCTTTAACCTTTTGAGCTGTTTGTTCTTTCCATGTTCTTTGCGACCTGCATAATACGTCCTCATCGATGGACCAAACCCCAAATGATAACACTATAGGTACATGACTCATGTGAGTCCAATGATGCTCAAAGTGATAAAGGATGTCAAGTGATATGTAATATTGAGTACGCGTAAATAGCATTTCGTCATTTCACTGGTTAAAAGGGATTAAAATGACGTAATCATGTTTGCATTAGTAAGAAGAGGAACACTGTAGAGATAAACACTGTGTCATGTAAGGTACAATATGAATTATTTATGGTTCTTATGCGATGTATGCGAATAGTCGCAGATTACAATTGAATTTCTAACATCTTACTGAACCCACACAGAAGTAAAGTATGCTTCTCTTCTGTGGCCGAACAGGTTTTTTCCCGTGTCATCAATGGGATATACATTGATCTACATGCAGGTTTAACTGTTCTATGATTTGGCAATCACGTAGGGCACAACCAATACTTAATGCATTTGGAATTATAACCAACGAAAATGTAAGCATCCTACCACATTCTCCAAGAATTGCTGCTTTAGCCGTGCTGTAAACCACTCCCACTATTTATAGGCGTTTACGACTGTTATTATTGACACCATATATTTTCCACAATTTATTTTCATGTGGTTTATCAATAAATACGAGAACAACATTTAGCCACATATATTTATAATGCATCTGAAATAATTCGAGACACCCTATCTAACATCATACATGACTTGACCTCCCCATACATTGATTTGAAACGCTTTTGCTTTTTCCATTTGTCTTATGTAAATACGTTTGAACCAAGGCATATTAAATAATAATGACATTCGTTGTAGATAATACGTTATGTAATGTTTTGACTCTATAACTAGCAAGATCTGTTATAGATTTGTTTTTCTATAGGTATGGGTATATAGGGGTATGATCCCACGTGATCATTCCTATGGAAAACATTCCACTATTAAAATTATCATTAAATACAGTCCATTAGGGCCTGCGACTATTTTTTATAGCAATCGATTTATTTATTTTTTCGTATGTGATTCTGATAGTCAACAAGTCATTTCAATTGCTTACTGGATTTTGATAGAATTCGACTGGTGTTTCTTTTAAAAGTCCCAGCCATAGTCCATACACAATGACTGTCTGCAATGTGTGGTTATTGTGTGCATTCAATCGAGTAAACATTCCTCGAGCTCGTTTTAAATTCCGACTTGTGTCTTTGAATTAAGGTGGCCGCTGAGGATGTGTGTGTGTGTTTTCCGTGGGACACAACATATGAGCACGAGCCAACATTGGCAATGCAGCTTACTACTATGTATATGGTCAACGCCAATGTAACTGCTGGCTTTTTCTAAGATACTTTAGGTGCAACCTTTTATTTAAATCTATTTAAAAATTGTTTCTTAATATTATCATTCAAACAATGCCTTTTCCATCCATCAACTCGTGAATAAATGAATATTGTCTATCGTTGGTTTCACTTTCTCATCACGAATTTCAATTCTGTGTATACGAACACTATGTTGCCAGCAATGTTATTTTATCTATAGTTCTGACGTATCCAATGTCTCGGTTTTATTCCCCTCAATGTAGTTCGTTGTTTCTTTTAGTACGATCTTCAGTTTGGATCTTTTCTCACGTAAAGTAACTATCTCGTCGTAAGCATTTCTTTCTTCATCTCATTCATGTTTTGTTGAATATCAGGCTCTTCACAGATTCAGTTCGACTTCTTAATTTTCGCCCATATTTGTTAGTGTGGTTCTCTAATAATTGGACCTGGGTTTGTGACCACACGCATCGTAATCAATCACTAGGGTAGTGTACAGTTTCAGTGAATTACCATATTCACAAATAACCGCTTGTAGAATGTATTGATATATCGAATCCGCAATGTTCAATGCAAAACTTATTCTACCACCTTCCAGCCAATCACAGAAGCTTCCCATCTTATTCACAGGGCGAACAACGCCCTTTTCATTTTTTTAGTTTTTTTTTTTAATACTCCGATGGCAGCTTTTTATGCTAGTATTCCTAGACTCATATTTCTCACAGAACGAAATGTTCAAATCTGAGTAACTCATCGACACCAATGTTTGAAAACGGATAGAAGGCCTTTCCCAGGAGCTCACATACATGTACTATAGTCTGTGTTGCGCCCTCATAGCTGTGCAGTGTTTAGCTTTTGGAATTAAAATGTAAGTGAAATGAAACGCAGCATAGCATTAGTCGTCTTGAAAAAAATACCAAGCAATGCAATATGGATAGTTGGTATAATTACTTGAAAAACTCAAAATGAATATTCATTTACTAAAAATTCGGATTTCAAGGGTAGCTGACGCCAACTAGTGCCGGTGACTGCGTATATTAACTAAGCCGTGCATCTAGTATCACTGTGTTTTATTCGTATCAATTAGGGACATTTCATTGTTGTTTATGTTTGTGTGTAACATTGCTGCTTCAAATTATTAACGTTTTGCAAATAATGCTTTTATATTGCCATTGTGAGATCTGTTTAAAGTGTAGTTTTATAAATAACGTTGTCTTGTTATATTTCATTTATTTACATCAGCGACTGAACATCCAAATCTTTGTATTTAGGGCATATAGTTTCCAGGTCTAGGACTCACAGGCCAGTTTCCCATGTTTGAACGACGTCAATTTAAATAAATATTTTGTTTGGTAACAATTGCTCATTATGAATGTTAGACCACCAGAAGAGACAATAATATTATTTGGGCATTGTGGATTAAATTATAAAAGAGTCTATATCATAACCCTTCGTCTAATACAATAATTTCTGTACTACTATATACTTATTGTTATATGTTAATTGTTATGTGTCCATGGTTTCATGTACATGGTTACATGTACAGTGTTGTATGTTCATTGTTACATGTACATTGTTGTATGTTCATTGTTACATGTAAATTGTTGCATGTATATTGTTACATGTACATTGTTATATGTACATTGTTGTATGTACATTGTTACATGTACATTGTTGTATGTACATTGTTGTATGTATATTGTTACATGTACATTGTTATATGTACATTGCTGTATGTACATTGTTACATGTGCATTGTTGTATGTTCATTGTTATATGTACATTGCTGTATTTGCATTGTTGTATATGTACATTGTTATATGTACATTGCTGTATGTGCATTGTTACATGTATATGTACATTGTTGTACGTACATTGTTACATGTACATTGATGTATGTTCATTGTTGTATGTACATTGTTTTATGTGCATTGTTATATGTACATTGTTATATGTACATTGTTATATGTACATTGCTGTATTTGCATTGTTGTATATGTACATTGTTGTATGTCCATTGCTGTATGTGCATTGTTACATGTATATATACATTGTTGTATGTACATTGTTACATGTACATTGTTGTATGTTCATTGTTATATGTACATTGCTGTATGTACATTTTTACATGTGCATTGTTGTATGTTCATTGTTACATGTTACAACGATAAACTACGAGATTAAGTTGTTTCAACACAGCTTGAGCACAACAAACAACATGATAATGACGAAAATGATGTGCCTGATCATGCCGGTGATCAATACAAATTCACCTGTACTGATTATCCTGATGAGGGAAAATGTGCGATCGTAGTGTCTGAACCTAGTACTACTCCTGCACTTCAACATGATGATAGTGATTGTATGGATACTACTACCGCTGTCGCAAAAAACGATATTCGGCCCCGTTCTGAAAATAAAACCGTTGAACTTGGAGACCTTTCTGCCACGCGTAATTTAAATGCCAAAGAATCTGCTGAACATACCACGGCTGCTGAGAACAATGAAATTAATACAACTGATGACTCGATTAACTCAAACGACACCGCCACGCCCGTCAAATCTCTATCTGAAGAAACGTTTCAATTTTCAGTACCGAGTATACCAAATAAAACATTCAGTTTTACTGGCAACTTTAAAATTCCACGATGCACTGAATACGAACAACAAAAGGATTTATCACTACTATCAGAAGATGCAGTGCGGTCCTTTCGACTCCAGGAAAGTAGACAAACTTGCTACCCAATATTGTCCTAATTTGAGTTTACTAGTTCGGTCAAGCAATCACGTGATAGCGCATTCTAGTCTTACCAAAAAGGAAAGGACACGCATGGAAGGGATTAGCCGAAAGTTAGGATACTACCTGATTCAGCATTCAAGCAAGTCTGGGACCATCTAACTTAAGAATGTACTTGATTTGATAATGAACTGATAATTGAGATGTATAATTGATACTCGATCCAAGCTTTTCTTATATTTGCTTTATTTACTATTCGGTATACTTATCGTATAACTACTAATACGTTTAATATAGTTTACTGACTCTATTGTTTATCTGTAAATAATTACATATATCAGTTTGTATCGTATTTCTATTTTTACGTTTACAACTTATATAAATTATTGTTAATTGATTTATTTTTATATCAAGGAATAAAAATCAGAAATGTACATTGGTATATGACCATTGTCACATGTCCATTGTTGTGTGTACACTGTTATATATACATTTGTATATGACCATTGTTACATGTACATTGTTGTATGTACATTGTTACATTACATTGTTGTATGTACATTGTTGTATGTACATTGCTGTATGTATGTTGTTACATGTACATTATTGTATGTACATTGTTGTATGTTCATTGTGATATGTACATTGTGATATGTACATTGCTGTATGTACATTGCTGTATGTACATTTTTACATGTACATTGTTATATCTACATTGGTATATGACCATTGTTACATGTCCACTGTTGTATGCACGTTGTTATATGTACATTGTTATATGTACATTTTTACATGTACATTGTTATATGTACATTTGTATATGACCATTGTTACATGTACATTGTTGTATGTACATTGTTACATGTACATTGTTGTATGTACATGGCTGTATGTATATTGTTACATGTACATTATTGTATGTTCATTGTTATATGTACATTGCTGTATGTACATTGTTGTATGTAAATTTTTACATGTACATTGTTATATGTACATTTGTATATGACCATTGTTACATGTCAATTGTTGTGTGTACATTTTCATATGTACATTGTTACATGTCCATTGTTGTATATGTACATTGTTGTACGTTCATTGTTACATGTATATGTACATTGTTGTATGTACATTGTTGTATGTACATTGGTATATGACCATTATTACAAGTCCATTGATATATGTCCATTGTTGTATGTACATTTGTATATGACCATTGTTACATGTACATTGTTGTATGTACATTGTTACATGTACATTGTTGTATGTACATTGCTGTATGTACATTTTTACATGTACATTGTTATATGTACATTTGTATATGACCATTGTTACATGTCAATTGTTGTGTGTACATTGTCATATGTACATTGTTACATGTACATTGATACATGTCCATTGTTGTATATGTACATTGTTGTATGTTCATTGTTACATGTATATGTACATTGTTGTATGGACATTGGTATATGACCATTATTACAAGTCCTTTGATATATGTCCATTGTTGTATGTACATTTGTATATGACCATTGTTACATGTACATTGTTTTATGTACATTGTTACATGTACATTGTTGTATGTTCATTGTTACATGTACATTGTTGTATGTTCATTGTTGTATGTTCATTGTAACATGTACATTGTTGTATGTACATTGTTGTATGTACATTGCTGTATGTATATTGTTACATGTACATTGTTGTATGTTCATTGTTATATGTACATTGCTGTATGTTCATTGTTATATGTACATTGCTGTATGTATATTGTTGTATGTACATTATTACATGTACATTGTTGTATGTTCATTGTTATATGTACATTGCTGTATGTTTATTGTTGTGTGTTCATTGTTACATGTACATTGTTGTATGTACATTGTTGTATGTTCATTGTTACATGTACATTGTTGTATGTTCATTGTTGTATGTTCATTGTAACATGTACATTGTTGTATGTACATTATTGTATGTACATTGCTGTATGTATATTGTTACATGTACATTGTTGTATGTTCATTGTTGTATGTACATTATTGTATGTACATTGCTGTATGTATATTGTTACATGTACATTGTTGTATGTTCATTGTTATATGTACATTGCTGTATGTTCATTGTTATATGTACATTGCTGTATGTACATTGTTGTATGTACATTGTTACATGTACATTGTTGTATGTACATTTTTACATGTACATTGTTATATGTACATTGGTATATGACCATTGTTGTATATGTACATTTTTGTATGTTCATTGTTACATGTATATGTACATTGTTGTATGTACATTGTTGTACGTACATTGTTATATGTACATTGTTGTATGTTCATTGTTATATGTACATTGCTGTATGTTCATTGTTATATGTACATTGCTGTATGTACATTGTTGTATGTACATTATTGTATGTACATTGCTGTATGTATATTGTTACATGTACATTGTTGTATGTTCATTGTTATATGTACATTGCTGTATGTTCATTGTTATATGTACATTGCTGTATGTACATTGTTGTATGTACATTGTTACATGTACATTGTTGTATGTACATTGTTAAATGTACATTGTTACATGTCCATTGTTGTATATGTACATTTTTGTATGTTCATTGTTACATGTATATGTACATTGTTGTATGTACATTGTTGTACGTACATTGTTATATGTACATTGTTGTATGTTCATTGTTATATGTACATTGTTATATGTACCTTGTTATATGTACATTGTTACAAGTTTAGGTTTAGGAAAAATATGAAGTTCATTTACTTCACTTTTTCTCAGATCAACAACAAGAGCCAAATTACGTATTTGGAAGCCGCAGCTCTTACAAAGGCGGGCACGAAGATCAATGGATTATTTTAACGTAAACCGATGACTAGGCGGAGCGTCTTCCCCCATCAGACTCCACCCTCCCAAACATAATAACGCATAGTTTATTTTGGGAATCGAAAACTCGGAACCATCCTTATGCAAGGCGAACTGCTCTTCCACGCCAAGGATATAAACATGTTACTAACTAATTTGGTGAATGTGAAGGGAAAGCATAATGTGTACCATGGCCACAAATATTTTTGCTGATTGGTGACATAATTGGGTCTCGTGAGATTCGTGAGAGATGACTTCAGGTGAGATTATATATAATTGATGATTGTTATCTATTTTAACAACAGCTTTCTGTTTATTTCACGTCAATATCATCTGCTCTGAAAACAAGAAAGATGATTTATTTCGGATTCGACGTTTGACTCCTGGCGATGGAACTGGAAATCTCATAGAGAAAAAAACAAGCGGAACACATCGACTCAAACCATAAACCGGGAACGGTTTCTATTTAAATCAACATTTTGAGTTGAATACTTGTAGTTTAGTGGTCATTAGATTGACCATGATGGTATTTCCAGGATAGTGAACACAAACTTAGATTAATTGCGCCAAAGACTCAAAAGCCAAAGTCCAATACATTACATTATGAATGGGGCCTTGTTAAGGCTCGCAGGTGCTTGTGATTAGCCAGGTCTTGTTGATAACACATCAAATGTTTGCAGTTTGATGGAAAGATGGCCATACAGTCATGTCTTGTTGTATTTATATGGTATATATGACAAAATATGTGTACGGTTAGGGCGTGCACTTACAATAGTAAAAACACACCTGGCAATGTCGCCTAGCACTAACACATTAAACAGCGTGACAATGTAAATGACATAACCCGGTTGTTGGTGGCAAAGTGGTTGCATCGGACTCACGGCACGCAATTTGTTCACAAACATGCGATTTTAGGGAAACCTTGGTTAAGGTCGAAAGGTACATTCGCATTTGGTAATATTTACACTTGATGAAACCGTAATTGAAAGAATGTCAAAAAAGTTCCATCCAAACAAATAAAAACAAATTGTAATGCACATGGAACTTAATATATGCTCTGCCTTTAGTATGATGGACAAATCAAATTGTGAAACAAATTCGTGTCAATGTCAAAATTGAATGATATCGCCCCAGGAACCCTTGAGAAACTAGTGAAAAAATGTTGGAACAGCTATTTTTGGACAGAAGAGCCACCAGTCAGTAAAAAGGAACTATGTCAAGACATATCCGACAAATGAATAAGGACACATGGAAATAAAACCAAAAACATAGAAACGTACAATAGTAACTTCTCAGTGGTGTTCATGACAAGTTTGAATATTGAACATTGATTCATGGGAGAAAATGGCAATCGGTCATTTTTTATCAAAAACCTAAAATAAGTTCTCAATAGCCGACAAATAAAAATACGCAATTGTTTTCGTCAGTATCTTTAATGAGAACTCTTAATTTGATATGAAACATATAACACAATGTTTGGTCGATAAATTTGGATGACAAACAGAAATAGTATTTTCCGGGTAATCACTACTGAATATTGACGTGTTTGTATAATAAATATAATAATTTAAAAATGGCAGTAATGTACTAAGGCTACTTGGGACATCAATGAACAACAGTCACACTTGAACCATGCGTAGTAATGGTGATTTTTGATAGGTCAGTTTACGAAAAAGGAAAACCAATTTGACAGTGCTTATAATTGTCTAAGATCTTGGATCTCAGAGCAGAACAGAACATCTGTCTTTACACGTACACCTGCAACTAGTGACTAAAGAATAAAACAATATAATATAATTGTGATTTAGCAATAGATTATTGCGTATATACTGTGCAATTTGCGTATGATGTATACATTTACAATACGCAGGCATTTCACCTTTTAGATGATATATGTAGTTGGAAGCGTACTAGGCTTTATACAGACATGTGAAGGGTTTTTTACGCATCATACATTTCGTATCATGGAATATCTAACGGCAAGAAAAAAGGCAAAGCATTTTCAAAGCGCCACCTAGTGACAAAGAATTCTCATCAACGAAATCCGTCATCATCGCATTATATGTATCATGTTATCAAATTGGGTCACATGAATTTTGCAATTTTTATTTACCAAGAATGCATCTTGATATTCTTAAAACATGTCTTCTATTGGATAAAAGTTGCATTGTTCCAGTTCGGTAAATTAAGTGAAAATTTGTAATTTTGTTTTCGGCCAATTGTAAAAGAAGATGTCATTATATATAAATACACGTGGAAGACGAACTAAAGTATCATGAATACAACATATGAGATGATAACCGATCCCTGGAATGATAAAATACAGGCAATCAATTAATCAAAGAATTAATGAAATTTATTTAATTATTTACTCATTTGGTTGACAGGCAAAGCTTAAACCTTAAGTTTCTTTTTCTGTAACAGATTATCCTGTCATTTATATCTCAAAAACGATTAATCAGACACGAATGACTCTCTGTTAGCTTGTAGGTCTTAATATGAAGGTGTGTAGTGAAACTCTGGAACAATTTTCTCCTCTTCCTTGTCAGCCATCTTGGAAGGAAGCTAAACTGACCCTTTTGAACCACTTCTGGGCTCTACGCATTCTGATTTTTTGCAATATTCATACATAATACAGCGGTCAAACCTCCATATTGAATTTCCAGAAAAAAGAGAGAAAAAAAATAACGCTTGAAAATGTTTTTCATAACCAATGAGCAAATTGGTCTGAAATGTTGGTATTTACTCACCTTTCATGGAGAGCATTGCTTCTTGCAAAGTTCTTATATTTTACATTCTTCAAATGTTCGTTATAAATCTGCTCTGTTGTAACTGTCATGAATTTGTTTTTGCGTATCTGTTGACCGACTTAATTAGCTGATTATTAGCGAATTGCTGTGTTATGTCTGTCATCGTTTAGGCCTATTTGAAGTTTTGGACGGAACTTGGCTCAGTGATTTGGAACTAATTACGAGATAACCGTCGCTATTCTGACTACTCATTCTGACAGTTGGTATCCGTAGTTATTAATGTAGTGAACGATTAATCAAAAGATATGATGTATTCAGTACTTAGTGTGATTGGCTTTATGATTGAAGGTTACGTCCTAGAGTCTTTTTACTGTTTTGTAATTGGTTAGAGTTTTGAAAATGAATAAAGAGAGTTTGAGTTGGTCTTGGCAAGTACTCCACGATAGACGCAGTCCTGGACAGATTTGGGGCGAGCCTTGACGCAGTCTAAAAGAGTCTTGGGTCAGCCTTGTGATAGTCTTGGGGACTTTTCCCCAGGGCGCTGTGTCTTATAGAGTGCTCGATTGACCGACTAAGACGAGAGTTGAAACGTATTTCGCTGTGTGTGTCTTATTTGACTGTAAAGTATAAGTGACTTTCCCGATCCCGCACCTCGAGGGGACGAGATATAGAGACGAGACGAGACGAGATTCCCCCCTGGCAAGTGTGGAGAACCCAGAGAGAAGATTTTACCCGTGATAAAACAAGAGTTCACAAAACTGTGTTTTCCGTTTGAAATTACTGTATCCTGGATTTCTAACTTGCTGAACTACCTTCATGACTATATATTAGTTAACTATCGTTTTGTTTGACAAGTAATTTTTTGAAGTTTTTGATTCTTCCTTTGTACATTTTGACATTGATAAACAATTTTGATGACCGTCGAATAGATATACTACGGCTGCCGTGTCGATAAATTTTTTATCCTTTCTTGATATTTGTGTTTTAAAATCCCGCCTGCCATCTTTTGTTTGCTTCTAGTGGTTTGAATGCGAAGTAACCCCTCAGTGACGTAAAAGTGATTCATCAATCCACAATTGAAATCTCTGGTATGTTATTATATTTTCATTTATTAACACCCACAATCATACATCATGTCTGATTGACTCTCGAGAATCGCTTCCACGTAAATTTGAATATTTTATTAAAATTTGTTGTACAGGTTTAGCTATGATATGATCATATAAATAATAATAGTATGCTTATTAGTTATAGTGTATTTGTATATTGACAATTTAAGTTATTTATTTATTTATTTATTTATTTATTTATTTATTTATTTATTTATTTATTTATTTATTTATTTATTTATTTATTTATTTATTTATTTATTTATTTATTTATTTATTTATTTATTTATTTATTTATTTATTTATTTATTTATTTATTTATTTATTTCAACTCTTTCCTTCTTTTGTTTGTTTGTTCAATTGTTTCACCATTCCTTTCTTTGTTCTGCATACGAGACATGTGTACATAGGTTACCATAACAACCCTCCACACACTTAGAGAACCGTCACATATACGGTACACAATCTGTCGCGTCACGACCATGTATAGACCATCCAGCAGAATATAATGTGATACAGTAATATATCATAGATTGTTAAAATATATTCCGTGATACTGTCTCTCGTCGACAAAAAAAATAGTAAATAAATAAATAAATAGACAATGTGTGTAAAGCACGAAATAGTTAATTGTAATTGTGTTGGTTCGATAGATGCAAACAGATTACAATCTCTCACCTGACACAGCTGGTGGCGGTGCGTTTCGTTGGTAGCAGCAAATTGTCGTGTCAATTCAAATAAGTGCTGTTAGTATTAATACTGTATGTATGTTCTGCCATTATTCGCAGAAGAACGATCGATATGTCAGTCCGAATCTGTGGTACTGTTATTATTTCCACGTGGATCTAGTGTGAATATAGACAGTGTGAACATCATGAATACTGCCATTACGTTGTGTTTACAGGGAGGTTTGGCAGCTGACCAGTAACGAGTGAACGTCTACGCTGATCATGAATACTGAACATCCGTGAGTACTGTTGAACTTTATCGGTTTATTTCAATGTGCATCCGTACTAAAAGATTCTACGCCATTAAGGTAGAAGCCTAGTCATATTTTTTGACAAAATTAGTCATAAATCCTATGACAATGTTCATTAGTTTATTATGTCCAATCATGAAGCTAATGTCTCATGGTACAATGAAATAGCATTATTGTGTGTTACAGTTATGATTTTTGAAAAACGTGTCCCAATATTTCTTAAAAATTAAAAAAAAACATAATGTTTAAGAAAAATTGCATGTTTTAAAACTTTTTAAAACCCAGATTTTTTTAATAATTCAGAACAACAAAAGGTACTCCATCATTAACAATATATGATTTTTTCAGCCTATGTCACCAGGCTAGATTTTGAGATATTGCATAATAGCATGGGAACACATGATAAAAGTGTTATAATAGTGTCAAAATGGCGACTAAAATACAACCATCAATTTCTAATAAAAAGGCTGGTGACCCCCAACGTTTGTATAGCCTTTGAGTACAGTTTATTGCAAAATGAATAAATTCTGTTTTTTTTAATTGATGAGTAGGCTTCTACCTTAAGTCTGATATTGTTTTCAGGACAATCTCTGACACTCGCCGTTTGATTTGCCGTCGTTTATGAGAACTGGGGTGAGGGGCAGGTAATTTGTAAATAGAGTGTACCCCTCTTTAGGACACTGTATTCAAACGAGATGAAAAAATAGATTTGCGGGAAAGTCGTTAACAATTAAGGTAGCAGGTAATTAAAGCATGCTACTAGCGCCGTGTATAAGATAAAATGTTTACTATAAAAATGTGTTACATTTCATATAAATTGAGCTCATATTTCAACTTAACTTGTACCTGCCAATGCCTTATCATGTTAAAATACTTGCTCGTACATAAGTCTAGCGCGATTAATTTGTTACTATTAATAATACGCAACGTCATAGATATAGCTTGTGTCGCATATAGTCGTATCTAGGTTACCCTTACTACCAGGTCATTCAATTCTCTGACAGGCGGTAAGGGTTAATATTTGGATACCTATAATCTGCACTTCCGGTGTCATTTAGTCTCACAAAATAAATGAACAGCAAGATCGGCAAGGGCAGGGAGTAATACGTCATGCCATTGGATTAATGTTTAAATGTTTAACAATATAACTAAAATAACACAACAATGGGCAATGTATCAGCTGGCGTCAAACTAAATGCGCTGAAATTATATTCTAATAATAGTGGTGAAAGACACGTGACCGCCACTTGTAACTGAAGAGCATCGGTAGCCGTTAGCGACGAATAATAAAATATGAATATATGTTAAAAGCCTCGGTATGTAAAACAATCCGAATCGTAATGCTAATCTCATTGTATTTAGTTGGCATCATTATATCAAATGATTTCATCGCATTTGAATTCTGTTTAGTGTAGTCGTGATAACAAGATTAAAATAATAACAACTTCTTTCTGTTCGCAAGGCTGCATTGTTATGCACAGTGAGTTCTCGTTCAAAACGATTGATATGCATGCTAGTCATACATCGTGAAATAGATCAATCGAAATTAAATGTATTACTCGATATTCCCGGTAGTCCTCTATAGTCATAAATTTTCAAAAATCACATGACAAATATCCCCGCGCTGGCGGCGAATTTTAAAAAAAGGGAAAGCAGTGTAAAAATCGTCAGGACCAATCACGACCAAAGTCAAACACTGCATTTTTGGCCATTTTTAAACAATTTTGCTTCATATTTCATCTTCATAAAAATAATACATAATAATAATAATAATAATAATAAAACCCTTGTTTTGACAGCAAAGTATTATTCATTCTATAACATTCTATTACAAGAAGGCTACACATTATACGCCCATGACATTAAATACAGGGGTGTTCTTATCTCGTAACATATCTCAAGAAATCATTAAGAAGTAATAGCAAAACAATTATTTCAACATTCTCAAATATACTCAATTTATTCATTCATGTCTCTTTAAATTTTCAAAATAACATATTTAGTGATCAGCAGTACGGTTTGAAAAGATGTCTATCTTGTGAAACTAAATTATTAAGTACGATCTATGAATGGTGAACAATTCTAGATGAAATTGTATTCTACAAAGGCATTCGATGAAGTGCGCCATCAACGCCTAAAAACTAAATTACAACGCTAGTTCAGTTTAGTTCGTTCAAAACTTTATTTTGCCAATACAAAATGGAATCCTTATTGATACTTGAAAAGGTACAAATCCAAGCTGCTCTGCAAATCACACAAAAAAATGTTTTTAAAATAACTTGGTAATTTAAATTGGTTAAGTTAAAACGATAGTAGAAAAGAAACGTCGCCTTCACAAGTGAGCATTTCTTTTACTCAAATATATATAATAAAGCTAAATCTAATCACTCATACAAACTGAACCATGTAGGACGTGTACTGAAATCACCTATTGCAAAACAAAACAGCACGAGAGTGTAATGACCTTTCAATGTCGTAAATGACGACGTTTAGTGTACCTTCTTTTACAACTAATTTTAAGAATTAGATTCTAACAGGTGCACATAATAGCACTTGCAACTTCTATCAATTTTAAATTTATAGTTAACATAACATACCGTAGGTAATTGTATTAACCTATCTGTATATGTATTTAATGTCGTCAGTTGTCATGGTTACTTTATGTTTTTTTATTTGTGGGGAGAGGCTATTACCTTGGTCGAAATTTTAAATAAATATGTTTAATTTCAATTTCACACATGCATATTCTGGAAAAGATTTATAGTAGGACTTATTTTTTCATGCTAAAGAAGTCTATATCATGTAGGTCATGTAGGTCGTGTATTTCCCGCTAAGTATGTGCGCCATGTTTGATATGGATTCCACACGACGTATACAACGCGTGTAAAACGCACTGTTTGTTTATTACATGGTAATCGAACGCAACTGTACAACTGTTACAGTACAACGCATTCTGTGATATGCGATTCACGGACTGTGTTGACATACCACACCCATGATAGATCATACGTAAATATACCTTGCAAAACGTCACCATCAAGTAATGTTATCGATCAGTCACTCGACAGATGTAAAAGAATATCGAATTCAGAATTTGACGTCATAGAAAATGAAATTGTTAATTATATATTTTGTTATGGAAACGTTTGTTAAGCCTGTGCATTGTGTTATACGGGCGATCATAAAATGACATAAGCGATTATTATTCACAAAGTGTTGCTTTAAAATTAATATTTGTTTCAGCTGAATACTGCATTACGCAACAACGTATTATTATATTTGTTTAATTCTTTTCAGTTTTAGACGTGACATTGTTATTTCAATGCCACGACAGATGTCACACGTGGTTCCGAACATGGTTATTAATAAAGCATCGCAAGCTGTCATACTGGTCTTCTTCCCAGCGCCTCTCCAGCGAATATCACTCCCTTCGCATGACAATGGTTTAATTGGAAGATCTCTGCACACTAATATGGAATACTTGCTCAAAAAACAGTTTGTGTTTCTAATAACTTGCGTCATTGTTGCCGTCTGTGTGATCTTCTTCTCTAAAACGTCCGATGATTCAACAGAATACGGCCTCTATAACAACGCGTCGGTCCGGCGTCGCTTAGCTGAGCTGGAGTGGCGAATAGAAAACTTTCGCGGCAGAAAGATGATTAACTCCGTGGAACCGTGTCCAAATGATCAACTAGGGAAGCGTATTTTGATAGTGGCAAAAGCCAGAAGTGGATCAACATTTCTTGGAGAACTTTTCAATCGAAACCCGTCGGTGTTTTATTCATTCGAGCCGTTGCGAGTGATCCCAGACATGGTGCGCTACGAAGCGATATCTGATAACTATCGGACGTCCATGTCGGTGGAAATATTACACAACCTTGTCAACTGCGACTTTATGACGTACTATGCGTATCATATCCATGGATGGCGCCTGTCTATTTTTGAAAGCATGGCATTGAAAAAAGCGTGCCAAGCTAGGAATGACAAATGTAGCGAAATCCTACCGTCGGATATGAATTCTATCTGCGCATCCTACGACCATATGGTAGTCAAATCGATACGAGTAGAAGATGTGTCCACACTTCAAAATATTGTGGACCGGGCCTGTTCAAATTTGGAGATCGTATTTTTGGTACGGGACCCCAGAGCAGTGGCGACATCAAGAAAACATTTTAAATTCCCGACGAGAAGCAAAAGCAGTTTGACAGATCTTAATCTCGTCGGTGCTAAGGATATGGACTTAGCCGATCTTCATCCAGCTAATGTTAACTCCTACTGCGCATGGCTGAGGACGAATATCCGCGCAGTGCAAGATAATCTGGAATGGATGAGAAACAGGGTACACCTGCTGAGATATGAAGACATCGCAAAAAATGTCACCCGCAAAGCTATCGACCTGTATGATTTTTTCAGTATGGAAATGAGTGAAGACGTCATGAGGTGGATAGAAAGTAATACTCATGCACAAGCACCGACTCACGCCCAGGGTACTATGAATACTAAAAGAAACTCAGCAAGCACTGCGCAAGCTTGGCGACACGAACTGGGTTTTCGCGAGGTTGATATGGTGCAGAATGTTTGCGGTGACGTCATGGAAACCCTTGGTTACATCGAAGCAAAAACCGAAGAGGAACTGAAAGACATTTCTGTACCTCTAGAAACAACTCCACTGTTGGAACTCGTCTCATTGTGAATGTCATTGCGCTAAGCATGCCGGTATTGTGAAAATTACGTTCACATAATGCTGTTCGCGTATGGATTACATATCGTACTGACAATTATGTAACTTTGTCAAAACAAGGTCTCTTTGAAGTTGATGTACCTGTGCCAAGAAAGTCAGCATTTTAATATGTTTTTGTTATTATCGATTTGTCATATTGTTTCTAAAAAACTATTTTCTAAAATAGATACTTTGTAATGGTTGTATCCCATACCCCCACAAACCGCATGCAAGTTTGCTAATGTCACTAATTTCCTAAAATCCAGCGCTTGTGCTGTAAATTGTGTGTTGTTGTCATAAATCCATGCCATGGAATACTGCTCCAATAATAATATGTATATATCACATTGAAAGCTGGTGTTAAATTCGGGACAGTGTGTTTTATTTTGGGTAATTTTTATTTTACAGTAATAAACTTAAATATATACATAAATTTAGTGAATGGCTGAAACCTGTTTTGAGAATAAAATATATGAAATGGTATTGTAACATCATTGTGCGTTCTAATTATTATACAGATTTTTTTTTCTAAAGCGAATTGTTATATTTTATTTTACAATTTCCTTTTGTTTCATTATTTAGAATTCTGTATGAGATTAAAATGATTTTCAATACCGCTGCATTCGATGCATATGTTATGTCCCACTGTCGTTGATTGCATATGTTATGTCCCACTGTCGTTGATTGCATATGTTATGTCCCACTGTCGTTGATTGCATATGTTATGTCCCACTGTCGTTGATTGCATATGTTATGTCCCACTGTCGTTGATTGCATATGTTATGTCCCACTGTCGTTGATTGCATATGTTATGTCCCACTGTCGTTGATTGCATATGTTATGTCCCACTGTCGTTGATTGCATATGTTATGTCCCACTGTCGTTGATTGCATATGTTATGTCCCACTGTCGTTGATTGCATATGTTATGTCCCACTGTCGTTGATTGCATATGTTATGTCCCACTGTCGTTGATTGCATATGTTATGTCCCACTGTCGTTGATTGCATATGTTATGTCCCACTGTCGTTGATTGCATATGTTATGTCCCACTGTCGTTGATTGCATATGTTATGTCCCACTGTCGTTGATTGCATATGTTATGTCCCACTGTCGTTGATTGCATATGTTATGTCCCACTGTCGTTGATTGCATATGTTATGTCCCACTGTCGTTGATTGCATATGTTATGTCCCACTGTCGTTGATTGCATATGTTATGTCCCACTGTCGTTGATTGCATATGTTATGTCCCACTGTCGTTGATTGCATATGTTATGTCCCACTGTCGTTGATTGCATATGTTATGTCCCACTGTCGTTGATTGCATATGTTATGTCCCACTGCCGTTGATTGCATATGTTATGTCCCACTGTCGTTGATTGCATATGTTATGTCCCACTGTCGTTGATTGCATATGTTATGTCCCACTGTCGTTGATTGCATATGTTATGTCCCACTGTCGTTGATTGCATATGTTATGTCCCACTGTCGTTGATTGCATATGTTATGTCCCACTGTCGTTGATTGCATATGTTATGTCCCACTGTCGTTGATTGCATATGTTATGTCCCACTGCCGTTGATTGCATATGTTATGTCCCACTGTCGTTGATTGCATATGTTATGTCCCACTGTCGTTGATTGCATATGTTATGTCCCACTGTCGTTGATTGCATATGTTATGTCCCACTGTCGTTGATTGCATATGTTATGTCCCACTGTCGTTGATTGCACTGTACACCTGAATCAATAAACAACGGTACTACGTTTACCCAGTCACCCAAGCATGATCGAACTGCGCATGCCTAACAAAATGTCAGTTATCTATCAAATATTGTTACATAAGCATGTATACTCTCGGATCATAAACATATACACTACAACAGGCGTGGCAATAACACCGTTTTGTGGCGAACGCGTGAATAACAACTATACATAGAGTGTGCAAGTGCCGAGGTTTCTTCATTCCCTCCAGTCAGGAGGTTGCTACCCAAATTTGCATATATATTTTGTTAACGCGAAAAGTCAACACGATCAATGTTGATGGGTGTGTAGCAGCAGTCATGAACACTTATTAAAATAATCATTAAACAAATAACACATATTGGAGCTATATCATTTTAATATATCAAGCCCAACCAGATAAGTTCGCCGCCATTTTGGCTTATTAGAACGCCCGCTACCGGTTAACCCGAAAACGAAAGCAAAACATTGTATGTAAACTGTGACGACATAGGCTTCAAGTTTGTTTATGGAGCGCCAGTTGTAACTACGTTGGCTATGGTCGACTGGGTGCGTAACGTCTGGCATTAAGAAATATAAATATAAATCTTGATAAAATCTATCGTCCCCGTTCGCGACTGGTCAATGTTGGACCGCGGGAATTGACGCGTAAATTTTAGATCCCTAAACTGCAGAACATTCAAAGTTCGTCATTAATAAAATGCAATTGTTCTCTGAGTCTCTGTTAGCAACGCGTTTCATTCCAGGCAATACGTACGTAAGACAATAAGGACCTGGAATGAACGCGATATTAATAGTATTTACCCGAACTTTTACTGAACCAACTCGGTGATTACAGCCACAAAGGGCCACACATTTCAGCCATACAGTGCATCGTATCGGCATTTGTTATAGATTAAAAAGAATTACGAAATGTTATTTTCAAATAGGCCGATGGCGGCGACCGAGATTTTTATGTCCGAGAAAAGTCATCATCGGAGATCGAACCGAAACTACCGAACCGAAATTAGTTAATATTATTCAACGCGGGATTTACCCTGCCAAAATAACTTTGCTCAGATGCGCAAGGAGCCGAACAAAGTTCAAATTAATCCTGGTTAGCGGGAAACACTGATATAAAACTAAGACACAGCGTGTTTTAAGTGTACCACTGTAACTTTCAAATGAACCTAACGTCACAGAAATGACCGGATGTCGTATATTATTTTGTTGAATTCGTATGTATGTTCGTCAAAATGTGTTGCAAGTTATAATTTTAGCCGCCTTAATCTACACTTTAATCAAAGGGTTGCCCTAGTTTAAAACAATGGTTACTATGACAGCGAATCTCAACTCGCTATGGTCGACAAAAAACAATAACTTACGTGAAGTCAACATTCCGTTTATTTAGAAGCATACAGTAAGTAAAAACCAGCGAATTAAGACATTTAGTAAAATCAAACCATTTTTCTGACGTGTAGGCTTTTGTTGTGAACATTAAAAGACATACAATTTCCTATATTTTTTTTAGAGTGGCATATATTTTGACGACGATGTTACATCAATTGGTATACGGCAACTAAATGTTCATGAATGCGTGGAGCACTCGCATATACCACTAGACAACATAATTCATTTCCATTTTAATAACATCTTTCGAATCGAAGCCGATAAAATTTGTGTTGGTTATATCACAGGTTATTAATAGACACTTAACGAAATATGCAACATAACAATTCGATAAAACCAATTAATAGTTGCCAAGAACAGCCTCACAATTTTTAACCTTTCAATAACAAATATGCCAATGCCAATAAATGCCTTTAAATGTACGTGGCTTAGCCATCGAAGTACGCCCCCACCGTTCACATCGTCGTAAAGGACTGTCGTCAGCATATACGCGCATGACAGTTAAAAGCCGTTGATGGCGTAAAATTACGAAAGTCACGTACTCTTTTGTATTGCGTCGCATGCGTCATAAGTTCTTATTTGTTTTCTATATTTAGCCATTGCAATAACAGTCGTGTCTGGTAATGCCAGCATAATAATTCACATGTTTTCAATAAAGCAAATATTATTTTTGTATCGAGGGCTTTTATTCACCAACATAGTTATGTTAATTAGATTGCAACCTGGTGCCAGTGCCAGCAGCGTGTTACCATCGTTACTCGTGTCAGGGATGAAGGGTTCACGGTACGTGAAACTGGTGAGTGTTATCTCTTCCGTTTATATCATCACCAATCTTAGCTTGTTCGAATCGTGGAGTCCAAGTTCATGTTCGTGTGGGGAACCTAACTCCCAGAATACTAAGCGTGAAACTGAACAAGTAGCAAACATCCAGGATCATAATTCGGAACCGAATATGGTAGATCAGCGTATTGATAAAGGGTACAATGAATTTCCAATGCGAGAAGAGCAGCAGCCGACGTCGACAAGGTCGCCAACCCCACCTTCGCAACGAGGAGTTAAGATAATTATTGTGAGCAAAGCCCGTTATGGTTCAACCTTCCTTGGTCAATTTCTGAATGGACATGTGGGGATACTGTATATTTTTGAACCTATTCGATCGGTACACCTGATGGCCGACAAGGAAATAATACCGAAGAAGTATATAGACTTTGGTGCCGTGGATTTATTACGTAATATTTTGAATTGTCAGTTCCCCACCTATTTCGTTCACCAGAGTATACAGAAGTGGCCGGTGGCAGTCTACCATAGTCGAGTATTACGACTGTTTTGTGGTGGCGTTCACAACTGTGATATGCGAGATCCCGAGGATTTCTCTCAACTGTGTGAGACTTATCAAAACATCGCCCTGAAAGTGACTCGATTAACTAGTTTTCATCAGTTGAAAACTATGGCAACCGAAGATGGGCATGACCTGAAAGTGATCTATCTAGTGCGCGACCCACGCCCAGTTGCCTTATCACGAAGGGCGATGAAATTTCGCCCGAAATTAAGAAACGAAAGTTTGATTGATTTAAAACTAGTAGGGGCGCCAGATTCGGAAGTGGATGACCTACATCGTGATAATATCAATTACGACTGTGGTTGGTTGGAGAAAAATTTAAATATAATGTCCAACCCTCCCGATTGGATCAAAGGTAGACTAATGATCATACGCCACGAAGACATTGCCATGGAGACAAGGAGAATAGTGAACGAAATGTACACATTTTTGAACATTGAACAGCCCGAGAATGTGAAGGAAATGATCAATACTTATACGCACCCGATAGAGGGCGCTGGAGACAATAACATGGAAACTCGCCGTAATTCGACACAGGTCGTTCACGCATGGAGAAAAACCGCTAATTTTAAGGATATATTGGCAGTCCAAAGAGTATGCGGTGACGTCATTGAGCGACTTGGATACAAACTTTTGAAAAGTGAAAAAGAAATGCAAGATATAAAAGGCATACGCATCTTCTAAAAAAAGTAATTTAACTTCACTTCAATTGACTGAGTAAGCATCAACGTGAAATGCTCTATCTTTTCAATAGTTCATGCAATTTTTGTATCGGCGAAGCGCTTCTGTAAAGTAGAGTCAGGTAGAAAGCAATTTTGTTCACATCGGAAACTTTGTTGAAGACACTCGTCGTTGGAAAATACACTAAAATATCAATCCTGAGGCCAGGAGACATATTCAATGCACGTCAAGACTGAAACACCACAAATACCGACATTAGGACTGTCTGCAATACACACAGTTGCCAATAATTGCCCTTACCGATACCTCGTATACAAGCAGTTTTATTACAGTCGCATACTCTCTGAATAGAAACTGTATGGTAAAACGTACCCATAATGCACTAAAAGTACTGCAGACATACTATAATTCGATTCGATTGTCTAAAACGTATACATTATTTTTGTAAGTAAACCAAAGCAAATTCACTACAATATTACAATAGGAATATTGATATTTGCTTATGATATATATGAATGAGAGAGACAGAATGCAGATATGGGTTATTTGCATGGTGAAGTCTTAAATTCCTAGTGTTGTCACTGCTATGCTTAATTTTGAATGTATTGAATGTCGGGCACTTGTTATTAGAACAAAAATGAATCGAGCTTATAATGATGATAGTATGAAAACATAACATACAAGTTTTACTTCTGTACAAACTAACTTAACTCCCTTGTAAGATTAATGTTATTGTAATCACTGTTAAGATTGTTAACAATATATTAAGAGTCTTAAACTTTTCTGTCATGAAAATGTATTTTTTTATTCTTAACATTAATTTACAATGTCTATTGATATAAAACCATATAAATATGAAAGAACAAATGACAAACGTAAACACGTGTGCAAATTTGTAATTATTTACTTTAATTCACATACACCATCAATATTGTTGAAGATAATGTATAATATTGCGCCCTCTAGCAAAGGAGCGCGTTCGTGACGTTAAGATGACGTGGATGGGAGAAAGTGACTACTAAGTAGAATTTGCGGCATATAGGATAAGTCGCTAGAGGGCGCAACCTGGAGGAAAGGTCACTATTACAAAAATACATAATAGAATTACACAATTAGAAACGGTCACATGTCTTCATCACTCATTCTAAAAATCAGAAGAGCTATCATTTGCTGAATGTTTTCAACATTAGTGAAACGAGGTATTTGAAATAGTAAAATGGTATTTTCAAAATGATTTCAATGATTTGTTAAAAGCCATCTCCAAGAAACGTCAATTATTGGGTTGCGTATATAAGATAATGGTTTAGGAATAATGGAAAACAGTAGTAATTAAAACTGCAAATTGTGTTATTAAATAAGATGAAACACAATGATACATAGCACATCCTTATTTGTATTTACGTTCTCAGGTTACTGAATATATACCCGTACCAAACTTGGTATAGAATACACGTTACATCAATCGTTTAGAATATATTGCTAAAACAAATATTAAATAAAGTCAGTTTATGTAGAATCAATAATGCCACTGAAATTGATAATATATAATATATAATATTTTTAACACTTCTAACATAATAATACAAATCTAGTAAAGAAAATTGGTTCTTAAAATACAGACGTATCAAACAGAGAAATGCAAAACAAACCCCTAACCATATAGCAAATTGAGTGTGCCACTTTCCAGTGAATACAAACTATAATCGTTCTTGAGATGCAACCTAGAAATCTGCAACCACCTGACAATTTTCTAATTATTATGCAAATTATGTAAGTATAAATATGTGCATCCAAAATCCCACCGAATGAACCTAGGTCGATATATCTACTCTCCGAGGTGAGATCGATCAATGAAGCATAATTAGCCAGTAGATCAATTTATCATTTGGAATCGATGAGCAATTTCACGGTAATGATCGTGAGGGCGTTGGAAAGGGTCTTGAGAAGGAGTTCAATCTCCTATCAGAAACATACCATTATGTCTCATATGAGCGAAGGGTTTGTATTCCTCGACTTATCATTTTATTTTTGTTTTGTTTATCTAGTGTATTTTAAGCAACGAAGCCGATACATTGGGTTACCTTGCTTAACATAAGTTCAGTCACGACGTCACTTACGCTTAGAGAAAATGTTGGTTTGATCTCAGGCAATTTGGACAATTTGTAATTGCGTAATCCAGTCTTGTGGATACAGTCTCGATGCACGTGTAAGGAAATACAATTACTATTATACGCGCATACACTTAGTTAATTAATTTTCATTCTCGCTCAAAAAAGTATTCACGGTTTATACAAAATAGACGATTTTTAAAGTAAAAAAATGTGATTTTATACAATAGCAGGTACAATTTAATCTATGAGTGACATATATGAAAAAATCGCGTCCGTCTTTGAAGTGTATGTTATAATCAATCCCGTCCATGGCAAGCGTGTTTCTCTCCGTTTGTTTTGTTATCCCATGCCCTTTCGGGTTACAGGTTGAAGTGTCAGTCGATAGGTATGGCATAATTGGTTGACACCTAACGATACTACATCGTTCTGTAATTTGAAAAAGAGGCCACCTTTTCTAGCAATGTATAATATTGAATTCGGAGTTTGTTTATAATTCCGCAATTACACGAGGAAAACATGAAAGCAATTCGACAAATATGTCACTTGACTGTGCAAAAACGTCACGGTCTGGTCACTTCACGAGGAACATATGCCAAATAGAATATACTTGTTCTTGGAAATAACGAAAGCCTTAACTCCGATGTGGCCAATTTCAATAAGGTCTTTGATATGAAACTAACTAAAATCCCCCAATATGTCTGACACAGACACATTTTGTTCGAATATATTTACGAAGACCCAATGGGAATTAAGCATTTAGACTTTGAATCGATTATTTGGGATTGCGTTCAGCTGTAACATATATTACGGGTGTTTCTATGAGCTAGTTAATTAAATTGCAACGTGAATTGTAAAGTTAAAATTATTAAATTTTACTCTTTTTACCACGTTAAATTGAAAATCTGTTGTTGTGACAGTCAGTCGGCAAAACTTAATTTTTACCAGACAGATACCACACATTGTATTTGTATTCAAACCATTAGATAAGGTCATGTGTCATATATTACGTGATTTATGCTAAAAATATGGTCCGCTGAATATTAGCGTAGTCGTAAACTGAATATATATTGATCAATACACGTCATTGAATTAAAGTGAGAAGCGAGATTATGTTGATCAAACGTGTGCCTTGTAGAAAAATCATGATCAGTATTCGTTGTTCGGCGTAGTTACATAAGGGTACGAGTCGTGTCGGAATCCTAATATCGTCCGCAACCTGAAAATAAAAACAGAAACTATTAAAATTCGATTGAGATCGTGAATTAGTTATTGACAGTTTTTACTAATGTTTGCCGTACTTACATTTATGTCTGCTTCAATCAGCCAAATTAATTACAACTACGTTAACGTATTCGATATAATCACTAAAGCTACGTTAACATATTCAATATATTCACATACATGCGACATATCGAGTGATCAAATCCAATTATAGATAAATACAGCATTAAGACTTTGTCGATATGTTGAATTTCCATGTGGTAATGTATAATCAATATTTCTTTACTATTAATGAATCTTTCGTTTGTCTATTAATTTAGATTAAGATAAATGCCAATTAAGAAGACTCTATGTTCGTTTGTTATAAATATGTGTATCCCTTAATTAACAGTCAATGTTCAAACATTTGATCAAGCATAGCATGTAAAAATTCTTAATCAGTACGTCCTACGTAAATACTTAATAAATAATTCAAAATTAAAATATCTTTTTTTGTAAACAGTCCTCCTCACTGCAATACGTTTGGGCCAAGAACACCTTCGAGGTTAAGTGTCTGTGACGCACTTATTTGATACGTCTTTCATTACTCACAATGATATGGCTGCATCGTCAATTTCGTCATTCTCGTGACTAGAAGAAACGCTTTTCCCAATTACTAAGAAAAAAACAACAACACTGAAATGAGTACCAAAGCAATATTTTTAGTTTAGTTCTTTTTAGTTGAATGTACGCCTAGGCATACCACCAAACACGTGGTTTAATGGGGTAGTCAATGCGGCAATTGATTTAGTTGTAGCTCATATTTTAGTGCAATCTGACAACAATCGAACACGAATTTGATAACTATATCTCCCCGCGTCGTTTTCGAGAGGGTTTAGGCGCGACGCATACAGCGCGTGTAAAATGCTTTGTTTATTAACGTGAAATTGAACGTGCATTGCGTGACAACTACGTAACGCCTCAAAGTAACGCTATGTTATAAGTGAATCCAAGCACGTGCGTAGTAGACTTTTATTTTTACGTGGTCAACTTTTTTGTAGTGAAAGATAATAACCATGCGTCAATCTGTTACCAATCAATCTGTCATTCTGCGAAGATATCACTAAAACACGTTTTTATGGATATAAGCGAACATTGTCACAATGTGCACATTCTTTTGTCCCATTATTGTTCTAGATATTATGTTCTCAGATTGGTAATGACATAGACAGCGTGAGTCGATACAAAGCTACTTACAAGAGTGTGCCTGATTTATGATACATCAATCAAATTCTGCCTTCTATATATGTTTCGACTCAACTGGTATGTACCTGTACAGTGGTACATATGGTCCAGAATCGTACTACCAGTATTTTATCGTCACAAAACACAACAAACTGCGACCAAGCCTGACAAGTGATTTGGTTTTGTTATTTGATTGCATTGACTAACTCACATCTAAAAGCGTACTAGTTTTTCCTTTTTGCAGCTCTCTAAAACCATTCATGTTGTCAGATCGCCTGCACACACGGATAGTTACGACGAGATGGTCGCTTTAATCAAATATGTAATCAGACTACCGTGACCGCATTGCGAGGTAGAAGAATGTTTATTTTTATTTATTTATTGGTGATAGCTTTGAGTCATACTTTTGATTATATTTCTAGAGTTCAATCACCTGTTAATGTGTTTGTCGCAAGACACCCCGAGGCTTCCACGTGGAGCCGACAAACATCAGTGACACGTTATCAAATATGTATGATAGTTTGGTTACGGATACTTGTGATTACACGGTCTCCGATAGTGGCTATGTATAACCACAAGGAGAAAATATATTATTATTATATTTAAATATTAATAGTCATTCTACACCTCTCGCCTTGGCAGTATCGCCTATTTACAGAATCAAATGCTTATAAAATTGTTTTAATTAATAATTGTATTTACATCGTAAACAACAGTAAACTTTTTCAGGGCCCCGTGTTAACTAGAAATATATATGTATACGGGGCATTGGTAATTTAGGCTGACGTTTACCAATGGCTCACGCTCGCCATACAGCTGCGACAATGCTGACAATGCGTGTTTTCTTTTTCCCAAAGTCGTACAACTAAGGTTATATATACAATCGCTTGATAAATGCAGGGACAAATTATGTATTGTATTATAGGAATTCATTTTGAGTAATCCTGACAAAAATGAAACTTCGGGAAACCCCAATCAACAGTTGTCGGGATGAGCGCCATTATGGAAAAGCAAGCAAATAAAAGAGGTACCAGTAAACTACGATTATTATCACGTGGTCAGGTACGTAAAGAAATTGTACCATTGTATCGATAAATTGTATGACATCGGGAGTCTTAAATATGACATCACCAGTTCAACACTTGTTTGATAAATTTGACATTATAGAATCAGTCAAGATATGTATCTATGTGATCCTTCAGGTATGGATTTGTACATGATAAATTGCCTAGTTGTATAAGACATATAAATCAGTCGTTAGGAAAACATTTGCAACGATAAATTCTCATTTGTTTCCAGAGCACGATTTCGTTCTCAAGTAGTATATTCGTTTTGTGCGATACTCGGTGTTTGGTAAATTGAATTAAATTATTCAGAAAGAGTGTATCTCTGGTGGAAGTATCGCCAAATCACTGATTATAAATAATGTATTTTTCATTATATTTCCTTATCGTCGATCCGATCACAGACATCGCATATTGTTCAACTATGAACGCACAGTTTGTTCGGTAAAATGCTACAAACGCATTTGTATGCCGTGTGCGCATATCTGGCGCATACAAAGAAATATATATATCTATGAGCAAATATATTTATATTAACAGTGAGTAAACTTATGAATATCTAACAAATTATTAATCTCAAAGGATTCTCAGACCAAAATGGATATACCGTTTTTCATTAAAAACTATGAAATAAATTAGTTTGTTATTAAATATTGACGTCAGCATGTGCCATAGAAGGAAGCATGTGTCATTTTCTCATCTTACGGCATAATACAAAATTTAGTTTTCATACTAAACAGTGGTAATATGTCATGAACCAACAACACTGTCTTTTTATTTGTTATTGTGTATATGAATTTTCTCCGAACTTTGCACTTAACAATATTTTTACTTTATGTTATTTGAGTGCAGTTCAACCATAATACACATACAACATGTGTATACAAAACCATGACGAAAGCGCTGGAAATTTAATTGCCAAATAATCAATATGGAAACATCCGCACTCCTCCCATCATCGCTTTTCGCAAAAACGGTTTAGAAGTGGAACATCCGGGGTATTTTCCGGTCCACTGAAGCGTGTAAGAACTCTTTGCGACTTCCACGCTGTACAATATGACGCCGATTACCGGAGTTCTGATAGAATGTGGTATATCCATTTTTTGCCACTCTACTACTCTGATTGCATGCTGGGAATATGATCGCCACGCTCAATTTTATAAATGCATTGATGCCATATATACTGTTCCAAACCATTAGCGACGCCGGTTCATCACGCTGATTAGTAATCTAGGCACGTGGTGCCAAAGTAATAAATAACATTATCACATACTAAGTACATCTGAGTCTGAAAATTGAACAAATATTGTATGTTTGGTCGAATGTAGTTTTATGGGAAAATCTACAAAATATCTCACTAAGTAGTCCTTCATTCTCATTCGGACCTCCCGTATTACACAGATTTTATGTTTATTGATCGGCATTTGAAATGGAAATACGAGAATTGGGCGATTTATTTATTTAATAACGTTGCTGTAGTTGTAACAAAGGGGTGATTTGAAAATATGCGATGTGAGCAAAATTTATATTATCAAACGCTTTGTAATCTGTTCATCATAGACACATACTTTGTACATACATATCAGGTATTAAAATTAAATGAATTGACAGCGGCAATAAACCAAACGTGATATTTACACCACTTGTGAAACAAACATGAACACAACTTTTGTTCAATGCGCCTTTTAAAAACCGCAGTGTTCAACGTGCTCTAAACTGTGTGAACTTCAGACAAAGTAATAACTGCCTTTATGTTCCAATGACTGACAACAAACATTACTCGGAATTTCCATTAAAACCTGTCATAAACGGACATCATCAAAGAGTTAGATGTCAACATAAGACGATATAATGTACGATAAGATAATGATACCGGAGTCTCGAAGTAACGAATTCAGACCCTTATCAACTATAGTGAAAACAACAATGATAAGTGTCAATCTACCGGGAATCGACACATCTATCAATAATTTGATATTGCTCTCAGAGGACACAATTCATCGGTATATTATATGTAACTTTTGATAAGAACTAGTATTTCAAATTCAGAATTATGCTACGTGACCTGTTTTTTTATGTCAAGAAGATCCAGAGTTGATTATTTCATAGTCATGTAACGTATCACGTATATTACGACAATGTAGTTCTTATTCGCAGTGATAAACTAGGTTGGAACAGCTAGTAGTGAATGGTATTACCAATAGCTGCATATGTTTAATGGCACATATTGTTAATATTGCTAATAATGTTGTAGTCTTTTTAAGCAGATTCAGAATAGTCTGAATATATAACGCAATGACGTAACTCAATGTCCAAATAAGGTCAAATGTATGCTATACTCTCAGCCAGTGTGTTCTTTTCGCAAGTCTTAATTATTATTTACATGGCGAGCCAAATAACTAGATATGCCTAAACACACTCACATCACTTGTCAGTAGCAAATATTATATTCATATAAAACAATGATAACAATTAAAGTTATGGTTATATATGCAATTTAGATAATGTATGAAATAACGTGCATTATTTGAGTATTATAGTGAATATTATTCAAAGTGAAATTATGTGCAATGATTGGTTACACAATTAAGTTAATATTCGATATATGTCCATTATAGTCATGCATTTGTCTGTGATATTGTGGGCCAGTGCTGTGCCTTATACAATACACTTACACGTTAACTTTAGTGTTTAATTGTTGCTGCCTTAGGGACACATAACATATACATATATATGTATAACATGCCGTGGAATGAGTGACGTAACAGTGAAGTGATGACGTTGACATACGATCCCGGATGAAGCGATATCACGGATGGACGCACTTCGTAAAATTTACTTACTTTCGTTGGTACTGCTTATAATAATTCCGGAGCAAATTTTGAAGCATCGTCTTGGCTTGGTACACATCGTCGTCGTCTCTTTTGGCGACATTGCTGAAAAGTTGTTCGTACTCATTCCGGCTTAAATTGTCGTCGGGGATAGGAATCGGGTAGAAGTCACTATTTCGTTTTTCGTTGACGTCATAAGCATGCATGACATCATCAAGGTCATCTCTCTTACCTTGTCGCCTTGGTCCCTTACATTTGTTTTTGATGCCTAGTTGACAATAGTTAATTGCTTCACAGAAGGATAGGAGTACAGTCAGTGTAAGAAAGAATACAATTATCGCCTTTGTCGACATGTCTGTGTGGAAAAAAACAAGTGGAAACAGGAAATACATGTGGTTATTATACTAAGACTGTTACAGTCAATATATTACATGTAGGAGGCACATTCTGATAAAAAGAAACTTGTTAAGTTTATAATAATGCATCAAATTAACGTATTTAATCGACTAGAAGTAGAAATAACATCAAACACACAAGATATCCAAATCCAAGGCTAATTTATACGTCCAAGAGCACAAAACAAATGAATGACAACAATAGTACACTACATAGAATATACTAGAACCAAAAATAAAACAAGTACGCCACACTACTTAGCCAGATTAGTAAAATAAAGAGATTTGGATTTCATGGTATACGCAAAGTTTTGTAAGGTGCTTCATATGTGGCACTCTAAATCTATAATTGTGAATCATAATAACGAGGTCGACACCAGATAAGTGACATGTAAAATAGTTTTAGTGTATTTCATTACAGTCACGCTCAAAATCACTTTGAATGTTAGACTTGTCTTTTTCTATAAAACCCCTGCGTTATGGTATTGACAATGGAAAAAAAAAGATTGTGAAGTTCAGCTGCAATTATCATTACAATATAACTATTGACTTTAGGATTGATTATGTTAAATTAGTTCAATCGTGAATATATCTCAATGTGAAATTGAAGTCTTTGGCTTTAGGTATCCAGAAATAGAAATATATCAAGAGGGCATATTATTTACTAATTGAATGACAAAAATATAAATCCTCTGAACATCGGAGCAGTTACACTGGTATACACATTTTATCATTACCTTTATTCATTCATATTATTTCAATATGATATAATGATAGCGTGACGTGGAGCATACGATGACGTCACAACAATTACTACATGCTTACATTTCATGCATATTCGTTTAAACATTTCATAATTATACCATGTAGACGTTTGTTTTTGCTCATTGACGCTTTACTGCTTTATTGCTAAAATTGGTAAGTTATTTTGCGCAGATTGCCAAAGTATTGCCGAATTTTATCTTCTGTCTATAAACGTGAATGTATCGAGTAACCATTAGAGTACAGCGGCTGTGATAAACGATATGCTATATTACACTACGCATTGTGAGTGCGGTGTATTGTATTTTCACAAATAAATTACCAAATTTAAAGGTATCGCACAAATCGCACGCTTGCATTACAGTATAAGTATCCTATAATATAGGGTATATTGCTTATAACAAAAATGGATGCGTGGCAGAGCGACGAATTCAAATCTAGTATTGGCTACATCACAGACGCCGAATATTGGATACGGGATACACATCTGTGCGGTTTGTATGTGTAGTGTAATTGCTACATCCCAAAATATACACAAACTCCAACATGGGCGCAGATGGTTCGATAAAAACAATTACTGTTAAATATCAAAGTGCGCGTGGCGTATTAATATCTTTCATCGATTTCGGTAGAAACTTTGATCCTCCGATAAGTGCGTCCTAGCTGTCTCTATTCAATATTGTTAAAACTCGGTTGTCACAGTTATTAATCACTTATTTGTATGTTGTCATTTACAATTAACAATGACACTGACATTGTCGGCACATCAAGTTGTACAATTATCTGAAGGCCCTCTCACATAATATTCAACAATTAACATGAGAACTGTTTTCGGTTGTGTCATTCTTTCAACATGTACCTAGAGTAAATATAAAACTTTCTCATGATAACTGCCGATACCCATGCAACTACAACGAAAACCGAGTGTCTTCTCACATATTTGGAATCAAACAGTAAGCCATCATAATATCTATATGTTAGAAAAATGAGCCGAATCATCAGGTGACATTCGGATAACTAAACACAACTACTTTCGCAGACGGCAATACATTTTTACTGAAGCATAAACACCACACCAAATATTAAACAAGACAACTAAAGTGAAATGCGTAAACATTTATATACTCAAAACGTGTGGTGTTGTTTGGTTCTAACTTATGCATCGCATATTGCCAACACATGCGCATATTTAGGTATAGAATATTCCAACATTGACAATTTGACGCCGTATTTGCAAAGCGGATAGTAATAGCGGCCTTCCCTGCGGAGACTTTCATCTGTCTTAATACTGTGGCAATTTACTCAGGAATAATATTTATTACCCGAAAATGTTGGCGAATAGAAATGCCTCATAAATAAACTTAAAATATGGTTAGAAATAAATGAAATGATTGAAAAGTGATGTTAATGAATATTTAAAAAAGAAAGACTTGTCAAAAATGATATAAATTTTAGTTTATCATGATAGTAACATTTATTGAAGAAAAAACTATTAACTGCCTTTTATTGTCATTGATATTTACTGACAGTTTAAAACGCAGACATTTTTTACAAACTAATTTGGAATAGTGTTAGTCATCATCAGCGGGTTATTTAATATCATGTTAAGAAAAAAACACTGCTAGCGACATGGCAACGGCGTTGACACGTATACGTGTCATTACTAAGGAATAAATTAAAGTCAAAATTCAGCATTCGCAAGTCATCAATAAATAATATAAACTGACGATTGTCTATTTTTCGGAGAATAGGTTACTAACAGATGTGCCATTACGTATATGGTACACCATACAGGCGCCTGCGGAAATACATCAAAGACTCAAGTTATTGAGGAAAAACACAAACCAATGTCAGTGTCAAGACAGAGGGCAGGTCCGAATAGCGTGTTTGCTACATGTACGCCGCAAGTTGTGTTTCGGTTCAGTTGCAACGCTTTCTAATTTGACGGGCTTCATGGAATGTATTTCACAAGACGTGAACGGTCGCATCAAACAATGCAGAAATCTTGACACACGTGTTCGATAAGCGTCTCTGCGATCACTCATTCTGTTCCTGACTGTATAAAGACAACTGCACTGAATGAAAATTGATCGGAATGATCTGTCACTTCTTCACACTGTTTGTTTCTCGATGTACAGCGACACTGTCAATGCATTCTATCAGCTTACCACTCGATGTAGTTATAATGAAATCATTGCGTTTTCAAAAAAAGATCAGTATTAATTAACACAGAGATGTGCTTTGTGTCGTTTTCTTGATTATTCGACATCCAACGGCCTCTATATGTCGCTTAAATTAAATTTTGCATTGTTGAACATTGAATGAAATTTTGCAAATCCCACTGCAAACATGGACATAGCAAGTAGGTTGAAAACAGATTAAGAATTTCTTATAATGAGAAGATATTAGGTGATGATATTTCATTACAATCTTTCTATAACACATCATACATATTACTGATTTATAAAATGTACGAAAGATATCTACACACCCAAAATGATGAATTATTCAGTCATGCACCTTCTGAGTGATTCATTAGCCTTGACACATATATATATCTACACTGATGTTTTAATTGCATGATATTAAGGGTTTTTCTTGTCCTGGGTCATAGTTATATTTATATTAGCGATGAATGTAGATCCGATATCGAAGAGCGTTTGATTGTTACGTTTTGGAATGATAACGTCAGCCTAGTTTTTCGCAAACACGATAGATGATTATTTGGGGATATAAAAAATGACGTCATGCAAACCGCCCAGAATTGTGGAAACGATTAAAATTGCACAGTCTATTGACTGTGTCCGCGTCATTAGATTTATCTGGAGAATAATTCGTCATAATAAATATTGCACCGCTGTGGAACATTTTGTTTTCATTCGGACATATACTAATCTAAGAAACCTAAAAGAAATATTTTCAACTGCACCACAGTGGGTTTTCTAGTGCACTGATAACGTGACGTGATCAACTCGTAGGCTCGTTCGCAGTCGTTTTTGACGCACACGGTCCCGGCATACATTCTTACGAGTGGAGCAAATGAAACTTTTTCAAGACTGTATGTCAAACATTTACATTTGTGTATGTGAGATAAATATTTAAGAATCGTTTTAGTTTGTATTAAAATGACTGGCTATGAATAAGAAATGTGACATACTCATAACAACAACACACGAGTCAAATTATATTTTTAATGATAATATCCAGAAATACGCTGGTTTTGGAGAATGTTTTTTTAATCTTGCAAAACGGCCTCATCCTCCCACAATTGGATGTTTCCTGTTTGACCTTCCTTCGACGCGCACACAAAGGAAGTGAGATGATAAGCTGAATTCAGTGCTGTGTGGCCAACGCCCGAGACATATTGTTGAACACCTAACTCACTATAATGCTTTAGAATGTGGCTGTTTCCGAGTGTATAACGTCACTAATACAGCGATAATACCTCACATGAAGCAACTGTTTTTTTATTAGAGCATCACTGGAAGTTTGCAGATTTAAACCTAAGAATTGATAGATCGATATGAACATGGACATGATATTAAAGTGCTATTGAATCGCACTTAATGGTTTGTTTAGTATCTACAGGGAAATACAATAATCACCAAAAACATGAAAATCCACTTTTAGTCGATACATTGCAAATAACACTCACCCATCCCAGAAATCAGCGACAGCTAAAGCATACAACCATTTTTTTACTGACATTTAATTGGCAGTACTTCTAAAGGTGCGATGTGATTTAGTGAGTTATAGCACGTGCTAAAATGGATTCTAGTATGTCGATAATATAGACAAGGGATTGACTAGACGATATAGGTTGAATACGTGTTTAATGCCAGAAAATCACGTTTCAATTCCAACTTAATCAATTATTAGGCCAAGAAAGTGAGAGACATTATTGGCGCAATTATTTTAGTTGATAGTTAGGTTGGTGTCAGATACAGATATCGCCTGTAGTGTGTACACGTCCAAATCAGATTATATGCTAAGAAAATTAGGTAATGTGTGTGCAACACAACTTCAGTATCACTGTCACGTAACCACCGCGACGTTTTGACTCACACTATACGTTGCAGTGTGTATGACTAATCCGTAAACAAAATGTGCAAACATTAATTGGAGCACTTCATATGTCACAAAAAGCACAACCAAGGAGTTCATAATTATAAATATATCAGCCTTATTTCTGTACATGCGTATTACTGATTTCTCATTTCGCATGTTTTGTTGAACTGACAGTTTCGTAATATTTTTTATTTTAAAGTTCGCCCGGTAATGTTTGTTGTTCCTGTCAAATATACCATTCATGTAAATCGCTCCATTTGTTGATGGAACTCTTCTGTGACGTCAAAATGACATGTATGGATAGAGGCAATTCCATTCGAACCGACTCGTGTGTTTGATTGTGTAGTCGTTTTTTATAAGGATATAGTAGATTCTCTCAAAAACATAATGTTATTCGATGGACGAATATAGATATATATACACGTTTCTCGCGGTCTTTGTGTGTATTATTTACGTCATTTTAGTGCTTTGTCACTAGGTGGCGCTTGATTTTAGGAAAGGTTTTATAGATCCTCCTTTTGAACCAGATTTAACCAGATTTTCTATTTATTTACAAAACTTGATAACTAAAATGAAAAAATATGGATAATTTGCGGATTTGACAAAACATCATTGCTTACATTGGGAGGCAAGTTGGAATACTTGATCTACATTCCTAGGAGAATGTCTGGAGTATTATCACACTCTACAATATATTATAATATTGCATAGCTTCAAGGGATTTGTACCAACAATTCGTAGCAACGAATGTAGTTTATCAATACATCTCAAACGATACGCACGAAATGGAACAAGGATTACGCGTTATGTAATTTATTTGGTGTTCGGTTACGAGACGTTTCACGTTGCCTAATCATTTGAATGCGATTCATTTATTTGAGAAAATGGTTCTCTATCTAGAAAATGCGATTACCATCGCTCCATGTTGATCATTCTTTAAATGCGTGTCACATTTCGTTTCAGAATGTTGTTAATTAAAATCAAACTGCCTGAATTAGTGCTACATATGTGATAAGCATGTTTGTTGAGAATACAGTGTATCAGACAACGCTATTATCAGCTCCTGCAATATGCACATACACGATTAGATAATTGTGGGGAACACGACTTATCACATTACACGAGATTAGTTTTAATGGAATATAAGAGATTGTAACGCGCAACTTAGAACTATACACAGTACAATGACTACCTATGATTAAGTAATATCTATTTGCAAATAACAATCTACCAGAACAAATAACAGTCATTTGTGTATGCAGCTCGCTATTCTACGAACGTACAGTGGCGTGTAAGACGTACCTTCAGCTCAGATTTCAAATGCCTTAGCTTGTAGTTTGGATAGACACACACACTTCAATGCGATTGTTTGATCGTCTCCAGTCCACAGATTCACAACGCACACCGTATGTGTGTTATAAAATAAGCTAAGCGCAATTGACCCCCGCGTGGCAATCTTATATAGTACGTAATATTGACAGTTTGATTGACGTGAACATCCTTAAAACCCACCCCCACACCACTGTCAATGACGCCAACACAATCACTGCAGTTTCCCCGATGATGAGTAAATACTTCCGATAAAAATATAACTTGGAAATCCACCCAGCAATATTATGTGTTAACTATTAAGTGTAAAGATCAAGATCTTACCTAACATGCGGATTCGTACAGTTCTGTCCGTATTTTTAACGTCTCACTTACACTATGTCGAAACGTGCCTGTCCCTGTGTAACAATGCAACACAACGGTCGAATGAATACACCGTGGTACGATCTTTTTTATATTATCTCGTAACTTTGCTCTAGCTTTATAACACAGAGGCATGTGCTAAATACGACTCGTTCATTCAGTCGAACGGGGTGGAGGCTCGTATAGTGAGGGGTATTTCAGCATTATCAAGAAGAAATGGAACAAGTTGTTTTAATCTCAACGTGCGAAAGCACTAAGCCGTCTTTTTGGTTTTATTAATTGACCCTCTAAAACCCTCGTACTTCTGAATTCTAATATTTGTCGCGATCGAAGCAAAAATCGCAAATTTGAAAAGTTCAGCCACTCACGAACAATTAAAAACACATATTTTCACGGGAAATACAGCGAAGCACCAATACATGCTTTTTATGAAGTGGAAAATAAACATTATATATAAAAATGGTAGTTATGTACTGAGTGTCACAGTGTTTCGACATCACTTTATGATACATCACACTATTTTAAATTGTCTGCTCATCCGTGTTTATATACCGCATAGGTGTTATTCGAATGTAAAACTGTTTACACTACGATATAGTTTGGTTTTATAGAAATATGTGATTTCCGATCGTTTTCTTATCACCATCATTTTTTTTTCAAATCAGTGGGTATTTCGGAGTCGACGGATTATTTCTGAACATACGTCCGTGACGCTGACATGTCAATGAATACATTTATTTGAAATAGTTCAAGTTCATGTACACTTCAAAACTACATTTAAATGTGATTGCACTAAACTTACCACTTCTCTAGTAACCCCCAATCGCGGAGAATATAATACTTTCACGCCAGTGGGTCATTGTTTTAAAACTAATGCACCATTTTTGGTCATCAACACGTTTCCTGTACTCAGCTAATGCCTTGCTCACAGAGGAAATGACATAAATGAAACGGTAATTTGGAAGCGTATTGGTAAAATGATTTGATGGTTTTCTGAACACTTTTTTATGCTACAGCCTTGTCAGTCCAGATTAACAATTGGTTTAGTATAAGGCAAAGATGAGTACCAACGTGAAACCAGTGGCAGATTAAATGTCAGCGACCCTGTATTGGTTTTAAATATATATATATTTAGAGAAGACGAGTGACATTATAATATCACAATTGTAGTAAATTTAATATATCTGGGACTGTGCGATAAGAAAGTGAAAACTACTACACGAGTTTAATAAACCTGATTTTGTAGTGTTGTGAATTTGTTATAGTCAGTTTGTCACATCTGATCATTTCGAAGCTTCTAAAGACTAAGCCCAACGCAGTGATCGCTGTTCGTAATCGCGTATACAAGACATCTAAGAGCGTTCTGGTTCATGTACATAAAATACCAATTACGGCCAGTTTACCATATAGCTACTAGGAAATGACGCGTTTTAGCTGACATCTGGTAATTGTCCGAAATATTTTAATTATTAGAATTTCTGATAATAATTCATGAAATATTATACAAAACCACCGACATATTGAGATATAAACGTAATTTGTGATACTGAATGCTAGGTTCGTTCATTTCTGTAACACACGTATCTGTGGACAGATGAGTAATAATGAATAGTAAATGGCACGTTAAATTAAACAATATTGCTGTGGTTATTCGTGCAACAACTACCAATTTGATTACAAAACAGGAAAATATTTATATATAGTGTTAACATCTTTCACAATACTATATACTCGTTAAATTGACTCTTGTTTTCTAACACACATTATAATACCTTTCGCTGTTAATTAAAACTAATGTCTTCACTTCAATTTAACAAAACTTGTAGAACTCCACGCATAAAAATGAGAGTAAAATCAAGCCCTACTGTAGATTTTATTCAGGTTAGTGAAAGTTTGACAATATAAACAAAGAAACAAAAAGTATGTTCGTTTTAATCGCATATGTCAAAATTGGCAAAACAAATTGCAGTGTGAACCAACTAATAGTATATTACGTGTTTAATACATACTATGCTTTCTTTGCCATCGCTCGATAAATCAACAAAACAAATCACTGTTCAGATAATATCGTGGTTTGGGTTTGCACCATTTCAATTGATTAATATTTGAATTGGACACGAATGCGGTAAATTCCAAGAGGCGTCGATATAAACGTTTTGCCACTCAGTTACTCTAACCTAAGAACACACTCCCATAGTCATATTTTCACGGCCACTCACTTAAATGAACATTTGTACACGCGTATGAATGGAAATTATAATAAGTAATATATTATATCCTGTCAATATAGTGTACGACCTTTACATTTCATACAATACTGCTACAATCCAAGGTTATGACAAAAATCACTTAATGCCCATCAAAATAATATTATCTCTATACAACGATGACGCTATTTTTTGAGTGCATTGTACTTGTGTGAACCACCGAAAACGACAGTGGTATGAGGGTAACAGAAAACAGACTGTGATTTTTCAGACTAGAGTGTCATATAAAAATTGCTATAACAAGCCAAGATCAGGTACAAAATAGCCATCATGTATGTACCTATTCTATAAATGTAATAATTATACAAATCTACGATTTAAAAGCTTATGATGAAGGATACGTTAAGCAAAACTGTGAGTTATACATACATACATACATACATACATGCATGCATACATTGTTGTTACTACTTGATTATTAACCTCTGTCATTAATGATTCAAACAAAATAATAAAACACGTACGCGTTAGTCATTACTGGACCTGTATTAGTCATTGATATGCTTCCGATTATTGTCGCTTTGTGCAAAATCAATTAGGTCAATATTTGTCTTTTTTCGGAACGCGATTTTCAAACATCACGGAATCTACGGTCTAATATCAATGAATCATCAACATGTTGACAATAAAGTGAATTGCAAGCATGCAAAGCACGAGTTAAATCAGGTGTTTTTCTAACGTGAGTGAATAACGAGAAGTAAATGTGTTATATTTGTTAAGTCGCGTGTCAATTAGTCCAAATCTACTGAGAAAATGAAAATTGAAACTATGTTAATCTGAAAATGGAATGTGTGTTTTTAAATTTCCTAATAATTTCCATACGATTGTTTCGACTTCGAATCTCTAGGAAACGTGTGGTAAAGATGCTGAACCAGTTGCAATTTGCATTGAGTGGCACAGTCTGTACTTAGCGAAGAGGCTTGAATACATATCCTTTACACTTTCAACAAACTAGACAGAATATCAAGAATATATCAGATTCTGCGATTCTAGAATTTTCTAAATATCAATGCTTTTGTATTACATTATTTTGTTATCCACGACACAATGCTGTTTAGAAAATACCTGTCGCTTGTCATATCTAGTTCATAACCCCGTTTAGTAATTCTGATCTATTAGGCATATCCCTGATATGACTGGCATCATTTCCATTTACCGCCCATCACTCGGCAAGTCAAGCAACAATAGACGTATTAATGTGGTTCGCTTTCCGTGTACGCTCGATTGAAGTTAACTGCTTCATCATAATTGCTGCATTGATTACAATGTAATATAACTTGACACTAAAAGCTAACTATATGACTGAGTGACAATAAGAAGATGACCCCGAGGTCACATCGCATCATTTTGGTATTACATAGAACAATTGATAGTAGTTCTATTAGAACACTTTCGAAGATGGAAGTACAATTCTCATTACGTGCGTTGTTATCGATCCTGACTTCACTTACAACAAAGCACGAATTGTGTATTTTGTATTCTGTGGACAGTAAATACTGTTCATGTTTGACAAATGCACCACATTCACCGGGTCTATCAGTAGCATTAGAGTATACACACGATTAGACACAATTTTATTTATTGTGAGCTTTGAAGTGTTTCAAAACTTTATTGTTTTATCTGTATAAACACATATTATGATTTAAAGTCTCTTTAAAATATAGAATCGTTCATTTATTTGAAGATTGTGGAAAATTATTAGACTGTTATCGTTTTATATTCTCACTCGTAAATGTGCATTGTTTAGACTGCTCACGGCGTGGTATGGTGAATCATTGTGAAGCCATAAAACAAACGATTTATTTGATAGTTATATTTAAAGAATCATCTTGAATCAAATACTCGACTTTGATGTTTACTTTCTTTTACTGCAATATAGCTCACTCAATTATTTTAGTACAGTTAAGAGTTTCATCATTCTTTAACATGTACATATCAGAATTGAAAAGTTTAATGACACAATGTACAAACATAATGCTGAAAGATTATTAATCATTAATAATTAAACATAATCATGCTACTAATTAACTATGGAGTCGTTTTAAATTATATATAATTCACGTGTTGCTAATAACACAATGGACATACGTTGTTCCTTGTAGTAATATAAGTTAATCACATGCCCGTAATATTGGCCGATGTAGTGCGTTATTTTTATACGATTATATGTGATTACATTCGCATAAAACGCATTAACAATGAAAATGAACAAGCACGGTTCAATTTGCCAATCTATGTGCAGAATTTACAACAACTCTAAATGATTCCATGACACATCTTCTAATTTTCTGAAAAAAACAACGATGTCCTAAAATACCCAGGTTTCAAAAATAACCCCCAGATGTAACGGTGAAAATGTCGGTCAAATTTCCACTTAACAGTGGTGAACTGTGTTAGCTAAAACCATAAAACGAAACTCGATAAATTGCATTATGTGCTGTCCATCATCTCAGTGTCACTGACGTCATACCAGTAACAGACTGAGACAGTGTATATCAAGCATAAATTAGCGATGATGTGTCCATGAATAATTAATTGGCAGTAATGAAAACAAGAAATTTTTCAATATTGTAAATTTGTTGATACAGCGAGTCTCTTATTGCAACGTGTTCTAAATCAATTGATTATTTTCTAATTTTCTTTCATGTGCGTAATTTAAGCAGATTATATCATGCGATTTGACCAAATTCAAACATCTGATGACATCGGACTCTCAAACACCGGACACACCCAAACATGAATATGACTTGTGGCAAAAATGCACTATATGTAAGAACTTGCAAACTTGCACATACAAAATAGTCAGGAGACAACAGTGACACTCGTTTCCAAAAGTGTAGCCGGGCAGAAAAAACATTAACAAAATAAAATAAAATAAAATCACCGGGCACATATCTGTATTGCTATGAATATATGTATACAGATATGTTGTAAAATATTAATTTTACTAAAAGTCCGTCTAATTTGGCGATATTAGAAAAAAGAAAATTATTAATAACCGAATATATTTGTTATTGTTAGGTGAAAAATATGACTTGATATTTTTACTCATGTGTTTAACGATGTCAATTACATTCATTCTTATTCTACTCAGTTTAATAAATAGATTAGATTAATCCGTCAAATTACCTCATAATTTATAAATACAGCTAATACACGATTATTAGTAAGATTAACGCTATGTGATACAACAAATATGATGAATGCTGTGTTCTATTGGGTGTAAATGTATTTCACAGTTCCAGACAACGTGCTTTTTAGTTTAAATTTAAATGAGTGAACTTCTTTTGACATTGTCGCAATACTAATTATTAATTAATCAGACGTTGTTTTAAACAATATCGGCGTGGAATTACGTGACGATTATATTACACCAGAAAGGCAAACCAGTTATAATAGTCCAATTCGATTACAGCTATACGTACGAAAATGACATAAATAAATAAATAAATAAATAAATAAATAAATAAATAAATAAATAAATAAATAAATAAATAAATAAATAAATAAATAAATAAATAAATAAATAAATAAATAAATAAATAAATAAATAAATAAATAAATAAATAAATAAATAAATAAATAAATATTTAATCTTACCGTGTAGGAGTAATGTTCTGTATCGCTCATGTGCTGCACGGCGAATAGACCACAGTGCAATTAGTTAAACGTTTTATAGGTGTGTGTGCAGCTACTTTCAAATTTAGTAAACACCCTACCTCACACAGCAACGTAGACAGCAGTGAACAAACAACATTTACGGTATGCGCTGTTTGACTTTTAATATCGCATGTTAATTCATTTCCGTTCTTCGTAAATGTTTAATGTTTGCACGTGGAATCTTTGTGCCGTTATCAACTAATTACTTCGACATATATTGACATAAAGATAGCATTTTAATCCAGGGTAGGTAATTTACGAACTGACAAATAATCGATTGAGTAAGGGTTGTCACGTGGTCGTTACGACAGACTGGCAGAAACGTGTTATGATATGGTTATTTGATTTCAATTTTATTGCATGTAATTTCATTACTAACATTTTTAATGTAATGCAGTTGTATGCGATCAACCAAATTCCAGATATTTTGTTAACTTGTCTGTGGGGTGCTAGGCTGTGATATCATGTGCATAAAGACGTTGCGTATATTAAATTTGTAAAAAGAACAAATCGCTTCCACAAAACAGAAATAAATTGGACCACCAATATAAAACATATACGCTACGTTACTGACAATGACACAGTCAGTATCTCTTAAATGGTTATACATACACATATATATGAAATCAGTTGGTCGATTTAATAAAATCACACAACGAAATGATATAATTCAGTAACATACTATGTGTAGGTGGCTTATCAATGTTCAACTATTTCTAATTCTTTCTGATACATATTAATCTTATTATTAGTTATCGTTATCTTTATTGCTTTATGGTAATTTCTGACAAATTAAATGAAATCAAATTTCATAAACATTTTGCGTGAACAAAAGTACAAATGAAGGATGTATTCTTCGGAATGAACATTCAGGATAATGGTGGCCAATTGGACAGGACGTAACGCTTCTAGTTATTTCCAATAGCTGAGTGCACGACTTAAATAATCGCGTTGCTCTAGTGGCGAATATTAATTTATTCGTGGATATGACAAAACGTTTTTTATTACATATAATTGCCTCAACAAAATGACCGTCAGGAAACCATTTCCAAATGCTTTAAATAAGCATCACTTTGACAGCAATAAAATCATCAAAGCAAAAAAATAATGTTTTTGGCTTCGTTTAGTTACATGACAAAATATTCCAACATAAATTCTCCAAAACAGATCTGTAATAAATGATTGTGTACAAGTAAAGTAAGTGAAACTGAACTGAAGATGGACATTTACCACGTTGAATAACCACAGTAGGTCGACACAAGTACAACATTAGATTCGAAAAGCGATTATTGTGAAATACCCACTGGCGTTCATTCACGAAAGAAGTGCATCCATTGTCAGAAATAATGACGGCCTCTGAAAAATATGAACTGCTTAAATCTTTAGAAGAGGAACTATAATTTAGTCGAGGCAATCTCCGGTTCAACTACGTGTCTATAAATAGTTAGGGGATTGCGGTATATATCTTCTTTCAATATGAGTTGGTAATTTGTTGTAACTACACAGTGATGACACTATTACATAATTAACGACCAATATCATCATTTTCAAAAAATATATAAATACACATTTCAAGAATATGTGTGCTATGTTGTAATAATTTCACTCGCAGTTAGATTTCTTTATTGCCCCTTATCTCGAACGATCGATTGCGTAAGATTTATATGCTAAATAGGTAATATTGGGTATTCTTGGGATTATTTTTAAAACATAATTATCTTAGTCGATTATGCTTCTATAACCAAATTGTCTACATTGATCGTAGCTTCGGCTGCAGCATACGGATGGTGGTTTTGCATGTAGACGTTCATCGAAGTTGAAATAATATACCAGGCTGTTTATTGCGCCAATCGATTCTGCTTATATATCGAATTTGTGCGCGTTCCATATAACTTGCGAATTAAGCAGCTGAATAACTCCTTTTTTTTGCATACGCGACTTTCTACATTGCAGCAGTTGATTATGCTTTTATGACCAACTTGTGTCATTGCTCGTATACACATCATAATAATCTGCGTATGTACAATGTGTTTTGAATTTTAAATTCCCAATACAATTCTCAAGGGATAAAACAGTCACTCTGACATTTAATATTCAGAATACTCTATACCACATTATTTAAGACAAGAATATCCCAAAGTAAATGTAAAATTCAATATATATATATATATATATTACATCTTATTATATATATATATTATATCTTAGACGTGTTAGCACACACAAAAAACGCAATGCTCTCAAAGTTGCAAATTGGAACGAAGCAAGTCGATCGCAGATGAATCAACCTAAAATACTATAGATTAAATAAACACCATTTAAGTCGTTTAATCGACGTCAAAATAACCCATTGATTCCACACGTTTATGAGTTAAATATATCCCCTTGCGTTTATGGAGGATGCGCTCTCCACGTGTGCTAGACCATAATTTCATATGTTTAATTTCGTTGATCTTTATATTCTAAGCTCTATTTTGTTGAACTCTGTTCTTTTCATCGAGATTTCCATACGTGACATTGCGTTGATCCTTGTACTTCTTTTCTAAACTCTCGAATTGATTACATTTCCTTGACCCTTTTTCTTGTCATTCAAAACCTCATATGTTGATTTATGTTGACTTTTATTTTCTTTTTTTTTTATATTTGGATATGTCTTTTGGGTGATGGTGGAATATCATTATTGTAAATTAACAAAATAATTCATTAAAATAGGTTGTTTTTGAGAAATATATATATACGTTTACCAGCAAAAACAGTTTCAATGATTTGGACTTCCATAACCACGTGCTTAACTAAAGTTACGCAATAAGAACATTATCCATCAGGCAATTATCAAATGGCTCTAGTCGTTCCAATTATATGGTATATATTATGAGACAAAATTAAAAGTACAAAATTGATACAAAATGTTTTAACACTGAAGATGTCAATATCGCTATACAGGAATTTCGGATTGATAATATGTATTTCGAGTTTAGACGATATACATTTTAAAAGAGAATCAACATTCAAATTGGAACAAATTGTATTTCCCTGCTGGTCGAAATCCTTCGTGTCACATTCAAATATATTAACAATCCTAGATTTAGTTATTATATGCCAGTGACATATCAAGCTAAACATGAGATTACCGAGACTTCTTAAACTTCTTCTGGATACTTAGATTTGTGTCTTGATTTTTTTACTCTAAGAGCCAGCTTTTTCCAGATATTTTAATTTTCTCATCCTCACAGCAATATCCCACTTCTGTAACCTATGAAATTAACATAAATCAGTTCTACAGCGACATTGCCTCCATCCGAACTCTTAAATCTAGGATTTTGAGAAATAGTAACCACAACATTAAAACTTTCTGGCAGATAAAATGATGGTGAGATTGTGGTAAATACGAATACACTATAATACATAAGTTATCAGATGACATCACTGTCACGTGTTTGATGACACACCTTAGAGTCACATGTGGCGGATTTCTTTTTGGGTCCATAGTATTCTCTCACTGACCTAATGCATACGTACGTTGGTTGTGCATATAGTATGTTTATCCTTGTGCGAATTGTATTTAATGTTTTATTGCAGGGCATATTATTCAAAATTTACACATGACAATGTTGCAAGTGAAACCAAGAATAGGAATCACTTGTAAATCATGAATTTGCTCACATTTCTCAAACAATGTTTGGAATTGTATTCGCCATTTTAATGCATGCAAAACAAGAGGAGACGGGCTCCAACACGTTTGATGTTACAATGGGAAGTTTCGACGGCGCAGAGACCTGTGAACTTGTGGGCTGCTTCCTGCTTTCACAGCTCAAAGCACAGTTAAAAAAGAAAGTTCACATCGGTCTATACCGAGATGATGACTTAGTCGCCTTAGACGCCTCACCCAAAGAGACTGAAAAAATCAAAAAAGCTATCTGTCGCGTGTTTAAAAACAACGGCCTAAAGATCACGATCGAAGCAAACAAGAAAATCGTAAACTTCCTTGATGTCACGCTAAACCTCATTGAAAGTTCGTACAGTCCCTTCATAAAGCCTAATGCCAACTTGGTATATGTACACAAGGAGAGTAATCACCCACCCGCCATCACAAAGGTACTTGTACCTTACGAAACAGTGCTGTCGAGTTTCAATATTCATGTAGTTGTGTATTAATTCCTCTATCACCGTATTCACCCGCTTTACATAAACTTTGTATTGAGCACTTTTGTTTTGGAATAATCGACTTTCGTATCTACACTATATATATATATATATATATATATATATCAATAAAAATCAATAAAAACTGCGCTTCTGTTTTATTGCATTCGGAATACTCTAGGTAGAGGATGTAGATTTGAAGTAATACTTTAGGAATCATAGACGTTAGTCACGAATTGTTATCTTATATTCTGCTTTAGTTCACTGTGGCCATCAGTGCATACAACATATGACATGTTTGTTAAGTGTGATGCGTCTATCACGCTGATACTAATACTATCTAATAATACAATCGACGCCAAAATAATTAAGAATAAATGTTTACTGTTGATTTAATATTGATGAAACAGATATACCCATGCAATTACATTGCATCATTTAACATCTATATTAGCAGTGTGTCGTTTTTTTTTCAGTTTACGAATTATGAAATTGTCAGATTTCCAATAACCAAGTGTATTAAGATGTCAATGTGATAAATATCAATTAAATTGGTCATTGCAAACAATTTGAACATTTCTGCTTACAGCGTTTCCAAGAGGAATTTGGATTATAACAAGATCTAAATCCTACTTTAATCCGATAAACTGCCCTTTGTTTTTAGTACTGGGCTTCTTTGTTAAGGAGAACAGAAACTATTCTCTATGGTGTCCAAAGAATAATCAGCCAACACGCCCTTATAGGGAAACAGTGAAAACTCGATGGATTATTTACGTTATTACATGTAATATTTTGTTGAGGGTGCTGCTCAGTTCAAAAAAGTACCAATTAACAAAAAAACATGCGTTAGAGACATGTCTATGCAGAATTTTATTTTCTAATACTTAATCTATTTTAACACCTTGGTTACTTTATTGACTTTGACTGTTTATCCTATTGATTTCGCTCTTGAACTGGCTTGACTGATAACAGTCATACAAAATGTGCACAGAACGGCACGCGCACGTTTCATACAGAATTAAATAAAGAGTTGTAAGCAGAAATTGCTTGAAGTCGCTAAACCACAACACAGTCGATGACTTGAATATACATTCTTTATAAGGCAAATATGAATATTTCAACTAAGTACCTTAGTAATTTACCGTTGTGCATTTGCCGAAATACAAAATATCGAGCCAAGATATAATTATATAAACATTTAATTAAAATATTGGCAATACTGTAATGTATATGTAATGACGGTCACAGTAAAAAAGTGAAACAGTGTATAAGAAATGGTGAAATTCCAATTATGGCTGACACAAAGCTGTGAAACGAGTACATATGATAAACACAATATCAATGATTTAACCATTTACAGTATTAGGTTCTTGCCACTGAGATGGAAACAATGAGAGCATCAAACAAGTGACACTGGAATAATGGCAATTTCATAATTGTATTTACATTGAGTCTATAGTATTTTAGAATATCTCAAAATTATTCATTGCGACCATGGTTGAATCAGTTGATGTGTTATCATTGATATTAATATTGTTATTAGAACCAATTTTCAAAACATTAAATTTATAGTTACCAGGGCAATAACAGTGTTATATTATGTTCAATAGGATTTCTCTCCCAAAACGCATTACACATATGCTCAGAAACATGCTCAAAAGATAACAAAATTTGATCTGATATAAGCTCCCTCGAAATATTCAACACTTACCACGATGGTCCCAAGAGATTGTAATATGCCACGCTATACCCAAGACTCTAAGTCACATTAACTGACAAATTCAAGTGTAAAATTTGTTCATTCCCTGTGGATACACGTTAAGTTAGTTCAAGACAAGTTCAACATTAATTCATATACAGAATAATCAACTTTTTGCGCAAACTATCGTAGTAAGAACGTTAGTGTGTCAATATGGTATATATGATTTAGAATTGAGTGTGGTGTGTGGTGTGTTAGTGGTATACTGGTGATATAGACAGTGCAGTACATTTGTTTAATATTTCCCAGTTTTTAATATAAAGCTACAATCGTGACGTGTCTATTAACGCCATCTAATTGACATGCACATTTACCAATCAAATTGTAGATTTATCGGAATTGAATTTTCACGACCGATGAAATGTCATTATATTTTGCTTTGGAGATCATGGTAGTGTCGTGACTACCGGTATGACTATTCCCTTTGCGAAATCTACACCTTGCTGGAACACGCAAATCCTTATTATTGCAAAAAGAAAATATACTGCGTTGTATGCAACGAACAGCAAAATGTACTGCGTTGTATACAACAAACAGCAAAATATTAAACGTTGCATGGCTGTGTTATTTTAGTAGTTTTTGCATTTATTTCTGATATTTATTCGGTTTACTTTTAATCCAATTCAGATGTATTGCTCAGTGTGCAATTATTGCCGAACTGAAATTAAAAAAAATATTGCTCATTAATATGTATTAGGGTACAAACAACCTATTTCTTTTACTGCATCACGTGACAGACCAATGGGGTCCTGATATATTTACTGTTGGTCTGAATGTTTGTTTGTTTCTTGTAGGTTTTTGGATTGAGTTGTTGTTATTATTATCACTATTAATAAACTAGACGTTAACACTAATAATTTAAAGTATAATAACTAAAACTTATGAAGTATATATTTACTGTTTAATCGTGTGTCTAGTTGGCGGTGCTCGTAAACATTAATAATGTTTTTACCTAACATTGCAGAGTCTTCTTTTGATCGTATTCTCAAGCCTATGTACAGGTTCAGATGTCCCAGTTTGCTACTTGCAACGTGCCATGGCTGGTAAATACAATAATGCATGAACTGATAAATATAACATTAGTGCAGTGACTATTCGAAGGTGTTAATGCGGTGACTTTGAGCCAATTGGGAGAATGAATCACATTGCTTTGTGTATGGGTCAGTTACTACGGTCATGTTGAATGGTTCGCACTATCCGACGGTTTTACATCAATGGTTTGTGCAAATATGTAACAATAAAAAAGCGTCCGCATGCGTTGAACCCATTTAGTACTGCAATTACTCTCGAAAGTTGTCGTACATCCTAAAAACAACAAAAAACGTTTATCTAGCCATGTTTATATGTATGACAGTGGCGGCGGCACAGAGGGGGGGGGCGTCTCGAAAAAAATGTTGGGGGCGTCGCCCGTTCAAAATCCATCCTCAAAATGCAGGAAATAGCGTTTCAGAAAGCCTAGAATTCAAAATATGTGGGGGAAAGCATGCACCCTTACCCCTTAGTAAGTTCGCGCCTTTGGCACAAGGATGGGGAGCCGACCTATCCCCTTCATGTAAAGTTTCGTGCCACCACGTCTGTATGACTGTTGTGTTGTTTCCTCCGTGGTTCATAGCGTGATCATTGGATTGCATTTCCCATGTTGTCTAGAGTCATTCGATTAACATTTGATATACATGGAACATATTATGTGGTTTACCGAAAGAAGGAACGTTGTATATGTTCCAGTGATATATTTGTTTCTATAGTTTGAAATAAAACAATTTCTTGTAATGAACAATGTTTTCGTAGCTTCCCAATAACCAACAAAAAAGTCAGTAAGCTACATTAAGTATCAGAAAATAATATCTAGTGTTCGTGGACGGTACAATGTTGACATGATAAAAAACTGCACAACAGTGAACTTGAATTAATATTTGGGTTTGGGATAATTATGACACATATTTCATGGTATGAATGCACTAGAATTGAAGAAAATATTTAGAGTAGCTCTAAAAAGTTACTATGCATCCTACTATTACAACCTGTATATCATCTGAAAACGACAGATAAGCTACCGATATATCTTTGTCGGTAGCATTTAATTTGGTCGTAGCTAGAAAAAAGTGGAAGATAAGGAAACCCTTAGACACGATTGTTTGGACTACAGCTTACAAACGTACCGCGCAATTCCTAAAATGTCTTGCGTGTTTGAAAGCGTTGAAAACGATGTACCCAATGAGTCAACCTTCGACGCCACGGGGAGAGGTCGCCACCTCTGTCGACGCAATAATTTTGAAACACGATACAAAAGCTTAGCACCAAGGGTGACTGACTGGTCTATGATAATAGAAAACGCAAGCTACCAGCTGACTTCAGTAATGAGAAACCTACTGGATGGCCAGCAAATGTAACATGTACAATCATCTTTACTAACAACATATTTTTTTAACCACAGGAGTGTGAAAAACAAGCATACAAAATGAATATATCGCTTAACAGTAACAACTCATACATTACAATTGTCTATCATTCAACATCTAGATATTAAACCCGCCGCACCACCCTCTAGGATGTGACGTAACTGTCGCGTTTTAGAGGGTGGTTTGCGTATATAACTTGCGTCATTTTTAAGTATGTTCAAATGTTTACATTTAAGTTGATAAATCGGTCTTCAAATCATAAGACCAAACCATTAAATTATATTTCAAGCTTTTCTGTTTGGGAAAATGGGTTATACAGTTTTCAATACATGTATACGTTTATAACGCACGTTAAAAATACTGATCGCCTATAAACTGAAAATGTTGTGGATCTTCTCAACGCAATCGGGCGTACGACACTAACCAGAGTTGTATTTCTATATATATATTTACTTTGCTGCTAATAAGACACTATAAGAATAATACAGATGAGAATTCGTGACATCCGCTCGATGTATCAATAATCGTTATGTGTTATATTCAGGTCCCATTTCATTTAACCAGGGTTTTAAAAATAGCGTTTTAGTTGCTATAATACATTTGGACATAGTGTTTAGTACTTTAAAGTTATTTCAGTGTCTCAGTGTAAACCACTGGATAATGTACGATTGATTATCTTCATACAGAATGTGTGTAATATCTCGTGTTATACCTGACAGCAAAGCTGGTTTATTTCTTCTTTGTTCAGGAATTATACTAAGTTGGCAGTTTTAGAAAATGAAAAGTTAAATTAGAACACGTTATTTAATCAAATGCATTCTTAACCATATATTTCTCACTTTCCCTTTATATGCATAGTGCAGGTGTATCACAGGCATGTATATGCATAGTGCAGGGGTATCACAGGCATGTATATGCATAGTGCAGGGGTATCACAGGCATTTATATGCATAGTGCAGGGGTATCACAGGCATTTATATGCATAGTGCAGGGGTATCACAGGCATGTATATGCACAGTGCAGGGGTATCACAGGCATTTATATGCATAGTGCAGGGGTATCACAGGCATTTATATGCATAGTGCAGGGGGTATCACAGGCATTTATATGCATAGTGCAGGGGTATCACAGGCATTTATATGCATAGTGCAGGGGTGTCACAGGCATTTATATGCATAGTGCAGGGGTATCACAGGCATGTATATGCACAGTGCAGGGTATCACAGGCATTTATATGCATAGTGCAGGGGTATCACAGGCATTTATATGCATAGTGCAGGGGTATCACAGGCATTTATATGCATAGTGCAGGGGTATCACAGGCATTTATATGCATAGTGCAGGGGTATCACAGGCATTTATATGCATAGTGCAGGGGTATCACAGGCATTTATATGCATAGTGCAGGGGTATCACAGGCATTTATATGCATAGTGCAGGGGTATCACAGGCATTTATATGCATAGTGCAGGGGTATCACAGGCATTTATATGCATAGTGCAGGGGTATCACAGGCATTTATATGCACCGTGCAGGGGTATCACAGGCATTTATATGCATAGTGCAGGGGTATCACATGCATTTATATGCATAGTGCAGGGGTATCACAGGCATTTATATGCATAGTGCAGGGGTATCACAGGCATTTATATGCACAGTGCAGGGGTATCACAGGCATTTATATGCATAGTGCAGGGGTATCACAGGCATTTATATGCACAGTGCAGGGGTATCACAGGCATTTATATGCATAGTGCAGGGGTATCACAGGCATTTATGGAACACCAAGCTCCGTCACCTTTATTCACGAATTTGTTTTCATCATTCCATCCTACATCGGATCACACATCAATCAACACGTCAAGCCACGAACCGCGTCCAACCACGCACCAAACATCGCGTCCAACCACGCACCAAGCATCGCATCCAGCCAAACACTTTCATCAACACCCTCAATCAAGTAAAGGCCGCAACACCGATTCGCCCACGTTTTTACGCTTTGTAACACGGTTTCTATTGCACGGTGTAACCAGACAGGTATAGGTCGCATATTTGTGTAATGTTATTGCAGGGTGACTTTGAAATGTCGTCATGATACATCGATATTGGCGGGCATAATGAAATCTTGTCAACAGTTCTTCAAACCAAATATTTTGTAAATAAAATATCTCTGTAACAACGTATATAAGGAACAAAATATCACATAGGGTAACATAAACATTTTGATCATTAAACCGAGCATTTAGAGATGGAATAAACATAAATCGATAGAAGATATTGCAAGAGCTGATTTATTCATTAGAGACAGCAGGTGTGAACTTTCATAATTCTAAACCGTATCTTGTAAAAAGATCTAGGATAACAAGTACTTATTTTAGATAGCAAATGCCACCGTTGAATGATAGACCCTGGAGAAGGTTTAGAAACTCATTCTTTCCAAATTCATATGCACTCAGAGTTTTCTGTTTATCACATAAATATTATCTTTGCCACCCGGGGACCATTTACTCGGCCGAAGCTTCAACATTAACCCTTCAGAAACAGATTTCACCACGATTTGCTGTATATCGCACGCCCTCGAACGATTATAACATTTACTTGGGCTCATTTGCATTACCAATCAAAACTCATGATAGAAAAAGTAAAATTAAAATCTTGGAATATAGAAATCAACGTGATGCTAGCTTTTTGCTCTGTGAAAGCTTACTGACCATCTCAAGAAAGCGCTTAGTGCTGTATCTGAGTGAAATAATGTGTTTGTTGCCACGAAACCGGATCGGACAAGTCGATATGTTATCAGTTTCAACAGTTTTGGCAGCAGTTTACTAAAACACAGTTTGCACAAATACGAAGGGCGTTCAATAAGTATTATGCCCTGAGCCACTTCCAGTTGTCATGTAATGATTTACATCTCTATCACGGGGTAAATCTCTTTCTCTCGGGTTCTCTACACTTGTCAGGGGGGAACTCGTCTCGTCTCTATATCTCGTCCCCTTGAGGTACGGGATCGGGGAAGTCACTTTAACTTTACAGTCAAATAAGACACACACAACGAAATACGTTTCAGCTCTCGTCTTAGTCGGTCAATCGAGCACTCTATAAGACACAGCGCCCTGGGGAAAAAATCTCCAAGACTCTCGCAAGGCTGAACCAAGACTCGCCCAAGACTGGACTCTCTCAAGGCTCGCCCCTGGACTCTCTCGGACTGCCCGGGACTGCTCTCTCTCTACTGTGTCTATCGTGCTGTACTCTTCAAGACCAACTCAAACTCTCTTTATTCATTTTCAAAACTCTGACCAATTACAATGCAGTAAAAAGACTCTAGGGCGTAACCTTCAATCATAAAGCCAATCACACTAAGTACTGAATACGTCATATCTTTTGATTAATCGTTCACTACATTAATAACTATGGATGTCAGAATAGCGACGGTATCTTGTAATTAGTTCCAAACCACTGAGCCAAGTTCCGTCCAAAACTTCAAATAGGCCTACACGATGACAGACATAACACAGCAATTCGCTAATAATCAGTTAATTAAGTCGACCAACAGATACGCGAAAACAAATTCATGACATCTCTATGGGTTATGTTGCAAAAAACAGTTCTGAACTAATTGTGGTTTCTGATTTACAGGTGTTTGAACTGAGTCAGGTGTAAAATGGAGCCAGTTGAGTGTCGCGCATTGATACGGTTTTTGTATTTGTATTTGAAAGGAAGCACACCAAAGGGGACTTTTGATGAAATGAAAGAAACTTATGGTGATGATGCCCCATCATATGACCTTGTAAAACGCTGGCATCGTGAATTCAAACATGGCCGGAAGTCTGTGGAAACAGCTCCATGACCTGGTCGTCCCTCTTCTGCCATTGATGAGACATCTGTCCGTCAAGTTGAGGCAGTCATTTTGGTAGATCGACGCATTACTGTTCGCCAAATAGCCCAAAAGGTCAAGATTAGTACAGGGTCTTTGAAAACTATCATTCATGACCATTTGCATATGCATAAGGTGTCTGTCAGATGGATTCCCAGATTGCTCACACCTTTCCAGAAGCAAGAACGCGTCGAGTGCTCGAGAATGAATTTGGAGATGTACCAAGAAGATGAGTCAAGTTTTTCAAAAGACTGATTTCACAGGATGAAACTTGGGTCCATCACTATGATCCAGAGACCAAAGCCCAGTCAATGCAGTGGAAGCACTTGGACTCGCCGCCTCCAAAGAAGGCAAGGGTGCAGCACTCCGCTGGCAAGGTCATGCTCACAGTCTTCTGGGACCAGGACAGAGTAGTGATGACAGATTTCCTGGCAAAAGGTACCACAATTACAAAAGCCTATTACGCTTCACTTTTGATGAAATTATGGGAAATGCTATGGGAAATGGGTCAGGGGCATTACTTGTATTCAGACATTCCATCGTCTTCATTCACTTGCCCACAATAAATTTTCAACGTTGGCTTAAAAATTTTTGGAAACGTGTCAGCGAATATAAACCTTCTGTTCCTGACTCGGTGATTCAGCACAAAGCCTACAAGCCACCATAGTTTTAATCTGTAACGAATCCAGACGTTCACATTTATGATACTGCAACGCTGATTGGTGGCACCAGCTCCTTGACGCGCCCAATCAAATGACTCAATTTAACTGCAGTGAAATACAGCTTTTCCTAACACGACCACGCACGGGTTCATGGACCGGTTATGAATGGCCGGCTTTAGCGAAACCGTGCGATTCGGACGATGCATAAATAAATATACATTTCTTGTAATATTTTGAAATGTTGTTCGGGAAAACACGAGGCTAATTCTGCTGTTTAGTATTCAATCACGTATTGTTATCATCTCAAAAGTACATTTGGCAAACATTTTAAAGGGCAGTGGTGGTCGCGCTGCGCATGTGCGACATTCGTGTTTTTCCCAAAATCCAATGTGCTTTTATTGTATGAGGTTTAACTTGGGGCAACTTTCACTAATTACCACCGGTGACTCCTTCGATACCTTTCAATCACCTAAAAATACGTAATTAAAGCTTAGTAACGTCTCAGTTTGTACTCGTTAAAAGTCGCCATCTCTGTTTATATGAGACCCATATATCTCGCGCATGTGACGACTACCACAAAAGAACGTCGTGCAATACGTATGCCGAATTCATTGTTATATGCCACAGTGTCCTACCCTTCTTTTTCTTGGTTTTGAAGTTGAATTTACGGAAAGATCGTTTGTTTCGAAAAATAACTTCGATCTTGGGAAGAATTACAAATAGCTGTCCGTCGTCTAAGGCATTTTTAATATATAATGGAAAATATAAACACGTCACGTGATCCACATCATTCTAGAAAGCTGTAGATCCGTAATATTGATGCTTACATTATCCCAAATTTCCGTTCTTGTCTCTTTAACGGAAATTATTATTGTGCCGCAAAAATCATGCGAAGAAGAAAATACACACAAATACTGATGACTGATTTTCAACATCGTACACACAATGAGAGAGCATTTAATTATAAAATTCTATGAAATGATGCATCTCTTATTGTGTGTAATTTGTATAATTTGAAATGGAACGTTGGCGACTAAATAGATTCATGTTTATTTCGCATATTGGCAATACGCGACATCTACTGCAGTTGCGCGTTCGGAATATATTGTTGACATAGACAATGTAATAATTGAAGGACACACCTTAACAATTACATTTCAAAATATTTTATTACTACACTAAACGAGAATGATCAATTGTCTAAAAATGTACCGACTCTTCCGGTGTGCCGTTTTCGTACATAATTACCGGTATCCTAGCAATAACCAATGTAGTATCATATATGTATAGTAGGATTATTGCTGCAAATACGGTTATGCCTGAATTGAAACAGAATCAATGCATTTTGACAATTATTTAATGATTTGAAATAAATAAATTGAGTACATTCAGGCTATATTAATTCTAGAAAAGGGGAGATCACTTTTCAGAGTGGCAAAACAGGCGCCTCCGTATATATATGTCGTCTTCAATTACCTTCAACAATCACGACAATGCAATTTTACATTGCACACAGTACCAAGTGTTCGTTGACAAATAAAATACCATGTGGCACCTGCGAATATTCTATTAGATGGTGGCCACGTATGGTGTAAAATCTCTGCATGGGTTAACATGGCAAAGCTTCCAGGGAAGCCTTCTTCAGATTTCCAGCCATCTCGTGGGGTGTCTACAATTAATAAAATGCGGATTCCATGAACACGATACAATTTATCACGATCAGATGCGAACAATTTTTTTTAATAATAATATCTTTTATAAACGTTGTATACGTCAGTCATGGGACCAATATTGATCAGGACGCTTCGTGACGAGTGGGCGTCATATAGAGAGTCAGACAAACTAAACGGTATACTCATACTTTTTAATGTATGTATATAATTATTCTACTAGAGACCTTATCAAATAATCTGAATCATCGGCAAAATTACAGACCACCTATATGTTGACTAAATCTAATGTCGGTGTTTTTCGTCATAATTTCAGAACTATTTGCCGATTCTTAATAAAAAAAAAAGTGGTTTGAAACTATCACTTGAACACTAGAATGAACATTCATGAAAATGTGTGATTTGCGTGCAGGCTAAGGACAAGCACAGGATTGGTCACTGATTTCGCTATATTGTTTATATATCCCTCTGTTTACTAGCACATGGAGGGCCATTGTAAATACTATTATAACTGAAACATCCAGGATAAATCTACCAAAATTGTCTTCCTAACACGTCACCAAATCAACGTTTAAGAAGCATGCTTGAAACAAATCATTTTACTGAGATATAATAGTCCAAAAAAGGACAAATCAAATCAGATTCTGTAAATTATGGCCCCTATCGCTGCTAAACATTATAATAAAATAAGTTTTATATTGTTCGACTGCAATAAAATACTCTCAATACACTGAGTGGCGTTATAATGTTTTGCTCAATTGTCTAAAATATCAACACATTAAATCAGGCTGCTGTATTTTATATTTTTCCTGATATAACGGGAAATATCTGATCCTCTGTGTAGTTGAATGCCGCTCACAAAATCAAAATCAGTTATGATACTATAATATAGCTTGCTACTGTGCACGTCGTTCATTGTTGTGCTTGTGATCACGTGCTAATTTCTTGCTCGTCATTTTTTTATATCAATAGATATTTATACATGTCTTCTTAAAGTACCCTTCGCATGATCCAATCCTAATTTTAAGCCATTCAGGATGTAGGTTGATTAAATATATATTTATTTAAAATCAAAAAATCAAACATGTAGTCATAGTCTTAAAACTTAGCAACCGAATGAGCCGATTATCTGTGTACGATCAAATTACAATTCATAACAAAAGATGAAATTAGACCCTTCAGAATTTTAATTAAGTTACTGGTTTGACCAAGCTACCGCACGTTTTTGAAAAGTACTCACAAAAACCTGTTTATTGCTAGTAAATATCGTAAGTCGCCACAGATGGTACCGAATCACCAAACATGTAATTGGTTTGCTGACTGTTAAAAACACAAAATATTTAACAGCACTAATGTTGGAGAAGCATATACATTCAATAAGCAGATGCAATGACTGATGTGAATGGTTTTACCAGTTGATCACTGTATTGTGAAATATTTAATTGCAGGCCCGAGTGAAGAATCGACAGCACATCAAAATTAATGGAATACAAACAGCGTATCGCACCAAATATGAAGTAGTTGGTTCATAAGCTTAATTAGAATTCATTGATGGGACTTTTGATCTTGTTTTATGGTGTCAATAAAATAATATCAATATAGATGATGAATGAACATGGACAAAACATATAAATATGTTTTTAATAAAGTGTGCTGATTCAGGTATGCGGGTATGCAAAGTGTATGACGTCATTATTTTTACGAACCAAATCCTCTGTACGTCATCCATGTTTAAACAAAATAACATTGAAGGACAAGCTTACCGGAAGCGGAAATCAATGTCGGGGCAATCCGATTCATTTTAGAATATACTTTTAACCAAAGTGTTGAATCATTAGATTTTTCAATTTGGGTGGCGACTCAGGAAAATGTCAGAGTGCGGGGAAACAAAACATCCGTTAGCAGTTTGTAACGCTTCATTGACTTTCAACAAGTAAGCGACTGAGTGTACGGTTGAATTAGATGTGATTCACGCTAACACAATGCAGCGTTTACTCACAGTCACTCTACTAGTAGAGTGACTGTGGTTTACTGAACTTAGCAAAAATAGTCGGTTTGTTTATAGTCCAATAACGGCCAATCACAGTGGCATAGTACATACAATAGGCGTCTGTATTATATTAAAAGATATAATATATTAGTAGCTTTTACTTTTTAAGCAAACGCACTCGGTTATTCTTACAGATAAAAAATAAGGTGAAAGATATATTCTTCGTTTGTAATAACGGAACATGGAGTTGGTATTTGTAATTAAAAGCATCACGACGATTATTGTTAGATGTGAGTTCCATTCACACAAAATCTGACGACTATTGACGGATTACTAGACTGTTTTGTTAATTTGATTTTCTATATTTTCTAGCTTGTTTAAAATGCTTGTCGATTTTTAGAGCCCTAAAAAAAAACAGTTGCTGCGTAAATATTCCGTTTTTTGGTGAGCCTCATTTGTACACCCGCACAGATACGAAGATAGTTGCGCAGAAACTACCCTTTTTATTTGAGTAGCAGATTGCCTTGTGATGATAGACTCCTTTCCATGTCACATACTCGTAAATAGTAGCAGGAAAGAAAGTCGGGACTTCTACGGATCTAATTGGGCAGTTTCCAGTAACCTTTTGATATGAGTAATAAATCCAAATCAAATCAAAGATTGATAGTATATTCATCGGAGAAAATGATATGCAATTGTCGACCGCCCTCATCCTCAGGTTAGCTACTTATATACCTACGTTCAATTGCGACATAAAAAGAAACTAATTACAGCGTTCGCATCGTGCATCGTCCAATTAGCTCAAACCTGAAGTCTGGACAACTTATTTCGCCAGAAGACACGCTTATTAGCCAATATTTGTCAAGCGTAACAGTTCCTATACTTTGATTCATTCATTCACCTGCTTTCAGGTTTAACGCTTTTTGGCACATGACATGTTAGCTGTAATTGCCCTCGGAATTATGGCGGTTCAATAATTGATAACGTTCGCGGGGCATGACTCTTTACTAATATATACCGTCCGCGTCGGGACATCCTATATTTCTCGGTGATTGTAATACAATCAAGCTCCCCATGCACTCTGTCAACCGTTGATAGGTGGTAATTTGTGAGACTAGATCAAACGATTTTCAACATTCACGTATACTGTTAGATCTGACCACGGGATACCGATGATGTATCTGGGTGAACAGTTTTAGATTAATTGATAAAACGATCGTGTACAATTACTAACAGGGAATACGTCTGGACTCATTAATCACTGTTGCTAGAATCTTGATCAAACGACAGTAATCTAGGCTTTGGTGATTACATGTGGCCTAGTGCTTCACTGTACCTGCAACGTACAGCACGGCTTAGTTTAGAATAAACTTGTAAAACGCGGCGTTCATCGTGTGCATACATCGTATTTTGTATACGCTGCAGTTGGACTGAGATCGAACATGTCTCGGCGGAATGGCCATCGCTCATAAATATATGAACGAATTCACAGAATTATGAAAACTTACTGTTTCCCGATTTAACCCAATCTGAGAACAATCACCTCCAATTATGATTCCTTTCTAAAAAGTATTAAGCTTTTATTGTGCTGGAAACGACGACAATTTTGAGAAAAATAACTACTGGGGTTAACTTTGAACAAATTTTCATCCAGGCCGGTTGCGTGACTATTGATTTTTATAAAATAAAATAACGCAGAAGCATGGCATATATCCTCACTGCAAGTCACCGAAGTATACCAGCACGTTGCCATAACTACAGCGTACTAATAATCGGACTACGATCACTAAGTAAACCTATTGATTTAGTGATAATGGGATTTTTTATATACTTTTTACGGACACACACCTTTTTCCGACAGCTTATTGCCAAAACTGAACTGAGCATGCGCAGTTGCGTTTTCGTGAGTCGTGAATTGAATTAAAAGTGTGCGTTACTTGTTTAGAAACGTCGTGTTGGATATGAGCGTTTGTTTGTTGTATTCGATGTAGACTACTCGTCTACTGAGTAGTACTTAGAGTAAGTTGTTGATATACTCTGTCCGATTACGGTCAGCAAATGGTAGGCTCGTTCTCAGTAGGTCCAAGATGTGCACGACCTACATGTTCATATAGTAACTACACCAAACGCCTTCAAATTTTTTATCAGGAGTTCACGGTCTTTTGAATGCTGAACCGTAGTGCGATATCTAGGTATTTGAATTTTACTGAATCTTATGACAACCTGAATAAAATGGCGAGTTCTAAGCCGTAAAAATCGCCGCTCTACCTAAATGTAACATCGACTGACAACACTTGATGCAACTATGCAACAATGGCCTTCAGGATCGATTCGTAACTTCACTGTCATTCGAAGTGTGATGAACAGACGTAGTTGTTGCCGGATGCGGCCTGTACTATAAAATAATGAGGCTGAAGGTCAGAGTGAATAACGAAATCCTCAATTTATTCACAGTGTTCTTTGTAAAATAAACGTACCCCTTGATCAGACGTAATTACATCTGCATGCATTTCTAGGAATGAGAACGAACTGAATATAGCAAACTCTAGGTGGCGCCAAAAAAAAAAACAACAGTGAATAACGGAACATGCTAAATCCAGATTCATATTTTAATTAGGAGAACTACAAAAACGACTAAAATCGATTAAAACGTTTTTTTGTTGGTCTTCAAATAGTCGGAAAATGTATTAATTTGCATAATCCGAAATTGATTAATTGTACAAGTTTATGCTCGTATGCAAAACACTGTCTATGAAAGTCGACACATCTAGCATAACGTTAATCGTATACGAGTTTGACACGCTAACGTTGTCTGATTATACCGTTTTTAATGACGTAACTACGTTTTGAGTGGTTACATCGCCACCATCGTGTTCAGAGGGGAATCAATGAGTGAATTATACCATAGAGGGCGCAGCATCCAATTTCGAAAAAGCAAAAAGCAGTGAAACTTTGGTAGTTAGCATTGTGAAAATAATGTGAAGTTCATTCTTCCTACATCGTTGTTAATTCACTCAGTGCAGTTTTGCATCTACCTTTCATACCTTCTTTCCAGAATATTCACATCAGAATGATAATAATATCGCACTCACGAAAATATATTTCTAAATATATCATAAATTTTCTACTAAACTATGTGTTCTTGTACATGGCTACATTGCGATAGGATATTCATGCAAGATGTCGGTTGTCACGGGACGGCATATCGTCACAGGAATTTACAAACATTGTCAACATCGTATAATACACTTTTGGCAGAATTCAACTTCATCAAATACACCACTCTAATATTACCAATTAGAAACAGATAATTGCTGCTATATTATACAGATTTTGGTTTTGATTTAGGTCTATTTTATTATCCCATGAAGGGACAACAATACCAAAACTGAGAGCCGAAACGCAAACTTTCGAGTTAAAATTAGCCCCCAGTGGAGAATCTCAATAAAAATGCCACCCATGCATTCTGTTATCTTCTACAGCTATTAGTGCCCGTATTTATGACTTCAGAGACCAGTAACACACAAAATGACGTCACATGTAAGAAATAAGCTCGAAGTCAATATTTACCAAACGATCATGTGACCGTTTTTAACCAATAACAAATAATAATAACCAAATGACTGTCTAACACTTGAGGGATAATAATTATTCTCGTTAGTTGGCACCACTTGTTTCGCCGTGGCCAGTGTCACTTAGATTATTGGCACTGTTTTCGGTCACAGGTGCTGTTGTTGTATCCACACTGTTGTCACAATGATAACCACCACTACGTGTATTCATGGCGTCATCGTTGTTACCATTTCCCACGTCGCTCGTTATATATTCATTTTCCAAGTCATCCTGGGATGCTGATGTAGAATGTGAAGATGGGTATTTCCCGTCCTCACTTCCGCTTTCTGACATTTCATCGTCTGTCGTATTTGCAGCATGACGGTTATTCCCATTATTCATAGTGTCTCTGTCTCCATTCTCGCTTGGCTCTCTGGGGGGCGGTGTTGTAGGTTTCTGACTCGGTGGACGAGGCAATTTATCTGGTTGTATAAGATAATCTCGAAGTACAAATCTGGAGTACTCATCTGGTTCTACCTGTGTGCCACACGTGTGAAACTGGTACGCTTCTAATAACAGCTGCGAGTACAAATCCAGGTGCTCTCTGCACAAATTTGAATCCTGTAAAAACAATTGTGTCGATACAATGTTGATATTCTCCGACTAGAACATCGATAATTTTTATTTCGTAATATTTATATACGAGAACAAGTTCCTTGAAAGACACTACTTATCATTTTTCATCTTATAGCACCGAGAAAAATGTTGCCATAAAAAACAGACGAAACATTTCTATTTTCTATTAAATCTATAGATCAATTTGATCCTATATTTTTGTTTTATTTTTCATTATTCTTGTAACATGAAATGTTAAAAATAATATAAACAAAAGAATATTATTTTTAATTTTGGGTGGTACCTAAAACGGAAAGTATATCCCACCTGAACTTTAGCCAGTTGCGTCGGTGACATCATCGGAAATCGTACATACTGTATACTTTCTTGGAGGGAGGTCGATAATTGTTCGGAATCGTCATTGTAACAATGCTCCAACCATGTTTCCATAGCATCATACAGACTGAACTCATCTTTCACGAGGACGTCAGAGTTGCGGACCAATTGGAACACATCGTCAAAGCTTAATTTATACCAACTTGTTGAACTGGCAATCAGCTGATACAATGTACGTTTCATCATCTCGAAGCAAAGGTCACGCAGCCAAGCGAAATCGCTGGCCTGTAGTAGTGTGTGCACATACCAGGCCGCTACAACGTCGATGTCGGGGGGCGGTGACTCATTGGAGAGATACCGTTTAATATATGTGTGGCAACATACAGATAAACTCAAGACTTTGTATTTATAAGCCAGGAACACGATAGGGACAATCGTGTCGGTAGACAGATCGATTTTTCCGGTGTAGAAAAATTCAAGAAAATTGCGAAACACCTGCATGCACTCGGGATGCTCGTTGGTATTGTTGATGTGGTGGTAAAGGTCGCTTGCGTCCGTCGCTTTCTCAAACAAATCGCGGAACACTTCACTTTGCTTAAAAATCACAAGTTTGTGTAGATGTACCTCCTGTCCGTCGATGAGTAAGCACATGTCCGACTGGTCAGAATTGTCAAATAATGTACCGATGAGCTCGATGAGTTCACTACTACAGTCGGCCGATTCCGTCATTATGGCAGACCAGTAAGTTTAACAGACATAGGAACAAATGTCCTTGTACTTTGGAACTAGATAATTCAACAAAGTGCTTTCGTCAGATATATAGGCTTCTCCAATATGACTTCGGTTTATTACCCACGAAGTCAATTTTTCGAACAGATTGTCATAGTCTTTCACGCAGCGAATGAACCCGTAACGTCTTGCTACAACATACACATACACGCACTGAAGGCGAGGGCTTTAAGCTACGCTGGTGTAGACGACCTCGTCTCGGGACCAGGTGTGAAAATCCGCAGGGTGCCCGCTCTTCATACACCGCAATGTGATCACTAACATGCACACGCCGTTTTCGGTTAGTATACGTGACGTCAACCACCTAGTGTGCAGCCAAAACTGTGTCGGTTGGTCAGTGCACAACAAATTCCAATGAGCCTAGATTACGCTGAATAGATGACGTCGTACGTGTCATTTCGCGGAACTCATGCATATTCATATTTAATGAGTGTTAAATTTAATTTGCAGTTCAGCGAACTGCCACGGGACGCTTTCGCTTTGTTTGAACGTAGTGTGCAGTTTAATAGTAACACAGTCATAATAATTTTACACTCATGAAATCGTGTTTATTATAAAATGGTTAATCTGGATTTAGCGATCCGGTCTTTATGAGGAATATGCGCGTTCATTGCAGCTTAACCTTCGAATCGAACACGTGACGTCATTGACGCATCCGTCCCTGTCACTCGCCGGGTCTGTCGCCTGTTTAGTAAATCGATGTAAAAAAAGTAAATGCAAAGAATCACAGCTAAAAACTTTGTATATATTATGTAATATATATATTTACTATTTTGGCTTCGTTTATGTGCGGAAATAATGTATGGTCGGTATTGCTGTTAGTTTGTTGAAATATTATACTAGAATTGTTTTATGGAATGTGTTTAAGACCTGCAATTTTAATACGAAATTAACTTGAAGAACGCGCACTACACGGCAGGTAAATTTTAACCCCACAAAATGAATTAAAATGCCAGTTTACAAAAATGAAAACAAAAAAATCCACGTGGAAATCGTTATATAACGTAAAAATCGGGGTATTATGTTTTCAGAAATATCACTATTAGGTGTTTTGAAAAACTAAAACATGGCTCTTCGTTGCCCTTTACATAGTAGTATAGTCCAGGAAAATATGTTGAGAGAATTGGAAATTTACACAGAGCAACGTGATATAAACAACGATTTTGTAGCGTAATTTGTGTGCTAGCTTGTTATAATGTGGATATAAACGGTACTCTCGGGTATTCTGAATCGGTTGTAAGATCTCTCTTCGTAAAAATAGCATATTTGGGGCAGATCGTAACTTCGCTTACGCTCGGTTATTATCTCCCGCCATATTTACTAATTTTATACAGAGAGGCCGCGTATAACCTCTAATTAGAAACAAGTATATGATATTTCTGTGTTCACACTAATGTCATAACAATATACAAGCTATGATTTTTTAAGAATGAATTTTGCAGTAAACTCGGACGGAAGAGAAAATGTCGAAAATGTCTCACATTTCAGATATCGTGACCCAAACCCACATTTCCTATCAGCTGTGACGCGTGTCAATTTAATAATTACAGTACTCAATATAACGATTAGCTGAGCAATAAGAATAAACACTGTAATGCCACGAATAGTATGTAATGCATTAGGCTTCCGCGGCTGTAGACAAAATAATTAAAGCGAGAGGGTTGTCACCTGCGCACGCGCGGGAATTGAGTGCCAACCGACAACACATGCTAAAAACGCAAAAGCTCATGGGTAGACGCTTGTTTGTAAACAATGACACGCTATGGCCATCTGACGCATGCAAGGTGACGACTCCCCGCTTTAAATAAATTCCGTTCTTTTTCTATATTTGTATTGATAATATAAGTAGATAATTGTCACATTTTCATATACCCTGACGTTTGCAGTTAATAAATATCCTACATCACGTATATACCGAGTTACAATGAAATATGTTGAATAATTCTTGAGAAAATAGTGAAATAAAGTGTAACAAGTTAGAATTGTGCTAATTGTTATGCAAATTAGATTAATATCATGCAGATACTTCAACGAAATTGTGCTCAGCCTTTCAGTTTATCCTATGCAAGTTTCATAGAAATGCCATATATATACAGTACATGTTTAGATATCAGTGAAACAGCGCATGCGCACACACATCCACGTTAAACTCAAATTGGTGTATACGTTTTTTGCTTTGAAAACCAAAATTTAATTTTTTTTTGCATTTTTCAATGCTATAAGTTTTCACACGGGAGCCATAACATAACAAAGAAAACAAACAAACGTCAATTGCGTTAGTGTATTTTATTATAGTTTTAAATTTGCATATATTTCACACACCATTATTTACATTTATCATCGAAAAGGTATATTTATAATGTAAGATACAATGCTAAACTGTAAAATATTATCGGTACAATAATAACGACCGTGTTCGTGTTAATAAAATAAAAATAGACAACATAAATCACATGGAACACTCTTTCTACAGACTGATTTACAAGCCGTACGTCCACGTCATCAACAAACATTGAATTGTAAATGGCTTTTTATTAAATCGCAAACTGTTCTTTGGCAATTTTCATTTGAATTTATTGATGTGCATGTTATATGTCTATTAGGTTATTGTATTAGGACCTTTGAAAAATAATTTAAATTTAAAACACTTTGTAAATGTTACTGTCATCGTCCAGTCGGCCTAATAAGCCATTCATTATGGTTACTTTGGTAACGGCAATTCGATCGTAAATTGACATTATTACTATCTTCGAGAATAGTGAAGGTGATGCTAACATGAATTAGTCACATCTTTGCTTAAATTAAGCCAACACAAACATCACAATGAAAATACTAAGCGTATTGTATTCTCTGAAATTCAAAACAAATGGCAAGTTAGAACCACGCACGGACTGTTTGAATTCACACACCACTATTAAGGTAGAAATCTACTCATATTTTTTGATAACGCTGGTCATAAATCGCATGGTAATGTTTATTGATTTATTATATACAATCATGAAGCAATTAATAAAGGCCATGGCACGATGAAATAGCATTAGTTTGTGTGTTACGTTTTTTTGAGAAATTTGTCTATTTTTAAAAACAATTCAAGAGAACACAATGTTGAAGAAGAATTGCATTTTTGACACTTTTTAAAACCCATACTTTTGAAATAATTCAGGACAACAAGAAGTACTCATCATTAACAATATATGATTTTTCCAGCCTATATCACCACGCTAGATTTTGAGATATGGCATAGGAACCTATGGTAAAATCGTTATAATAAAGTATTAACTACAATACAACCATAATTTTCTAGAAATTAAGGCAGGTGACCCCGAAACAGGTCAATTCCCTTATATTGCCTTGGAGTATTGCAAAATGGATAAATTCTGGGTATTTTCATTTATCAGTAGACTTCTAACTTAAAGCGTGTGATTATATAAAAGCGAGGAAATGCAAACTGGATGAAATTAAATCAGTATTAAATATTATTATTTAAATTGACTTGACCTATTGACTCAATGAATAAAATAATCATTTTTAAAGTGCATGTAGCGTGAAACCTATATCAAACTGTAATGTGACCCATTTACAAAGTCACAGTTAAATTAAAATATCTGTGATTTAACACAGTCGTGGGTAAATAATAGGTGGGGTTTGTATATAATAATTGACAATTCGCCTGAGTTGTTTGCAAGTTCCAGGTACTTGCTAATTGTGTTTTTGTCTGTTAAAGGCGTATGGTCTTTGGCTGACTTATATATTCGATATCACAACATATTATATTCGAGGGTTCAAGTTGGCCACAAGAAACGTTGCATGTAGTAGACTTTATATTTCTATAGGGAAAATTACAGAAAAAAAATCTCACACACAGTAGAAAAAATACAAAAACATTATTGTGTAAAAAAAAATTCTTTTTAAAAACTAGGTGAAGAAGAACAAAATAAGTTGCACAATAGCTCTATCTCCTCTCTCACAGAGTTTTGATGGCTTAGCTCATTCCTGTGCAAAATGGCGACCGAAACGAATGGGAGTCAAAGGTCAAGTTGTCTGTAACAGAATTAATACAGGTTGCAGTACTATCGTGCGAATGAGTTACTCATTACTGCCGAGTAGTTGATTGAATGATATATACAGTATTCGTAATTTTTAAAATAACAAATAGAACTAAAAGAGAAGGGGAACAGCGATCACTGTATGGAATTGAGAACAGTCTAACCGACGACCAATTTCCAGCTAGACTGCTTGGAGGCGTCCATGTAATAAGGTTTCCCGCCGTTTATGATCATGCAGTATATCACTAAACGCGGCAAGCATTCATGTCGGAACACTTGTCAACCACTATAGGTGAGGTCAATCAGGTCAGGCCGTATTGACTTGGTTGTCTGGGTCAACTTCCGTTTTTCTTTATGCATGCTTTGTGTATTTGTTAAGGAATATTGAACCGAATTCAAACTCTGCATTACTGGGCATGTCATTAAGCCCATATGCATTATGGGAGAAATATTATCAATAAATGAAACTTGTATCAATTTGCAAATTCCCCAATATTAACATAACACCGACAACAATGTACCATTTTTAAAATTTCGACGAGATATGAAGAAATGCTTTAAATGATCAATATTGAGACACAACGGTTAATGTAAAATGTACTGATATTCTAAGACTTTTGCTTTTTGTATAGGTGTTTCCATTTTTTGAGCTGTTTTCATTTTTTGTATTCTAACATATGAAGAAGTGACATATAATATTCAATTTGCAATGCAACGCTAAGAGCAAGCTTAGCATTGGCATACTTGAAATTCAAATTAAAAATAAATCTCGTAGTACACCGCAGAGTTAGAACTGAAAAAACGCTATAAATAAAAAAAAAAAAAAAAAGGCTCGCACAAAGACTAAAAAAGACAAAGACAAAACGTATAGGAAGAAAATAACATTAAAGTATCTAAATAAAAATATACGAGTAAAATGGTGAATATTGACGAGCCTGAGAAATCGAGATTCAAGGCAAACAAAACATACATTGAAAAGAGCACAGTGTGAGTAAGCGTAAGCGATGCTTAAATTTGCATATATTTGAATATATATAGGATATTTGCAGGTTTGACATTTGATTGCAAAAATGAATCCAAGTTCTCAGAAAATTAAATATTTTATGTAGTTGAAAGGACATTTTTTTTTCGTTTCTTTTTTCGTTTTTTGTATTTGTAATCGATGTGGTATCGAATGCACATGGTTAAATACACGATATGCATGCATAAACATCACCTAGACAGACAGAGCTTTTTGACGACAAAACCTAATGAAAGGGTGGCTGTGTACATAGACGCCCTAAATGACGAACAACACCAACCTAACCAAATACAGTTGTCGCTTTCAACGAGATAGCTTTCACCTCACCTGCGCCATGTTGTGACGTCATAGATCATTTGTTGCTGGAGGACGCGACTCCTAGAAAAGGTGTATTTTTTCATTGTTTTCTGCAAGCTGATCTATCTTAAATCTGTGTTATGTAGCCTTTCGTATTACTAAATGTTTTGAGAGTATAACAAGTTTTAAAATTCAGAGAGGACTGCCATCAATTTCTGAATACATACACAGTGCAAGTGTCATAATCAGTATTTTACAACGAAGTAAGTGACGTGTGCTGCCAATAGAGGGCATACTTTACATAACATGTACAAGTCAGGAGTCGGGCTGTCTACTGATATCAAGACTTTAATGTGAAAATGTATTTTTTTGCACATTTTGTAATAAGTTTGGTCGCCTTCCACACGTTTTTTTTTATTTCAAACAAGTTCTACTAGAAATTTGTCTGATTTTGCTCACTGATATGATTAACTTGGTCACAATGACCCTGAATACACCTTTTCAATGAGTCACTATTGCAACAACGTGCTTTTAGGACATAAATGGGTGACATGTGTGCCATTAAAAGCGTCGATTTCGTTTCAATCTGTAGTCTGCCATCAATAAAGATCCTTTTTTTTCGAAATTTGACCTCAAGCTAGATGACGAACGATTACACAATTAAAATAATGTATATATATATCGAATTCGCATACGCCATCTAGTGATAATTAATGAATTATTTCTAGTACTTGTTTAATCTGGTCAGGTCGGCATGCAGTTTTCGAGTCTTCTTAATAAAAGCATGGTGTGTTCTTCAAATATATGAAATCCAATCGATCAAATTTACTGCGTTATACGGACAACATGGTTCTCTCCAAGCGGGCCTTCAATGATATCCTACAAAATAAAATTAACTATCTTATTTTAAGCAGCTTTTATTCCCCACAGTTTTGTTTCGAGAAAAATTAATTTCTATTAATAATAAATAAAGTACTCTACAGTATAAGTGTTCATTGTTTTACCCAAAGGTATACTATTATTGCGTTTATGTTACATATTAAATAGTTGACTGTTTTAAAATATAAAATTTAAAAATAATGTAATATCAAATATCAGTAAAATTATTATTTCTGTACAAAAAAATAAAATTGGAACGATATATTTTGCCTTATTCAATTGTGTGCATCTTTTTTTTTCATGCAATTTAAATAAAATATTTCTGTGCCTCGTTAAATTTTCTCAAAATGGATCATCACAGTCACCGATATCGTGGCTCCTGTTTACTCGTGTTCCCACTATATTCGCAAAAGAAGTTTTTGCGAGTGGGAGCGGTTGTATTGTTTGTCTGTGTGTCCTTGATTGTCGGTTTTGTTTTCCGGGTCACTCAATGCAGTGCACATGAACAATAGTAGCTTTTTCTGAATATAATAGTGAACGGCTTATTTTATTTAAGTTTTTTTTTTCATTTGTGGAAATAATTTGATAGAGCAAGGCGAAAAATTTTATTTAGCTTGCAATCATTAACATAAATATGTTCCTAGTTAGGGGGTTCGATTGATTATCTCACCTCTCCTTGCTTCAAGCACCATTCACCTCCAATCACGTACTTATACTGGTAATCACCTTCTTTGAGATTGAACTTGGCGGAAAAACACCTTTCTCTGTAAATGAAAAATAATTTATTATGCATTTTTTTCTATGATCATGTGAGTTAGAACAACAGTTATATCGACATGTAAAGTAGCCAAGCTTTCAAAGATGGTTTTATTTAAATAAATTGTTTTTGTAATTACCGTACAAATCAATAATGCTCTATTTATGCCTTGTTATATTGCATGAAATTATGATTTGTTGTCAACAATTATATATCATATTCGTTCCATATCAAATGAAAAACACGCATGCGTGTTCTGATTTTTGTAAATTGCTTTATCGACTGAATACTATTGTGCGTGTTTAAAAAAAGTGTCACGATTACAATACAATGAGTTCATCAACATGAAGTTTCAAACAGCTTTATTTAAAAGCAGAGGCTGCGGCACGAAATGTTACATGGGGGGGGGGGATCTGCTCACCAACCTCGCGCCTAGGGCCCGACATTACTAGGAGGTCCGGGGCATGCTCCCCCTTAAGAATTTTGAAATCAAGACCCTCTGAAACGCTATTTCCTGCATTTGAGGAACAAATTTTGCTGATACAAAGGGTTTCAAGCTTCAGCCCCTCTGCCTACCCCCTGTGCCACCGCCACTGAAAAGTGCTTGTTTTCGACGATATTGCATTTTGAACATGATGCGTACTGTACCTTTCATCGAATGTCATTGCACACTCCCTCCAATCCGTGAACTCCCCGGCGATTTGGACAGTGTTACCACTATCGACATCATTCCATCGAAACAATACGGTTGTTACACCAACATCGCTAGATCTGCTTTCAGACTGGTCTTTCGACAACGGGGTTGATGAATCCATCAGGTTTACGCCCGCCGACGTTGATTCTATAGGACCGTCGCTGGATTTCGTTCGAATGCACTCTTCAACGTTGCGAGGTTCAACCGCGCCGTGTACGTCCGATTCGCCTGCTAAGACGTCGCTTTGTGTATTGTTGCCGTCTGTCGGGGGTTCGCTGCTATCGGTGTCGGTGCTAACCTCGTATGAAGTGCCTTCGTCATCAGTTATAGTGATGGTGAACGGACAGGGATCTATGACGTCATCTAACTCTTTCTCCAAACTGTCTTTTTTCAATATATTTGAACTTTCCCGTGCATTCATTGACGGTGAAGCATCTTCAAACGTGAAACAGTTTGAGCAAACCATTGTCTCTTTATCACTATTTCCACCTACCGTCGACATTCCTACTTCAGCGACACTTATTTCAGCTAGTACAATGCCATCGTCGTCGATTAAAACCATCGCTTTATCGGTTTGAAGGATTCTAATAGTAGCTTGACATGCTTTATTTTCTCTAGTACTTGTCCAATTGTCGATACATTCAGAAAAGGTTTTGTCAGTTTGTTGTTCATTGTCATGCAATTTATGTCCGATTTCCGCATCTTTGGCGCTGGCGGCTAAAATAACCGACTCACCCGTCCGATCTGTTTCTAATATTTCGTCTTTAACTTGGGCAACAGCCAGACTTGTCGCGCTACACGTTCGATCATCTCTACCAAAAACTTCCCGTATTGCTTGACTTCCGTTCGAAATGTCTGTATTCGTAAAACCATCTTTCACATCCGGGTGTATATCGACCGACGTCCCTCTATCTGCTGTACTTGAGCCGATCTCGTCAATTTTCAATTTCAGATGTTCGTTTTCGAACGAATCCTCGTTCGCAAGTTTTTCCTCAGCGGCTATTAAACCATTTTGAATTTCCGAAATCAATTCGTGTAGGTCATACTCCTCAGTCGTGGAGGGTGTATTTTGATTTTCTGTTATTACGTGACACTCGTCATTGATATTTACCCCGCTGTCATTACTCTTTCTGACGCTCTCCGCAATAACATTTTCCTTGAAAGTGGTTGATGACCTCGAGAGGTCGAGACTGCAAACTAAACTTCCGTGCGCGTGAGACTCAGATTCGTTTCTTCTCTTTATATATTTGTCCACGTTGTTTTCACTCCCATGTGCGTTTGCTCTTGTCTGTTCCAACTCATGTTCTGATTGTATCCGATTGGACAAGTGTCTAGATTCAGGTGTACCGGGGTCTGTTTCATTCAGTGCTCCGCTTCTATTAACTTCTTGTTCTGTTTCATTTACTGATCTCCCATTGGTCGAAAGTTGGGAGGTTTCGAGCTTGTCATCAACATTGATGTGTTGGGAATAACGGGTCGCCTCAACCTGTTCTGCTTCAATATCGGACACATTTTTAACCTCGTCCGAGACACCAAGTTTTGCAACTACTTCATTTGTGTTGTGATCTACCTGTTTTATCTCGTCGCCATCGTTACTAGTCGTAGTTGTGTTTTTCCCGCCTAATATCGATTGTGCTTCAGAACGGACATATTTGTTCTGAAGCTCCCCAATATCTTGTTCCGAATCGTCCGATTTTAAAACCCCCTTCTCATTTTGTGTAATATATTGTGATTGCTGCTCAGAAATGTTGATGTCGTCTGCTTTTTCCGTCACAGTGCGGACGACACCTTGTTCAATTTGACTTACTGTCTCAGTCTCGTGTAAATGCGCCTCTGATGTCACACAACGCTCTGTGGCCAGGCTTCTATTTTCATTATTATGAGCATATTTATCATACGTAGTAATTCCACCGCGGTCTGTCGGCCCATGTGTATGTTCGTCTGCTAAATCATCCGAACTTGTTTGGTCAAAAACTATTTCTTTTCCATCAGGCTGAAAAGATTGTTCAGCATCTGCGGCGGCATGATGACTCTCAATTGTCAATCGTTTATCTCCGTGCTCTGTCACAAAACTGTCGACTCTTGTTTTGCGGTTATTAAAATCGTGAACATTATCGTCTTCAGGTGTCTGTTTATAGGCAGCTTCGTTCTCGTTCATCCCATACTTAATCGCAGCGCCTTTCTGAAAGACGATGGTGCTATTCTCACCGGACGCTGATTTTCCCATTTGATCGGCTGTCACTGTTGTACACGATCGATGTTCAGTAATTACACTGCTCACACTCTTAAGTAACTCGCGTTCCGCGAACGAGGATATCACACTCTCTCGTACATCCATGTTCTGTTCATTCTCATCCATGCCGTAAATACGTTTAGTCACTGTACTCTCCAATCTATCTTCTGTTTCTAGTGATGATTTAGTGACATCACTGTCAACAATTTGACCAAACTTTTTGCCTCCTTTCCAATTCTCGTCTGTGGCTAATTCGGCTTTGATTAATGCAACTTCTTTATCGTCCACTGATTTCAAATTAGTTTTTTCTTCCGCCATTACGTCAGTTTTGCCGATGATCCCAATCTTGGAAGAAGTTGGCAAGATTTTACTTCTACTGTCAACATCAACATCCTTACCATTGCCCCTGTCGTTATCGTTTATATTGCTTTTGGTGATTATTCCCACAGTTGCCATGTCGACAGCACCCTCGTCCGCATAGTTGCCTGAAAATAACAATGCATTACCATCTTTGTTGCAAGTTGATTGACCGATTGAACTATTGTTGTCCGACGATTTGTGATTGTCTCTGATTTGTGCGGGTTTGTTCTCCTGTCTAACTTCATCCATGTTGACAGGTGTACTGGTTGCTATGCCTTCTGTACTGCCAATACACTCTTCGACAAAAGACATTACACAAGCTTCCTCATGTTGCATGTCATTTCTTTCTGACAAGTTGTTAACTTCCGACATAAATGTAATGTCGCTGTCGAAAGTCGGATCATCAGATTTTCCAGTGTGATCTTTTGATGTTACTGACGATATCTTATTCACAAATTTGTCATACAATCCAGACTCATTACATCGTTTAATTTGATTCTCATCGGACGAGGATTCTAAGATTTTAGAATCTGATTCGACGTTGCCAGTCTGCCCCTTTTCTGTATTTAGCAGACCAGTACCTTCGTGACTGATGGTTTTCACTAATTTGTTGGTATTTTCAATAGCAACTTCATCGCTATTATCAGCAGTAATTTCATTACGATGTTCATCTTCTTTCAGAATAACTTGAACATCATTGTTCAGTTTGTTTTCTTTTGACAACGGTGACCTTATTTGACTTTGGTTTGTTTCGTGGCGTTGAGTGAAATTCTGATCTGTTGTGTTTTGAAGCGTCACCATCTCCTCGTTCCCGGGCAGAACACGACTTGTCGTTAATGTGGGTGACACGTGGCCAGTAGGTATACAACAATCGCCAATAACAACACCATTGTAAACTTGGTGGCGAATTGCTCCATTTGCAGTCTCGATATTCAAACTGTCAGAATGAGGGTACTCGCCACTCTGGTATTTTTTTATTGGTTGTTGGTTTTCTATTTCGTCCGGATAAATGTCAATACTCTCTAATTTAGTGACTGAAAAGTTTGTGAATTTAGTGTTGGTATTGTTCAGCAATGTATTCAAAGTTGAATCACGTGTGGTTTTTCTCGTCTTATCAAAGATGCCAAGAATTCCATCATTGGTGATTGACCTGCTTTCAAGAAAGGTCACATCGGTCGAACTACCAGCAACAACTTTGTCTTCGGTAGGGTACAATGATTTTTTAATATCAGTAGGGTGAACTATCGAATTACAACTATCGCCACTATCGGTCGCTGCAAGTATTCTTTTGTTTTTAATTGATTCATTATCGCCCACGTCGTCTGGCAAGACAGATGATTCAATATCCTTTGATGATGTTTCCTTGCCATCAGCTGTTTGACTGTCTGTGTTAATCCTGGTAGTAAGACTGTTCTTGGGTTGTCCAGAAATAAATTCAACCCCAGTTTCTTCTGTTATGTGCGCGTCATCACCAGAAAATGACCCTCTGATCTTTTCTGTTGAACTTTCAACGATATCCGGCATGACACGTGACTCTAATGCCACTGATGCAGCGACTACCTCAGTATCGGTAACTGTGACAATTTTACTACTAAGCGTGGAAGAAAAATCCGTCCCTAACGATGTGTCTTGTTTCCTGTCGTCCAGGTTCGCTGATGACTCGCGTCCCTGTTCATCAATGAATGGACGCTGTTTTTCGCTAAGCTCATAGCTGTCGTCTGTCCATGTTTGCCCGTAACATTTTGTGAAGCTTACTATCATTTTACTACCGGTTTCCAAGATTGACTGATGTTCTAATTCTTTCATACGTGCGATGGGTTCATTACCATATGCTTCTACAGTGTCTATGTTTTGATTATCCATATCACTCTTATTTACATAAAAAATTTCTGTTTTTAGAAGGGTTAAATCCGTCTGGCTTTCCGCGTTCGTTTTCAATCCCCTCACTTTTTGCAGACCTAAATCACTGGGGACCAATTTCTTAAGTTTCGTTTCATCTCCGCGTTTACCCGTCTTCCCGGCTGTACTTACAATGTGCGGGAGAATGGAATGTTCTTTTCGCTGCAAATTGTTTTTTCCCGCCTCTTTCGCGTAGACAGACTGTAGTGCATCTCCTGTGAACCGTTCATTTGGTGGCGTAGCAGCGCGAGCGTTAGTTTGTGTTTCATCTCTACTATGAGTTTCAGCTTTTATGTCTTCGTTCACTGTTTTTACTCGGTGGACTGAATTTGTATTTGTGACGCCAGTCTGCGTTGCGCTAAGTTCTTTGATGGTCCCAGAGTGCAGGTCTTGGTCACTCATTTTATTCGACAAATCCTCGTTAACAGTCACTGGACTCGGGCTAGTAGGCGGACTTACGTCATCAGCAGTTGAACCTTCTGATCCACTGCTAAACATCAAACTATTGAAACGACGGTTAATATAGTCCCAAAAAGCGTATTCTTCATTGCAGTAACGCTGACATTTTTCTTGGATGGAAAAAATCTGCTCCGGTGACCACATCGGGAATCGAAATAGCGGGAGAACTTGATTGAGATTTGTCACGACCGCCCTCTCGCGGTCTTTGTAGAGAAACCATTTCTCAACTGCTTCAAATAACATGAACTGTTCCTCCACTTTTAGTTCATTGTCCTTGAGTAGCGATACAATAATATCAAGCGGATAACTGAGCCACGAATCTTTCGAGATAATCCCTTGTATGTTGTTTTTTAATGCTTTCAGGCAACTTCGCCGGATCTTCACCAACTCACTGGCTTCTCTTACGTAACCATGCATGATCCATTTAACGACGACATCAAGGTCAAAGTTCGTGTCTGTACCTGACTCAAGGTAATGACACATCCACTGTAAACACATCAACGTCATGCTATCAACTTTGTATTTGATAGAAAGTATCAACAAGGGTATGACAATGTCTGTCGAAATACAAATTGAACCACTGTAGAAATACCTTAAAAACTCAGGGAAGACATCTAAACATTCCTCGCACTCAGTCAACTGTACGACTGTGTCCTCGACATGGCCCGTGTCCTTGAAAACTGCGTCACCAAATAAACTACGGAATATGGGACTGACGCGGGCAAGTATAATTTTATGCGCGTAGTACTCTTTATTTGATATCACCAAACATATATCACTCAGTTCACGCTTGTTAAACAAATCCGCCAACTGCTCGGAAAATAGCGGGGCGTCCCGCACCTGTGATCGGCTGAAGTACTTCAAGTCCGTTGTCAAATCCACATCGCTCTTCAGCGCCATGTTTTATGTTTGTTGGCACAGCGGCAGTCTGCCTAATATACAACCGAGATCCGAACAAAACGAAATTAGCGAGAATCAAAATAAGCAATATGGCGTCGTCAATGTGCCAATGTAGGAAACATTCTATCGATGATTTTCGACAATGCACGTATGTGTATATAGAATCCACTATATCGTTGTATGGTTACGACGCGACGTACACACATTACACTGGCGCGCATAGTAATACATTTCCGATCGAGCGTTCAGGAGGAGTCATGAGATCTCAGTGAGCAGCAAAATGACAGCTAGCTGCTGTGATCCATTGTGACCGCAGTGTGTCGGTAAACACCCAGTATATCTACGATGACACGGTAAGCACACGTTCTATTCCAGGTCACTCATAATTGTGGAGCCCTCACGACCCGTATGCTGTTCATGCCTGCAAGCTGTACGGTGAACACGTGCCCACAATATTTTTTATCATTTCCTGAACTTTGCCCCATCTCATTAAAAATCCAACTACCTTTGCAATTGACACAATAGTTAGTGGAAGTGATACAAATATATGCGGGGGTTCGATTATATATTATTATGATGTATACACAATGACGTCACGAACGTAAATGCGGTTGTTATCTTTCGCTTTGTCAATAGTCATTATAATAAAAGGTCTCGAACGAGGTGCCATGCTATCATAACACGTTTGCGAAAGCCATTACGATATCACAACACAGAGCCGTCTACTAAACATGAGATAAACAACTTACGGCATTCCAGTTAACCCCCCATCGTCATATCCGTGATGCCCGGAGCATTTGTGGCGCGATCTGCCGGCGATAAATTCTGTGGATTTGTTTATTCGGTGCTCGCTCGAAGTTGGTGAATTTCGTCGTTATATTTAAGTACAACACACCGTAAGCACATTCAAACACAGTCAGGGGAAAATATCTAAGTGAAGTGATCATAGTTTTTTTTAAATGCCCGTGTTTTCTTTTTAGTTGTTGAATTTGGGTGCCACTCACCTCTATTCCCGCCCTCTCCTTCTAATGTTTGAACAGTAACATTGACACAACCTCCACAACTAGAAGTTGCTCTACGTGACAGAATTCACCCACTGTGACCGGTCAATGGCTTCCCGGTAAATTAAAAGGAAAGTAACACATTTACAATTGTTAGCCACAGAACTGTGATTAAACCGCCACTAGTCATCAAGGCTGAACAATAGGTAATACCAGAATCATGAGATTTATTGAGCAGGGTTCAATACACAGGCTTATTATTGCTTGTATTTCGATAATAAGTTCCAGACACTAATCGACAAACACAATAACAACTGTAAATACGGCTATAGCTAGTCAATGAATTTTAAATTAATAATTACTTCTATTGTTCGGACTATAAACTGCATCGTTACATAACTAATATGATGATGTGAAATGTGCTTCTGGTTGTTAGCCGTTGCTAACTTCTGGACGCACATTACACTGTTTGTGTACTGTATTCTCTTGGGATACATGGGTAAAGCGTGTTACTATGCGACTATTAATCCACATACCGACATACACATAGAAATGCCTTTCCTTTGTTCCATGATTTATCTACCTTTAGTTGGTAATATCACCAAGCATAGGTCATGATGACGACCGGCATTCATGTTTAACGATTCACGTCGTGGGCGTGCACTAAAATTTATAAAAATAATGTCAAATAATAACTTAACAATTCCTCTGGCACAATATCTGAAATACAGCTTTGTTATTAGACAGCAGCACCTACTTAGTCATTGACTTTTTATATATCTATTATGTGTTCATTGGGTTTTAGTTTTTATATTCAGTTTATAGTTTTTGTTGGTGTTTCATTTTATTTTATTATATATTTCCGTTACTAACTTCAATTTAGTCTGTTTTGGTTGTCTTTTAAACTATTAGCCATTGTAATTTGATTAATTTTTAGCTGTAATTTTCTTTTGTAACATTTAACCTCCTTCAGTAGGTTGTTACAAGTTAATAAAATACATAGCGTGTCACTAAGGCAATTTTGGATATATATGTGTGACTTTGCAGTGTCCTAGGTGGTCCGAGGCGTGTGGATGTACAATAATAGAGGTACCCGTGTGGATATGTACTTCTGTGTTGCTTTGCAGGCGTCCGGACTAGTAGTCTGAAGCAATACTGGTTGTACCTTTACGCGGCTTGACGTCACGGTGTCATGGTGCGCAATTGTAGTCAATTCAGACAATACTATACGAACCTCTATGTGGCGTTGTGTCCACATAATCGCGGTCTGAGACGGGTATTTGAGGCAGCAGTAGATTCACTTCTATATGTAGTTCTGAGCGAGTTCTCGCCCAAGTCAACTCTCGTGGGGGAGGCGGTATATTTGAGAATTCATCAATAGAACAGCATTATAATAAATAAAATGCAATATGAAAAAAATGATAGTAATTATGTACATACGGGGAACTAAATGACAAATTAGAAGACATATGGTGATGCATTTTAATGTGTTTATGAGACAGCTGGTATGATGTAATTTACATGGTGCAAACGTTGGTGGATACAAATGCAGAAATCAATTACAGTGCTTGACACTGAATTTAAGTTGCAAAACAGAACTATTCACGTGAAAATATTTTATGATCTTAATTTACGCAAATTATTTGAATACATCTATTCATTCAAAGCTTGTCTGAATGACGGCGATCGTTTCCGTTTCCTGTTGTATGTGTTAGAATTTCCTTTGTCAATTATTTTGAAATAATGTTCCAACGCGCGTGGGTTAACCAACATATTTTCAAATTGTTCTGTTCCTAATTACGGCGGGCCCTCGAAATTTAAAACAATACAGATCTTAGTGAATTCTCGTGTTATTCTTCATTGCACGTGCACTTGACACGGGAAACAATGTTATATATATATATATAATAACACACATGTAATATATACACCCAACGTTGTATTTGATATTGATATGACACTACCCTCGCACCCGTCCTGTTCGATAGGAGACTTATAGAAAATTACAAAACGCGTGTAAAATATGTTTGTTTTAACTTTTTTATATATATATTCATTTGTCGTGACAAGTGCCCGTCACGGTAATGCAATGCGCGTTAAATAAGATCATCAAATATTGAATTTCTGAATACTCGATAAAAATATCAAATACATTTAATTCATTTTGTAAGCTAAACATGCTTCTATCATCTGAGCATGTTTTTAACTTACAGAAGTTATTTTCTATCCTTTATTTGTAATTGTGTAGCGTGATATTTAAATTTATAAAACTGATCAACATTCAGTTGGTTCTGAACTTGAACATTTTCAAGGGAAACATGATATACTAGTAGTTGATATTTAGCAGCTTGCCATCGAACCCAGCCTGTGCCGTGCGATGAGCGGGTATTATGCATTCCACGCGTCGCATGCGTCTCACGGGTCTCATTTGAATACGAATCGTCGAGAGGATTATTCTCCTGGCTTGATCAATCGAGTCACAAAAGGCTATACTCAATCATATAATATAAGGTACAGATTGAAATCAAATTCAAATAAATGTAATTGTCTCGAGCAACTGGTGTTTACCTTTATTTCTACCTTTCAAAAAAGTTCATAGCACGAATGTATGAGAGTAGACGAATGCGATTCGGGTGTTGCTGTGAATATATTTCTGTAAGCCAAGTGCTTGTTGTTCGATCACGTGACCGACATTGTACAAGAGCGTTAACCACAACATAATGCCATTATAGTGTACTGTCACGATAAAAACAAGTCCGCTGCGAATTAATCTGGGCAACGTAATGCACCAGTAACAGATTCGCGCTTCAAAACATTGGTGTTAAGTAACCACTGACCCGTACATTATTTGACAGGGTTGAAGTACAACTTAAGTAGAATTATTCACATTGGTATCACTAACAACATGGTCACGGTTGACCCAGCCTGGTATTGAAGGCGTTCGTCATTTAATAACCGGTTTGTTCTCATTAAATCCTATAAAACTGTGTTGTTGTTCTAATGATCCAGCAGGATATTCATTACAAAAAAGTTATTTTGTAAATAATCGGAGGGGATTTATTCTCGTATATCACGTGACCTAACGGCTGAATATGAGATGCAGTCATAGAGCGAACGCAAACCTGTATGTGTAATCGACACGTGACATACTTGCTACGATCGACACGTGACATACTTGCTACGATCGACACGTAGCTTATGGAACCATCAGAGGCGAACGCATTGACACGATATCACTAAAAATAGAACACCCGTTACACCCATGTGGTGTTTACTTAGATATAAATACAATAAAATGAATTATATATTAGATATAATAATACATTCTTTTATCATCTGGAACTGTACAATTTGCATAGCAATGTTAATCACCACTCATTATACAAGCATGACACGTCACAGACACTATTTGATGCGACATGAATAAATGATATCACTGTCTGATGTACAACGGGACGTCTAATGATCGTTCGACTTTTTTTGAAATACAGACTTATTCGTCTGCACCCAAATATCTATGACGTGTTGTTTCAAAATGATAGTTTCACTGTGACATTCTCCTATCCCACGCATTGTACATTTCTGTAGGTGGCTACACATATAACCAATTAACGGAGTGTGTTATCAAGCTGGTTATTTAACAATGTAAATTACGATAAAATTTAACACAAAATCTAAAATTGCAGCTTGTAAAAATATAACGACGAAATAGTTCATTGACCTTATCATTTCGGCTATATACGTAACTATGTTGACAATTCTCGGATCCTCTCGTTTGGCTTCAGAATTCAGCATTATTCAGTATGTATTTACAGTGTATTTTGTTAAATTTAGTAATTAGTGAAATAAGCTAATTTATTCAGATATGGACAACTATATCTATTTTCATCACACATTATATCACTTTAATAACCTGCTTGCGTGCATGGTAAAATATCAATTCGTACATACAAATATACAGTGTTACAGCGAACAATCTCCATGACACGACGTCGTTTCCGACATTGGTTATATGCGACGTTTGCTGCTGAAAATACTATGCAAGTCCTACGAGGGATGTACGACGATGGTGGCGTTTTGAGATTGGCAATTTTGTTATAGATAATTGTGTGTATTATTGTTACAGTATCTGTCGTCCACTCAAACTGTTATATCTTATTTAAATTGAAAATGATTATTCATGAGGCCGGTCGAGTGTTTCGTTTAAATTCCGACATAACTTTATTAACACTTACAGACTTCTCGGAGGGAGTGAAAATGGTTACAAAGGTAAAATAACTAAAAACAAAATAAAATAATACGTGTAATAACAATGAAAAAACATGAGATAATGAAGATAGAAAGAAAATACAGGCAAAACTAAAGTCAGGAAGCACATACAATTGTAACAAATAAATCGGCAGGAGTTGCTTAAGTCTATGCAGTTTTTTTATATATATTGTGCGTATATTTAGCGTTTTTTTTGAGATTAAATATATATCGTCCTGATTTATGGAAACTGTCTTCGATATACTCGTAAATATATCATGATATATTCGATATACTATTCCATACTTTCGTGGCGTATCTAGTGCGGTGATAACGCACTGATGTCTGAAACACATCGTTATTTACTATATCATTTACATTCATCATTGGTATTCCATGGAATAGTTGCCAGTGCGGTACATCTCCAAATGTTACTACATCTACAGTACTGTAACTCAATTACAACGAGTCGACTAATGCCTGGGGCATTCACTGGGGGTCACAGGGGGTCAAGCAGTTCCATGTAAATATATATAATCGACATTGGTTACAAAGCAGTACAATAGTGTATGTTTTCTCTCACAGTGTTTACGTAAATCACTGACTGTGGTGAATGAGTTGATAAAGTTAGAGGAAGCGGTTATATTCTCAGCTCGGCTAGATGTTTGTTTGGTTGGGGATTATATTGCCCTGTAAATGAACACGTTATCATTGTAAGAGTCGGTGATATTTAAATTCGGCATAGGCTGCCCAATACGATGACCGACATGGTCTTGCTGTAGCAAAACACACATTGGTTGACAAAACATACGAACCAAACTATTAATGAAAGAAACGTAATTTATTTAGCCCACCCTTCCCCCAATAATGGTGAAGAACAACACTCATTTTTAATTTACGTGTTACTGCTGGCAACTTCTTCCAACAAAATAGCAACAACCCAGTCGATTGGCATCCTTTCAACTACTAATAGTGTCATGATTCCTAATAGTTGAAACATTGAAAACAAGCGTCACGACGACACCCTCTCTAGTTAAACATGTCTGTATATGTTCTTAATGAACAACACAGCTGAAATAAAATCTTGATTTGAGCCAATTCATAATTAATAACATAATTCGAAAATATTTAGAGAAACAAGAGTCTGAAACTTGTTCAAAAACTGTATCCGAACGACCTTGACATTTGCGGGTTAACTTAAAGTTATTCTTGCTAGCTTGTTATTTAAATTCCATGAGTAAGTGCCGACTATAACACAAGTAATAAACAAATCTCCACGTTGATCTCTCACGTTGTCAACTCTGTGATCCGTTGATTAAAGTTAACCTAGAATCTTCTGCCTAGTGGACAGAATGATTAATTCATTTTTATAAATAATAAATTCTGTTTATTCATATGCATTTAATATTCAAATATAACGCTCTTCCCCGTTTTGTGTCATGTATATGTACGAACTGTCCCCTCCATTTACTAATAAGACCAGTATGTTGCGTGTTGATAGCACAGGAAGGGGAAGTCGGAGGCTATTTTTGTAAATGTACGTAATTTAGTTGTTATTGTCTACAGAACATATACCTATGGATCATTCAGAGGTTATTTATAGCATATCCGGTTAACATAAATATACTTTATGGTGCGTTTCGAAAGACCCTTCTCGATACCGACTGCTGTATTTGACTGCTTAATGTATTGTATTTTAACCAGACTCGTTTTGTGACAATGGAGCAGTTTACTCGAGAGATACGACTTGATATTGCCATTGTATTTATTTATTTATTTATTTATTTATTTATTTATTTATTTATTTATTTATTTATTTATTTATTTATTTATTTATTTATTTATTTATTTATTTATTGTCGTGTTTATATATATATTGTCAATTTCACAATTTCAAAATATCTGTTCGCCATTGTGCGGCGATATTTTCCAATGAGTGTACAGACGGGAACAAATGACTGCTTTATGCCCAAATTCAAAATGGCTGCTACTATACAGATAATAATGTAGAGATTTACAGATGGAAACAGACACTTTATAATACAAACGTCACCCACTTTGAAGGCTGAGTAAACAACACATTAGTACCTCAATAGTAATAATCTCATTAGTTTGACGACGACAATATCTACACAACGCAGGTGAATACTATTTACAGGGTGTTGTGGAGTCTTTGTAGACATTTCTAATACCATTGTACTGTGCTGTAAACACTGCATGAATGGGTAAATGGCGGAAAATATGCGACAATTGAGCTAGGGTGTGTTTTGGTATTCCAGTGTACACTCGGCTTTGCTATTGAAGATAACGTAACCTCTGACCTCTTGATGCGCCTGTGATGATAACATCTGACCTTATAAATTTACCTACACCCTGCAGTGATGTTCTTTCTGTATTTGTATATTCCTATATGACATTTTAATGAGATATATTAAAAACCTGTAATTTCAACAATTCCATTAGTGATGGGGATCTTTCTGTGGCGATCATGATGTCACCACAAAGGTCCCGGGGTTCCGACTTGTGGAAATACCTGGAACCCATGTTTGTGAAAGGGGTTTTCAAAATGACCCTAAACACGTTTTAAAAGGTAAAAATTTCGTACCCTTTTCACTGTTAGAAAGCTAAAATTCGAACCCTAAATGTGTTGAGTGTTTTAAAATCTATTTACGGCATGAAACAAAATTAAAGCAGAAATGTTGTTAGCATTTAAATGACAATTAAGACTGTGACACCTTCACAATGTGGCCATAATATCCTTACTTCTAAATGATTTACACTACAACATATTATGTTAAGATCATATTTATTTTTCAGGATTATGCAAACATCAAGACATTTCTCCAGTTTGGTTTCGACAATTTCCATCATTGAGGATCTATCTGAAACCCGTTTTCTTACACAGACATGCGTTCAAGATCATTCTTTAAGTTGGACCCCAGGACAAAGGTGTCTATGTTTTAGATCGTAGTCGTCCTGCTGTAGCAGTGAATGCTAAGTTGAGACGAAATTTCACTACGAGTCGTTGATGGCGCACTATACTAGAACGCTCAGAAATAGCGATGGACATAAAAAAGTTGTGCATGGACATTAAACGAAATATTGTTAAATAACGTTTGTTATTATACCCCTGTAATTATATATATATATATATATATATATATATATATATATATATATATTGCATTTCAATAACCTATTTAAACATTTTTTTTTTTATTTTTTACTTTCAACTTTCATGATTTTCATGTAGCAGGCAATGCCGTAATAGGAAAATTTCCAGCTTTATAATACCATGAACAAATAACAAACAAGTCATTCAAGTCCCATCAATAAACCAGTTGTCGATTTCAATATCACGCGATGTCTCCCTGCCATTTTATCTATCCCTAGTAAACGCCGATGTACTGTTACGTCATTTGTTTGCATGTTTTAACTAACCTGGGTATGCATGTATGTCGCACTTGGTATATAGTATGTATATATGCATATAGTACGTTTTTTATTTGATGAATTACATATTATATTTAATGACAGTAACTGCAAACAACGGCAATTTACCCCCCCCCCCCCCTCATTCGATGCAATCAACTGACTCTTGCCAACTAGTAATTGAGAATGCGCGCCGGTGAAGAGCGCCTGGCAACAGTCGAAAACCCTCAGAAAACTGTATTTTGCGCTAGTTGTTGAGACTCCCCCAAACAGTACAATGTAACAATTATACCCCAAATGCATCTGATGCAGATTTAGTTGTTACCTCAATGTTGAGTTTGTGCAGTTTTCTCGACGTTTGTTGTTGTCATCGGTGTTCCACAAAAGCTCACACAAAGCTCATACATAAATAAATGGCGGTACAGTGGTGCCCGTCATAACAAAATATAAAACGTTTTGAGACGAGGCTCCGGCCAAGAACGGGGGAAATAATCGCCTCGGTCAGAAACAACCGATACAATTACAAACAAATCATTGAAACAAATCAAAATTGAAAATGTATACATTTTATTTGTCACAGTGCCATCCTCTCATTACAAGAATATCACTACGCTAAGTGAATATCGGCAAACATACAATTACCTCAATCTGATTAAAATAAGATCCTGGTTGGCTCAATTTTTTTTTTATTTTTTTTTATATAATTACTATAATTATTATTTATTTTAATTATTTACTATAATTATTATTTATTTAAATTATTTTTGACGTTACAATTATTTTGCTGCAAGAATGGTTTTGTTCGTGAAAGCCACTGGGATCTGAACAACCCGCATAGGAACTCTCGTTCCAGAACCAGGCAATTTACTCAGCCAATCACATAGCGTCTTACAAAGCGGTTAAACTTATGTTTTGCGCAAGCGTAGAACTCCAGATGAAAAAATGGCTGACCACATATGTACTGCTGCAGAGGTGAAGTTCGAGGTATGTTTATGCGTGTTTCGATGAATTTCGTAATTGTTACTGACAAACAATCGTTGTCTCCTTGCATACTTCGCATATTGTCTTGTTTGTAGCTGTTATCCTGCAGCGTAACTTTGCGTTCGATGGCCGACTGGTTATTTAGCTTCTCAGACTTGAAACTAGTAGTACGCCCGTAGGATGCGTGCCTTGGCACACGTTACCCGAAGATTTCAGAACGCACTCGCATTTATCTGTTTTATGTGTTTTCGTAATGTCATTTCGTAATGTCATTCAAGTCGGCCAATTTTCGCCTGAGTCACAGCATCTTTAGTAACTTCTACTTTGGTCTACGATATCTATGTATATGAATACTAGTGAGAAAATTTATTGCAATATTTGTCATTATTTTGATTTTTCGTCAAACGGTCAAAAGGTCAAATGGCGGTGTTGGCGTCGACAGTGTTGTGTGAACGTTTCGTAGTTTTTTTGTGGACTTTGCGTATTCAGCAGGAAGCTGCAATAACTTGCATATGTTTTGTCGCAATTGTGGAGATTATTTATAGATAGACAGTACTGATGTTATGTCACTATTTGAAGCTTGGCAGGCAGAGCACTTCCTGTTGTCCAGCCAGTTCAACCCTTACAAGAGCTTACTTGAACAAATACAACATTAGCATACCTATAACAAAAAGGGTATTTTCATAGATATTTAAAAGGGAAAAATTAGGTAAATTTGATTATCTACCCTAAATTACAAGTCAAAAACTAAAGGTCCGCCCAGTTTTTAATGTTTTTTCTTCTTTTTTATTCAATAAACACAAGTCGCAAATTACTAGTATTTTGTATTACTGCATCTAACAATGGCTAGTGTTTACCAGTACTGTCAATCTTTAACCAAGAAAAAAAGAAAATAAACTAGGATCTCACTAATACTACTCCCTGTCACAATCCCTCTATCCTCATTTCCAGACCAGGGATAGAGGGACTATGTGTACATCTCGCACTACCTGGTATCTAGCATTATTTGATAAAATAATAAACATCCCCTCATGCTATAGTCACATCAGTTTATTTGATTAAAAAGTTAAGCCCCATACAAATGCATCTGACCAATGCTCATCTGTTCTATAGTAGTTAGAGTTATCTCGATTCGTGTTATTGTCTTATTAAAAACCTGGTAATACACTGCTCGAGTGGTACTACTTATACATGACTGTGACCTATGTTATTTTTTTACTATTTAATTTTAAGGTCTTTGGGAAGTTCGATGTCAGTTAAAAGAAGAACAAAAATTGGCTATAAAGTATCTATTAGGTAAAAATGATGTACTTGCAATTCTGCCAACTGGATATGGGAAATGTTTTCAATGTTATAATCACCAACTGATGGAGCAATCATAATTGTATCACCTTTGGTGTCCCTGATAAAAGACCAGGTATGTACCTAATAAAATGATTTTAGTAGAATTCTACTTTACTTCCCCTCTAAAAAAAATAATTCAATTGATTGATACAAACTTGATTAATTACATGTACAAATTAATGTTAATGTGCTCCTTTTTTTCTTTAGATATTTTTCATCAGAAATTGTGGTTTGTCAGCAGCAACAATAACAAAATTAAATCTCGATGCTGACCTGCCAAAATATATTTTTGGTCGCCAAAGGCTTAAAGAATACACAAAATATGGTAACAAGATCATTTTATTAGTGGTTGATGAAGTTCATACAGTTCCAAAGTGGTAAGTATATCACTTATTAACAACACATTGTACCACAGCGTTTTAGAATTTGTTGTTTAAAGCCATAACCATCGAATATGAGATCAAAGCATAGGCATCATCAAATTTGCTACAAATTAAAGCGGGAGGATTGTCACCTGTGCACATGCAGGAATTGAGTCTCATGTGATGATAAACAACACTTTAAAAATGTGTAGGCTTATGAGTAGATGCTTATTTGTGAACAATGATGCGCTATGGCCATCTTCATGCGCAGGTGATTACTCTCTACTTAAACTACACGTATAACTATTCGATTTGCCGAAACTGCCCAATTTGTGACAGCCATGGTACAAATTAGTTAAATAATGCTTTACAAAAATTTGTTCACACTCCTTCCAAGTTTCAAATCCTCAAGCCCCTAAGACAGAGGAAAAATGAATTACCGGTATCTATATTAAATTAAGTTACACATGTTGAGTATCTTCATTTTTGCTCTTTACAGGGGAAAGCAGACTATTGCTCAAAGTAACAAAGGCAGGCGCAAAGAGCAGGAATGTGCATTTAGAGAGTATTTTTTCTATTTAGGAGAACTATGATCCTATTTTCCTGATGTGCATTGAACGCAACAGCATCCAAATTGGTTAAAGTCACAGATCAAGGACAGTCTCCATTTCAGACTGTAATAATATAAATGTGTGTCCCAATAAGGCTAATGTTATACATGGTGTTTTGAAAATTGTATGTGATATCCCCTCAACTTTTTACTGGATGGTTGATAAGTTGAGAAAGGAAACTGACCAGTTTCCACGTACACTTGTCTACTGTTCATCACTTGATTATACATCTAGATTATATGATTACTTTGAAGAATATCCTGCCTCAATTTCTTACATTGGGATGTACCACAGCGAAACTGATTCTGTAGTATAATAGTCTCACTTAAAAGAAATGACGAAAGTGTCACATACAGAGTTGCATATTATTTTTTGTACAACAGCTCTTAGAATGGGTATTAATTGATATGAAAAATTTTCATCATGTTATTCACTATGGTCCTTTATTTGATATAGAGTTGTATGTACAGGAATTTGGGAGAGATGACAAACCATCTCATTCCGTTATTTTGTATCATACTTAAGAAACACAAATGTATGCAGACGGGTGAAACTTTATGAAGATTTTGCTTCAAGTTTGGAAATAAATAAATTGAAAAACAAAGTATTATATCACAGTTGTTGTGATATTTGTGTAACTAAGTGTTCATGTGGACATGGCAAAGATGAGAGTAGTTACCGGTATATTGAAAGACATCTTATTCATTACTGTGCAGATAGTGATAGTGTTAGCAGTGACAGTATAGAGTCTGTTGCAATAACTGAGAATAGCTCAAGCACTGGTACAGAGGACTGAATGTGCCATTGATAATAGCAGTGTGAAGTTGGTATAATCAGACTGGCATTGTATTTGTATTTTATTGTCAATGGATTAAAAACATTTGAAGAATAAGCATTTTCATAATGTTATTCAGTGGTGAACGAGAATTGATCACATTGTCATAATTTACAAGTGTGACATGAGGATCTGTATTTGTTATCCAACAGATTCAAACAAATATTCCTGAATATGTGAAAATTCTTATTTTGGGGATATTTTTAATCCAATGTTGATACGATGCCAAGTAGATTTTGAAAAACTTCAATAATAAATAACTACCGGTAATTAAATTTGTAGAACCTTTTTTTTTTTTACCCATTTTTCCTCAGTATGAGTCAGCCATGTTATTTGTGATTGACTACAGAAATTGTTAAAAGCTCTATCTTGCATATGAATTATTACTTGTAGTACAAAATTTCCTTTATTGGATCTGTCCCCATGGTGGGAATACATGTACAGAGACATCAGTTATATTATTTTTAATAAATTATTAACAATTGCCAATGTGTCTTAATTGCTGTGAAAACAGTTTTATATTTTGTTCCCTACACACATTTAGAACTATAAAACCATGTACCTAGGGGGTGATCCTTGTTGACAATACAACTGCATTTTATTTTTTGACCAAAAAATGATTCTAACAGACTAAAAACAATCATATCAGCTCTGCTGAGCACAGCCAACCATTTTTCAATCCAATAATTTCATCTGTATTCCGGAGAATCTTTTTTTCTGGTGTATCCACTGGCAAGATTTCCAGCTTTATTCAAAAACTCTTTTTTAAAACCAAAACTACATACGACATAGTAGCTAACAAACAGAAACAATCTGAAACTAAAAGAAACAAAATTAATAATTAGTTCACTTGTATTTACAGCTCCTATTCACGTTATTTCACGATAAATTATTCAATTATAGCGGCAAACACGGGGATTTCGCTGTAGTTTTCCTATTTTCCGCGGTTTTCTTTGTGAGATCAACCAATTTCGGACCATCGTCCTCAAAATAATTGATGAAAAAGTTTCGGAACCCATCGACAGTAGAAACTCGAGGCAAAAATAATGAAAAAAAAACTGCTGTTAAAATAGAGCAACTCGCATAGGATAGAACTGCAGCTCTCTGATTTCGCGTTAACACAACGATGAACGAAATACCAGACAGCGAAACAAAGCGAGCTACAGAACTGCAGCTAACCTCCGACGCAAAATAACAAAAAGTGATTGATTGATATCCATCATTACGAATGAATACAAACAAAATTGCATACATACATACATACACTGTCAGTTGACTAAAGTTGTCTGTCGTTTTTTGTTTTTGTTTTTTTACCAAGAAACGAATCTATAAATACACAATATACTTGCCAATAACAACTCCGAAATCTTCATGCTGGCGAAAAACTAAATGGCGACCATAACAAAAACACTCGCGTAATCTTGCACATGTTACAACGAATTTGATTGGCTGCTGTTTTTCTCGTGAATTGTGAGACTGGAACGAGAGTTCCTATGCGGGTTGTTCAGATCCAGGTGGCTTTCACGAACAAAACCATTCTTGCAGCAAAATAATTGTAACGTTAAAAAATAATTAAAATAAATAATAATAATAATTATAGTAAATAATTAAAATAAATAATAATTATAGTAATTATATAAAAAAAAATAAAAAAAAAAATAAGCCAACCAGGATCTTATTTTAATCAGATTGAGCACGGACTCTGCTTTCCTCTCGTTTGCATTTCTGTGAAGCACGTATTTTGTAATGACAGACGTAATTAGATGTCATAAATCCACCGTGACGTTGAAAATTTCCTCAAACTACACTCTCGAGAATGATGAAAGAATAGCCTGAAAACATCAGAATGAATAAATACACCCGTCGCTGTTTGTGATCTGTTTACAAAATCGCCATATTTGAAATGTTAATATTTGTAATAACGAATCGTATTGGTCGACGACTTTCTATCGCGTCCAGTCAGGTATGACTTCCAACATGCACGCTTATGGATAGACTAACCGCACGGGTTCGTAGAGAAAAGGGATGAACGGATTCGAAACTATGCGAGCTGACGATGTACGACTATTTGATTGACTTAGCTGAGTGCAATTCGAATGATCTGGTGTGTTTGCGTCGCATAGGAGCAAACAAAATCATGTGATATCTGTCAAGCGAGATTGAATATCCCGGATGAAAGTATAAACATATATACAGAAAGTATATACCTGACATCTTACAAACATGTATGGCTACTAACTTATTTAATTACAGGTGATAACAGCTTGGCGATATGACTGGAAACCATTCCCAGAGTAAATGTAGTACTAGTTGTAATGTTATGGGCGGAAGGGCAGTACAGACTGAAATCGGTATATAACCCATGATCTAGTAATCCCAAGAGTACAGTTGGTGAAAAGTTTCCTCATGAAATATTATGTGAATATTCTACGAAAGTAACCTCAAACCCTATCCTTTTCGGGGGAGTAGCAGGTCCCAGATGGTATTGTTAATTTCTACGCTGGGTGATACTATCATACAGATTAAATGGGTGACAAAGTCAAGTGACAATTTTAAAGTGAAGTAGAGTTATGTTTGACTTTACGGAATGCTCACAGGGCATACCTAAATGTATACTCATATCAAGTCCCCCGAAGAGGGACGGGGGACATTTTTCTTGCAACGGGGGTCAACAATTTCCCAAGAATGCTCAGCATTTCAGTTGTTGTAATTTTAATAATCAGTGATATCACACACCTCATTCACGGATAAAAGACAACTTCACTTGTTTTGGCTCATATATTAGGATAATTATTTTACTTCATCTAATCCCGAGAATAATGATAATAGTTTATTTTTGTTATATTTTAGTCCATCATGCATACAGTAATTATTAATTTCAACGTTATTTGTAAGCGTAATCAAGAAAATAATTTTCAAATTATTAAAGACATTTTTATATTTTGTGTTGTAAACATAAAGACAGCAATAGTGTTTCTTGGAAAAGAGAAGCGTAAAGCGTAAATACAACGCCTCAAAGGAAACATGTCCGATAAGTACTACAACGGTTCTAAACACGAAACTCCAACGTCCTCATCGTGGCTGCAGTCATTAACTCCCCATCCGTTACTACCACATTCACCTAAAGTTGTCTCTGTCCCTGTACATATTACGTCATCCATCCATATTATTCCGCTACCTTCGCCAAAGTGACTCTCAGCATGAACTTCACCACTTCTGTAAAAAGATACAAGCTTCATGAACCTCCATTTTTATTTGTAAAATCTCCATTTGCATTTGTAAACTCTCTATGCGTATTTGTAATACAAATTTGCATTTAGTTTCGTCTCAGACTACTATAAAACAGACTAGAAACGCATATTGTTGTAGTTGGGAATTACGCCCGTAGGATGCGTGTCTCGGTAGACCTCGCTGCTAGTTTATTGACGCACGTTTCCCGGAGATTCCCGAACGTACTCGCATTTACCTGCATCTTGTGTTTTTGTAATATCATTTTAGGCGCATACTTTTTGATATGAAATCTGTGTGTTTTGACCTTTCAATCGTCGTCGTTTCATATTTATTATCTCCTACTTTTGTCTACGATATTTATGAATATATAATGAGCAACTTTATAGTAGTGTTTCTCAGTATTTCTTTATTTTGAATTTTCCCAGAATCATATGTAAACAAATTTCTATAATGATCAAATGGCGGTGTTGGCGTGCAGAGTGTTCCTTTGTGTAGGCGCTTCGTAGTTTGTGTGGACAATGCGTTTGACAACTTGATATGCTCACGTAACTAATTTTAGCTACAATGTATTTCTATTCTTGCACATATTTACAGAAATATAGAGAATAAAAACAGAAATAACTTGCATATGTTTTGTCGTATTTGTGGGGAGTTCTTAACGAAGAAAAATGAACATTCAAGAAAGTTCGGCGCTAATATCCGTCACAACGCCGTCTGTCAAGTTTGAATCGTCAGCACTCCAATAAACTCATTATTGAACTTTTTGTATTCCTTATAGAAATTATCACCCAGAATAGCTTCCCAATCATATTCATCATCGTCTCAATCAACAAATTTACTTGAACAAAAATGTTTCCATTGAACAGATGAAACAATTTTCTCGACTCACCCAAATGATGGAGGACTTTTTGTGGTCCTAAATTATTTCTAAACATCTGCATATTTTCGTTAACATTGTGCTTTATGAAATTGTTATACGTCACTGAAAAACATAAAGGAATGCTATTTTATGGTGCCATGGGACTTTAGCTTCATGATTTAATAATAAACCAATGAACATTGTCATTTTTAGTAGTCTTCACCACAGTACGCTATCGTCCCTATTCTATAATGCTAACGTAATTATTACACAAGACTTTGCCACCAAAGTTCCGATCGCGTCGCGCAATATCCTATGGCGAGTGCATGATATCATAACTCGACTGCTTCCTATATTACAATACTATCGTGCAAGGCTTTCCTATCGTGTTACACAATATACTATAATGCGCCATTGTGCATGACAGTTTAACATGGGTTTCTAGGCTCTAATGCATATCGTGCAATGTTCCCAGACCCTATATCATGCTATTGTATTACATTATATCCTATATTATTATTCGATGTTATTTACTTGCTTTTCTTTCTATGCCAGCAGCTATGAGTTTACTTTATATCTTGTCATGTATGCAACACATTTTCTCCTGTAATGTGCTAACGTGTATTACCATGTCTCACTGTTACGCATACTGTGACTGGTTGAGTATTACATTGTATCTCAGAGGGACTGTGAATGGTATATTGCATATTACATATGGAGATTACATATTATTATACATCTGTCACCGTAACGCCATAAGCTCCAGCCTTACGTAATTTTACGGGGTATTTTCATCCTACCATATTAGGAAAAGCGAATATGGAATGATCACGCGCGTAAAGCAGTGTCCTCTGATAATAAAAACAAACATGGCTGCCACCATGTTTGACCGGATTCAACACAAAGAAGTTCGCTGATTATGTTCTAAATATTTTGGATTTCGGCATTCCAATGGTGTATCCTTGGAAGGAAAAGATGTATAGTAATAAGGTTATTACGAGAATACCACAAAGTATGCACTTAGACAGTACGCCGCGCGTCGATCGATACTCCCGCTTTACTCTCTTCGTGCATACCCCAGCTGTACTCGAAATGGATTGTTTAAATGGACAAGGCAGAAGTTGATGCGTCGAAAAAACGCATTGCTCTCTAACTTGTCTGACAGTTGGGTGTTATGGACTAAATTCACGGCGGACAAATTTATGAAATATAGTACTGATTGACTTATTTGAATTTGAAGCTCTCAGGAGACTGATTTACAGTAAGTGTCCCGTGATCTTCTGCCATCTTTAAAACATGCAAGGTATGTGCTCTCTACGTTCGCAAATCGCATGCAAGTGGTTTTACGAATACAGATGAATATTTTACCAATACGAATGGTGATTTTACAAATTGGGATTCTTGATACAAATAGAAATCATGGTTTTTACGAATACAATTGGAGATATTACAAATACAAATGGGTGTTTAACGAATACAAATAGACATTTTTAGTAGGAATAGAGATAGAAATTTCACGAATAAAAATGGAGATTTCCCGAATACAAATTGATACTTAACGAATATAATTTGAGGTTTTATGAATTTAAACATTGCTCTTAATATCTTTAATGAATATTGCAACACTTCATAGTTGGCACTATGTTCATACTAAGTACTGGAACGAACCTGTAATTAAGCTGCTTGCAAACAACCTGTGCATCTTTAATATCAAAATTGTCATCACACACAGTTCCCCATGTGTTGTCGTGTATTATCTCAAGTCGGCCTTCATAGGGTGTCTTTCCTCCAATTAGTCGAATGTCGTGAAACTCTAATAAAATATAATTTGCCATAGTATTAATAAGAATGTGCACTTTGTCCAGTGTTTACTTATATTTCGTGGACAGTGTGTATATCATATACACAACTTTGGGTTTAGGTGCAATGTACATGAATGCAAAGTGATGTGATGTAATAGACAAATTAAGATGCACACGTTACTGTCAAAGCACGAGTCACACTATTGCACAATCACCCCAGTAGACCACACAAGACAGCTATTGAGTGAGCCAACCAATTAAGCTTTATGATAGTGATACAATGATGTGTGTCAATAGGGTGTCAGGGGTGCTCAAGCGCTCAGAATCACAGACAGTGGTGTTAGGACTGACTAACTTGTCTCGAGTGGAAAGTAAAAAATTAGTTGCCTGGCAGTGAACCGTAGAGCTCCCAAATCAACCTCACCTCCCCGTGGTACGCCCTTGGCAACTAGCTCCTCGCGGTCCTAGGCAAACGAGGCTCTGGCTAAGGGAAGGAAAACCCAAAAAAGAAACCTACTGCGGAGGGCCAACAACCCGCCCAGTTCAATCGCTTGTCACATAACTGCAAGAAAGGAACTAATTAGTGCCAATAGGCAAAATGGGAACTGTAGCCTGGAAATCATCAGGATGGCCACTTCTGATGAAAGCTCCGTTTGAGAAGTCAGGCGGACGATGGACAGTTTTCTGAAGCCTAAACAAAAACCTCGTATTGGTACTTGGAATGTACGAACTATGCATGAACGTAACCATCTAAAACGGATCAAGTCATTAATGAAATGTACAAATACAATCTTGACATTCTTGGAATCAGTGAAAGCCATTGGAGAGGATCAGGTTCAACAGCGGCAACCAACTCAACCATCTTATTTTTCGGTAGAGAAAACTCTATTATTGAAATTAAGAGCCGAAGACTGAAATGGTTGGTTCACGTTCTCAGAATGCCACAAGACTCAATTCCCAAAACAGCACTTCGCTGGACGCCTCAGAATCAACGAAACAGAGAGAGGCCAAAAAGCCACATGAAAAAAGCCCATTACCTCAGAACTTGCCAAGGCAAACGTGACAAACGTGAGATGGCGACCAAGGATAGATATGAATGGAAAAACCTAATTGCAGCTTTATGACCCGGTGTGGGATAAAAAGGACCACACAATGATATGCCATCTTCATGTTGGTAAGATCTAGGAGCCCAGATGGTCTGTTGGCTACCTCCGCTTGATTGTATGAAAGTCTCCAGTTAATCTGGGAATTTTCTTAACTAACATAGACACACACCACACGAACAGGTGGTTAAGCGCCATTGTTCACAACTAACTGCGTAAACATGTGTCATATACTGTTCCTTGTCCTGCCAGATGCTAGGGAGTGTAATATTTCTCATATAATAGCCTATAATATTATATTGCATTTGGTAATGTATCACTATTTATTTAAGGTAGTGGTATCTGGTTACCAAATATTGTGTCACCTGGCATTTTGCATATTACACCGACATCTTCGCTGTGAACACAATCCGTAATTCCCCATCCACCATGGGTACATTGAGACACGGATGTTTCCACACCAGTACAGTTCAGATCATCTAACCATATTTTACCACTTCCTTCGCCTAATTTCGCCAATGAACGGAAGGTTCCTGGACTGCAGAGTAAACAAAGGAAGTAATGATAAGTCCTATGTTGCTTGCTGATTTTTTTCTTATAATGTTCCTCATTGTTTTTGTTTTATGTCAATAAAATATTTCACTTACAAGTAATCAAGTTGACGACATACAACTGCGACTGCTTTAATGTCAAAATCGTCATCACAAATTGTTCCCCAAGAGCCACTGTGAAAAATTTCTAATCGACCTTCCAGAATAACACCACTACTATGTGCACTGACTTCTGCATTTCCGGGTACCAAACGTATTTCTCCATCTTCTGCAAACAGTAGTATTTTTTTCGAATAAATTAGCAAGTCATTGGTGATAACATAGTCAACATAACATTTGTAATAATTACCGCATCGTGTAGGTTGTCGTGTGCTGGGCTATGAATATGCTTCTTGTTAGTGTGAAGTCTAAGCCGCATACATACATAAGCAAAACATACCAGTGCACAATTTCGGTATAACACACAAAGGTTAAATAATTAGCTGACTTGAATTGAATTTATTAATTTTTTATTTGTAATTTTGTCTGCATTCTGTGACACAATACTACTCCGGTTTAACACATATTATATTAATTGTGTACATAATTTAAAAAGGAAAAAAGTGTCTATACAAACAATAAAATAACTGACCATCTATACTATTTGCATTAACTATACCTGGAAGATGTACTTGACGTCCACAGACAATTAGTGCATCAACATTGTTAGCACACTCTCCTAGACTAGTCACTCCGCCTTCAATTTGGCCACAATCCGAGAGCCTTTTTTCTGATCCATCGCAATGAAAATATAAAGGAACTCTTGTAATCTCTGATACGTTTCCTTGATTTATGCTTGAGAGTTTCAGTCCATCACTGCAAAATTGAGATAATAGTATTTCACCAATTCGTAACTGGTTATAAGAGGAACAGTATTTGTTCTTGTGCATTTTCTGTATTTGGCATTGCTTTTCTTTCCAGAATCGATATCACATAAATATATCCTTATTTCATCTAACCTAAAATTGTCTGGTTTTTCTGTTTCTCATGAGTTGTATGTTATTATGTGATTCGTTTTATTATAAATAAACTCCGTTTGTTGATTGTGTTAAATGAACTCCATAATATACAACCCCTGACAGAATATCGTGTCACTGTCAATCAATACTGTCCTTGTGTTTTGTCATAAAACGGCATGTCTAATTGTTGTATTTTGTAAGCAGTTCCAATTTGTTAATTATTCATTGCATAAACTTCGTTCATTTGTTTCATTTCTCCACTGCGCATGTTTATTGTAGCCCATTTGCTTCGTTCTGTTTACATGCACTGTTTACATCGCACGCTGTTCATGCCCAGTCATTTCTGTTCGGGTTATTTTCATTTTCCTTTCTGGCTATGCCAAGAAGTAAGCGTCGCTCAACATGCTTTGGCTTCCAGCTCGATGTGGGAACCCACACTTGGGGCAAGCACAGAAAATTCTGCACCGGTCCACTGCCGTAGGAAGAGAATTGCCGTTCATCGAGCAGCTCAACTGCCCTCCTTAAGTAGTCTCTTTCCATCTCAAATCTCCGACGTAATTCGCCCACAGTTTCACACGCGGAACCACACGGTTATTTTGACGAGTTTTCAGACGGGGATGAAGACGACCGAGCTGAGCTAGCTATTTTGCAGTGCCGGAAACAATCCTTGTTGGCTAGAATCGCGAAGCAAAAAATTACAGGCGTAAATCTCTCAGCTGGAACTGGAACTTGTTTCTTGAATGCACATCCACCGGCCACCGGCCTATCATCCACGCGCCAACAGGGCACATCGCATTCTGATCACCAAATCTCGGACATTTCACTAGCGGAAGTGCGCAAAATGACGAATCTTCGCTCGCAGGTTGATCACGAATTGTCTCCATACTTCAATGCCATTGGAGCAAACAAAGGACACGCGGCTGAGAACAAAGGACCAGCCGGTGAGTACATTATTCGCGACAGTCTCGTTAATTCCCCCGGGCGTCATGCCGAGAGAAAGTTGCCCAGTTTGAAATCTCCAGATCAGTTTGTTCCATCATTCTTTTCTTCACACGAACTGAAATACGACGACTTATCACTCAAACAATTTCTACAGGGCAGGACCCATCTATGCCCAAAGCAGAACAATAGGGGCCGATTACGTCTCTTGCACGATTTGTTTGTTAAACTACCATTGTACAAACGGAGCTATCACGCTGCAGTGACTCGTTTAATCGATGATAACAGACGTTCATGGGACAGCGATTACTCAGACATGAAAGAATTGTTTTTTTATTTCTCAGCCGACAAGTTGAAATCAGTCAACCAGAAACAGACGACAAGCAATGGCAACAAAAAATACCTCCAACCCGGACGGATTGCATGTGTTAGTGTGTACAGCTTTCAATGCTCATTCGATCCATGCAAATTCAAACACATTTGTAATCATTGCTATGTTACCTGCAATCATCTTAATAATCACAGCGATAAGCACTGTAAACAGAAGTCAGGCCCATCCATGCCACCACTACACCACAATAAGCCCCACTCCGCGTGACTCCAGGTGCAGCCCTCAGACACCACGACATCAACTTGTGACCTCCGTGTTCAATCAACTCCTATACATGTATCTCTAGACGCTAGTGTTATCTCGCACACCTATGCCAAGCAAGCCACCAGCAGCTACATCACAGCTGTCACTTACAGACACAGCATTACCCAAGTTCAGCACCACAGGGCCTTTATAATTCAAGGTTGTCGAATCCTGGTCTCTTCTGGTCTGAACATTCAGCGACATTTTCTACGTGATTATGACGACGGCATCAGCGACTTTTATAATTTGGTTGGCCCATCAACTACTCGCGTGATTTTCTCCCTACTTTGCACACACCGAATCACACATCGGCATTACATTTCGCAGATCATGTGGACAGTTTTTTGGAATCGGAGCTCTTGCTGGGTGCATCCATCGGGTCGTTCAACACTTCGTCCTTGTCTCGTCCGCTCATTACATCACCATTAATGACCGTGGCTAAGAAAAGCTCATCTTCCCGTCGCGTGGTCATCGACTTGAGTTTTCCAGAAGGCTACTCAGTCAAGGACAGCATCCCAGGGGACAATTACATTGGGTATGATTACAAACTGAGATATCCTACTGTTGACTCCATGCTGGATCGCATTCGTACACTTGGTTCTGGTTGCCTCATTTACAAACGCCACCTCAGCAGAGCATACAGACATCTTCGCGTGGACCCGGGAGACTACCACCTGCTCGGCTATTCATGGAAAAGGAAATACTACTTTGATGTTTCCCCACCTTTCATGTTATGCACAGCGCCCCTAGTGTGTCAACGGTCAACCAATGCAGTGCATTACATCCTCACAACCAAGGGCACGAGGAGATCAATTATATCAATGATTTCGGCAGAGCCTAGTTACCAATCAACATTACTGCGGCTTTTGAGAGTCTAGGAAATCAGCTCAATGAGCTTGGCCTTCAGGAATCTGTGGCTAAAGCATGCGCTCCTGCTACTAGTATGACTTTTCTCGGTTCTGATTTTGACACAGTCAACATGACCATTTCCGTACCCGTCGCCAAACTCACTCAAATTCAAGAAGCGCTATCCAACTGGAACAATCGGTCCTCTTGTTCCCACACAGAACTACAAAGTCTCATCGGTTTCTTGTCCTATGTCTTGAATTGTGTTTGCCCAGATCGTTTGTTTATTTCCAGCATGCTGTCCACGCTTCGCACATTCACACCCGTATTGTTTCGCAAAGATCTCTTATGTTGGCAGAAATTTTTACAGGACTACAAGGGCGTTTCTATGATACACACCCAATCTTGGTCTCCACCAGACACTGTTGTGTATACAGACGCATACCTTTCAGGCTGCGACGGCATCTCTGTTACCCAGTTCATCCGCTCACTTTTCCCACAGCACATCATCAACATTGGTTTGTCTATCAACGCATTGGAATTGCTAACAGTTCTGGTCGCACTCAAACTCTGGTCCCATACTTGGCGCAGGTTTCGCTTGCAAATAACCTCTGACAACACGACAATGTTTGAATTGATCAACTCTCATCCTAACCAATCAGATTTCGAACTCAGCTGCTTGCGGGAGATCGCATACTTCCATGCACATTTTGAATTCAATATCTGGGCCATAAACATCCCTGGTAGGAGCAATGGAGCAGACGCAGCAAGCCATTCACATTTATCTGGCATTTACAAGTCTTGTGTGGAAGAGTTACAGTCAAACATGGCATCTCAGAAGTCGGCGTACCTCAGGAAACATTCCAGTTCATTCACCCTTGGTAATTCGTAGCATTTTCTTTTTCACTCCTGAAGGTAGTCAAGCTCCGCTCGCTTCTCTGGATCACCAGGCGTCCCGCTCATTCTACTCGGCATTTGCTTCCGGTTCATTGCACAACATTACAACTCAATGGCGTGCATTCTTCCTTTTCTGCCATTTCTTTCGCATCCAGCCAGTGTCGGCTACAACACAAACTATTATTTGCTACACACAGTCTCTCGCCCGCTCGTTTTCAAGCACAGCATCTATTCGCAACTACCTCAACGGCATTCGTCTGCTGCATCTCTTCGTCACAGAGACCCAACCTTAACTCGACTCATTCGAACTGTGACTTGTTCTCTGGGGAATACAGTGGATAACCAGCCTCGCCGCAAGTTGCCTATCACACTGGATATCCTTCTTTGCATTCATCATCTCTTGGACGTTACACTCCCGCTGCACGTTACACTGTGGTCCGCTTTCCTCATCGCATTTTTTTCATTCCTGTGTAAGTCCAACCTGGGTCGTCGCCTCAGGACGGCGTCATGTATTCACGCTGCTATCAAGTCCGGCCGAGTCAATTCAACACTTTTATTTTTGGCCTTTTAGAGCTGTATTTTGCTGCATGCCAGAAATTTAATTTTAGATTCTGAATCAACAGAATAAAACTAACTAACTATTTTCCTTTGCCATTGAATAATTCCGGTGTAATCACTTTCTAATTGCACGCTCTTCATTGGGAAATTACTTTGCAGGGCATCAACTGAAATTGATGTAGACATCAAACAATGTCCCTTTGCGTTCATGCATGAAAGGGTTCTTCTACTCAGCACGTACACTCATATAGAGCTTTTGATGCTAATCCATGCCTAAAGTTAGTCAGCATAAATCTGTCATATAATGCAAAAGAAATGTGTAAAATATCAATGGTTTTTAGAAAAACTGTCCACTTCAATACACTCCAATATTCACATGACATATTTTGCTTCACTACCAGGGTCCCTAACTACACACCTTTGATGATACAGACTTATGAACAGGTAGTCAATATTTCTAAGCCATTTTATGTCAGACATCAGGCATCTATTTTTTGCGGTGTGTTTGTACACTCCTGTGTTGCGAAGCAGATCAGTGAAGGGGGTCATATTGTTATGCTAATATAAATCTCCAGAAATAGATCCACTGTATTTACATGACAATACAAACTGGTAGTAACATCCAAGACACCTAGGTATATTTGACTAAAGATGAACTATGAACTTGAATTATACAGAAAAGCAATTAGACATTTTTATATATGTAATATGTCTAAAAGGAGAAGATATACCAAGACCAAAAGACAAATCCAAAACCTTGACATTATATTGTGCTTCGCAATAATATTAACAGCCGTAATCCTAACTCAACATGTGATTCCACATACAGATCACACCTGACAGGACCAGGTGATACCTACAACAATCTATGATACAGTATATTGGGTAACGTTGCTAATGGGAAATGAGTGAGCTCACTGCTACTACGGGAATAATGAGTCTCTACCTAGATTATCTTTATTCCCTGATAATGCAAGGGGTTTAAAGATTACTCATTGGAATATGCAGTGACTTGCCAACAAAATTGACCAAATGAAACTCATTGTACAGGATGAGAAACAAAAACCTGATGTTATAGGGATTACGAAACGTGGCTCAACAAAAACTATGCAGATGCCTTTATTAAAATTGATGGTTATCATTATCCACCAGAGAGAAAAGATAGGTCACGTGCCACGCATGGTGGGGTAATTAATTAATTATGTCAGCACATACTTCGATTATGATCGGAGAGATGATTTAGAGTCTGGGGACATTGAAAATATATGGATCGAAATCAAACCCAGAAATGCACAACAAATCCTGTTACGTACAATTTATAGACCTGAACATGACAGAATTCCTGTGTGGTGTGAAAAATGTGAAGGAGAACTTGACAATGCTTATATGGAAAACAAAGAGATTATTATCATGGGCGACCAGAATATTGATTTACTGAGGCAAAACGAGGTTCCCCATTGTTGGCGTGATATTGTGGAGGGTTTCCAACTAACACAACTCATTACTGAACCCACAAGAGTAACAGAAACAAGTGGATAACTCCTTGATCACATGTATGTGACAAATTCTCAGAATATAAGACAGTATTATATCGTTAAATCGGGAATGCGTGACACCACTCAACCCGTTTAATTCATAAAACAGGTGAACATGGCAGCACACCACCATCACATATATGCTACAAGACCTTTGACCCAATGAAATTCAATGAAGATCTAGAAAACTGCCATGGAATATCCTGGACATGTTCAATGAAGTCGAAGAAGCCCTGGATACTTTCACTACCTTAGTTGAAGAGGTTTTAGATGAACATGCTCCATGGCGAGAGAAAGGTGTCAAACAACATAAACAGCCACAATGGATATCAAATGACATTTTAAAAGCTAGCATACCAGAGACAATTACGCTAAGGTACATGATGACATAAACTATAAGATCTGGCATAATAAGGTGGTTAATATGATAAAAACTACAAAGCGTGACTACTACATTAGTCTATTTGATCAAAACAAATCGAATAATAGGCACACTTGGAAACACTTTAGAGAACATGACCCCAAGCCCACTATTCCCCCTCCACTCAAACGTAAAGATGGGGAGGCAGTCTTAACGAATCCCGATGAAAATGCCATGTGTTTCAACTACTTTATCAATTTTAGCAATTCTGATACTTTTTTACCATTCCCCAAATCACGCAAGAATTCGTTAATTCGTCCAGTTAAACAGACGATATAAACTACAGAAAATATCGGCTAGGATGATTTTTGATCTTCCTTCGCGAACTCCGGATGACTGTGATGGATAGGGTTGATTACCGGCGCTGTGTTATGATCTATAAACCATTGAATAATCTTGCTCCAACATATATATGAGACAAATGTTTAAAAAGGTCAGAGAAGTCAGCACTAGGACTACCCGAAATTCAGGCAGTTCCAAGTTATACTGGGCTCCTGGTAAAATCTTAAAGTATATTCAGATAACTTCCAATTCTCGGCTGCTGAATTTTGGAATAAAATATCACTTTGTGATGGTGACTCAATTGGAGCTTTCAAAAGTAACTATTTTATGTCATAAATTTAGTTGTTATGTTATATTTCTGTAATTTCTTTATTTATAAATGTATTACTAATTTCTGTATATAGTACTAATTTTTGAAGACCATGTGTGAGATGAGCCTATGGCTTAACATGCTTTTTTTATTATTATTATTATTATTATTATTATTATTATTATTATTATCGCTCTTACTTAAATCCAAGTTGTTTACATATAACTATAGCTACTGCGTCAGTGACGTCATCAGCACATACTCTTGTCCATTGCGCAGCATTGTATAATTCGACATATCCCTCATTTAATAAATCACTACCCACTAGCCTTACATCACCATTTTCTGAAATATAAAAACACAACAGATTTTAGTAATATGGATTAAACAGGTAGTCATATATACCCTCGTACTAATAATTAGTGGTCTGAGCCTCGTATTAAAACATATCGTTACCATGACTATCGAAATATATGTACGTACCAGTAATCGAAATCGATTAATCATTGGTTTAGTTCATTGTGTCATCAGGTTTGTTATAGGTTTTAGATATGTTGACCACAGACATAAACTGGCATAAAATACTACAAAAAATATTCTATTGTGAAATTACCAAATCAGATTACATGATCTTTTCTTGACCTGAAAGTGGATACTTTCGGATTTTATCCGGGTAAAATTACGTAATTATACCTTCATAGTCCACCTCATTTTCACAGACAATTAATTTATCAGTTTGTTCACTGCACTGTCTTGGTGTGTAATGCCCGAATACACGACAATCCAAAATATTTCGTTCTGAACCAATACATCTACGATTTAACGAGATTCTTTCAATATCCAAAGTGTTTGCCAACTCATAAGAATCAATTAGACCATTCCTGAAAATCAGTAATAAAATCACTCATTGACAAAGCAGTGACAACAAACTATAATAAAAATTATATATTGTTCAAAATATTCATTTTCCTTTTTAAAACGCACACATAATTGCAAAGGAGGTGTTACAGAGTCTTCAACCGAATGTTCTTATAACCAAACTTTATTCTCAAATTATCTTATGTGTTTACATGAAGTCGTCTGAACAAGCACATTTTAACAGCGTTTATGAACGAATTTTCAACATGTAATAAGTTTTTGTCTGTATTGCATTTCGCCGGAAACGAAAGGCTTATAATCTTTATCAGTTCGCACGTGACATTATACGAGTTTAAATTATGTCATTTTGAGTGCAGAGAGGCGAACTCCGTAAAAATATTTTACCTGAGTTTTCTTCCACAACGTGTGTGCAAAAAAGCTGTATGTGGACATAAATCCCGGTATTTCATTATTAATATAATCATGCACCTAATATTATATACCTGTATCCTAGTTGTTTACACACGACGTGGGCAGTAGTATCCGTGACGTCATCGTTGCATATTCGATTCCATTTTCTGTCTATATAAATTTCAATGAAACCTTTATTTGCAAAATGGGAACCAACAAGTCTTACGTCCCCATTATCTAAATCGAGAGAAAAATCAATAAATTCATGTATAATATGTTGGTTGGCATTATGCATGCTTTTATTGGTCAATAGACCGATCTTCTAAGAATTTTACAAATCCATAAATGCACGTCCCATGTACTTATGGTAAGACTGTTATTGACTATAACACGAGTTGCATGTGCATTCCTTTGCTATTGTTGTACATATTTATAGAACAACTAGAAAACAATAATATAAGATGCCTTACTCGGAATTCTACATGATATCACAACTCCCTGTGTCTGACAGGAAGATTCGGTATTTCCGTAAATGCAATCCACCAGATAGTTTTCATTCCCGTTACACGTAATGTCTTGTACCATTATATCACTAAAATTGAGTCCATATCTGCCAGCATTGTAACCGATTTGTTCGTACCTTTGAGTAAAGATGTTCTTTGTTAATAGAAATATACGAGAACATGTGATATGCTATTATCCATAACACCTATTGCCCACTCCAAACACTTTTCGTGGCGTGTTAGACAGGTAAGAGAAAAAATACCAGAACACTAAACCTGTGAACTGGTCAATCGATATATATTTTACATGGATGAGACTTCCATATGTACATATGACAATAACTATAGAATATCATAAAGTAGTCAATGTTGGCAAAATATTGGCTTTACTAAATAATTACTGTCAAACGAACATTCACGTGAATACCGCGCACGACGAGATTCGAACTCGCACACACGACGAAGCTCCTCGCGACACGGCAAAATGCAGTATACCCAGTATATCTATGTGTTTTTCCCAGCTACACATTACTTAAATGTATAATCTGCTGAATTTTACGCTGTGAATGCGATGGGTTAATGTGTATTACTCACATATATCCCAATTGTCTACAGACAACATGTGCTTCGTTTTCTCGGAAATTGTCGCCACAAATTGTGTGCCAATTATTGTTATCGTATATATCCAGTCGTCCTTTTGTGGCAAAAACATCGCCAACCAACCTTACATCGCCTTCGTCTGGTAAAAAAAGATATTGCAACGTTATCTCCGGGGTGGGATGATTTTTTCTTTGTAAGAAAGGTAAATCAATCTAATGCGTGAATGGACGAACCGTTAAGAAAACACGTCTGAGGGTGTTTCATTATAATGCGCTGTGTTTCAACGAAGCAGTATGTGAACAAAACAATATTACCGGGCACTTTACATCGAATAGACACATCCTCGCTATTATCACAGTTGTGATCTCCCCATCCACGATGAGCACACTTTTTGAGTCTATTTTCTGTCCCTGTGCATTCGATTTCACTTAGCCAGATTGGACCACGCCCATGTCCGTACGCCCCTTCGTTTTGAACTTCACCACCACTGTACATTAACAGTAAATATTTCACTCAATGTACGAACGCATGGAAATGTGGAAAAATCAACATTACATTTGATTTTGATATAATCTCCAGCTTTCACATTATTAGAGTCAATTTTTTATTTGCATCAAAGGGCATTGGCGCCACATGAATACAATCATGAGTCACATCTACAATTATTGGATAGAGTCATTGAGTATAGTAGAGAACTTTGATAAATTTAACAAGAGCTGTTTCTTCCATTAAATAACAACTGAAAATAATAAGGCCAGCTGTTATAAGATACAACATGGCACAACATACCTGAATCCGAGTTCCCGACAGACAACCTCACTATCTATTGCGTCAAACTTGTCATCGCATACTGCACCCCATTGTCCATCAAAAAATACTTCTACTTTGCCTTCATATGGGTGATCACCTCTCACTAGTCTTAAACCAGACTCTGGGAGGTCGACAGTCATATAAACCATTATAATAAACACATGTAATAGAAATATCACCAGCAATAATTAACTATTCATGGGCTGTTGTAGATATAAAAATATTATACGTCTGTCACCGTAACGCCACATGTTACAGAGCGCGGAGTATTTTCATTCTATCATATTAGGTAGGCGAATTCCCAAATATGGAACGTATACGCGGGTGAGCGTCCTCCAAATAATAATAAAAAAAACATGGCTGCCCCGGGGTTTGACCGGACCCCCACAAAGAAGTTCGCTAAAACTGTTCTAAACATTTTGGATTTCGGCATTCAGATAATGTATTCCTGGGAGGAAAAGAAGTATAAAAATATTACGATGATCCTGCAAAAGTATGCACTAAGACAGTACATGGTTGCATCGACCTCATAATATAACAAAATGAGCGTCATTTGATGACTGTACGTTTGTTATACTGTGCATTTTATTTCATACTTTATTGTGTGTTTTTTTTGTTATTACGAGTTATTTAATTCCTGTCACGCCATTGTACAATGCGACAGTTATTGATTTGAGTTTCAATAGGTAAAATTCGCATAGGTATTTTTAATATACAAGCTATGTTATTTCTTGCGGTACGAAGTAAAGCCAGACATAGATGTTTTTGTGGCACCTGTTAGAAGGCGCTTTGGCATACCGCATTGGCTTGTGGTAGTGTATTGTGTGACTTGGTCAGTCTAGGCGTTGCCACGTCACAGTCAGCAGCTCGTCAAGTGTGTATTTGCTTTATCTCACTGCGTATCATTCTAAATGAAGGACCCGCCAGCTACCTCTGGTGTACAGCAGCTTCTGCAGGAAAATAACGCGCAACTTTTGCAGTCGATTAACGCTCTAGTTTCGCAAAAGATGACTTCTTTAAGAGACTAGTTGCAATCGTCGCATGACCTGTCCACTCAAGTCCAGATGGTAGAAATAAAGAAAGTAAAATATGGCATTGTTCCTACATTCAAACGGAAAGCCAATGAAGATCAGTATAAGCACAATATCAAAGTTGCGGACGTATTAGAAGAGGTGCAGTCCAGTTTGCAGCTTGCAAAATATGATACCGTGAAAGAAAAACTTGCTGCAGGTATGGACTTAATCGAAAAGCGCCAGAAATTGGTCCTACTTGCAGATACCTCTGAATACGGCTGGAGTACAGCCTAAGAATACGTATCGCATGACTTGGCCATTGACAGTGAAGACGAGAGGAGATTATGGAAAGCCGAAACGAGAGCGAGCAGAAAAATCAAGGATAAAGTTCAGAAGGCAAAGAAGACCCGTACTCGAAGAATTGTCAGCCAACAGGACCTTACCAGTTCCCAGAGTTAGACTTGACATCAGACACCCAGCACTAGCAAAGGTTAGTGGTCCCAGACAGGGAGTCTGTTTTGGTTGTGGTCGGCAAGGGCATTACCGTTTTGAATGCAGAGCTATGCCAACAAGTTGAAATCTGCAAACTGGTCCCAGTAGTGGCAAATGACTATTACATGAAAGAAATTTAATCGAGATAAGTACCGATTTTCGTTTCCTCTCTCATAATTTGCGTTTTTCGGATGGGAGTGCTATGCTCGCCGATGGAGATGCGATACCAGGGTGTAGTCCGGTTGTGGTAAGGGATCGTCTTTTGAAACGTATAAATGTATGGTTACAGATTTCTGCTTCTAAGTTCGTTATAGATCCTATTAGGTTTGGGTATAAAATTCCCCCTTTTCTCCAACCCGCCACCCATATTTCTAAAAAACAACAGGTCGGTACTCAATAATTCTGCTTTCGTTGAACATTCCATTTCTAACTTGCTTTTGTCCACAGCAACCGAGGAGACGTTAGTGCCTCCTTTAGTATGTAACCCTGTGTCAGTGGCTGTCAACAAATAAGGTAAGAAGCGCCTTATCCTGCACGTTTTCAAGAATAAATTTCGCTTTGAAGACCTGAAAACTGCTCAGGATATTATTTTAAGCCAGGATATTTTTTATTTAAGTTTGATCTTAAATCTGGTTACCACCACATCGATATTTTTCCTGAACATCGCAAGTACCTGGGTTTTTCGTGGGAGTTCGCTGGGAAGCAACGTTATTTTTACTTTTGTGTTTTACCCTTCGGTTTATGCTCTGGGCCATATATTTTTACCAAGATACTTCGCCCATTAGTTAGTAAGTGGCGAGGGGAAGGGAAAACCGTTGTGGTCTATCTTGACGACGGCCTTGGTGCCAGTGGTTCACTAAAGTCCGCTTCTGCGTGCGCAGCAGCAGTAAAAAATGATTTAAATAATTTTGGTTTCATCACAAATGAGCAGAAATGTCAGTGGACTTCAGTTAGTAAGTTAGTGTGGTTCGGAACAGTGCTCGATATGGAGCAAGGTAAGTTTGTATTACAGTTGATCGACTCAGTCGCCTAGAGGTGACTATCACTGGTATTTTAACCAATTCCGTACATTCACGTACGACGTCCAGGTTTGTATCTGCCAAGAAAGTGATTGTTTCTATGAGAGTGGGTGCAGGTAATATTGCTTTACTTATGACTAGAGCGCTGTATTGCGCCCTCTATCCTTTGAGTTCTTGGGATAGTTGTGTTTTATTATCGGAAAGGGCCATTGTCAAACTAAATTTCTGGAAAGACAATGCTCGTAAACGGCGCCCCCATCTGGCACGTTGAAAAAGCAACAAGGCTGGTATACTCCGACGCCTCTGACAAAGCGTTTGGTGGGTAGGTGGTTGAATGTGGCATTTCTGCGGTACACGGGATGTGGGATGAGGGAGAGCGGTGTCTCACTTCTACATGGAGAGAACTACAAGCAGTTTACAAAGTCTTGTGTAGTATTGTACATTTACTATCAGGTCGTACTGTCAATTGGTTTACAGATGGCCAGAATGTAGTGTTTATTGTACACAAGGGCAGTATGAAGTCCGATTTGCAGGTTATTGCTTTAGCTATATTTAGTAGCTGTTCCCAGCACGGAATTTCTTTAGAATTGGATCCCAACGAGTGGCAAACAAAATTAGAATAATTTAAGCACACAGTAAACCAATGTAATGGGACCAATGCCCAGGGACCAATGATGAGAGTACACCAAACCAGTATATGACCTGCCACTTCCTGATATACTTGCCCTGGACTTCCCTTCTGTTTGCAACCCGGTTTGTGATAATAAACATGTGTGTGAAACTTTATTTCCTTCAAGTCCACCTGTGTTTCCCTTGGTAGCATTCATACTTACTGTCCGGAAAAGGGTGTCAAATATCCACAGTTTGTCAGAAAAGAGGTAGGAAATTTGAGTTCATTTCTGTCTGATAAGGGGTACAGGGGCAGGGGGTAGGAGGGTAGGGGTTTCAAACAACCAACAAGTACCCCCCGGGTAACAGACACAGTAACTACAACACAATTTGTGTAACTACTTCTAACTATTGTAATACTGTTTTTCTTCAATCCTAACATTTTGTCGAGTTGCATTAAAGCTTTTTAGTTGATTGCCAGATAATATTGTATAATTAATTTGTATATTAATTAGAAATTACATCATTATTACATTTTTTTAACATTAAGATTTTGTTTAATTGCGTTGAGGATTTGCACATTCGTACTATTATACAGCGAGAAGTTTATGACAGGTTGTGGGTAATGGTAATATAAATAATTAAAAATAAATCTTAAATCATAAACTGTATACACCAAATAAGATAATAGCTCTCACCTTCTGTTGTATCTTCACATGAAATTCCGACGTCTTCTGAATGCTCACATGCGTGTACACCCCAGCCAGAATGTTCACACTCGTGTAAAGAATACATATAGCCTTTGCACTGAAGGTTTGCTAACCAAATAGAGCCGCTTCCTGCCGGGTAACTTCGTATCGTCCCAATTCTATAATGAAATATACTAGTATATGATAACCAGAAACAAATGTTCGCACAGCTACATATTTAAGCAACAACCCCCCGCGGCCGCCGAAGGCGGGTATACCACTTGATATTGCACAATTCACGACATATATGCACGAGCCGCAGGGGTTATTGCTATTATATTATACCAGTATATTGACAATTCGATAAAACTAGTGATAAAATAAGTTTACTTGCATCTACTATAAGATCATGATATGGCCTTCGAACATGAATATTTATAAGAATAGTTATAGTTGTAGTTGTACACTGAATGCATACAAAATTTACATACGCAACACACTTAAAATTGAATACAAACTAATTGTTATTCCGAAACATATTCACAGTGAATAAAGCAGCGTAAACACAAAAATTAGCATAACAATAGATGACCTTCCTGAGCTTTTATTGACTGCATCAACGTCATTTGAAATACAGGGTTGCGTACAGTTTGGATCATTAAAGTGCCTGTGCAATGCCCACCCTCACGTTTCCCATTTTAGATCTGTGTCCCATTGACATGGGCAGTTATTGATTTTTTTGCCGAAAATGATTACTCGTATCCAAGTAAATTTGGGATATTTCTTGTGTTGTAGCCACGCCCACCTATCCTGAAACGGTCGACTGTTTCCGGATTTCCGACTCTTGCCGAAAGTGCGCCACCAAATGCCAAAATGTGAGAGGAAGTCATCCCCCTGAGCCGTAATAACACTGGTTATTCAGTATACTTTTAAACGATATATATTTTGCGGTCGGCGTTTTTTTTTTCTTTTTTTTTTTTGACTATTTTAATTTTTTGAGAGAGTTTTTAGATGTTGTGTTGTGGGCAGTTGCAGTGAAACGTATAGTCATAGTGTAAGTATTCACACGTTTCTAATCGACCCGAAGGTGCGACATCATTGGACGAAAGCCACTTAACCTCAGATTCATTTTTTTGGGGGAGAAACTGTCGTCGTTCATGAAAAAACAACGTCGACAACATAAACCTGGCGCAACACTTTTGAAAGAAATAGATTGGACCATGATCACAGAGGTGGATTTCAGAAGAGAGAGAGAGACGTCCGGCAAGTGTTTCAAATGAGTTGACTTTTTTGCGATCCTGATTATCATTTTATAGAGACCATTTAGTCCCTGTTAGGTAAAAGGTAGCAATAATTTTGACAGTGACACGAAAACGAAGCGTCGGACAAACAGGAAATTACACAGCCCTTACACACTGCTAATTGTTTTCATTTACGAAGGCTAAAAGTTTCTGAATTGTTAGGTGATTGGTGTTGAATGTCGAATTCACACCTCAGTTCTTTTTTTACCTCCATGCTTGCAACTTGATCTGCGTAATATTTTCTGAAATAAGAATCCGGGCTTGGTCAATGTGTTTCCACCAAATAAAGTTTTAATATGATGTTATAATTATGACAATCACGTCATGGATCACGCTAACTCGAATCCACTCTGAATTTATCTGTATGTGTGTCGATCTCGATTATTTTTGTTATCCAATTAAACACCGCTTTTAACGCACTTGCACTCGTCGTGACCCGACGCGTTCACCTATTTCAACAAAATTTCAATTTATTTCCACGCGGCTGTCATTTATTTAGTAACTGAGATTTGTCGTTTTTTTAAGTATTTTATAGTGATCACTATAGTCTAATGTTTAGAATGACAAAATATGTTCTCTTTTATTTTAATTTTGAAAGTTTTACTCAGACGATCGATGAAATAAAACAGTGTAGTGACGTGCCTAGTAACCTGCTAAATAACGAGATAATTCCGACGTCAAATTTTGTCCAGCAACAGTGTACAAACGTGCGCCGGTGTCGGTGACGATCACGGTGACCAGCTACACCAGAACGGACATATTTCGCATCTAACTCAACCTCATGCAACAAAAATTGATACTATGTGTTCATTATGGTCCATTCCTCCTCGTCGAACAAGTACATAAGTGAAAATTTAGTCAAAGACGAGAAAACTGCACAAGAAATTTGCCTTATTTACACGTATCGGCAATGCAAGCTGCCATGCGACTTCCCCTTCTGACGTCACAAGGGGAATTTCTGTATGCAAATGAGAAGCTAATGAGGAGCCTCGTTTTAAAATACACAAAATAAAGTTGCCGTAGATTGAGTTTAAAACACATGTTTTCACTTAAAAAAATAATATGCTTCGAAACATGAAAATTAATAATATTTATGTATCAATGGATAATTTTAGGCGTGAAAATAGCAGCCATTTCACAGGCACTTTAAGGTAGAGATGCAGTTTATTTGGCTTGCTTTTTAATTGAGTAATTAGACAATGAAGATGGTATTATATATCCAACATGTTATATATTTTCTGAAAGCTTATTATACAAACTTTGTAAAACTTGCCTTTATTTTAAATATCCAGAATGCGTTTTTGATTTTGGGTCAAACATATGCTTTTTTGGACAAAAGTGGTTTAAAAAAAATTAGCTAAAAAACTTCAAGTCCATTTGTGGGTAAAATTACATCACTGGATACCTTGGTATACTACTAATTCAAATGCGTCCACTCATCTCTCTAACGACTTTCAAAGTCGCACAGCATGACCTCAAAGTTCACTCTTTTCTATTTTTGCATAATTTATATATCCATGTTAATTGCGGACTTGTTATTTTTGTTCCACTCGCCGTAATAAACTGTCCGGACGCATTTTGAAGGGGGAACACCTTGTCAATAATGTGTGAAAATTTCGAGGCAAATAGCCAAAGCGTCTATCAGCTATTTTAATTTAAAACCCACGAATTCACCAAAAATAGAAGACGAGAAAAAGGCTAATTTGCATATTTGCGCGTTAAACCGGGAATTACTGCTTTGTCATACTTTCTAGACTATTGAAATTGAAAGTTGACGTATAGACATAGACATTTTATGTAAAATCGTTGGACCAGAACAACTGCTCTTGAATATATAAATCAGAAACACGTCATTCATACCAGTGTTTTGATGGGGTCGGTTAAAACACGTGGCAATGCCTAGTAAATATGACGTCATCTCATGAATTATTAAACAGGGGGCGGTCCTAGGAAGGTGACCTTTTATCACGATCAAAACATCATGGCTTCTCTTCGATGTATTATCAATAAAAAATCTACGAGTATTTCAGAGCCTATGGTTTACCGTGAAGAGTACAAAGTGGGATATTAAATTATTTATCCTTGATGATTTTTATGTAGTATTGAGAACCAACTCCAGGAAGCGAACGCACAATAATGAATCACAGTCAGCTGGCGCACACGTGATAATAAAATAAATACGATATTTACTGTATGGGGGCCGCCATATTGAATGACGCATACAACTAAATAAGAGACAAGTTGTGAAACGCGTTTTTCATATTCCTACAAATCAGGACAAAAATACCAATCTTTCACAAAAATACGGTCCGTTGGGGTTATATTAAGCCAACCGATAACAAAATTCGGCCGAATTCGTCGTTTTTGTGTGGAAAAATCCCTTGCATACGAACACCTAATTACGCGAAGAACATAGAACACTAAGTCGGGGTATTTGAAACTAAAAATTGGCATTCCAGCACAGCAGCCAATCAGCGACGGCCTAACGCTTAGATGACAATTTCGGTTTCAAATACCCCGGCTCACATCGATTTGTTTTTCGTTCGGTGGGTAGCCCTGAGTACAGTCCTGTAGGTTGGCCTTCTCCCGCTGATCATTCGGCCCCCACAGTCCTGAGAAGTCGCATAGACCAAGGATTCGACACCCGCCTACAAATTTATGGCGGAGAACCGTTCTGCAGTTTTCATGATTGTATCCAGCTAAAACATCTATCGACCAATCTAGCAATCACAAATACATTTTTTGTGGCCGAAAAATTAATCAACATGTACAGTACTGGAACGTTAGTTTTACGCAACGAAACAATGTTTTGTTAATGATTATGTCAAGAACAAGATGGCGGCGTATATTTTCGGTTGACATTAGAAAATGTTGATTTGATCGATCCTAGTGGGAAATCTTGTGTAATTTCGCTTCCAGTTAAGGTATTTAGAATAGTTAGACGTATCGACCTGCTTATTTTTTTAACTGCAAAGCTGAATGACTGTTAAATCGCCCAATACATTCTTTCACATTAGTATCGAATCCTCGGTCTATGCGACTTCTCAGGACTGTTGGGGCCGAATGATCAGAGGAAGAAGGCCAACCTACAGGACTGTACTCAGGGCTATTCGGTGGGCTGATGCCTTCAGTGTAGCTTTTGCATCTTCCGACATAGAAATCATCTGAATCTTCTTTCTACCTCTTTCTTTTCACACCACGCATAATGTAATGATAAAAATTAAGAAAAAACGCTGAGGAAATATAATGTTTGGTTTGCTAGCGAGCGAGAACTGATTTGAGAATAATTGCACATGCGCGTGAATTGAATGAACTATGACCCGTACAATCTCGATTTGCATATTGTCAATCAAAGGTCTTGTTATTTGGTTACTCATGCAAATTAGGCAATTGGACATAAACATTGCCACGTGTGAGTGTTTTTTTATTTTTAACCAGAAAATAAACAGCAATTTTAACGGTGTTCCAATAAGAATTCATTGGTCAAATTTTCACAGAATGTTCTTTAGATAAAAATCTATATAAAAAACGAAAAAAACTATTTTTGATTGAAATTCACAAATAAAGTGCATCTCTACCTTAAAACAACGGATTATTCAGGTTTTCATTCTGGTTTTTGTACAATTTGGACTGTAATTGGCCCATTGAAAGTACAGTTGTGAAATAAACCTGTTCTCTAACTCATCATACTACTTGTAACAGTGGATATTTGACGTTCAGCGGTACTTGGTTCGACCGAAGAGTAAGTTTGTTGGTGTAAGATCGAATTCTGGCATCGTGTTTGTGGCACGTACATGATATGCCTTGTCTCAACTCCGGCCGAATGAAGGACTTTGCATGCTGTCGCTCTAATTACCAAACGCTTCAGCGTGGTATTAAGAGTTTGTTTTCAGGGGTGGGTGATACCAAGGTGGGAAATGGATGCACATATGGGGTTAATTCCTTGAATTGCAATATAGAGGGTTCAGGCTGAAATACAATATATAGTGTTTTCATGTTTCGTCTGCTATTTCTGTGGTATTCTGCTGCTGTAAGTAATGCACGATTTGTTCCGAAATTCAGTATATTGTGTGTATTCTAGGGTTATTCGTTTTTTTGCTGAAAACACCCCTATTTTTTAGTGGCAGAGTCGAATAGTCTCACTCCCACTGGGAAATCTGCATCTGCTTGAATGCGAGTTAATTAAACACATTTTCCAGACCGGCGAAAGAGTATGCAACAGCCAATTTTAACAGCCTGTCACATGATTTTACTCTGAATGTCAACATGAAAAGAGGCTAGTCCATTTTACGCAGGAGTAATTGGGAGTAGAATATGTGAGGGAAAGTATCAACAGAGATGTGTATAGTGTAAAGTAATATCTATCCTTCATTTGCATCTCTGAGCATTTCTGTTTTAGTATATTGGTTTGAAAATGTTGAACTTGCATGATTTGCAATGTGTTTTTTTACTGGGACTCCCCTATTGATCGAATCCCGGGTTTGAACGAGAACGGCACACCACGTGATTCGTTTGAATACAATGCTGATGGCAAACATGCTGTGTTATTGCGGTACTCCACTGACGGGATGACTTACTAGTACTGCATGCTACAACTTCGCTTGTGATGTTGCTTGTTAGCCATGGATTACATGAATCTTGCTTACCAGTCAAATGACAGTGGTAACAATGTCGGCGCCGGCGATCTCTTACCAGTGCGCAACGTAGCCAAATTAAAAGGCATGATCATTTGGGCACTGCTATTACAAGACTTTGGCTGTTGCCATGGTAGCGGTGGGTCAGGATTGTTTTTCCAATTAGTGATGGTACGACCTGCCTGTCAAGTATGAAAAAAATTAGCCAAGCCAAAAAAAATCACAGAAGAGTTAAAAAGCCATTCCTGCTGAACAGTTACTCTAACTTCGGGGTCAACTTTCTCATTAATGAAAAAAAGATATCAAAAATTCAAATAGTAACTTTTTGCCCACACTCAAGCCGAGTACAATGAGCTATGTCTGAGGTGTTGTATCACAGGGAGTTGGACAAACTTATGTATTTTAATAAATTATTGAATAATAAAATGTTATATAACTTTTCTTTTACCCCCTCCCCTTCCTGGTATCTATTTCAAGTATTTTTGTCAGTTTCAAATCGTTCACCAGCATTTTTGGCATGTTAGATGTTCATCACATAGAATACTAGGATTGGAAGAACTTAATGTTTGTTGACCACCTGGAAACTGAGTTTTATAAATCTTGAAGGGCTCTCGGAAGATCCACCCGCTGCCTGGACCCGCAGTAAAATCTCCGATTAATATGGAGCCGCAACCATCAACATCGATATACCATGAGGTTTCTGCTGGCGACGTTGCGGCGTTACTCAGTTCCAAATAAAGATTACCAACGCCAAATTAGCAAAATTTAACCGGTAACCAAGACTCAGTCTATCCACGACCAGCAAGCAACGTCACAAACGAGGTTGTAGTGTGCAGCTCACGAGTCAGCGACGACCGATTTCAACGAAAGTCATTCCGTCAGTGGAGTACCGCAGTTGCACGGCATGTTTGCCAATGCACAGATCTGTGGAGGAACTTTTAACTTCAACATCAACCGTGTATCGTAGTCGCCCAGTTTAAGTTCTGGTTCTGTCGTGGTCCCAACTAATGGGCGACAGTCGTCGTGTCGCGTTCTGTTCGATATGGGATTCATAGTGACGTATACAACGCGTGTAAAATACATTGTTTATTTACATGAAATTCGAACACGCGCTGCGCTACGACCACCGCGCTTAAACATCCACGAGTTATTTATTCGGACAATGACTTAAATTAGACGTCTGATTATTTTATTTTCACACGTACAGCGACACGCGTCCCACACTGGCAAGCGTTGCTAGGTCGCAGCACTGTCTTGGAGCATATTAATGGGCAATTGGGTTCCCCGATCTAAATTTCCATCCCGGTTTGTTGCACGTTCTTTTTTTAATATGAAATAATCAAATATGGGACATATGTATAATAACAGAACCCCACACCCTCCCCGTGGCTTCGCTCGTGAAAGTACGGCAGCAGGATACACCGAATCACTCGTGAAAATAACTTCCATACGCAATGAAAGCCACGGGGAAGGTATCTGTCATAATACTTCATTATCACTGAAAACATTTTTCCCCTGAAATAAATTCCAGTGAATATGCCATTTCTCTCATACTTTATTGAGACACAGCGCAGTGAAAATTGGATTCACATGTAATGCTTGAAAACATGTCAGCAAAAATAAATTAAGTGAAATTCTACGTGACTTCATAATAGTTGGAAATGAACACATTACACCCGACCCTACCACTCCATACACAATGTAAACTACACCCAAAACATCCTTTCACCCACAGTTACTACCGTGTTTCACCAGTGTATTCTATTTGACGTCAGGAGAAATTGAAATAAACAAATTAATTATAATGTCAGCCTCTAGTTGACCACTGATTAAATAAACTACCTCGTCTTTATGTCAACTTGCAGTTATTCGTTGCCTACATCAGTGACTTCAAAATATATGTTTCAATCCCAGGAATTTCACTCGCTGTTAATTGCATGGGAGTGCCAGTCTTTAATGAATTTCTATTGTCATGTCAATTTCTTGCGATTACTCGGAACATTAAGCTGTAACCACATACCGCCTAGGTGCTGTAATTAAATCCTGGTGTAAGCACCATATGAACTATGAACAATGCATGTGAAGCCAGCTGTGGGGTATATTCAATCCTATAGATTTCTCATTGTTTGGTAACTATTTGCTGCAAATGCAACAAAAATCAATATAAAAAATATTACCCACACAGTATTCTACAGGTTACTTGTATAGTACAGTGGTTGGTGTACACTCGGCACAAATCTGAAGCTTTCAAAATTATCTTCATTATCTCCTGTAATTTATTTACCCATAGTAAAGAATTACAATACCACAATTTCACTGCAATTGTGTCAGCTAGAATTCGAACGCTGCTACGGGACACCGGTTGTTATTGGGGCATACATTGCCTGTGACTCGTATTTTTTTGCATTTTTTTGTCTTTCAATCCCACAATCTCATCTATTTGGTGATGGTCACCAGTTAAACTTAAGATCATGTTTTCGTTGTTGGATGTTCGCAATCCATTTCAAAGTCACAACACGGAGAACACAGCCTTCTGGCGTTCGTTTAGGCACCGTCCCTCACGGTGTTGAGGGAGGGTGGTTTAGGTTTGTGTGGCGAACGACGATCACCCAACGACCGACGCTCACAACTTGGATCCCGCCATTAACAAATAGCAATATTATGGTTGTATAATTTTTCAGATGTTTTTAATTCGGTATTTTTTCCACTATATTTCAACCACTATATTTCCCTAAAAATCAAATACTACCTGTTTTATGTATTTCCGTAGTAAACCTGTAGCCAATTCATGTTCCAGTGCCACTTTGTTTAGCTGTGCATTATCAGCCAATATACTATTAATTGCATATGCAAATTTTGTGTTTGGACCAATCAAATCGATGGATTAACACCATCAATACACTGGTATAATATAATTGCCCATATCTACCTTGTTTATCAAATATGGCCCATGCCTCTAAATATACGTGAAATTTAAATGATAAAATATAATGTGAATTATGAATAATGTGAATAATCTAAATTATTGTTATGTTAAATTATGTTCTACTACACATCGACTGTTCAGTAAAAGATGATAAAGGTGGTATGTTGTAGTCACAGTCTATAATGTGATTAATTTACTGATATTTACTATATGGGGGTCGCCATCTTGAATACGGCATGAAACTAAATAAGGGACAATTTGAGAAATTCAAATCAGGGAAGAAATACCAAACTTTCACAGTCACATGATCCGTTAGGTAATATTAATCCAACCGCTATTCGGCCAAATTCGTAGTTTTTGTACACACGAACACCTAATTTTAAGAAGAACACAGAACACTTTCGCGGGGTATTTAAAACTGAAATTGTCATTCCAACTCGGGAGCCAATCAGCGACGACCTTATTTATTTACAATATTACACGAAGAACCAAGAACATTATGCTTGAATATTTAAATAAATAAAATACAATCAGATTATCCGTTTCTATATTTTGTTTGATATATGTAAATCTTCCTCTGATTTTTTTTAAATGTTTTTGTTCCAGGCGACAGTTCCGGACATTGAAAGTCACTGTTGTCTCTCCTGACTTTTTTTTTGTAAATCCTTCTGATTTGATACTTACTTGTATCCCAGCTGTCTGCAGGCCACCAATGCGTCTATCTCATCAAATCCATGATCACAAACTGTACCCCAAATGTTATTATGGAACACCTCAAGGCGCCCATTCTTTTCGGTGTCACCACCAACCAGTCTTATGTCTGTCAGTAAGCACATACGGTATGACATACATATGGAACTCAAGTTTACGTTGAAATATCGAATCAATCACAAATTTATGCAGAACAATTTACGTATTTCATGCCTACAATTTGTCAGAATTTTTTTATTGATAAAATATATTTATCTGTCCATCTTTTATAGTTCAACCTATATCTTTGTATATGAAAAGAAAAGGGGAAAAGACCTAATGTTATAACAGAAATATATAAATAAAAAAAAATATTTTCAGTCGTATCTTTTCTCAATATTTACCATTATTGCATTCTACTCCCACATCCTCAATGTGATCGCAGTCTTCCACTCCCCAGCCGTTAAAGGGACACGTAGACAGCGTGGTTTCTGTTCCGATGCAATGTACATCATCCATCCAAATATTCCCAGTACCTTGTCCATAGGCCGCAGAACTACTGTGGCTTGCGTATCTGCAATTAGTAAAAAGAGAAAATATATATTTCATCATTTTATTGATCTACTGTAAACGTCACATTTAATTTATTCTTTCTAATCACTGCTTGATTTAGCTTCATAACGAGGCACTATTATCTGCGAGATAAGACATTTATTTGAGTTGTCTGATGATCTGGTACTGAGAATATACAAATTGTACAATATATTTGGGTATATATTATTGTATTATTCAAGAACATAACAATGTTCAAATTACCCAAGCCCTAACTGGGAACACACTACTCGACCATTATCGCTATCAAACCCGTCATCACACACTGTTCCCCAAGCACCGTTATGGTATATTTCAACACGGCCTTCGAAAATATTTGTACCACTGGGAACCAAATCAACATCGCCTTCCGCTGTAAAATTAAATAGTATCATAACATAGTAAATAAGTAATCATAGAGACGAGTCACATAATTACTATTGCTATGGGGTCAGAACTCCACTTGAGCGTTGGTATGGTGTTCGAGTGTGTTGGAGTGTTAAAATCTGTTTCAACCTTTCGTTTGGTTGGGAATGTTATTACTGTTTTGTTTTCTCGTATTCACTGTTTTATGCAATTGTACCAGTTAGGGACACTTGATTAATTAAACTTACCTGGCCACGTTGTTGCTTTACATATGAAACACACGTCTTCGCTATGAACACAGTTATGAACACCCTAACCGTTGTGGCGACATTCCGCTAAACTATGCTCCATACCACCACATTTTACATTGTCCATCCATATTTTACCTGCACCTGGATTTGAAGAGTGCCAAATTGCGGCACGTATACTGGAAACCCTGTGAAAATGTTAATTGCAGTTTCCTAATCTGTACAATTCCAATATAATAAAAGTTACAACAGCTGCACAGTAGAAAGATAAATTTACCAGCCTGGTGCGTTAAGGCACGATGTTACTCGTGCACACGTTTTAACGCCTATAGCACTGACAATATTCCGTGTCAAAATGTTTGTAATTAATCGTTTAGTATTATTTTTGGTAAAACTGTCAAATAATACGATGCATAAAATGGCGCTTCCATAGACCACAATTAAATCACATTTCGTCAGTAAAAATTCACTATGAGTATAGTCATTTTTAATACCTCTTGACATGAACAGATACATTGTAGATATTTGTTTTCACCATATGTCGACCGGAATTTGGGGATATTCCCCTGCCATAGAAAACCAGGGCCGTAAAGTATAAAAAACATGCTATTGTTACTTCGATATGTACATCGATTTCCTCCGAACCGAGTACGGTGACCCCCATAATCTTTGTAACATGAAATAAAATGGCATTTTGAGTAGTATTCTACCTACCGTAATTCATATTATGTTTTAAGTATTCATAAAGAGACTGTTGAAATAACATTGCGTTGTACTAGGAGTTTTTTAGTGTGATTATTATGTTTTATTATTTGTGTGCTTTTTTCATCTGCGTCTTACAAGGTCAGCGACTTACAAGGTCAGCGACTTACGACTTGAATATTTAGGTCATTGTTTGTTCCAATTTGTATTTGGCATTTGCTAAATTTTTCGCGAATATTCCATGACAATTCGTTATGACGTCAGCTATTCACAGAAGTAAATAAAGGGTTGTAGGCTGTTCCGAGTTGGGTTTTGTAGTTCAGGTAAGTAGCTGAGTTTAAGTTCAATTAATAACAGGGGCAGTATTTTGGACTCAGTGCGGGGTAGAAAAAATGAGCGAGTACCTTACTTAGTATCATAATAAATTTACGATAATTAATATAATTAATACTTCTACAAGTACTTTCTTCAGATAAACATTCGTATTATTAATAACAAATCTGGCTTGCATGAGTGTATTTGTTTTTATTTTATTTTTTTTAGATTGACCAGTTGTTTATGTGTCACATTGGGCCCCGCGTTGTCTTATGCTCATATTTTATGCTCCTTATCAATCTTATTAAACTTTGGGTTTGTCAGCCAATTTGAGCGTATCTACTATAAAATGGCGCGTAACACAAGCTCCGATTGGTTGTGATCTGGACGCAACTTGCTATATGATTAAGTGTTAAAGATGTCACCGGCCAACATAGTATTCAGCTAAATAATGTTTTAATTATATTAAATTATACTTGTACTATGCAATGGGCCAATATTATTTGTTTGTGTCATCAATTGACCAAATACTGTATGTAGTTATTACAGCCACTGTTGGCAAAATATCATTCTTCTTGTGTAGAATTAACTACACAGTAAACAGTTGAAATAGCTCAAAGACAATCTAAAAAAAATAATTAATAATAATGATAAAAATAATAATGTTTTTCAAATATTGTGCTTCCAATTCCGAAGTGATAGTGAAAATTACCGAAAGCATGTCGCACTATATTTATCATGAGTACGTTTCTATATATTAGTAAATAAATTCACTCGCGATTTTCTTCATTCATTGATGCCAGTTATAGATGCAGTAAGAACGATAACATGTTTTTAATGAATTGAATTGAATTGAATTGCGAGATACATTCTCTTGTGTGGCAGATGCAATATAATTCGTTCAATAAAAAAATGAAAAACACTAATACGCTTATCAGTGATTATTGTTTATATTATTAGAAATTAGATTATTGTTTCTGACATGCTTGAATACAATCAACAGAATAATACATTCATATCTTACGTATGTCCTAACTGCCGACACACTACTATCGCTACCTGATTATTGATATCATCGTTACAAACAGTGCCCCATTCCCCATTGTGATAAATCTCTAGTCGACCACTTGAATCGTTTGGTGTGCCGTCTAATTTCACTAGTCTGATGTCCATATCATCTGAAAAATAAGATAGAAAATCATAGATTGTAAGGAGATTTATTTATAACATAGAATGTCGTGATTGAGAGCTAGTCCCTGAAGAACACTTGTGACTGGGTACTGCATCATTGAAATACTATGAGCGACGCAAAGTCGTTGTAACTCACATCACTGCTATCATCTTACAAATTATGACTGCCAATCATATATTCAGTCACTGTTACATTGCCATGATCTTTTTTTCATCTTGCACACTTTTACTTGGCCAGCCGATGAAACGCATAAACTCCTTTCTAACTTGTGTCTACTTGCTAAACGACAAGTATAAAATAACACGTTCTTTATACATGCTTTCGCTTTGGTGACTTCAAAAATATGTATAAAAGGTGTGAAATCTTATAACCCTCACATAGATAATAGTGTATAAAAACACCTTGATAAGATCCGCACCTTATGTAGTTTTTAAATTTTCTTCTCGCTACACGCAAATAATATAAACGCTATAGTTTTCATTCACATTTGAAGCATTTGTAGTGGTTGACAAAATAATATAATTGTGATCTACTGAGCTTGTATTGCATGAACACCATTCTCAGAATAAAAACAATGAAAACTGTAAATTTAAATATTGCATAAATACAACAAATTTAAAAGGCAATCACAATTAATATAAACTTACTTTGTTCGTTGTTACATATAACCCCAATATCTTCGTAATGTCCACAGTTATTAAGGCCCCAGGGACGATGGCGACATGAGACCAGCCGTGCCTCATCCCCGTTACATTTAATATCACTCAGCCACACAGGTCCTGTTCCTTCGCCGTACTTTGCACCAGTTCGTGAAATCCCACCCCTAAAGGGAATAGAGCATTACCACTGATTCATCAAGTATATCCTGGTCATGTGATGCCTCATTTTGCAGGGACGTACAATATCCACATTTGTTGCACATATACTGACAATGTTATATTTCTGGATGTTGATAATATATAATGACAATCCCAGGAACCCGATTTGTGCATGCAAGCAGATTGAACTTCTCTCCGCCTCACTTTGTTTGTCCTACATTTGTCATACTACACAAAAACTAAAAATATTGTATTACAAAAATAAATTATGTTGTATAACAGTAGCCTGTATACAACGTGTTCTTTTTGTCGTACCTATTGTAGCCAAGTTGTCGACAGATTACGTCCACAGTTTTGTTTCCAAATCCAGCTTCGCAAACCGTACCCCATTGTCCTTGGTGCATAACTTCTACCCTTCCCTGATTTGGCAGGTTGCCATTCACCAATCGGATTGTCCCATCAATCGCTTCAATGAAAAAAACAGATAATTATTATATATAATTTTAAAGTTAGAAAAATGATCAGTCATGATATAAAGTGTAACAAAAGGTGTTCAAAACACAAGTATACCCAGTCATTAGTGACTTTTGTTGATTCAGTGGCATTGTTTGATACTAAATATTAACTAAATATTTCGATAAATATCATATAGTTACATTGAATAAATACACCTTTAAAATCACACTTTGTAGATGCTGTAGATCACCTTTGATTGAATATTTTGCTATGTTATTAATCTTTTGTTTGCGAAAACTGCATTAAACGTTATAAAACCACCAACGTTGAGTAGATCACTCCATGCATATTGAATGGTAACGGCCAACTTCGATTTCAGATTTAAGGAAACACACCAAGACGAAATTTAATGCTGACGAACTGTCCGGGATTTTTTTTAAAAGAACCATAAGATGAACAATTTATGCAATCGAAACGATTTCACATGAGGAAACACGACGGACACGTAATCAAGATATTTATTTATATCACAGTTCATGTGACCCAATGTACTGGGTGTGTGTGTTACTTGGTAATTTTTCTCAATGTACATTTAGTAGTTGACACACGTGTATTCATATGTAGATTAGCGAAGAGTCTGAACTTAGAGCTAGGCATTTGCCATCTTGATATCTACAAAACACTGACCAGAATTGTGAGTGTTACAAGTGCGATTAACTATAAATAGTCATGCAAGTTAGTTATCGATGACAGCACAGCAATGGTGTTCATCCATTGCATCGCAATGCTATCAGCACGGTGATTGCTACAGCGTAACGAAAATGTATAATTAGTCAGTTTTATAATGCCTTCGGAGAAAAAAATGCGTGAAAAAAAAAATATATATATTTAACAGTACACCGCTAGAAGCTGCCAGGCTAGAAGTTGTCGACATGTTGCGAGATAAGGGTGAACAAAGTTTACTTATCATTTACAACTGTATGTTTTTTGTATTCCGCTTGCATGCTGGAAGCGCCTACGTCTTGTCTGTTTTTTTGTTTTTTTTTTGTAGTTTGCGAGACTAGTTGATAGCGCTTGAGGTAAGTTAAACCATAAACCTCAGAAAACATGGTTAAACTGGGTCGCGGACTCGTTCATGTGAGTCAATATTAGATTCGGATAATTTAATTTCGGAGAGTAAATATTGATCATCCTCACATGAATTGGGTACCGCAGGAGTATTAGTGGGATGTTTGTCTGATTCAGGGAGAGGGACAATCGTAGCTTGAGAGGGCAATGGGCAGAAGTTCCCCAGTTTTGTGTTCTTTTTTATATATACTGTATTATCTGATGGGTTAAGAATGCGAATGTGGATTTTATTTTGTTTAGCGGTAGTAAGAACTCGACCAGTTGTATATCCTTTAGCTGCGGTATGGTTAGCTGCAAACGTTGTCCCAATTAGGCAATCTGGCAATTTTGATTTCAGTCGGGCCACTTGAATACATTCAGTTTTAGGTGGAATAGCGAAACTACGAGCAGCGGAAAATGTTGTAGGCGTTTGAAAACTAAATTTATTGTTTGATGTCAAATATCGTGACAGAAATGCATAGTTTACAAGACTATATTAATCATTCGGCTAGAAGCATTAATGTCACCATACTTGACATCAAACATCTAACCCAACTTTCATCCCTTCAATTCCAAGTGAATGAAAGATCAGATTTTCCTAATGACCTCATGTTTGAATATCAGCGTCATCTTACTGGTTTACATTCACTGATATCTGGATTTCTTCTCATTGAATTCATCAGTCACCAACAAGTGAGAGACACCTTGGACCAGGTAAGAACACAACTTAATAACATAGCCACCGATTTTAAAATTAACCACAACGTGTTGTCGTATTATTTTCGCCGAAAGAGTGTTATATTTCACCAAACTTCAAATTATCTATATATTCAACTCCGCATCCCATTGTCATTGGTTTACGCAGAGTATGATTTATATCGTGTTATGAACTTCCCAGTACCAACGCCAGAGAACATACGTACAAATAATTCTACTCTGGATAAATCATTTATCAAAGCTGTCAACCTTCCTGTGTATTTAGGAATTTCATCACACGACTATACATACATCGAAATTTAGGCTAATGATCTTATGCACTGTAGTGGAGATAAAGTTAAGTCATGTGATCACGCCTTTACCATATTTCAATCTGATTCTTCTTCATGCGCTCATGCAATTTATCTGGACAAACAAGACCGTATTTCGAAATTCTGTAGCGTACAAATCTTAGTAAATTATAACACTAGACCATCGGCATTTTATTTACCAAACTCAAAAGCGCTAATCCAAGGTTTGACTGCTGATACATATGTTGTCTGCCCTGGGCGTGAGACTAGATCCCTGCCTCCATGTGAGTTGTGTCTTGTAGACATGGGATGCAATTGCAAACTTACTTCCAAAGAGATATCACTTCATACCAGTTTGTTGCAATGCACAGGCAATGATACATTTCTGGTACATTATGTGGCTAATCTCCATTTCACAAGAGCTATCTTTCAAAGCTATAGCTTAACAAACGTTATTGGGAGCCAGACGTTTGTATCGAAATGGAAGGCGGAACTTCCCGACCTATCCATACTTCAACACGCATTCAACCAGTCTCTGGCAACGGATGCAGCCCTTACCTTGGATTTAGCTAAAGTTGTCAATTCACATAATAAACGGTCGATTATGTACGCCTCTAATTTGGACCAATTAGCTTTCTAATGCCGACCCAATTTCGATTTGTTTTCTACGCCTTACTCATATTTGGCGCAATTATTCTCCCCTACAATGATATTAACGATCATATCTCTAACACTGCATCTTCTGATGTTTAAGATTCGTCGCCAAGGTGGTTTAATACGACAACTTCTGATAGCCACTTCGACATCAAACATAATTCATACCACTAAGGGTGCACCTATTTTATATTTACATAGTAGCACCAGTGAGCCTATTTCGGACCCAAATATATGCAATTACCCCAGCTCATTATCATTTTCTTTTATGCATGTGGCTATTTTATTAACTACAATGGTTGTGTTCTATTTAAGTAAAGCTATGGTGTTGAAACTCAAACGACTGTTGTTTTCATCTTCTTCCATTACCCAGGGTTCCAAAACAAAAATTATCCTTGAGCTATCTAACCCCATGGAAGCCATTTCGTTTTTTGTAAGGGATAACTCGGGGCTTCCTCACATCCAAACTCAACCTCAAGTGGCGAAATTTACAATTTTTGCTAGAAGACTCTAGGGTAGAAGAAATTTCGTTACCTCCTCAAATTTAGATCCCATTCGGCAAATCCTCCAGCACTATTCGAATTCTCCAAACCCGCTACCACATTCGTATCTTGGTTGGCGATGTCCCAGTTTTCACCGAAATTTCCATCATTAATACTAAAAATCGTGAAATCGAAAACTCATACGAGCATTTGAAGGCCATTCCACCCATTGCTACCAATATTGTGACGAATCCAGCTGATCAATGATATGTATAACTATGACGTGTTTACTTATGTCGTGCAACTGTTATAGCCATACAGCGATTTTCTTATTTTTTCTACATTTTCAGCATGTTTAAAAAAAATATACTATTACTTAATGTGAATATAATGTTTTTCTAATCCATGTACAGTATGGTTCCTGCAATCTATTTTTAATTTCATATTACCTTTTCAAGTATTGTTTTAAATTACCACATATATATACTAGTATATAAAAAAAAATTGTTATGTATATTATGCATTGTTATTTTCATGTATTATTTAGATTTTATTTTGACTAATTGATCACGCTAATTGAAATTTTCCTCGAGTGAAAGACTCGCGGTCCAGGCGCATTAAATACATTTGCGGTCCCGACTCATTTGAAAGACTCGCGGTCCAGACTCATCTGAAAGACTCGCGGTCCAGACTCTTCCATTACCTCCACATTATAATCCTCCTATTCATTTAATCATCAATTTTGTTTTTATATTTTCTTCTATCTGTATTTAATTTTTTTATATATTTCTTGTTGTCTGTATCTGATTTTGTACAATTCCTATTGCATATATTTAATTTTATGCACTTCCTACTGTTTGTATATTTTTACCATACGTTGCCACGGTCCGAAAATGGGGTCATTTTCATCTTTTGTTGGACAGGACAGTGTCACCAAGTTGCATTGACGTTGTCATGACGATGCTATGGGGCGACTGGTGGAGTCCACATGCCGTCATGACAACGCATGCAAAGTATTTAGACTATTGGTTGAACGATTAACACTGTCGTTTATAAAAATGGGGGGGGGGGGTTCTAGCGTATTAAGTTAGAAGAGGACCGGGGGCGTATGGTGACGATTGTAGTTGTAATAAATATCCGGCTATACTATATTACTGGTGTCCTTGTGACTGAATGGTGCGTATAAGTGTCGAGCGATCCTCGTGTACCACTCACTGCCTTGCGAGTTACCCATTCCCCGTTACAACCACTTCCCGTATATTCAACCCGACGAACCATCCACCCATAACAACCCCTGATAGACGAAACCCGCATTGTTTACAATGTTCCAGCATTGAAAATGCTCCGAAATTTTAACACTATCTGGCCAAGACTGTCAAGGCAAGAAAAATAATTTCACTCCCAGTGCCCACTAACTTTAAGGAATTGATTGGGAAAAACAAAAGACTCATGTGCTAGTAGTGATCACAGTGAGCGTATAACCTATCAGCAGAATCTAGCACGCGAACAAAATTTTAGATTGCGCAAATTGAAACGCGCTGCACTACTATCTCAGCAAATATCAACTTTGAGTTGTGGCCGTACATCCGCACATTCTGATGTAGATGGTAATAAGTATGCCGACTATATTACTAACGACATACTAAAGATGGTTCAAAAATAATGTTCAATGTTTGCTTACAAATAGTTATTTGATGAAAATTAATGAGTTAAATTGTAAGAATCAGAGGGCGAAATTAAAAACTAATTCACCTTGTATACCTTCAAAGCAAAACAGTCCAGTTCTAGGATGTGATTAATTTTGTAAACAGAGAAGCAAACGTAATATCCAAGGAGCTGCTATGTAATTTGTCTGCTGCAGAAACAAAATATGAGACACAAAGTATGTCACAAAAATTAACTACGTTCCAACGAAGCGTACAACTTTCACCATTAAGTACATATAATGATTTATGTTTGTTTGTTTGTTTCAGAGAAACATGTAATTACTGCCGATACTTATAACGAAACACAACTCATAAGATCTGAAGGACTGCTACAATAAAAATGAAAACCATTTACTGTGTCAAGAAATGTACATTTGACAAATTTTGAATTGAATCACCTTACTGCACTGTATTGCAATAATCCAGAAACAGGTTAAAAAGGGATGTGTCAATGAAAGTGAGAATGGTTGATAGGAAATTGTCTCAAATCTGCTCTCTGCATGCAGAAAACCAGTACCTGCGATGCAGAGTTATTAAAGTGAGTGTTTATGCGTTTGTGTATAATGTAGTTTTAGAGAAAATGATACATACGAATTCAACCTTGATATCACACTTTCAAATAAAAAAAACATATTAAGTTTACGTGAATATTGTAAAACAATGACCGAATCCCGTGTATCAAATATACCGACAAATTCCATCGAACGTCATTAGTCAGTACAAATTGCGGGTGTGGGTAACGTGTTGTAAACCAGATAGAGTGCTTCGTGGTCGCGCAATCGTTCAGATATTATACTTGGGCATGTAACCATTGCGTCATTCAATAACTACATAGTCATTACACAATAATTATGTTATCATGTGTTCATTATACTCATAGGCTTACATGAGATGCAGGTGTCCCGCCCTCATCCACCTGTCGCTAGGCAACACAAAGAGGCTATCGGACCAATATTTCGGATCCGAAGTGGACGATGGGGTAGCATTGTTTTAAAAGGGGCCAGCTCACACAGTCCCCAGAGAATGGTCCACTCAATCAAGGGCAATGGATAAGTATTGTGCCGAACCAGCTCTAACCGTACCCACAAGCACGCTAGCATGAATGATGAGACCTTAATAATTTTAAGCAATAAACAGTATATTATCTAACAACTAGCAGTCATACAATGCAAGATCAGTAAACTGCAATATATACACAGTAACATTAATCATAAATCACAATTACCAATATACAGTTGTGACTCAAACAGCATTCAATGCATACAAATATCTCTACAATCCAGTGAAAACAAGCAACCGACTGTTTCTTTACAAATATAACTACACAAGCTATCAGGCATCACTATGCTCTGCACCAGTAAAGTTTCGATCGGCTACAAACTTTGTGCAACTCCTTATATGGCGATAGTCTTAATGACGTCACAATATTTACTAACCGTAATAACGTATGCCACAAAACAACTCCTACAGATAAATAACAAATCACAAGTTCAACAAAAATCAACAAATGTAAAAACTTACGCACATAAAACTAAATCAGTGGAAAGCAGCAACCATGTTGTTAACATATTTTCCGTTCAACTTGAGCAAGTGTTCAAAATTCGCGCGCTGGCGAATACAATTTTGGCGGCAAATAAACCAAAAATCAAAAATACGTCTGCAATCAAGATCCGACACGGACAATATCTCAGCACAACAACTTTGAAACAATAATTAACTCAGGGAAACCGAAACAGGAGCGGTAGGGAAATAACCCAGGGAGAGAGTGATCCCGATCACGCTAATAAACGGTTATTACATCACATCCAACTCGTCGTCGACCTCAGTATCACGGCAGTTTATTATCATGACAAGTGTGATACTCGGTTATAGCGAAGTCGGCCTATCACACACGAATCAAACGGTTTACCTCAAAGTTTCCTTTCGATTTACTCGCTTACCAGCAAATTTCACGCCGTCTTAGTTACTTGTCGATGTCCCGAGTTTACCGCACAACTCCAATGGTGACTCTGATGATTCCTCTTCTCTGCCACAAATGTTCAGCAAGAATCGATGCAGTAACTCGCCTGATTTAGATGAATTATCTCTCCGCTCACTGTAACGAAGTTCAGATTTTCCGGCCATCTTCTCATCCTATTTCTAGCGCGTTCCTTCCACCAATCCAAGAACTCGTCTCTCCAGGTCAAAGGTTGCTCACTCCAATTAGCATAAAAACTCCAAATTTAGGAAAGACATCCCCCAACCCATGTCTCGCTCCTGTACACGGTGAATTCTAACAATTTAAAATAAGCCACATACCATGGCATCGGGCAAATACCATGGCAACCAGCTCAGTTTCCACATAAATACTAACCCAAAAAGTGATCACCCAGTGAATAAACCGATAATAAAACATCACTTCGTACATCACTTAACTACTGAATAATAGTAAACTCAGTAACCTAGTCAACGCTAATACGACGTGTGACACAGGTAAATAGGGGACGCAGGCAAAATGCCGTAATTACAATGACCTAACAAATAACTCAAAATTCATGTATATGGAGTATTGAAAAGAAAAAAGAACATACATTTTCAATTTATTTGAATAGAAATACCTGGTATGGAAGCGCTGTGGGTAGCAACGACAACTCCGAGTAAGCACGCTATGGCTGCATAAACCGGCATTCTTGCTGTTGTGAACATAAGTTGATGTTGCCTTCAAGAGAATTCAGACAAGACTGATTATATCACTCGATTGTAGCATGTGGGAATATACAACATATAGATACTGAGTAACATAATCCCTGTCAGGAAATCACATATATCCTTTTGACAATATTATATTTCAGGATAAGTCTTATCTTCATGGCAATTGGATCCGTAATTCAAGTAAGTATTTAATTTCTCTTTCCTTGTAGACGACCGTTTACGGTACTTTCTCTTACTCATCAATCAGTTCTTTGTCTTCTAGACTGGCTATTATACATACTACCAGGTCAGCAAGGGCAAGTTTTGTATTATGTATTTTTTTAGGAAATAGAAATTGTGTTTTTATAATAATATTTCTTATATTGTGGAGATAAGAAGTTACTGACATTGTCAGTTGAGTATTTTTTTGCCATTCTAAATGTATCGGGAACGCAAATACAAACATTGTCGACGTCGAGTCAATAACTAGTGTTGAGTAAATCATATCATGTCATAGATTTATTTTATTAACCTTTTAAGTTCTTTGCAAACCTCCGTGTTAACGGGTCAATAAAGTGTACCTTATTAGTAATCACGTGACATTGGACTTGACAATAGTGTCGACATTTGGTTTACTTGCTTATTATTTTGTTATCTTCTAATCCTTTCCTGTACTATACATGGAGTTAGTAAAGTTAGTATTAATTAAGTTAGAGATGCAGGTTCGTGGGCACTTGGGAGTGAATTTTTTTTTTTTTTTTTTTTTGCTTTTTATTATCCAAACAGTCTTGGCTATAGACTGTTAAAATTGTGTAGAATTGTGAATAGTGGAACATACTCAAAAGACGATTTTAAAATACAGATAACAGGTGCAAACATTCTCTCTTTTGAATGCTTAGTTAGCAAGATTTGACAAGGCTGTACATAAATAATAAAAAAAGAAACTTGGTGAAAAAAAGAAATGGCGGGATCTCCATATTATGCACTATATTAAACTTTTTTACAAAAAGATAATACATTTAAATTTGGAACTGTTACAGCTATTTTAATTATGAGCATTAGCAAACTTCTTACTGAGTGAATTGTTATGCATATTAGCAATTATCTCAGCTTTCTTTTTAGTGCACACCGCAGAACTAAAAAAATAGCTCCTAGACGCTTTGACCTTTTGTTTTGAAATTATAACAAATGATTGACAATGTGTTTATCTTCAAAACGCCGTTGGGGTATTGTTTTTAGTTGAATAGTGTTACAACAATCGTACAGACAACTAGCCTGGTGTTAATTTATGCATAAACTTGAAGTAGTGAAATTTTAGCTGCTGCCCTGCAAAATTGACGACTGGTAGACAGTTTTCAAGACGACACTTTCTTCATAGTAAACAGATGTACCCATAAACCAATATTGACAGGAAACAGAAGCATGGTTTAGAAGCTATTTTTTTAAATCACTTTTGACCAACAAAACTCATTTTTGTGCATATTTCAAACTACAGTGTCCATAACAAAAAAAAATACTAACACAGTTTTAAAATTCATACAACAAGCTTTCCGAAAATATATAATTTTGTGCTCAATGGAGGTCATCTTGGTTTCCTAATTAACTAATTAAAATACCTGTCATGTAAACTGCATCTCTACCTTAAATCTATGTAAGCGCAATTGATTCGAAAAAGTGTTGTATTATATATCAAGTAAAACGTCGCTATTAAAACTTAAACACAATAGTACATTTCTATCAAAAAATAGGTGGTATCCGTTATCGAAATACTTCGCTCGGCTAGGTAAAGCCAAGAATATTCCGCCCATCGAATTGTGTGATCGGGAACGTTGTATTAGAGAAACGTCCACCGCCCACTGTTCCATGGTTGTAATTAAGCAAAGATTAAAAACAGATTCGCCACAGTATTCCAGTATTAACATTGGTTTCGATGTTATTTTCCCCAATATATTTTCATTCCGTTTCATTTTTACCTCTGTTTAATATTAACGTTTTTAGCGTTTTCAAAAGACTGTGTTTTTCAGTGAATAATTAGGTTCCGATCTTTAGCGGTTGTATTTTTAAAACAGTCATCAACACTAACAAATAATACATATCAACTGCACCGACCATATAGTACATTTACTTTAACTTTGTATTTTCTTTAATAAATAAGTGAGCCATTCTGGGGTATGTATATACAAACAGCCAAATTGCAGTGTTAAACACCAATGAAACTGCCAACTAGGTTGGCACTGATACTGATTGATACTGAGGTAAAAACTTGACATATGTTTATTCTTAAACAAAAATCCATAGCCACTGTGCTGTGTCAGCAATAATGTGGAATCATACATTCTGTTTCACCTGTGACAAAATGGTACGCCCTTCTTCCAGTTCCACGGTGACTGTGAAATTATTAAGAAAACACTAAGCAGTGCTGATATCAATTATCGTATAGCAACATTTATAAGTCCAAGAAAACAAAACAACTGACGGCTGCCACTGCATGAAAACCCTTTAATACTGACAATATTCACTGTGAATACAGTAAAATCCATGTTCTATATAGAAAGTATTTAATCTGAATAACTGGTGAATATTGGCAGTATTATTAAGTATACGTACTCTTTTTGACCAGTAAAATACTTTGCCTGAATTCAATCGGATTCATCCATGAAACATTTCTGTATTCATATGTGTTCTTATTTATCAGAAACAAGATTATGCTAGTATATCGTCTGTATTTCCTCGGATTTATACTGTTTAGTACTATTCCCCAGTTATTAATGATACACTAGGTTTTCATAATATGCTGAAAATATGGGATCATATTGCTTGCCATTTTTCCAGCTATCTATCTGTCAACTTTAACTTTTTAATATGCCATTACCATGTGATAAGTTGTTTATTGTAAATTTATTATTACTGTACTGTATAAGATGTTATTTTCACTGGGATTTATTTTTGCTGAAAATGGTTTTTAAGGTCAAAAAAAGGGAAAAAGAGATTTTAACTGATATTTATTTTGGAAAAAATTGAATAAAATAATCTACAGTGACATATTGGGATATATATTCATTTCTTTTGGGATAGTGGCTGAAATAATTTACTTTCACACACGCAATTTATAACACAACTCTGTTTACTACAAGGAACTGTCACAGTTTAAATTTCTTTATTAATGCAAGAATATCAAATTTTGAAAAATGTAAAAAAAATGTAAATGTAAATATATTTAATCAATATCAATAACTAAATTGCGTGGGTAGTATGCGAGAGAAGCCAATCTCATATCCAAAACTTTAATTAGGTCATTGAGTTTCTGTGCTCTCCAGGGAAGCGATTTGAAAAAAACCTCTTCGTCTCCATCCTCTTCATTCGACATCAATTCGCTCTTTACATTTTTCCATGGCTCTTTCTCTTTTTCTACTAAAACTCTCTCCATTCTTTCCATTGTCTGCAACACAAATTAATAAGATTATGTTATTTGCACATGGACAAGAATTACTTTAATTTGCCTGTTCTCTGAGACAGAATGGAACTGAAATCTAGTTCAGAATTCAGTGTACAGGAAATCAATATGTCTTCCACTTATAATTGCTTCATAGAGATGCAAGTGAAATCGTACAAAAATGCTTAATTTGCCAATATTGTCAAAAGCAAATTTGCTGCTGAACATTCTGGTATGTCTACTTTGAAACATAAAATCATAACTTGTAAAAATGGTTATTTCAAAACTAAAGCAATACACACTTAAAAATGAGTACATGAAATTGCAAAAAGAAAGGTACTGCAGATTTCTTGATAGATGTTTACACTGCGGCATTGAATCTATGACATTATTACTCTTCAAGAGCGCCCCAGTGTCGTTTCTCTTGTGCTTTTACCCACAATGCAACCTGTACATTTATTCACTTTACTGATTAACACAAAATGTGACATCATTTTATGTAGAATAGGAATACTATGGCTAATACTATTTTTATTCTCATAACGTGTTGCTAAAGTGGGCAGTTTAAACTTGACCAAAAACCTTTAAATGAAACAACACTCTAGTCACCTTGAACATGGAGGTAATTCTCTGTTTACCTCCATGCCCTGAATCAGTTAGAATTACTTTCTTTACATACTGTCTTTCAACTGATAGTGAACTTTGGCTACCTGCCATCTGTTTGTATGACCTCGCCTTCTATTTTTGTTCTTTTTCTTCAAATCAGGATCAACATTTTCTCCGTACCTAAGTCTACAGTTTTCATAAGTTCTGGGGATTGCAACTGTAATTGAGAAAAAAATTATTATTATACTATACAGTTTTGGTTCAAGAAATATGTCAGCATTAGACCACCTAAATCTTGATTCAATTGAAGAATGCAATGTGTGGTTTGTGTCTGGCAATCATTAAAGTGTGACATAATTCAAATTATTCTAAACTCTAATTCAATGCATCATTTCACACTAACCTAACTTTATAGGAAGATATGACCCAACTTATGAGAAGATATGATGACAAAAATCTTAACACGTGAATTTTATAACAAATGAACAATATTTTTTTTAATGACTGGATGATAAAAGCAATGAATATAAAAAAAACATGTGAATACTCACTCTTGTACTCATTGGCAGTGTATCTATCCCAAAACTTCAACGACAATTCAGAAAGTATTTTCTCTCTTGCTTCCACATTATGCTTTGTGTTGCATCTAGAATAGAAATTTTGCAATAAAAAATGTTTCAAGTTTAATTCTAAAAGGGAATGCTGTTACTGCAAGAATACACCAAAATATTATTCTCTATGACCCCATACGACAACTGCTCCACATACTAAAAAGAACAAAGAAATTACTAATAATGACAACTTTTATCCCACCACACTAGGTTACTGACATGAATTTCTTTGTGTGGTATTGTTCTGACTTGTGGGCCTTTTATTTATAGAGAATTCAAACTAAAAATTACTCGCAATGTGTATGGAAGTCATTATTATACATTTACTGATGATTTATTCTTAACTTTTACATTGGAATGCCTGAATACACAATAAATTAACCTTGTAATGACTTAAAAATAGAGAACTAAAAATTCTCTATTGGACATATATTTGTATCTGGCACTTACCCATCAGGCACTCTAAACTGCATTTCTTCACCAGACTTGACGAAAAGACTTCTTATTGTAGCCTAGTGCAATAAGACAAAAATTCAATGAGAAATTTAGAGTCATTACAATATTCAAATTAAAACAAAATTACAGACTTGGAAACCCAGAAAGCAGATCTTCTGCAAAACTATAACTGAAATATCAGATTTCTTGTTGCTGTTGTTGTGGTCAGTTAAATGACTTACTGTAAAATACTTTGAATTAATTTTCGCTGAAGGAATGATTCAGTGAAAATAAAATCAAGCAAATATATCTTTCCATACATTTTCATACAAAAAACACCTGAAAAGTCTTTTCAGTGAAAATTAATTCCAAACAAAACAAAGTATTTTACAGTAGTGGAGAGGATTTCTTGTCGGAAAAAGGCCAACACAACATAATCAAATCAGTAAGAGAAAGATATATAGACCTCATGATATACGTAAAGTAATATCAGATGCTAAAAAAGTAAGCACATCCTGTTTCACATGTGGCGCCAGTCGTACATATTTCTGGGTCATAATCAAATGATTTCTGTTTGAGAACAGACAAGTTACATTGATGTCATTTAAGATCATCTTTGTAAAAGTGTTATTGTATTTAACCGCTGGCTCATTCGAACATATTTGGATAATGAGGACTGTCGTCCTTTACACAAAACTTTAGTTTGGATGACAAAAACCTTGATAGATAATGTTCTTAATTTGTATGCGGCATTGTAACATAAAAGTAAAGGATTAATTATAATTACATGTTGAAGAATATCAATTCAATCAGGTACATATACAAACATACAAACATGAAACACGAGATATCACCAATACGCGTCGTCACTGTAAGCAGACGAGCTTCTCGTTACACCACGTCACACTGTAAGCAGACGAGCTTCTCGTTACACCACGTCACACTGTTTAAAGAGAAAGATATATGAACCCCCAAAACAATATACGGCATCATTGACCTGGTGTTCTTAGATATTCCCTAAACACTGATTACTCCGCTATTTTGAGATAACCAATCATTTATTTTAGAAACCGTTTTTTATTTCCATATCAATGATCGAGTTAATCGGACTACTGTAATATCTTGAATGCTAAAGGCTGACTGCAGTGAGTTGTGTATGCAGGCTTGCAGTGATGATAATAAGGCGAATCTCCTGAATTCTTTAAGCTTACTGCCTGAAATTCTCCCGTTGATCTGACGATATTTTAGCACTATGTACCTATAAGAGTTGATGACACTCTCTGTATACATACAAGAGTTTAAATTGTAGTTCATATGTTTATCATCGCAACAGAAAGATAGAAGGCCTGCTTATTGCTATTGAGAGAGGAACCCACACAACCATATCGGACAAGGGGTTCTTTCACTGCTAGAATGGGGACAATACAAAACAATAGTACTGGAAATGAAATACACATATACCAACATATCAAGTTGAAGCTCTTGACTTTAATACCTCTCAAAATATTTACGACAAACAAAGCACAGAATAATACAATGAAAACAATTATTAAAATAGGGGATTGTCTAGGGGGCACCGCTGATGGCAGGAGATCGCAGAGAAGTTCATACAAGTTTCACAGAATGATGATTGAAGCCTGTATCACTTGTCTCACAATATCGCAGCAGCAATAAACAGGGTACACAGTTGAAATGGTGGTCCACAACTGTCCTCAGTGTAGCCTATTTATAGGTATAAATTCAGGTACACCACCTGGGTTCCCACATGAGCCAATCAGAATGTGGTCTTGCTAGCAGCTGTCTCACATGGGCATGTCAGTACAACAGAGTACACCTGGTAAATTCCAATTGTCCTTCCAGAGTTGTAAGCAAGTATGACCTGTCAATCACCTTTATGACAGTTATCACACGGCAATGCACCGTTTCTTCCTATGATTCCATGCAAACTTATATTTGCAGGGTTTGAGGCAATATAAGAAAACATAGAGTACAGGATGCTAACAAACGCAACGACCCTGCTCATTCCAATGTAAACAAACTAATTTTGCTATGACCACACTCCACTCCCTGGTTTGTAATATTTTACAAAGCTTTGTTTCATGCACTCCTGTAGTTATGTCGTGTTTCTGAACATTGTACTCTGGATAATACAACTGTACATTGTTCGATAGGTCTTTTCTAGCATATCTTTCATGACTAATTTTCTTTTATATTACGCGATTTTACCTTATTTCTTAGAATATGTCACAACTCTACACTGTCGCCTTGTAAAATTTGCTAATACCCAACATTCTTAATCCCAGGTATCGCCTCTGCTGGTATCATCTTGTCACCCCAGTGGTGACCTTTGACGATAATAGAATATGCACTGTTATTTTCTCATACTCAAAGTATGCCTCAGAATTTCAGTTTCAGAATTGATTCAGATTTAGTTGTTTCTCAGCATCCACAATGTCGACGAATTCACCCAACATAATCAATATAGAGGCAAAAACGATATCTTGACTCAAATAAGAACAAATCTTATGTATATCGGGTTGTTCAGATTTTTAATTTTGTTTTAAATTCCAATTATTACATTCTAGAGTTTTTATAAATTTGCATGAGCATTGATTACCTGCAAATACGTATAAATCTGCTCAGCATGTTAACATTCGAACCGACTACATGAGCATGCGCAGTTTCGACAGTGTCGTTTTAAGGTAATGAACATCGTCCGCCGGAACAGGACAGTTTAGATTGTTGAGAGTAAAGTTAAATTATGATCATTTATAAAACTGTGTTCCTTTCACACAACTTAAACGTAATTTGATCACATTCCACGCCGACTTGTGACATTTTTTAGCAATTTATCAACCTTTTATCGTCGACATAGATTAATCGGATATGCTGAAGTCCAAATTGAAGGAAAACAATTGTATATATTGGAATGTACATGCTATACAATGCCACTATGTACAATTGGTTTGCCTTATACTTGTTTGGAATGCATGCATTTTTGAAAAATACGTCCTGCATCCTAAGTTTCAATTCGAAATTTATAATCTAGCTGGAAATTTTGAATTTAGAAATTAACGAAGAAAAGATGATTGTCTAGTAAGAAACTCTCTAAAGCAGGATTTGAATGTTTGCAAGACACTATAAAACAATTACCAGCATAATAATTATATATAACAATTAAAAGTAGTTGTATATAATATACGAAGCTCAACACGTGTGTTATATACAACTATTTAACGAGTTCTATATCATCAGTGAATTACACGGATCTCTCAACCCGACTTTTGATGGCACAATTCAAGGAATTCAACTATTCTATTCTTTTCATTTTATATAACAATTAGAATTAACATCATAACTATCTATCCACGACACTAATGACGACATTTCATCAGACGATGTCTGCGCGATGGACACAAATATTAAAAGAGATCGTCATGGGATGTTATATCAGCAAGCTAGAGAATTTCATCTCCCTTAGTCATAATTTGAACAATTCTCAATACGACATCAGTTTGGAAGTAGTTCAGGGTAATTCCGACGTATGATATCGTTGTTCTTGCGTTACACGCCGAATGCTTTCTTTGTATACTAAATGCCCACCGTTTTGTTCACTGTTCTAAAAAGTGTACGGTAGCATTGCAAGATTCGCTCTGTTATAGCCATTGACTGACCCGGTACTCAATCTCGATTTATCGTACTGTTCACCTCTACAGTGAAAATGTTGCCTAACTGTAAATGGCAGTAACTGCCTCATAATAGTCCAATATTAAAAAAGCCGGCGACTGTTGATCAACGCGGATACGAAATACGAGACATTACCAATGTGTAAATAGATAATCGATGAAATTTTTGAAATATATCGAAGAAGTCAAATTCGGTATTTAGTGCACTTCGCGAGCAGATCAAAGCTCCCATTCATGCTTGGTACTGCGAGAGCGCATTCGGATGTGGGAAAATCACTGTTCATCCGCAGCCCATTTAAATGTTAAATACATTTAAATAAATACTTATCGTTTTCTTGTTGCAAATTATTTAATATGCCAAATATGTGCATTACATTTACATTCTATATAACAACATTCGTTATAACACAAAATATTTGAAAAAAACAACCAGTAAATACTGACATCGACCGCCGGCATCTGACACTTCGGGGACGAATAGTTGATATTTGCATGTGACATAATGCGGAACAATCTGCAGCCACAACACATAACTTTATAACCTGATAGATGTACAATTATCTTGGAAGTATACGCTATATGTGAATTATAGCAGTACATTCGTATCTTACAGTCATCATTAACATTAATTTGTTTGGTTTTCCAACACAATTACGAGAACTGAATATTGTCGTGTGATTTATAATACCAGCGAGAAATATTGATAATTATGTTTTCTTCTGTTTAATATTATCGCTAATTTGCATATAACATACAATTGAAAATGATTAAGCATTCATATGTTCATATGGCGATCAACGTATTGTTCTGTCATTTATAAAAACAAATTGCTGCCTATTATGATTACATTATTGTAATTATTAATAATAATGTATAATATAATAATAACTGTGCAAATGGCATATATATTAAGGATTTGTGAAGAAATACCTCAATTCTAAATTCTCACATTTGATTTCAAGATATACGATACGTTAATCAAACCTTTAACACTGAAAATGAGATAAGTGATTTCTAGTCTTTTTAGACGATATGACGCACACATCATAGCAACCGGCCAAATCATTAAATTACAAACACACGGACAAACACTGACATGGTAACAGTAGCCAAGAAGCTGCCAGCGGAGATGAATGCACCGCTACAGACTCGGGTATACTGAGGAGGGGGTACAATTCCCGAGTTGCAGGTCACCCCATCGTCGCCATCTCCATTGTCGCAACACAAGGAACACTGGATGTTTTCATTGATGAGTTGTAGGGCAATGTAAGAAGCCTCGGCATCGTTCTCAACTAAAGATGGACACTGCTCACTGGATTCGTACGCATTGCAGGTATCCGAACTAGCACATCTGTTTGTTAAGAAGATAACTCAGATTATTATATATGAAATCGACATGATCTGATGAAGTATACTTTCATACTAAAATATAATATGCGTTCATATAATTGAGCATAATCAATCAACTCATGTCGCTGGTTTGCTTATTGTTTATTATTTTTGTTTTATTTTATATAATAATCAAACTTTTATATTTCTTAATTGTTTTCACTTCGTATAAAATTTCATTTTAAATATAGATATACTGAGATTGTATATAATGCTAAAGTAAAAAAAATACATTACGTGAAATCGCTACATTATATTCTAGCCGTTACGGATTCAGATTACGTCCCCTAAAACCATCGCTAACTATACACGTATGGAGTCATTGCCCCCTAATCAAACATCATCCATCCGCCCCTGTTCTAGTGTGCTGCTCGTGCCATTCAGTGTTCATACAAAAACGTGACTATTTGATTGATTGATTGATTGATTGATTGACTGTACTTAGTGTAATTCAACATGAAGTCATGTATGGCGGCGGTTCGAATTTGATTTGGATAACAAGCTTTAAAAAAGGCGCTGACCCCACCATTTTTTAATTATATAGGACACAATGGCGTTTTAACATAATACGCACCCTTTCGTTATCGTTAGTTCTCCGTCCAAATAAACAGCTTCCGTTTGGCACAAACCTTCATCGCTAGAACATGTTTCAAGGGTACAACCATTCAAATCATTTGTAATTTGCGTGGTATCTAAAGGGTTACTAATCACGAATGCGCACGTGTAACAACCTGCAAAACAATTGATAGGATAATCAATATTTATAATTATAGGTTTCCTGATAATTGATAAAGATGATCATTACGCGATATGTTGCCAACCAATCACAGCCAGCCTTATATTAAACCACACAATAATTCATTCTGAACGCGCTGTTTGTAACATGGGGTTGTACTTGCTGGTTGATGCAACACGTTTTTTGTACACAATTCGACAGCAAATGGTATGACGAATGAGTTGTGATAAAGAAGACGCAAACTGATACTTTAATTTTAAGATTTTAAAACTATTTGTACATACTATTTTCGCAGCAGTTATCGGTCTGAACGTCGTCATATTCGCCGGATTTACTTCCACGCTTTACACGAGAAATCATTCTCTCTGCGTCAACAATTCTGATGTCTTCGTTTTCGTCTTCATCGCGGCGAGCACGGCTACCTGATTTAGAACCTGATTTAGATTTGCTAGCCTCACCACATGTCCGAGTCCTATCGCGAGTACATTCATAGCACGATGACCATCCACTCCACGGACCGCATCCATCTGGGATAAACATATAATCACCCACATATTACTTTAGTTCGACACTATGTGAAACACAACAAAGCACAAATGCATATTATACACATGTGCATATGTTATCATTACGAGTAATGACGAATTAGGTTAATATTCAAATAAAATATTGTAATCAATTCGATGCAAAAGTCGATTTTCCGAACTTCACCCAGATCTCACGATATGCATGAAGCACGGATAGAATGTTTGCTACAAAAATCAAATGATTTTATTTTGAATCTGGTTTTTAACAGTTCAGAGTCATATCACTAATCCCTCAGAGGGGGAGAGGGCGCTGAGATACCCTTACTTCATCAAAATTGACCATCGTCAAAAGCGTATAGCACATTACTAAACGTGAAAAATATCCCAAAAATGTTTTGACAGCATGACAAATCTATGAACTTTGTTACTTCTGTCAAGGAGATGAGCGGCAGCGATAGTTTTTAGGTTGATTCGTCTGTTAGCAAGATAATTCAAAAGTAATTGATGGGTTCTTAAAGAAATCTCAGGATTGGTTGTCTTTCAAGTTGATTCGAAAACGATCTCAATATATTTTCGTACATATATTGGCATGGTTACCATGGTAAGTGTTTTTTTTTATTTGTACGGGCGAATTTTCATGAAATTGTCAGGAGAGGGTTGTCTTTGATGCAAGGACCAATTCATTCATCAAATGTTAGTAAAGAGATGGATTCGATTGCCATGGAAACAGCAAATACAAGAACATTTTTTCTATTTATAACTCAAAAGGCTATTGATGGATTCTCATGAAATTTCCAGGAAAATATACCCTTATATGGATTACATTTTAGTAGAGACGTGGATCCGATTTCCATGGAAACAGCAAGTTATTTACTATTTATAACACAAAAAGGTTATCCGTGATTCTCGGTAAATTTTTAGTAGGGTTCACCTTAGAAACATGTATCAGTTGATTATAATTTACAAGAAATATGACTTGCCAAAACAACAGCAATTTCGGGAACGGTCAAATATTTATAACGAACAAACCTGTACAATTTGGCTTTTCTTTTGAAGAATAAAATATACACTTAGTATGTGAGTATGAATAATTTATACAATAATGTAGAGGTATTAGTGAGAATATGTAATGTGCATCTCTAGCGTTTTTCCCTCTCTGAAGTGTTCTTTTCTGTTTTCACGTGTCACGTGCGTATGGATTTCTGTCGTGTGAAAGATCAAGGGGACGTTCATTATGTTTCATGGGTGTGGACACTCGTGTGTGGTGGTATAGAAGTGTGGGGATGTAAGTGTGTGGCGTGTAGTTGTTCATTGTGTTGGTATCTAGATTGATGTTGGAGCTCGTACAGTGGAGGTGTGGGTGTGTGTATGAGGTGTAGGTGTTCATTGTGTTGGTATGACGATGGGTGTTGGAGCTCGTAGTGTGGAGGTGTAGGCGTGTGTATGAGGTGTAGGCGTTCATTGTCTTGGTATGTAGATAAGTGTTGCAGCTCGTAGTGTGGAGGTGTATGTGTGAATGGGGTGTAGTTGTTCATTGTGTTGGTATGTGAATGAGTGTTGCAGCTCGTAGTATCGAGGTGTAGGTGTGTGTATGAGGTGTAGTTGTTTATTGTGTTGGTATGACGATGGGTGTTGGAGCTCGTAGTGTGGAGGTGTATGTGTGTGTATGAGGTGTAGATATTCATTGTCTTGGTATGTAGATAAGTGTTGCAGCTCGTAGTGTGGAGGTGTATGTGTGTATGAGGTGTAGTTGTTCATTGTGTTGGTATGTGAATGAGTGTTGCAGCTCGTAGTATCGAGGTGTAGGTGTGTGTATGAGGTGTAGTTGTTTATTGTGTTGGTATGTCAATGAGTGTTGCAGCTCGTAGTGTGGAGGTGTAGGTGTGTGTATGAGGTGTGGGTTTTCATTGTGTTGGCATGTCAATGAGTGTTGCAGCTCGTAGTGTGGAGGTGTAGGTGTGTGTATGAGATGTAATTGTTCATTGTGTTGGTATGTAGATGAGTGTTGCAGCTCGTAGTGTGGAGGTGTAGGTGTGTGTATGAGGTGTAGGTGTTCATTGTGTTGGTATGTCAATGAGTGTTGCAGCTCGTAGTGTGGAGGTGTATGTGTGTGTATGAGGTGTAGTTGTTCATTGTGTTGGTATGTAGATGAGTGTTGCAGCTCGTAGTGTGGAGGTGTAGGTGTGAGTATGAGGTGTAGTTGTTCGTTGCGTTGGTATGTGAATGAGTGTTGCAGGTCGTAGTGTGGAGGTGTAGGTGTGAGTTTGTGGTGTAGGTGTTCATTGTGTTGGTATGTCGATGAGTGCTGCAGCTCGTAGTGTGGAGGTGTATGTGCGTGTATGAGGTGTATGTGTTCATTGTGTTGGTATGTAGATGGGTGTTGCAGCTCGTAGTGTGGAGGTGTAGGTGTGTGTATGAGGTGTAGGTGTTCATTGTGTTCGTATGACGATGGGTGTTGCAGCTCGTAGTGTTGAGGTGTAGGTGTGAGTATGAGGTGTAGGTGTTCATTGTGTTGGTATGTAGATGGGTGTTGCAGCTCGTAGTGTTGAGGTGTAGGTGTGAGTTTGTGGTGTAGGTGTTCATTGTGTTGGTATGTCGATGAGTGCTGCAGCTCGTAGTGTGGAGGTGTAGGGGTGAGTATGGGCTGTAGTTGTTCATTGTGTTGGTATGACGATGGGTGTTGCAGCTCGTGGTGTTGAGGTGTAGTTATGTGTATGTGGTGTAGGTGTTCATTGTGTTGGTATGTGGATGGGTGTTGCAGCTCGTAGTGTTGAGGTGTAGGGGTGAGTATGGGGTGTAGTTGTTCATTGTGTAGGTATGACGATGGGTGTTGCAGCTCGTAGTATCGAGGTGTAGGTGTGTGTATGAGGTGTAGTTGTTTATTGTGTTGGTATGTCAATGAGTGTTGCAGCTCGTAGTGTGGAGGTGTAGGTGTGTGTATGAGGTGTAGGTTTTCATTGTGTTGCTATGTCAATGAGTGTTGCAGCTCGTAGTGTGGAGGTGTAGGTGTGTGTATGAGGTGTAATTGTTCATTGTGTTGGTATGTAGATGAGTGTTGCTGCTCGTAGTGTGGAGGTGTAGGTGTGTGTATGAGGTGTAGGTGTTCATTGTGTTGGTATGTCAATGAGTGTTGCAGCTCGTAGTGTGGAGGTGTAGGTGTGAGTATGAGGTGTAGTTGTTCGTTGTGTTGGTATGTAAATGAGTGTTGCAGGTCGTAGTGTGGAGGTGTAGGTGTGTGTATGAGGTGTAGGTGTTCATTGCGTTGGTATGTCAATGTGTGTTGCAGCTCGTAGTGTGGAGGTGTAGGTGTGTGTATGAGGTGTAGGTTTTCATTGTGTTGGTATGTCAATGAGTGTTGCAGCTCGTAGTGTGGAGGTGTAGGTGTGTGTATGAGGTGTAATTGTTCATTGTGTTGGTATGTTGATGAGTGTTGCAGCTCGTAGTGTGGATGTGTAGGTGTGTGTATGAGGTGTAGGTTTTCATTGTGTTGGTATGTCAATGAGTGTTGCAGCTCGTAGTGTGGAGGTGTAGGTGTGTGTATGAGGTGTAATTGTTCATTGTGTGGTATGTTGATGAGTGTTGCAGCTCGTAGTGTGGTGGTGTAGGTGTGAGTATGAGGTGTAGTTGTTCGTTGTGTTGGTATGTGAATGAGTGTTGCAGGTCGTAGTGTGGAGGTGTAGGTGTGTGTATGAGGTGTAGGTGTTCATTGCGCTAGTATGTCAATGAGTGCTGCAGCTCGTAGTGTGGAGGTGTAGGTGTGTGTATGGGGTGTAGGTGTTCATTGTGTTGGTATGTAGATGGGTGTTGCAGCTCGTAGTGTGGAGGTTTAGGTGTGTGTATGAAGTGTAGGTGTTCATTGTGTTGGTATGTGGATGAGTGTTGCAGCTCGTAGTGTGGAGGTGTAGGTGTGTGTATGAGATGTAGTTGTTCATTGTGTTGGTATGTGGATGGGTGTTGCAGCTCGTAGTGTTGAGGTGTAGGTGTGAGTTTGTGGTGTAGGTGTTCATTCTGTTGGTATGTGAATGGGTGTTGCAGCTCATAGTATGGAGGTGTAGGTGTGTGTATGAGGTGTAGGTGTTCATTGTGTTGGTATGTCAATGAGTGTTGCAGCTCGTAGTGTGGAGGTGTAGGTGTGTGTATGAGGTGTAGGTTTTCATTGTGTTGGTATGTCAATGAGTGTTGCAGCTCGTAGTGTGGAGGTGGTGGTGTGTGTATGAGGTGTAATTGTTCATTGTGTTGGTATGTTGATGAGTGTTGCAGGTCGAAGTGTGGAGGTGTAGGTGTGTGTATGAGGTGTAGGTGTTCATTGTGTTGGTATGTCAATGAGTGTTGCAGCTCGTAGTATCGAGGTGTAGGTGTGTGTATGAGGTGTAGGTGTTCATTGTGTTGGTATGTGAATGAGTGTTGCAGCTCGTAGTGTGGAGGTGTAGGTGTGTGTATGAGGTGTAGGTGTTCATTGTGTTGGTATGTCAATGAGTGCTGCAGCTCGTAGTGTGGAGGTGTAGGTGTGTGTATGAGGTGTAGGTGTTCATTGTGTTGGTATGTAGATGGGTGTTGCAGCTCGTAGTGTGGAGGTTTAGGTGTGTGTATGAAGTGTAGGTGTTCATTGTGTTGGTATGTGGATGAGTGTTGCAGCTCGTAGTGTGGAGGTGTAGGTGTGTGTATGAGGTGTAGTTGTTCATTGTGTTGGTATGTGGATGGGTGTTGCAGCTCGTAGTGTTGAGGTGTAGGTGTGAGTTTGTGGTGTAGGTGTTCATTGTGTTGGTATGTGAATGGGTGTTGCAGCTCATAGTATGGAGGTGTAGGTGTGTGTATGAGGTGTAGTTATTTATTGTGTTGGTATGTAGATGGGTGTTGCAGCTCGTAGTGTTGAGGTGTATGTGCGTGTATGAGGTGCATGTGTTCATTGTGTTGGTATGTCAATGAGTGTTACAACACGTAGTGTTGAAGTGTAGGTGTGTGTATGAGGTGTAGGTGTTCATTGTGTTGGTATGTGAATGGATGTTTCAGCTCGTAGTGTTGAGGTGTAGGTGTGAGTTTGTGGTGTAGGTGTTCATTGTGTTGGTATGTCGATGAGTGCTGCAGCTCGTAGTGTGGAGGTGTATGTGCGTGTATGAGGTGTATGTGTTCATTGTGTTGGTATGTAGATGGGTGTTGCAGCTCGTAGTGTGGAGGTGTAGGTGTGTGTATGAGGTGTAGGTGTTCATTGTGTTGGTATGACGATGGGTGTTGCAGCTCGTAGTGTTGAGGTGTAGTTATGTGTATGTGGTGTAGGTGGTGTAGGTGTTCATTGTGTTGGTATGTGGATGGGTGTTGCAGCTCGTAGTGTTGAGGTGTAGGGGTGAGTATGGGGTGTAGTTGTTCATTGTGTAGGTACGACGATGGGTGTTGCAGCTCGTAGTATCGAGGTGTAGGTGTGTGTATGAGGTGTAGCTGTTTATTGTGTTGGTATGTCAATGAGTGTTGCAGCTCGTAGTGTGGAGGTGTAGGTGTGTGTATGAGGTGTAGGTTTTCATTGTGTTGCTATGTCAATGAGTGTTGCAGCTCGTAGTGTTGAGGTGTAGGTGTGAGTTTGTGGTGTAGGTGTTCATTGTGTTGGTATGTGAATGGGTGTTGCAGCTCATAGTATGGAGGTGTAGGTGTGTGTATGAGGTGTAGGTGTTCATTGTGTTGGTATGTCAATGAGTGTTGCAGCTCGTAGTGTGGAGGTGTAGGTGTGTGTATGAGGTGTAGGTTTTCATTGTGTTGGTATGTCAATGAGTGTTGCAGCTCGTAGTGTGGAGGTGTAGGTGTGTGTATGAGGTGTAATTGTTCATTGTGTTGGTATGTTGATGAGTGTTGCAGCTCGTAGTGTGGAGGTGTAGGTGTGTGTATGAGGTGTAGGTTTTCATTGTGTTGGTATGTCAATGAGTGTTGCAGCTCGTAGTGTGGAGGTGTAGGTGTGTGTATGAGGTGTAATTGTTCATTGTGTTGGTATGTTGATGAGTGTTGCAGCTCGTAGTGTGGAGGTGTAGGTGTGAGTATGCGGTGTAGTTGTTCGTTGTGTTGGTATGTGAATGAGTGTTGCAGGTCGTAGTGTGGAGGTGTAGGTGTGTGTATGAGGTGTAGGTGTTCATTGCGCTAGTATGTCAATGAGTGCTGCAGCTCGTAGTGTGGAGGTGTAGGTGTGTGTATGGGGTGTAGGTGTTCATTGTGTTGGTATGTAGATGGGTGTTGCAGCTCGTAGTGTGGAGGTTTAGGTGTGTGTATGAAGTGTAGGTGTTCATTGTGTTGGTATGTGGATGAGTGTTGCAGCTCGTAGTGTGGAGGTGTAGGTGTGTGTATGAGATGTAGTTGTTCATTGTGTTGGTATGTGGATGGGTGTTGCAGCTCGTAGTGTTGAGGTGTAGGTGTGAGTTCGTGGTGTAGGTGTTCATTCTGTTGGTATGTGAATGGGTGTTGCAGCTCATAGTATGGAGGTGTAGGTGTGTGTATGAGGTGTAGGTGTTCATTGTGTTGGTATGTCAATGAGTGTTGCAGCTCGTAGTGTGGAGGTGTAGGTGTGTGTATGAGGTGTAGGTTTTCATTGTGTTGGTATGTCAATGAGTGTTGCAGCTCGTAGTGTGGAGGTGGTGGTGTGTGTATGAGGTGTAATTGTTCATTGTGTTGGTATGTTGATGAGTGTTGCAGGTCGAAGTGTGGAGGTGTAGGTGTGTGTATGAGGTGTAGGTGTTCATTGTGTTGGTATGTCAATGAGTGTTGCAGCTCGTAGTATCGAGGTGTAGGTGTGTGTATGAGGTGTAGGTGTTCATTGTGTTGGTATGTGAATGAGTGTTGCAGCTCGTAGTGTGGAGGTGTAGGTGTGTGTATGAGGTGTAGGTGTTCATTGTGTTGGTATGTCAATGAGTGCTGCAGCTCGTAGTGTGGAGGTGTAGGTGTGTGTATGAGGTGTAGGTGTTCATTGTGTTGGTATGTAGATGGGTGTTGCAGCTCGTAGTGTGGAGGTTTAGGTGTGTGTATGAAGTGTAGGTGTTCATTGTGTTGGTATGTGGATGAGTGTTGCAGCTCGTAGTGTGGAGGTGTAGGTGTGTGTATGAGGTGTAGTTGTTCATTGTGTTGGTATGTGGATGGGTGTTGCAGCTCGTAGTGTTGAGGTGTAGGTGTGAGTTTGTGGTGTAGGTGTTCATTGTGTTGGTATGTGAATGGGTGTTGCAGCTCATAGTATGGAGGTGTAGGTGTGTGTATGAGGTGTAGTTATTTATTGTGTTGGTATGTAGATGGGTGTTGCAGCTCGTAGTGTTGAGGTGTATGTGCTTGTATGAGGTGCATGTGTTCATTGTGTTGGTATGTCAATGAGTGTTACAACACGTAGTGTTGAAGTGTAGGTGTGTGTATGAGGTGTAGGTGTTCATTGTGTTGGTATGTGAATGGATGTTTCAGCTCGTAGTGTTGAGGTGTAGGTGTGAGTTTGTGGTGTAGGTGTTCATTGTGTTGGTATGTCGATGAGTGCTGCAGCTCGTAGTGTGGAGGTGTATGTGCGTGTATGAGGTGTATGTGTTCATTGTGTTGGTATGTAGATGGGTGTTGCAGCTCGTAGTGTGGAGGTGTAGGTGTGTGTATGAGGTGTAGGTGTTCATTGTGTTGGTATGACGATGGGTGTTGCAGCTCGTGGTGTTGAGGTGTAGTTATGTGTATGTGGTGTAGGTGTTCATTGTGTTGGTATGTGGATGGGTGTTGCAGCTCGTAGTGTTGAGGTGTAGGGGTGAGTATGGGGTGTAGTTGTTCATTGTGTAGGTACGACGATGGGTGTTGCAGCTCGTAGTATCGAGGTGTAGGTGTGTGTATGAGGTGTAGTTGTTTATTGTGTTGGTATGTCAATGAGTGTTGCAGCTCGTAGTGTGGGGGTGTAGGTGTGTGTATGAGGTGTAGGTTTTCATTGTGTTGCTATGTCAATGAGTGTTGCAGCTCGTAGTGTTGAGGTGTAGGTGTGAGTTTGTGGTGTAGGTGTTCATTGTGTTGGTATGTGAATGGGTGTTGCAGCTCATAGTATGGAGGTGTAGGTGTGTGTATGAGGTGTAGGTGTTCATTGTGTTGGTATGTCAATGAGTGTTGCAGCTCGTAGTGTGGAGGTGTAGGTGTGTGTATGAGGTGTAGGTTTTCATTGTGTTGGTATGTCAATGAGTGTTGCAGCTCGTAGTGTGGAGGTGTAGGTGTGTGTATGAGGTGTAATTGTTCATTGTGTTGGTATGTTGATGAGTGTTGCAGCTCGTAGTGTGGAGGTGTAGGTGTGTGTATGAGGTGTAGGTGTTCATTGTGTTGGTATGTCAATGAGTGTTGCAGCTCGTAGTGTGGAGGTGTATGTGTGTGTATGAGGTGTAGTTGTTCATTGTGTTGGTATGTAGATGAGTGTTGCAGCTCGTAGTGTGGAGGTGTAGGTGTGAGTATGAGGTGTAGTTGTTCGTTATGTTGGTATGTGAATGAGTGTTGCAGGTCGTAGTGTGGAGGTGTAGGTGTGTGTATGAGGTGTAGGTGTTCATTGTGTTAGTATGTCAATGAGTGCTGCAGCTCGTAGTGTGGAGGTGTAGGTGTGTGTATGGGGTGTAGGTGTTTATTGTGTTGGTATGTAGATGGGTGTTGCAGCTCGTAGTGTGGAGGTTTAGGTGTGTGTATTAAGTGTAGGTGTTCATTGTGTTGGTATGTGGATGAGTGTTGCAGCTCGTAGTGTGGAGGTGTAGGTGTGTGTATGAGGTGTAGTTGTTCATTGTGTTGGTATGTGGATGGGTGTTGCAGCTCGTAGTGTTGAGGTGTAGGTGTGAGTTTGTGGTGTAGGTGTTCATTGTGTTGGTATGTGAATGGGTGTTGCAGCTCATAGTATGGAGGTGTAGGTGTGTGTATGAGGTGTAGTTATTTATTGTGTTGGTATGTAGATGGGTGTTGCAGCTCGTAGTGTTGAGGTGTATGTGCGTGTATGAGGTGCATGTGTTCATTGTGTTGGTATGTCAATGAGTGTTACAGCACGTAGTGTTGAAGTGTAGGTGTGTGTATGAGGTGTAGGTGTTCATTGTGTTGGTATGTGAATGGATGTTTCAGCTCGTAGTGTTGAGGTGTAGGTGTGAGTTTGTGGTGTAGGTGTTCATTGTGTTGGTATGTCGATGAGTGCTGCAGCTCGTAGTGTGGAGGTGTATGTGCGTGTTTGAGGTGTATGTGTTCATTGTGTTGGTATGTAGATGGATGTTGCAGCTCGTAGTGTGGAGGTTTAGGTGTGTGTATGAGGTGTAGGTGTGCGTTTGTGGTGTAGGTGTTCATTGTGTTGGTATGTGAATGGGTGTTGCAGCTCATAGTATGGAGGTGTAGGTGTGTGTATGAGATGTAGTTATTTATTGTGTTGGTATGTAGATGGGTGTTGCAGCTCGTAGTGTTGAGGTGTAGGTGTGAGTATGAGGTGTAGGTGTTCATTGTGTTGGTATGTAGATGGGTGTTGCAGCTCGTAGTGTTGAGGTGTAGGTGTGAGTTTGTGGTGTAGGTGTTCATTGTGTTGGTATGTCGATGAGTGCTGCAGCTCGTTGTGTGGAGGTGTAGGGGTGAGTATGGGCTGTAGTTGTTCATTGTGTTGGTATGACGATGGGTGTTGCAGCTCGTGGTGTTGAGGTGTAGTTATGTGTATGTGGTGTAGGTGTTCATTGTGTTGGTATGTGGATGGGTGTTGCAGCTCGTAGTGTTGAGGTGTAGGGGTGAGTATGGGGTGTAGTTGTTCATTGTGTAGGTATGACGATGGGTGTTGCAGCTCGTAGTATCGAGGTGTAGGTGTGTGTATGAGGTGTAGTTGTTTATTGTGTTGGTATGTCAATGAGTGTTGCAGCTCGTAGTGTGGAGGTGTAGGTGTGTGTATGAGGTGTAGGTATTCATTGTGTTGCTATGTCAATGAGTGTTGCAGCTCGTAGTGTGGAGGTGTAGGTGTGTGTATGAGGTGTAATTGTTCATTGTGTTGGTATGTAGATGAGTGTTGCAGCTCGTAGTGTTGAGGTGTAGGTGTGTGTATGAGGTGTAGGTGTTCATTGTGTTGGTATGTCAATGAGTGTTGCAGCTCGTAGTGTGGAGGTGTATGTGTGTGTATGAGGTGTAGTTGTTCATTGTGTTGGTATGTAGATGAGTGTTGCAGCTCGTAGTGTGGAGGTGTAGGTGTGAGTATGAGGTGTAGTTGTTCGTTGTGTTGGTATGTGAATGAGTGTTGCAGGTCGTAGTGTGGAGGTGTAGGTGTGTGTATGAGGTGTAGGTGTTCATTGTGTTGGTATATCAATGAGTGTTGCAGCTCGTAGTATCGAGGTGTAGGTGTGTGTATGAGGTGTAGGTGTTCATTGTGTTGGTATGTGAATGAGTGTTGCAGGTCGTAGTGTGGAGGTGTAGGTGTGTGTATGAGGTGTAGGTGTTCATTGTGTTGGTATGTCAATGAGTGCTGCAGCTCGAAGTGTGGATGTGTAGGTGTGTGTATGGGCTGTAGGTGTTCATTGTGTTGGTATGTAGATGGGTGTTGCAGCTCGTAGTGTGGAGGTTTAGGTGTGTGTATGAAGTGTAGGTCTTCATTGTGTTGGTATGTGGATGAGTGTTGCAGCTCGTAGTGTGGAGGTGTAGGTGTGTGTATGAGGTGTAGTTGTTCATTGTGTTGGTATGTGGATGGGTGTTGCAGCTCGTAGTGTTGAGGTGTAGGTGTGAGTTTGTGGTGTAGTAGTTCATTGTGTTGGTATGTGAATGGGTGTTGCAGCTCATAATATGGAGGTGTAGGTGTGTGTATGAGGTGTAGTTATTTATTGTGTTGGTATGTAGATGGGTGTTGCAGCTCGTAGTGTTGAGGTGTATGTGCGTGTATGAGGTGCATGTGTTCATTGTGTTGGTATGACAATGAGTGTTGCAGCACGTAGTGTTGAAGTGTAGGTGTGTGTATGAGGTGTAGGTGTTCATTGTGTTGGTATGTGAATGGATGTTTCAGCTCGTAGTGTTGAGGTGTAGGTGTGAGTTTGTGGTGTAGGTGTTCATTGTGTTGGTATGTCGATGAGTGCTGCAGCTCGTAGTGTGGAGGTGTATGTGCGTGTATGGGCTGTAGGTGTTCAATGTGTTGGTATGTAGATGGGTGTTGCAGCTCGTAGTGTGGAGGTTTAGGTGTGTGTATGAAGTGTAGGTGTTCATTGTGTTGGTATGTGGATGAGTGTTGCAGCTCGTAGTGTTGAGGTGTATGTGCGTGTATGAGGTGCATGTGTTCATTGTGTTGGTATGACAATGAGTGTTGCAGCACGTAGTGTTGAAGTGTAGGTGTGTGTATGAGGTGTAGGTGTTCATTGTGTTGGTATGTGAATGGATGTTTCAGCTCGTAGTGTTGAGGTGTAGGTGTGAGTTTGTGGTGTAGGTGTTCATTGTGTTGGTATGTCGATGAGTGCTGCAGCTCGAAGTGTGGATGTGTAGGTGTGTGTATGGGCTGTAGGTGTTCATTGTGTTGGTATGTAGATGGGTGTTGCAGCTCGTAGTGTGGAGGTTTAGGTGTGTGTATGAAGTGTAGGTGTTCATTGTGTTGGTATGTGGATGAGTGTTGCAGCTCGTAGTGTGGAGGTGTAGGTGTGTGTATGAGGTGTAGTTGTTCATTGTGTTGGTATGTGGATGGGTGTTGCAGCTCGTAGTGTTGAGGTGTAGGTGTGAGTTTGTGGTGTAGTTGTTTATTGTGTTGGTATGTGAATGGGTGTTGCAGCTCATAGTATGGAGGTGTAGGTGTGTGTATGAGGTGTAGTTATTTATTGTGTTGGTATGTAGATGGGTGTTGCAGCTCGTAGTGTTGAGGTGTATGTGCGTGTATGAGGTGCATGTGTTCATTGTGTTGGTATGACAATGAGTGTTGCAGCACGTAGTGTTGAAGTGTAGGTGTGTGTATGAGGTGTAGGTGTTCATTGTGTTGGTATGTGAATGGATGTTTCAGCTCGTAGTGTTGAGGTGTAGGTGTGAGTTTGTGGTGTAGGTGTTCATTGTGTTGGTATGTCGATGAGTGCTGCAGCTCGTAGTGTGGAGGTGTATGTGCGTGTATGAGGTGTATGTGTTCATTGTGTTGGTATGTAGATGGGTGTTTCAGCTCGTAGTGTGGAGGTGTAGGTGTGTGTATGAGGTGTAGGTGTTCATTGTGTTCGTATGACGATGGGTGTTGCAGCTCGTAGTGTTGAGGTGTAGGTGTGAGTATGAGGTGTAGGTGTTCATTGTGTTGGTATGTAGATGGGTGTTGCAGCTCGTAGTGTTGATGTGTAGGTGTGAGTTTGTGGTGTAGGTGTTCATTGTGTTGGTATGTCGATGAGTGCTGCAGCTCGTAGTGTGGAGGTGTAGGGGTGAGTATGGGCTGTAGTTGTTCATTGTGTTGGTATGGCGATGGGTGTTGCAGCTCGTGGTGTTGAAGTGTAGTTATGTGTATGTGGTGTAGGTGTTCATTGTGTTGGTATGTGGATGGGTGTTGCAGCTCGTAGTGTTGAGGTGTAGGGGTGAGTATGGGGTGTAGTTGTTCATTGTGTAGGTATGACGATGGGTGTTGCAGCTCGTAGTATCGAGGTGTAGGTGTGTGTATGAGGTGTAGTTGTTTATTGTGTTGGTATGTCAATGAGTGTTGCAGCTCGTAGTGTGGAGGTGTAGGTGTGTGTATGAGGTGTAGGTTTTCATTGTGTTGGTATGTAGATGGGTGTTGCAGCTCGTAGTGTTGAGGTGTAGGTGTGAGTTTGTGGTGTAGGTATTCATTGTGTTGGTATGTCGATGAGTGCTGCAGCTCGTAGTGTGGAGGTGTAGGGGTGAGTATGGGCTGTAGTTGTTCATTGTGTTGGTATGACGATGGGTGTTGCAGCTCGTGGTGTTGAGGTGTAGTGATGTGTATGTGGTGTAGGTGTTCATTGTGTTGGTATGTGGATGGGTGTTGCAGCTCGTAGTGTTGAGGTGTAGGGGTGAGTATGGGGTGTAGTTGTTCATTGTGTAGGTATGACGATGGGTGTTGCAGCTCGTGGTGTTGAGGTGTAGTTATGTGTATGTGGTGTAGGTGTTCATTGTGTTGGTATGTCGATGGGTATTGCAGTGCGGAGGTGTAGGTGTTCATTGTAATAGAGTTTGAACGGGTGTGAGCACGCGTTGTGGTCTCGTATTAATATTCTACAAAAATACTACGTATGTAAATATGTCACTGCTCACCAAAAACTTCGTGATAGCATGGTAACTCATCGTTGCATAGCTCTTCGGCGCAACAGTAAGTACATGATTCTTTTACAGTGCCATAAGCACAGTAACGATGATTATCAAGATAATTCACTCCACATTCCTACAATATTTTGAAAATAACACATTTCAATTGTTATAAAGCCATAATGATATTGAATAACTAAAAAAAAAATTGTTGAGTAGTTTTACTCTTGTTTTCTGAAAATCAATGACACAAGAGCCCGATTTGAACAAAATCAATGTATTTTATCAACTGGAAAGTCAACAAATAGACAGAAGGATTCAGTTATTTCGATAGTAATTTCTGGTTTGAAAATTATTTTTTCAAACGTAGTACAGTGAAGTATGTTTTTCACACAATAAATTCAATCTGTTTTTATTTATATTTTGTTACCAATTATAGTACTGTGTTTTTTGTTTTGCTTATTATTTCTAGAAAATTGAAATGTTATCTTTGCCATCGAGTATTCAATCAATTTATCAATCAATCAATCACTTTGTCTTCTGTCACGCCTTTCTCAAAATGGGTGCATAGCATGACACGTAGTATAACTATGACATATGTCAATGTTGGTGATCAGTGTATGGGTTGACACATAGTATAACTGTGTCATATGTCAATGTTGGTGATCAGTGCATTGGATGACACATAGTATAACTATGTCATATGTCAATGTTGGTGATCAGTGTATGGGTTGACACATAGTATAACTGTGTCATATGTCAATGTTGGTGATCAGTGCATGGGATGACACATAGTATAACTATGCCATATGTGAATGTTGGTGATCAGTGCATGGGATGACACGTATTATAACTATGTCATATGTCAATGATGGTTATCAGTGCATGTGATGACACGTAGTATAACTATGCCATATGTGAATGTTGGTGATCAGTGCATGGGATGACACGTAGAATAACTATGTCATATGTCAATGTTGGTGACCAGTGCATGGGATGACACATAGTATAACTATGTCATATGTCAATGTTGGTGATCAGTGCATGGGATGACACATAGTATAACTATGTCAATGTTGGTGATCAGTGCATGGGATGACACATAGTATAACTATGTTATATGTCAATGTTGGTGATCAGTGCATGGGATGACACATAGTATAACTATGCCATATGTCAATGTTGGTGATCAGTGCATGGGATGACACATAGTATAACTATGCCATATGTCAATGTTGGTGATCAGTGCATGGGATGACACGTAGAATAACTATGTCATATGTCAATGTTGGTGACCAGTGCATGGGATGACACATAGTATAACTATGTCATATGTCAATGTTGGTGATCAGTGCATGGGATGACACATAGTATAACTATGTCAATGTTGGTGATCAGTGCATGGGATGACACATAGTATAACTATGTTATATGTCAATGTTGGTGATCAGTGCATGGGATGACACATAGTATAACTATGCCATATGTCAATGTTGGTGATCAGTGCATGGGATGACACATAGTATAACTATGCCATATGTCAATGTTGGTGATCAGTGCATGGAATGACACATAGTATAACTATGTCATATGTCAATGTTGGTGATCAGTGCATGGGATGACACATAATATAACTATGCCATATGTCAATGTTGGTGATCAGTGCATGGGATGACACATAGTATAACTATGTCATATGTCAATGTTGGTGATCAGTGCATGTGATGACACGTAGTATAACTATGTCATATGTCAATGTTGGAGATCAGTGCATGTGATGACATATAATATAACTATGTCATATGTCAATGTTGGTGATCAGTGCATGGAATGACACGAAGTATAACTATATTATATGTCAATGTTGGTGATCAGTGCATGGGATGACACATAGTATAACTATGTCATATGTCAATGTTGGTGATCAGTGCATGTGATGACACGTAGTATAACTATGTTATATGTCAATGTTGGTGATCAGTGCATGGGATGACACATAGTATAACTATGTCATATGTCAATGTTGGTGATCAGTGCATGGGATGACACATAATATAACTATGCCATATGTCAATGTTGGTGATCAGTGCATGGGATGACACATAGTATAACTATGTCATATGTCAATGTTGGTGATCAGTGCATGTGATGACACGTAGTATAACTATGTCATATGTCAATGTTGGTGATCAGTGCATGGGATGACACATAGTATAACTATGTCATATGCCAATGTTGGTGATCAGTGCATGGAATGACACGTAGTATAACTATGTTATATGTCAATGTTGGTGATCAGTACGTGTGATGACACATAGTATAACTATGCCATATGTCAATGTTGGTGATCAGTACGTGTGATGACACATTGTATAACTATGTCATATGTCAATGTTGGAGATCAGTGCATGTGATGACACGTAGTATAACTATGTCATATGTCAATGTTGGAGATCAGTGCATGTGATGACACATAGTATAACTATGTCATATGTCAATGTTGGTGATCAGTGCATGGAATGACACGAATTATAACTATATTATATGTCAATGTTGGTGATCAGTACGTGTGATGACACATTGTATAACTATGTCATATGTCAATGTTGGTGATCAGTGCATGTGATGACACGTAGTATAACTATGTCATATGTCAATGTTGGTGATCAGTGTATGGGATGACACATAGTATAACTATGTCATATGTCAATGTTGGTGATCAGTGCATGGAATGACACGTAGTATAACTATGTCATATGTCAATGTTGGAGATCAGTGCATGGGATGACACATAGTATAACTATGTTATATGTCAATGTTGGTGATCAGTACGTGTGATGACACGTAGTATAACTATGTCATATGTCAATGTTGGTGATCAGTGCATGGGATGACACATATTATAACTATGTCATATGTCAATGTTGGTGATCAGTGCATGGAATGACACATAGTATAACTATGTCAATGTTGGTGATCAGTGCATGGGATGACACATAGTATAACTATGTTATATGTCAATGTTGGTGATCAGTGCATGGAATGACACGTAGTATAACTATGCCATATGTCAATGTTGGTGATCAGTGCATGGGATGACACATAGTATAACTTTGTCATATGTCAATGTTGGTGATCAGTGCATGTGATGACACGTAGTATAACTATGTCATATGTCAATGTTGGTGATCAGTGCATGGGATGACACATTGTATAACTATGTCAATGTTGGAGATCATTATTGGTTGGTGATTATTCTGTGCATTGTTCAGTAAATAAATCCATAGAGTAGCTGTAGAATGCTGTAAAAAGACGTTCAAACCCGTAGTGAGCTGATAGTGCCTTCTAGTGCCAGTCTACCCTGGTGCATGATGGGAGATGATCATTGTTGGTAGGCTATTAATAACAACATAATGAATACAAATACGACAAATACTTACTTCAATATCGGCACACCTCTTGCTTATTTTTATTTTGTCGTTGTCTTTCTCAATCACAGTCTGACACAATTGCTAAAACATAATCAATAACGTATACTTGGTAAAACGCCCTTCCCGAGCATAAATTACTTATTCATACAATGACCATATGCCAATAATGTGGACAGTTTTCCCAGTGTGATGCCTGCCAAGTAATAATCCTTGCTCTCAAGCATAATCCCCTTCTATATATTTCATAAAATGTGGCTCGCCTCATTTTGATTTACCATGTTCACAGACAGAAAATCAACTAATGAATACGTCTTTGGCGACGGAAGACACTATACTACTTAAATATTAATCGGTTAACTAGCCCAAAATCACCCGAATATAGCAGCTGGAACAGTGACGCTATGTAATAATTAAGTGTTATTAAGTTATTTGGGTAAAAAGTATTTTTCCGAAAACTACCGAACATTTTCTTTGTGCCTGGGTAGCATTCTAGAGTGTATACCATTGCATAATAAAGTTATTGAAAACAATTCCGAACAAATTTTGTTATAAAGTGTAAATAAATTACAACCGCAGTTTTCAAATTAAGAAAAGCAGATCAAATTACTTTTTTTATTCGGTGTTACATAAATACGTGGCCACCACTATCGGATAATATTCGGACGCGTTGCCCCATTCGTCCGACCAGGGGCATGCGTCCTACACTCGAGGCATTCTATAACATGTATTTTCCCATTTAACACCGACAATATATATATAGTCAAATGCAAATCGCTAGTTTGAATAAAACAAGATTAAACTGGCATTTTAACATTTTTAATCTTTTTTAACCGGGTTTTAACAATCAAAACACTAATCTCCAACGCCTTAAAATTAGGAAGTGGCTTAAACAACGATTGACCGTTGATATGTTTTGTTTATATATTATACTATTCTTTGAGGTATTTGGGGGCATAGGACATATAGTACAAAAAAGTCCAATAATAACACTCACATTCTCGTCACATTGTTCGACATTTTGACGGCAATCAAGATTAGAGTCTGAGTCTGTACAGGAATAGCACTCATCAACAGCGATTACGACCTCGGCATACACGCCTGAAAATATAAAGAAGTTGACGTCATTCGGGGCGTTTGGGAAATTGTAACCTTCAAAAATATATTCTTTGAGTTTATCTTTTACCCTGATTTTACCATTACAAACAAAAGATATCGTTTATTGCCCGGCCGGCGATACCCCATTCATAATATTAGTAGCGCCCTTTATCGCCAAAGCGCTTATGTGACGTAACATTTTTATCGTATGCGCGTGTATATTTGGTGTAATCTATATAAACAAAACGAGATGATGTGCTTGAGGATGAATCAATCGACTAAAATAAGATCCCCTTTCACGGAATACCGGCAGACTGACATATCTGTATATCGCCATGAAAAAGCACATGTCGTATATGCGAGGGAAGGTTGAAGGTAAAGTCGTTAGTCGCAGTCGCTTGTCGTTTACAATATATCAAATATTTCAAAATATTATTTTTTATTGACGTACTACTGCCATTTATTTACGGAAACTCGCCATCGCTAGGGGCGCCAATCATAGAATTGGTGCATTGCGGACTCGGAGCTTTCAAGTAGCTGTAACTAATGACTACAGGGGAATGTTTAACTCTGTGATTATTTGACAAAAGTTCTTACATGATACAAAAAATTGTATAAAACTAAACAAATACAATCGTTTCCTGGGGGATTAATACACTGTGAAGCAAAACATGTAGTTGTTTGACGTCAACAGATTGTCGTCTGTGAAGAGGGTGCAGTACATATTCACACCAGTGTACCAGTTATAATGGCATATACGGTGAATTTAAACTCCTCCTTTCAATGTGCTCAATAATAAGCGTAGTATCAATGGATAGAATACATGGTAAACGGTGTGAGTACAGTTCAATTCACTTATTGCGTGTCCAATGCACCGGTGTTTATCACATGTACAGAGCAAGAAGAAGTCTAAAAAACAAGACGCTTCCGAGGTAAAGGAATTGGAATACTAGTAGTCGAGGGACGTCACATAACGTTGGTGTTCGAGATAGCACACAATTATCAAGTTTAAAAACGGAATATTGCCTCGCAATCAAAAAATGAACGCCATTGAACTTTTATATAATAATATTTGGTGTGAAAACTGATTGTTTATAAAATTATTCATATCTGATGTTCATTATAACACATATTTTCTTACAGTGTCCTACAACGTCGCATTGATTATTTTTTAGTTGTTGTATACTGTTAAGTTTTATCGAATTTCTCCTGTTTTAATAAATGTTTTTGAATATCATAAATTACAATTGACAAGGAAAGAATTTAACGAATGTAAAACAAAACCGCACATGTCGACGTTTGGCATTTCAAATATAGTCACAGGAGTCGAGATTGAAAGCCGAAAAAAAAACTGACAAATAATAGTGCTGATTTTGACCTTGCCCTTTGTGTAACATCACAATAAATTGCATTTCTTCACGATAGTTTGCTAAAAGATTTATATTCCATTTAACATTTCAATCTGGGAAACCAAGCCTGAAGCAATGAATACGTAGCCTAACAATAATTACTGTACTCGCTCTACGTCACACAAACGAGGTCGTGTTTAATTAGATTTTACATCAACGTATACTGATGCTAATGTGGGAAATAAAAAATCGGCAAAAATGTGACAAAAAAGGAAAATAGTTGCTAACGGGGTTACATAATGTTTAAAATGTTAATATTAACATTGTTAAATTATAGAAATGAGCTTACGTGTAGCTGCTATTCCAAGCAACAGAATAAACACAGTTCTCATATCCATGGTCGAGAGAGTGATAGTCTTCTTAGTTGGATTAAAAGTGATCTGGTAGCTAGTATACCTGACACCTACAACTTGATGTACAAAACATAATGTATGTATTTTTTGTTTACAGACAGTGGTCTTCTTGACTACAAGTACGTACAACTAAACATATATAACCGTTTCCCAGGTGATTGGTACAATGCGAAGAAAACCATAACAGTGTACGATCTATAATGGTATATACAAGCAATTTCAATTCCATTAATAGGGGGCGGTTCGAACATTATAAATGTGAAGAATATATTAACGTTAGAGGGACAATTCAATCTATTTGCTGTAAATTAAAATGCATCGTCGCTTATCACATGTTGTTTGTATGTGCAGAGAAGGTGAAAGTTAGAACAACTTCCAAAAAGTTGAAAAATATTGTCAGTCATACGACTTTCTGAGTAGCACGTCTATAACTTATAGACTAATCTGTTGAGTTTGAAATCTGCAACTTTGCGAGGCTAGTTATGAGATCATTTCTCATTCTCGCGAATGGTGTGATTTGCACTTCGTGATAGGTTATACGTTTTGAAATACCTAACCAAACATCATGAATATTCATTGGAGTATTTGCATAAATGATCATTTTACATGACTAGGATAAGCAGTCCAACAGTGACGTCATTTGTTTACATGACTGCCAACGAACGAAGATTTCTACACCATACTTTTCAACATTATCTTTTAACATTATCTTTTCGTTTTAAACATATTTTACTGTATAATTTAAAGTGGAAAATACCATTTTGACATAAAAACGTATAACATATGATACTTATTTATAAAACATTCATGTTAGTTTACGTTAAGGCTTGTTCTGAACGCTAGAAATACAAGTACAACACAAATATCATATCCTAAACTCGGTACTGTTATTTCCTAATGTTCCACTTTGTAATGACATTGGAGACAACAAATCCCTACGATAATACCCGTGCGTCAATCATGTTTATACGCCCATCACAAACAATAGACGGTAACAAATGAACGCCAGTAAACAGCCACTAACGAATGTACGAGTCTAAAGGATCAGAAACTGTGACCCTGTAATCGCAACAAGATGAAGCGCGTCATAATATTTCCATGGTTTCATACATATTACGTTCGCCTGTAATATTGGCGCCTGCATGCCCTAGTGTTATTAGCACTCGGCTAGTCTTAGCAGGAAAATATCCACCGTTCTCATTCAGTCCATTTATAAACCGATGATGTCATGACACTTGCTTGAGCAATATCACGTGATCTATCGACATGACACGGCCTTCCGCAAATCGAAGTCTTTTAAACAAAGTTGTGGATTATTATGGAGCCCAACAACATTGATTCCTACTAGTAATATATAATTTAAAGCTTCGAATTTCACCGATTGTCGATACTTATCTGCGAAAGATACAGTAACGATATTATTAACAAAATATTATTTAATATAAGCAAATAAATAACGTATAATGCAGCAAAGATTACTACCAGTGTTTCTACATAGAACAAAGTTAAGTTTACTAACAACGACAGTATTTATGTGTAAAACTCTACAATTCGATATATGTGACGTCAGACACCATTAAATTGCACTGTGGGGGAAAAGAAATATATTTATACGATTTTTGTATGAAACAGCAATTTGAATTGGTAAACACTGTACAATTCTGTAAAAATGCAGTAAACCTGATTATTGTTTCTGTTAATACGCCCTATAACACATATCCCTTGTGTGTGGTTGGTTGCAAGGTAAGTGCGTGATTTTGGCAGACGCAGACGAGCATCTAATAAACACAATTCATCCGAACCGTTCAGGAAAGGTTTGCTCGGTTTGATTTTTATTGAAACCTTGATCTCGCGATACGTGAGCGATGCGTTATGTATTATAGTTTTCGGTGCTGGTGGTGGGGCGGGTAATATAAGGAATGTTTCAAGAAACGCATACGAAGAGAATGGCATCGTATCGAGGAACTGGATGCATATTTGGTCGAGAAGACAACGGCCACAGATTTCGTAACAATTCTTATCAGTTGTCTCTGGGACGATAATTCGTAGCACCCGATTCAATTGAGAACAGTTGTCTCTGAGACGATAATTCGTAGCACCCGATTTAATTGAGAACGAGTTGTCTCCGGGACGATAATTCGTAGCATCCGATTCAATTGAGAACAGTTGTCTCTGGGACGATAATTCGTAGCACCCTATACATACAATACCATAGTTTGACCTGTTCACGTCATTTGGCACTCACTCAGATCAGTGGAAAGCTGTTAGGAGGCTGCATATAATCTGCATTTAATGTCATTGCTAAGACCTAGGTATATTCTGAATAGATTGGGGACACATTTAATGTCATTGCTAGGACATGTTTATAATCTGTATTTTGGTGACACATTTGAAGTGCGGTGGTCGTCGCTCCAAGCATGCGCGAGATATGGGTCTCACAAGATGGCGACTTTGACCAACGAGTACAAACTGGGAGGTTACCAGGCTGCAATTAGATAATTTGTTTGGTGATTGGAAATTAACAAAGAATCAACGGCGGTAATTAGTGCATGTCACGCCCAGGTCAAAACTCGGGCTCGCGATTTTATTAGAAGAGAACGCTGAATTGTGGAAAAATCAATGTACAGCACACTGCATGTCACAAGGTCTGTATTAAAATACGTTCACTGTCGTCAGTTAAGGATAAGATCCACTATATGACAGCGAGGTAGGATATGACAGCTGAGATAGATTGTTATTATATTTTATTATATTTATTTTATTAGTACATTTATGTCGCGATTATTTCAACTTCCCCGGTTCAGAAAGATCGTTAACGTTACGTACAGTCAAGACTCGTGACCTGCACGTGATGGAAATCACGTCACAGTAACTTTGGAACCCTGTTTCAGGGATCGTCGGAAATAACTGTAAAGCTACCGAGGTGGCAGTCTGAACCGGAGAAATGCTAAATGCATTCCATTCTACACAGCAATCGTTTTGAATTGACTTCCAGTAGTTTACTGCGAATGTGTGGAACGTGACACTACATTGTGTAATTGAGTGGTGTCAATTATCCCTGTGCATCGAATGGTTCCGCCGTTAAGTTCCAGCGTATTGTGATGTTAATCCCAGGGGTACGACTATATAATGCGTGAATGTCACGTCATTGGGTTTGCTTCTTCAGACATCACGGTGGAGGAATACCCTTGACAAAGTTGGTCCCAGATTTTTGAAGTTGTGGTGACGCACATGGCTGTTCGAATATTCGATGAAGACTCACCAGCGCTGGGTTTCTGCGAGCGAATGGTCTCGACGCGTAACATCGTTCCTTCGTCAATTCTGCTGTCCTGGTGGTGACTACATTCCGTGTTCCGTACAACGAGCGCCGACTTACATCACGGACATAACCACAAGTCGTACGGACATAACTGTGAGTCGCATGCACCCCACACCCACACTTTCCATTAGTCTAGGGCACTAGCAGTCAAGTGTTTAATTATTGTATTTTTGTGAAATGCATGCTGTATCTTTTATGACTATCGTATTTTACGTGCACAAACCGGTTAATTAAGACAACAATTGAAACGGGGAATGCCGTATTTTGTTTGAAAGTTGTGTAGCTACACCACGAAGTCTATTTATTATTAATCTATCATTTATTATTATAAATTACCCGTTCGTGTTTGTGAGCTCTGCTCTGAGGCATTTTTCCATCACATGCGCTGGTGCTCATAACCCCGACCGAACCGTATACATTTATTTCCTTTGTTTAGGGAGTGAACCGTATATATTTATTTCCCTTATTTAGGGAGTGAACCGTATATATTTATTTCCCTTATTTAGGGAGTGAACCGTATATATTTATTTCCCTTATTTAGGGAGCTGTTAATGTTATTTGTAATGCATTTGTTTTCCGTGATTAATTAAATTCCTCTACTTGTTACTGATTAGTTCGTCTTCTCTAGTATGCTGTGTTTGTATGTTCGTATTCCCAAACATATTGCTGAACAGGTCACAACATCTCATTTAGAGGTATGAACCATAATTTGGTACGGGTAAAAGAACCACGCAACACGAGTGATATTTGGAACCCGACATTTAGACATTCGTATAATTTATCCAAATATTTAAATCAACCTCGTGACACTGCACTAAGGGCATATTTGGACCAAAATACAACGCGATTTAACACATTTCTGTTTATTAAATGAATACTTTAATGAAACTCGTATGTATGTACGATACACGACGAAAATAGAAGCACTATATATGTCAGTTTACGACGTCAACAAATCCAGGAATACCGTGCGAAATTTAAGTTATCAGTGATACCTACGTACACGGCGCAGCGACTACGGACGGACTGACCGACCGACGTAGTCGTGTTGTTCGGTAATTAGCCCCCGGTTTCAAGTAATCATATAGTACATAACTCGTCCCAATTAATTCAGGATTCCTCAGAGTCGCTGAGCAGATAATTTTACAGTTGTTCGACCGTTCGAAAATTAAAGGCAACTCTCCGAAGAAACGCCGCCAACCACGAATCAGCATTTTATACATCAACCATAACGTCTGCGCAAGCCTAATATTAAGTTTTTGAACTCTGAGAAGTCAATATACAAATATATTGACCACCAAATCCGAAGGTATGATTGGCTGATAGGGATATGAGGAATAATATTAGATTTGTACTAACACTAATAGTATGCATGTTTCAATCTACTTCAGTCAAATTTAACAACACGTGATGAAAAAATATATAGTAATAATTAGCTAATTAAACTGAACAGATTAATCACATTAGATACTATTATCAGACATTGGATTGTAGAAAATTACTGTATGTATGTGATATGAACATCTTTGCTTTGTAGGGAATACAAAGAGCAATTAGCACTAATTTTTATCTAAATACAAACAATAAAATATATTCAATATTATTCCTAACTGAAAACATTCCCTAATGCAATGCAACAAAACTTACCATTATCCTACATTTCTGATATTTCTGACAGCCCCTTTCTTGACGTTCACTTTTTTATTTGTTGCAATTAAAAAACGAGCACATAACAAGTTCAAGTTGCTGTCGATTATCCATAGCATGTATATATGCCTGAAGGTGTTTTGTTTGGCCAAATCAGACAAGTACAGAAATATATACCCACACCACTTTTACCATATTGTGACCTATGTGTCGAGTCGAATTCGATGACGAAGAACGCCCTCTGCGGTCGCATATTCATAGTACAATGTAATAGATATGATTGTCTATTATGACTGTGTTTTAGATGTTATTTATTTTCAATTGCACAAATTCGCGCAAATTTGTATTACAAATACGAATGGAAAATTTACAAATAAAAATATTATGAATATAAATATGTCATTTATAAATATGAATTCAAATTCTTGCACGTAAATATGTTTAATAAATATTGCAGCCTTCCATACGCAAAATCACTAATACTTGTTTCTGACCGATTAGGCTGCCCTATACTAATAATGCACTATACTGCCCTCAAACGGCAGGACTGTGATTTTGTCAGCATGGGGGCGCTCCAGCATGTGCATATAGACATAAACTGAAGGCCTGTACGATCGTATTTTGTCATAAATGCGTCGAAATTTGGGAAAATATCAGATATTTATATAATCGGTCAATATTTTCAAAAGCCCAGTGTCTTTGCATCACTCATGGACAAAATATTTTGAGGTAAAAAATATGTGAATGGTTTGTTTCCCTCTTGTGATTAATATAGTTCAGCTAATCAGCCAGAAACAAGTAATAGTGATTGGGGGGGTCAGAGCCGCATGGATGATTAAAGCGGGGGAGTCGTCGCCTGCGCATGCGTCAGATGGGCATATGGTGTTATTATTTACAACCAAGCGTCTACCCACGAGCCTTTGCGTTTTTAGCGTGTGTTATCGTTGTTTGTGACTCAATTCCCGCGCGTGCGCAGGTGACTACTAGCCTGACAAGTTGGCGTAGGTGGCGCCCTGGACTGCTGCGATCCCCACCAACATAGCTATCTCAGACTGGCGGCAGGAGGCGATCGACACTGCACTGTGATACATTCAGTTTATAACACGGAAAGATGCAGAGAGTAAAGATTAACGAAACCTGAACGTCGTTAAAATGTGACATTTGAGCATACCACACTTACGCCATTGACATCCCTTAATATTTGTCAGTTTTTGTTTCATTGAGTTTGAAAGCGACTCGCTACGACAATCTTTGCACAGCACAGTAATGGTAATTTATTTAGCCAAGATTTTTAGATTTGATAAACGGTTTGAAATCCACGCTTTGCGTTGCCTAACAGTTACATCGCGTCGACAATGAATTACGAAGTATTTAGAACTTATCGCTGACGGAGAAACTTTACATACAATTTATTCGTGCGTACATGATTAAAACACAACACATTTACTATCATCATCTCCCGGTCAATGGCTATTCTCGACGTGGTAAGAGCATTAAAGCTAATGGTGTAAAAAAAGTATTCGTAGGAAGAGGCTATAAACGCGTTTGCAGAAAATGTTAATATGAAGTAACAATTTCATCACGTTGATTGACTTTCTATTATTATATGTCGGTAGTAACAGAACGTGTTCCGACAGATTCGCTTATTGAACTGTTAAATAAATTGTCACTGTTTTTTTTTTCTTCACGACTCGTTCATATTTATTGACATTGAGTAATCGCACGATTTTTATTTGTGAAGCCCGAGATGTGAAAACGTATCAAAGCTCGGAAATAATATCATAGCTGTGAAAGTGCTGTGTTAAATAATCTTTTTTTTTTGTTAGTGTCTCTGCTCTTATCAATCGTTCTTCGTCATGATTACGTTAAATTGCTATCAGAGATGCCACGTACACTTGCATTCTTATAAAGCTAGGCGAGTGTGTGTTTGTAAACGGTTTACTCTATTCCATTGAGTCTCAAGCAACGTTTTTAAAATATTTGCACATGCTTGGACGAAAAAATTCTTAGTTAAACCGCCGAGTCTACTGTTTTGATGCGACCTCGCACTGTACCCGTTTTTTTCAGACCATCGCTTCGCGAATTTTTACCATCGGACAACTTTTATTTTCCTGGACAATACGTCAAACCGACTCGGGCTTGTACATAATGAATAGAGACGTTCAATCAAAGGGTGTTATACATTCGGGTCGTTTCATCGAAATAAAGAGGTTGTAAACAGGTCATAAAAACATCGTTTGGAAGGCTTTAAAATAATCGTGCGGGTTATGAGCTCTATCTGAATGACTTAGTAACAAAAAACGCACACAGTACGTTTGATGATCGAAACTGTTTTACAATCTGTTTATTTAGATGACACGACGCGATTGTGATACGTTTCAGGACCGCCTATCAGCTTACAGACTCGCCAAGAAATTACAGTTAATGACGAGTCGTACGATTTTAATTCCAGGCAATCAGTAATACAAAATGTCGTGGAAGAGTGTTTTTCGAAATTAAACCTAACGTAAAAATGTTTGTCGATAGGACGAAAAATAATCTACTAGTATTCAACATTTTTAAAGTCATTGACCTCTATGATAAATATGGTGGCGTTCGTATAAACATGGTGAATTTTAGGGGGTAACCCTATGGAATAACTTCAGCCTCTTTAAGCATTTTTAAGAAAACTTACAAAATAATCTTAGTGAAAAAATTGTTGTAAATGGCTCAAGCTTATAGTGTGTATATTGTGTTTTTTTCCTACAGAGAGTGCCCAATGAAAATAACTTTATTGTATATTGGCCTACCCTCTTTAAATAAAGTGTTAAATAAATAAATAAATAAATAAATCTACCACCGCTAACAAAACAGTATTACAAATTCAATAAGCTTCTCAAAGTTAGCGGGGTTTCTAAATCCAAACACATCGAAAAGAGATTACCCCGCTAATTACAAAGTGTTTGATATATAAATAGAACCACGTTATTATTATAAATAGTTCATGTCATTTTATTCACCGTATCAAAAAATGAGTCTCGAAGTCTACGTTGAAAGTCAGCGCGAATTTTATGTTGACGTGTACAATGCATTGACTTCGACTGGTAAAACAAAGAACATAATGTTCTCGCCTTACAGTCTGAGTAATGTCTTATTTACGTTGCATGTAGGTGCTCGCGGATCTAACGCCAAACAAATTGAAACGTGTCTGGAAGTTGTAATGATTTTCATCTCAAAAACAGATCTTTGCAGAACGCCGAACGAAGGTGAAAAGAAATACGCGTTACATAAATCCAACGCTATTTTTGCTGACAATCGAGAAAAATTATATGAACCTCATCGAAGCGTTTTACGGCGGTAGATTCTATTCGATCGATTTCATGAATAACGCTGCCAGTGTGATAAATAAATGGGTGTCTCGAAACACGGACGGCTTAATCACCGACCTCGTATCGGACCTCGATTCAATGGTGAAACTCGTCAACGTAATATATTTCATAGGAAAGTGGGAAACCATTTTTAATCCGGTTTATACTACCCTCCAACTATTTCGCACGAGTGATGGTCTGGTAAATAACGTCCACATGATGTTTCAATCAATAAATCTCAAATACTAGTATTACCGATATATGGATAGCCAAATTCTCCAAATACCTTATAAATATGGCGCATCGATGTACACTATCCTCCCGTCATCGCAGAATGACACCATGCAAACATTAATGACGGCAGATAGATTGACGAATCAAATATTTGCGAAAGCGTACAAATCTGAAGTTAATTTATGGTTACCTAAATTAAAGATCGAGTTTCCGCTAAAGGAAATTATGACGAAATTGAACATGACGGACATGTTCGAAGCGAGAAAAGCAAACCTATCGGAATTAGCAGAACATTTACACGTAAATGACTGTATTCAAAAAGTTGTTTTAGACATCGACGAAGAAGGGACAGTGGCAGCGGCCGCTACTACGATGTCGTGTGGATTGCTTTGTTCGAGACCACAACCTATTGATTTCAAAGTCGATCGCCCGTTTTTGTCTATGATACGAGACGATGCAACGGGTCTAGATTTGTTTTTAGGGACTGTTACAGATATGTCGACATGAAATTTAAAAAAGAAAGAAAAAAATGACCAGTTATTATTTATTTATTATCACGATCAGAAACTTCTTAAGGTCGGGATGGACGAGGTATTGAGATGATGATGTATTTCATAACCTAACATACTACACTAGTCTTAGCATTTGCGGGGAGTCTGACTAGAGACGTTCAATCAATGGGCGCTATACAATCGCTTCGTTTGATCTAATTAAACAAGTTGTAAAACACCGTTCCGTAATCGTACTGGGGGGTTTGAAATCATTGTGTGCGTGTTGTTTCGTTAGGCCTTTCGGATCGAGCTTACAACTGCGTTCGTCCGATAGAAGTTTAACATTGCTTTCAACTTAGTGCCTGCGTTGTTCGTTAGTCTAATAAAATGTTCGTTTGTTTTGAAATCGATACACGCGTTGTTTGCTGGGATACAAGAAGTACGAGCTTTCAACTGCGCGCGTCCGTATGTTAATGAAAAAAACAAAATAACGTACGAGCACAGTCCCTCTATCCCTCTATGATAGAGGGACTGTGGTACAGGCTTAGCGTTGGGCGGATAAAAATGTTTCGTTCGTACAAGTTTGTTTTGAAATCTATGTTGCTTGTCGAAATAAAATAGTCGCCTTAGTGCGCGCGTTGTTTGTTAGCGGGCGCGGGTTGGCACAGAAATAGGGCCAAGGGTTGCGTGTATGGTATCTATCGAAAAACGTTTTGTTCCGTTTCCCAATTGGATTTTCAAGACCGACGGTATCTACGTAGTTGATCTCTGTTTATTAACGATTAGTACTACACGTACGGATAGTCAGTCCCTTTAAAGAAAGCAAATTAGTTTATCGCTCAACGATGTCACGTTAGTATTGTACGTGCCGGCTACTATTATACTCAGTCGGTTGGGCGAGTACACTTTAGTCTATTCCATTGAGAAACGCGTCGTCTTAAGCGATGTTTTACAACATAGTTTTACACATGTTCGGAAGCAAACAATCCATTGTTTCTATTGTTTCGACGTGACCTTGCACAGAACGCGTTTTTTTTTCAGACCATCGTTATAATCGATTATCAAACGTACTGGAGCGAGGGTTTGAAAGCTATGAGTGCATAGGTCCGTTCGAAGAGAAGGCGGCCAGATACTGAAAGTAATAAAAAAAATAACCGACGAGCGTTGTTCGTAAGTGGTAATACAAATAGTTAACGAAGAAACATGCTTTGTTACATCTGAATACAACTTAGATTGAATATTATTTGCGTCTCTATGTCAATCGCAAACTTGGCGTGCGAGCTAGCGAGCGAGTAATACCTGTCCCCATCGACTGTATTCATCGGGTCTATATCCACTTGTTGTAAAACGTTGCACTGGGTGGGAAAGTAAAATCAGATGACTACAATGAACAGTGTTCAACTATGCATGGACAGCAACATTTGCCGATTTAATTGCTATAACTGTATGCTTACTTTTACTTTATTTTTCCACAGTAGTTTATTCATTTTTGTTGTTGTTGTTATTTCACTTTTGTAACTATTTCCGCTTTATCGAGTGAGTGTTAAAGATTTGATACGACTGTCTTTGATGTCCGTGTTGGATGTATGTGCGTTGTTGGTAACCAGGGTAAGCGAAGAAAAAGTACCCCTATCGAACCAGTAGGGGCGGACGCCCCCGGAGACAAACAGCGTTTTGACGATGGATGAAAATATTATAATTGTCGAACGTTTGATCCACCAAGTCCGACTGGTGCATCATGCGACACCCCACCCCGAGTACAATTCTGCGACCCAATCACTGGCTTAAAGGGGAGCAGAGGTGTGGCTTTTGACACTCTGTATATAAAATTTAAGATCTATGAATAAGTTCTGTCGATAAAAACAACTTGTATGTGCTGCGAAATGCCCTAAATATCTGGTATAAAACGGGCTGTGAGGCAGACGACAAACGTCCGCTTTTTCTGGCGTCATTTCGCCTCTAGAGGGCCAGTCAAATGACGTTCAAAATAGTCATTTTCAGGGATAAGAATTTTCCGCGGAATTCTGCGGATTTCTAAGTCCCAGGGATAGATTTTCTGAAACGTCTAAATCCGAAGAGAAAATTTTAGGGAAAACAAATCTTGTTCATTCACCGGAGTAAACATGCTGTCCGGTCATTGTTGCTGGCTGCAAGAGGCCTGTATTCAATGTATGGTTGAAGGGAGACAACTCTAGGTGTCTCCAATGCGGAATGTTCGCGACTCTTTTCATCAGTACAATAATAAAATCCGAAGTGGTTACTAAGTGTTTGAAGTAATATGTAACGATTAACACGATTGGCTGGGTTTTCTCTGATGGGCCAATCAGTGAAGAGCTTCATTTTTCTTTTTACCAAAGGCACCATTTTATTGTGTCAATTGTTAGCTGAGTTGAATCGTTGTTTACAAGTTTCAAGACAACGAGTCGGCTGTGCGAGAGATCAATAAAGACATTAGGAACAAATTGCGTTGGGCAAGGTCCGGGGCATGGCTTGACAAGGAAGTGACTTTGACCGTGCGAATCGGGAAGAAAAATGTGGTAACTGAACAAGTCAGGAGGCTGGTTGGCGATCGGCTCCGCTCAAAAAACAAGCAATATGTTTTAGGCTGTTTCCATGGTAGGACTTGAACGGGAAACTAACATCAGCTTATTACTAAATGGGCCCCATATACGAAGTTCGCAAAAAAACATTCAGTCTTTAGAAGTCACTTAGTTTATTACTGAGATGTATTCTGCTGTTGCATTTATTATTTCCAACCATTTTGCGATAGTATTTTCTAGAATGAAGGCAGCATTTACAGTTCATTCAAAGTTCAAAGTTGCGTTGGGAATTACGTTGATACAGTGTAACAATGTAGGCGCCGGTGATATCTTACCAGTGTGCAACGTAGCCAAAATAAAAAGCGTGATCATTTGAACTGGTAGGAGGTAATAAATTTGGGGCGAAAGTATTTATAAATCAGTTTTTGGCTGCTATCATGTCAGTGGTGAGTATTAACAAAATCAGTCAAGCCAAAAAAACAGGAGTAAAAAGCTGTTGTTGGTAAAATGTTACCCCAACTTTGAGGTCAATTTGTTTGCCCACACTCAAGCTGAGCAAATGAGCTGTATGTCCGTGCATTTTAATCCTAGAATTGTAGGGCGAGATACAATTGGCACAAGGTATTCAAAAAAATAAGTTTGTTGGATGTTGCCATGGAAACGGTGGGCCAAAATTTGTTTTCAGATTTTACAACCTAACTAGGGTGAAGGTTCGGACCCCGGCTACTTTACTTTCAGCTGAAAATTAAAATTCTCATTCTCATCCCTGCATTTTGACTGGAGTCCATGGTGGGTATGAACTATGTGAATAGGCAGGTTCTGAGAACCCTCTGCCTAAGTTTTACAGATACATAAATTACTTATTAATTAGCCACTTTAAGCTTTTCTGACATCTCAAAATTAACTGATGTAACTTGGTACTTTTAGGTGTGCACTGTGATAATATGCAAAGCTGATTAGAATGGAAGAAAATATGTGCATATTGATTCCTGATTTTGTGTCTGCAAATGTTAATTTAGCTACATACAAATGGGGAATATGTCATTGACCATAAGTGATCTTGATAATGCATTAGTGTTTACACATTTCCATATTATGATTTAAAACAGGTGTTTGATCCAATACTGTTTACATGGATGCAATTCAGACAGAACTAGATGAAGTGATTGCACAGTGAAATGATCACACAATAAGAAAACAACAACAGTTTAATGTGCTGTGAGGAGTGCCAAATTTACTGTATCATTTGCCAGAACTAACAGGTAATTTATTTGCTAAACATAGTTAAACTATGTAGACCTTGCTGTTTGTTAAATAATATAATTCCCTTTATCATAGTTTGTTTCAATATGAATATGCATTGTCATAATCAATTTTGCATACAAACACATTTTAGGGTTGAAATAGCAGTGTGAAACCAATCTATCAAAAGTCCTTTATTCGTGTTATTGACTTTGAACAGTTAATACTTAAAATGAAACTGAATCTCCCTGGGACTGCTTCTCTCATGTACTGTTTTCTCATAAATCGTTTGATAAATGTCATCATGCACATGAATGGCAAAGTAGATTAAAAAAATATTTTTTCGCGTTGATGTTGAAGAAAAAACAGTAAACATAAATGTGTCGCTGACGATGGTTTGCATTCATTACTACATCATCCGACCACATATTGCTGCACTTCCCTCCATCATGTCATACTAGTATAAATCAGTACATGTTCTTATAAATTCACCACTGATAGCGTGATTTTGGATCATGCTCAGGCAGCAGATCTCGGCATGTGTCGAGTTCCAGTCCTCAGAGCATCTATCGGCATGAACACCACTGTCATTTCTTATCTCTGCATGTTTTCATTTTATCAGCTGTTCACTTCTCTCTCCTCTGGACACCAACCAACCAACTCTTTTTAGATTGATTAAATTGAATGTGTAAAATATATGTTATTGTCAATGACAAAGTCCTCGTCATGTTTTATTGACTTTATCAAACAATGAAAAGCATGTTTAAATATTGGGATAGCATTTAGCATATCAATTACAAATTTGCATGAAACAGGTATAAAAACTATGTTTGAATGAAATTGGTCAATGCATGCCCCAGAAACATGTTAATGACATGTCCAAATGTTGATTTTTGGGACAATTAATGGCTGTCAGTTGAAGATCAACAAAATAAAACATTATGAATATGCTCAACAGTTTACAGCCGTTCTGAGAATTATTGAGACAGTTAACAAGATTACTTGCAACTTTGCAAAACACTTTGGTCTTTGCCCAATCTCGAATTGTCGGCAACACTTGATTGATAGGCGTGTGGTTGTCAGCATGGTGAATTGCAAATATTATTTGTAACCATTCTTTATTTAGTCCCCGTTCGGACAAAGTCCGAAAATGGGGACTTATAATTCGGTCTCCGTCTGTGCGGAGTCGTATTTCAGAATTCTTTGGAACGATTCTGTTCATTCTTTGCATGTGCCTAGTACTTTATGTGGGACATGTGCACATGCAGTGGTTTAGCGATTTGACTCGGAATGGCCGACTGGCAGCCTTCTTGTTTTTTGAAAATATTGTATTTTGAACACGCTTCTTCAGTTTTTATTCAAACTTGATACATAGATTATACCTGTTGGGATACATGTCCATGACAATTTGTTTCAAAGCCATTTGACTTTTTGGCCTTACTACTATATTTCCAAGATTTATGTACCATTTTCATTCGTATTTGGCACATACATCATACATGTCAGTTTATTTCTTAATCAGATCAAAGATGTATTCAGGTCACATTACAACAGTTCATGTCACTTGAGTTCATGTATTCAGGTCACATTACAATAGTTCATGTCACTTGTGTGCATGCATTCAGGTCACATTACAACAGTTCATGTCACTTGAGTTCTTGTATTCAGGTCACATTACAACGGTTCATGTCACTTGAGTTCATGTATTCAGGTCACATTACAATAGTTCATGTCACTTGTGTGCATACATTCAGGTCACATTACAATAGTTCATGTCACTTGAGTTCATGCATTCAGGTCACATTACAACAGTTCATGTCACTTGAGTTCATGCATTCAGGTCAAATACAGAATACATATTTTTGAATACAACTTTCCCTTTGAAATGTGGATGCAATGCTTTGCCTGTTATGTATGTTTGTATTGTTTGGAATAGAATTAGTAAAATTATTGTGTGCAAATTAAATTTCCCTTTCATCTTTGATGATATGGGCAAAGAAAAAATGACTGATATAAGTAGTAAGTAAGAATATGAATTGAGAATACATTGGCCTTGAGCGAGAATAAAGTTACAAATACTGATGTATGCCTTGAAAGTCAGTCATAGTTCATCTCAACATTCATTTTCAATATCTTGATATATCTATTTTAGGAGGAACTAATTAAACCAACAGCAGATTGAAGAGAGCTGGAGCAGCAAACATATATACCAAGCTATACAAATGATGACACTTTGGAGCAATTTCTGGATCACATTATGAAGATTGTCATTTTTACTCCCAGAACACATCAGCAGAGTAGACAATTGATTGAAATACTGAAACATATGTGGGAGAGTTGATTATTTAAAGTGAATTTATTTCCACGAAATGTCATAGACTATGCATAGTGCTGATTGTCTGTCATTGGTAAATTTAAACTTATTTTTGAAAACTGCCACACCTGATGGTCTGTCATACATGACATTTCCATAGTACAAAATGATGTTCATGTACATCCAAATTTTTTGCGTGAAGAATTAGTCCACCATCCATTGGTCACCTTTGAATTTCACCATATCAATTTTGTTGCAAACTGGACACTTGTATTTATATTCACATTACTAAACAGTCCAGGTGATATTGTGGCATATTTACACAAGTCAAAATAAATCTTGATGTGTTGCAAGGGCAAAAGTGAGAGTATAAGTATGAATAAGAATGTTCAATGTATGATAAATATATAAATTGTAATTACACTTATTTGTAAGATGTAACAAATTTGTTGTCAGCTTGTAATTCATACTGAGAGATTCCAAAAGACAAATCATGTGATGTTACATTACTGAAAATTTTGATTGTATTCATTAATGATCAAATATATATCTGTATGTTAAATAAAATAAACAACTTCTACAAGAACTTTGACTACTTGAAGAAATTTGACCACAATATCTGAAGTACTGTGTGATGTCTCATTATTTTGAAACACAAGTATTCACTGGGTTCTAATTTTGTTCTAATTTTTGCTGTTTCTTTGAGGGAACAATATATTCCATTGTTTACACATTTAATGTGTTAATGCATAATTTAGCAGTTGCTGTATCTAAATCAGATACATAAGCAAAACAATGGTTGTATCAAAAATAGTTGTGCAATGAAGTATTATTCTGAATAATATACAGCTGATTGCTGCATGATAATAGGAGACTCCCTGCTTGTGATGAGGTATATCATATATTTCTAACTTTTCTGCCATGAACGGAGATGAGAAACATTATAGGAAAATTTATAGCTGGAATAATATGACTAATTTATTTCCACTATCTATAGTACTAATCATTACTTTACAATAAAATTTGGTACACAGATGTCATCGGACAATGCGCCTGATAAGTTTGGGGTTAGTAACTATGCATATTAATTACCTAATTTGCATAGTTATTGATATTATGGCTTTTTCACTGATATTTCAAGTACTAATTATTACATTTCAATGACACTTGGTACATAGATGCCCTATGTTTTCAGTTTATATACATCCATAATAATTACCTAATTTGCATAATAATTAGCCAAATTTAAGCATTTTCACTTGTTTCTCATGTACTATTCAATAGATTTCAATACATACATAGATGTCCTGAGATGTTTCGCAGACCTGGTTAGTTTTTGGTTGAAATGTTGTGCGTGTTAATGACCTAATCTACATATTAATTAGCCAATATTAAGCTTTTTACTTGTTTCTCAAATACCTTTCAACAGGTACTAATTAAACATGGTACAAGTTTTTTGGGATAATGCACTTCCCTGATTATTTTTAGTTGAGATCATTGTGATATGACTGTTTCAGATGACTGTATATGGTCATGTGACCGCAATAATATGCATAACTGTAATATCTTAAGTACTGTTTCAGATAGAGACATGCAACTAGTATATTTTTTTTTTCTTACAATATATATGACAAAAATATTAAGTCATAATATATGGTCATTATTTCATTAAATATTGATAATTGTTAAACCAGAGTTACTTGGAACCTGACCATTGCTTACAGTTATATTTTTAAATAGCGTATTTGCTCACGTGCAAACTGTAATTATATAGTGAATACAGTATTCCTTATTTGCACTTTATGTCTATAATATCTTCAGCACACAGGAGTTCTAAGTTTTCTTTGGTCAAAATTATCGCCAAAGCAGAGCCAGTTATTTGCTGACATTTCAACTATTTTCTAAAGAGGCGATGCTGAAAAGCAGGGTATTAAACTACAAAAACTTGATAGTGCAGGCTCAATTGGTAATTTTGAATAAAAGTACAAAACGCATCCAAACAATATGCTCATTATTTGTGATGTTTGTAAATAAATGTCTAAAAAAACCTTCATACATGAGAAAATGTTGATAACATTTTAAAGAATGTTTTTTTCTGAATTGAGGTTACTGGATGCTGCATTTGAATACCCCTATCTAAATTATATAAACAAAATTATATAAACGGCAATGAATTTGATTTATTAATAACTTTTGAATTAATGTGAGCATACCATACAAGTTTAATGCATCCCCTGCTTGTATATCTAGAGGCTTAGAACAGGCGATGGGGGGGGCGCACGTAAGCCAACAGTGGATTTATTAAAATATGTATTTTGACCATAGAAACACCTCTGTCACTTACTAAGGGCATATTATTAACACAATGTTCAGGTTATTTATACCAAATCGGGAAAATATTACCGATATTTATACCTATCTTGACCAGACATAAGTCCGATACTTATACCTAAAATTAAAAAAAAACAAGACCCATTTCAGGGGCATGTCCGCAATGCAAGTTCTATGTATTGCCCCCCCCCCCGCGGGTATGTTACCACTTTCTCACTAATCACTTGATTAATATAATTACTTGGCTAATCGAATGAAAACTTGGTTTGATTCCTGGATATTGCCAGTAAAAATCTTTTAAAATTTAGAAGAAATACCTTAAATGAATATCATGTGTTCTTGACTTGCCTGAATAGTTATTACCCCCACATAATGGCCGCACAATACATTAGTAGGATGTCACAAGTTTAATAAGAATTATATATGCACAACTCTCGGCTGTGCCTCATTTTTGTTATCAGTAAAATCAGACATGTGCAAAATTTCTTTGACAACTTATCTGTATTTCAAATTTGTATTCTACGCTTTTAAACAAAGAGAAAATCTACTTAACCAGTTATGACTGATGATTATTTGAATGATTCTCTATAGGCCTGAGGGCATTGTACTGAATAAATTCGTATCATATCATATATGCCCAACATGACGTAATGTAGAACAATGATGACAATATTGTGAAGTTTACAAGAGCATATCTGTGAGTGCTATTTTACACTAAACATCACAACTGTGGATATTATGAACAATGGTCAAGTGATAAATAATAAGATTTGATTGAAAACAAGAATAAACAATTACGGACAATAGTGTATCTCTTATTTCCAGTCATAGTCACCAATATGAGATATATATTTGGTTTCTCCTTGACTGTTGTACAAGGTTTCTAAAATTAAAAAAAACATGCCCTGGTATCCTCCCCGTATACAAGATATAAGTACATTCTTCATAGTCACTTATTAATAACTGTTATTTAACAGCCATTTACATTGTTGCTAAGTCGGCGGGGAAAGTTGTTTACATATCGCGAAAGTTGCTGAGTCGGCGAGAAACTTGCTTACATATCGCGGAAGTTGCTAAGTCGGCGATAAACTTGCTTACATATCGCGGAAGTTGCTAAGTCTGCGCGGAAAGTTGCTGAGTCGGCGCGGAAGTTGTTGAGTTGGCGCGAAAATTGCTAAGTCGGTGATAAACATGCTTACATATCGCGGAAGTTGCTAAGTCTGCGCGGAAAGTTGCTGAGTCGGCGCGGAAGTTGCTGAGTTGGCGCGAAAATTGCTAAGTCGGCGATAAACTTGCTTACATATCGCGGAAATTGCTAAGTCGGCGAGAAACTTGCTTACATATCGCGGAAGTTGCTGAGTCGGCGCGGAAATTGCTAAGTCGGCGAGAAACTTGCTTGCATATCGCGGAAGGTTGCTGAGTCGGCGCGGAAGTTGGTTACATATCGACGATTGTCGCCATGGGCCACCGTAGATGTTCTAATCTTGGTGTTTTTCCAGTGATTTCTCTTGGTGCAATCCAAATACAGTAGGTGTGTCTTGTTTACCTGAGATTTGCAAGAGTTTGAGCTGGCCAACATGTTAGTTTTTTTCATATGGTTGATTACTGGCATGTTGATTTCCCATTTTTGAGCCATATTTTCAACTTTCTTCGTCATTTTCATATAACATTGTCGTCTATGGAAATTCAATTAGTGGTATGAGCCCTGAAGTAACAGTTTGCCTAGGACCACCTGAGGTTGTTGTTTTAACCATAATTATGGCTCTATTCAGATCTATTTGGCAGATCTCATCTTACATAACCGAAGTTTACTTTGAACTAATTATTATAAGTTTTGACCTATCCTGACCTTGCATAGATCTGATAATTATGAGGTTGTGTGTTCAAGCACACATTTCATGAGATCAGCTCCATTTATTTGGCAGGTATAGTGCAAAGTAACTGAGAATCTTTTTTTTATTTTACCACTTTTCTTGCTTTGTATTCAACTATTTAGACACAATGGAGTATTTTTTTATCCAGAAATGTCATATTTTGCTATGCGTTTCACCCATTTCTGTCAATCTCTTATATCTTGGTTGAAGATTTTGAAAATTTGTAATTCGGTATATTTTTTGCCCTAATCTTATTAATTGGCTGTGGTTGGGCTGTGGTCTGTAAATATTAATGTTTTTATTAAACTGGTCCAAAAATTGTATTCATTCATCAATGAATTATTCATGTCACCACTAATTTCAATGGCTCTAGGAATTCTGAGAAAAATGCTTAACCCCATTTTATGTTTTTTTTTGTCTTATTTTCACATTATGGCAGACAAACTTAACAATTTGTAGTGCGGTCATTTCTAATGTACCCTATTCAAAGTTTAATGAGGTCAAAATCCCAAATATTTAAATAAATTCTCAAAATTGTGTTGTGTATCTTGTCACTGACAAGAGATTTGCATACTGTCAGTATATTAGCCAAGTATTACAACTCTTCCAATTTCACAATTATTGCTCTTTTCTCAGAATTTTTGTGAATAGTTAGCTAATTAATCCCATCTTGAGTTTATTATTGAACAGTGCATGTAACCCCCCCCCCTCCCCAATTAATCAGAAATCCTGTTGATTCAAGTTTGAATTTAATTTGATCAGGGATGTGTAATACGAGTATTTTATATTTAGACCCTTTTCTTGTTTGTATATTTTTATTTTTATTTCTTTTTAAATCATAAAATTGTTTCGTTGAACTACTTTTTTTCACATAAGATTTGATTAAGCTTTTTATGTTGAGCAAATTCTATGTGTGGCCATGGTAAATCAAACCACTGTTGTGTTTTGGTATATCCAAGGTTGCCCGTCACAGGTCTCCGGCCTAAATGCAGATACCGTGGAATTGTTTTTTTTTTAATTAATTGGAGAAATATTGAGCTGATGAATTGAGACTTTTGATTCAGTAGAATTTTTTTTTAAATTATAGTGATAAACTACCTTTAATTGTCATTATTCTATGTATTATTTCTAGAAATTAATTAAAATTACTAATCATGCCAAACGTTGGTCTGTACTTGTTTGTGGTGAATGAGCACATCATACCTTACAGTACTGCATCTAATAATCAGGCTTATATTCATTGCCTACCATCTATTTTGGTGTTATGCTGAGTGTGTATGTTGCCACTTTCTACAACTAATTTTCTTAGTATATGGTGCCACCAAGTGGTAGATTTTGACAAATAACTCCCAGGGTTTAAATTTTGGGGATTTTTTTTGCATGGGGAAATTACTCGTCTAATGATATTCCATCATATATAAGATCAACAAGAACTTTATTAAACCTTCTTATTTCTCTTAAGGTCTCATGCCACTAATCAACCAATGGCTGCTCGTAGTTAATTTAAATGCCTAGCAAGAACCAATGAAATTTTTTAAATATTATTTTTCATAGGTGCTCCCTGTTTGAGGGCGTAATCACCTGGGTCAGAGGTGAGACCAACATGTGGTCTTTTGTTTACTACTTAGCGGCTGTGTACCTGTGGGTTTATTCTGTGTGTTAATGGATGTTCTAATCTTGGTATTTTTCCATTGATTTCTCTTGGTGCAATCCAAATACAGTAGGTGTGTCTTGTTTACCTGAGATTTGCAAGAGTTTGAGCTGGCCAACATGTTAGTTTTTTTCATATGGTTGATTACTGGCATATTGATTTCCCATTTTTGAGCCATATTTTCAACTTTCTTCGTCATTTTCTTATATATAATCGCGTCATATGTTAACATTGTCGTCTATGGAAATCATGATTCAATTAGTGGTATGAGCCCTAAATTGGCGCACGAGTCAGCACTCTTCGATCAGTTCGTGGTAAATCCGCCATACCCTAGTAAACGCCTACCATAGTTACTGTCGACACAACCCATACTTTTTGCAAAATATTGATCGAGTATCTACTTTCCATCCTCTGCTCTCGTTATTGTCAGGTATTTATAAAAGAATGTTAATAAGGCACAGGGCAGACTGTCGACAGTATGGGCACAGGGGTAAAGACATTTTAAAACAAGATGTCTTCCACCACACTTCGCACAAAGGATGTGGGTCGATACATGCACCTCCCAAGAGAAAGTATTTGTGCTGCTATGTGTCTCAGTGCGACATGAACCAAAACAGATACGTAAAAAAAGGTAAAATCAAATAAAATCGTAAAATATTGAATTAATAATTGGAAACAAATGTCGGGTTAGATGTAAACAACGGGGAGTCGTCACCTGCGCATGTGTCAGATGGCCATAGCGTGTCACTGTTTACGAACAAGCGTCTACCCATGAGCCTTTGCGTTTTTAGCGTGTGTTGTTATCCTCGCTTGAGACCCACTTCCCGCGCATGCGCAGGTAACGACTCTCCCGCTATAATGATCCCCTGCTCAAAAACAGTACATATGTCACTAGTAGAGTGACTGTGGTCACGGGGACAAACGCTATTTTTTATTCGGTGAGTTAGGGAGACAAACTACTTATTTCCGGGAATTACGATTTTGTGCTGCGCAATGGCGAGTTCCTCTTCACTCCGGGAGTTTCTAGACAAACTTAACGACGATTACGTGTCTTGTGCGATCTGCCTGGAACAGTGCAAGAAACCAAAGATATTGCCATGCCTACATACATTCTGTGAAGACTGTTTGGAACAGCTGGTTGAGCAAACACACGCACGACGTTTTCGCTGCCCTACTTGTAAAAGTATGTGTACTTCTTGTATCGGAAGCCTTAAGGGGAACCATTTCATGGTATCTCTTATCGACCTCGTCAATGAAAACAGGGAGAAAGAGGCTGTTGTTCTCTGTGATGTGTGTGCTACAAACGCAGCCAACCACATATGTGTTGATTGCTCCAAAGATCTCTGTGAAACTTGCATTAACGAGCATCGAACAACTCTTAGTCATCAGGTATTGACGCTACAAGAGTGTACTGAACTGAAAGTTGAGAAAGAGGTGAGCTGGTATTCGATTTTAGACCATTGTTTAAAACACACTAACAACAGGTTGGATTATTTTTGCGAATCATGTAATGTTGATATATGTTTCGAATGTACCATAATTGACCACCGTGTACCCCAACACGTACATCGGTACGCTGAACATAAGTCACAGTCACGAGACGATGACGACATAGCACATGAAACGTTCAACGCACTGAAAAGGAAAGATTGTATGGATGATAATTCCAGCGTTGTCAACAGCAATCCTATTAAAACTCGCAAAATGGCCCATAAAGAAATAAACCAACGCCAATTTGTGTGGGTTTCGAAGTGCGGCATAGGCAGTATTCCAAGGCGGCTTTTGAAAGGGGACACTGCGAACATTATCATAACTACTCGCAATAAGCATGGCATTCCTGTCATGTCGCGTCAACAAATTATAGTTAAGGTAGTAAAACCCGATGGATCTAACTGCGATGGCGTGCTTATTGATAACCACGATGGCACATATACGGTACCTGTACGCGGGGAAATTGGTGGTAAATATGTGGTAACTATGACGATAAGGGATCAACACATTCCTGGGACACCTGTCAAAATAGTCGTTGATCAATCTGTGGTGATGAAGATCGGTAAACAAGGTCATGGAAATAAAGAGTTTTATTTTCCAAATCAGATTGTTGTAAACCGAAAGGGCGACTTTGCGATAGCCGATACCGACAACGGCCGATTACAGATCGTGAGTCAAACAGGCAGATATAAAAAAACTATTTTACTTCCGCAATCTATGAAGCCAACAGCTATAGCTATGTCCAATGGTGACAAATACTTCACCACTGATGCAAGTAATAATGAGGTCGTTGTTCTAGGCAACAACGGGGTCATCCTGAAGTCATTCGGAAATGATCGGCTCGCATTCCCCCTCGGTATAGCGATCAGCCCACAAAATGGCGATGTGTACGTAACCAACAGTGGATGTGGCACCATCGAAATCTACACACAGGAAGGGGATTTTGTTCGTTCATTTGGTTCCCGTGGGAATTTGGGCGGGCAGTTTAGTTGCCCATACTCGATAGCTTTTGACAGTCATGGGGTAGCATATGTTTCGGATTCGTATAATCACCGTATTCAGGTATTCAGTTCTGATTCGCGATTCCTTTACACCTTCGGGTCAATCGGCAAAAATGATGGGCAGTTCTATTATCCAAGAGGCGTTGCCATTGACAACGATCGGTATGTTTATGTCACTGACCAGGAAAACAGGTTACAGAAGTTTGATTCGACTGGCAGATTTATTCGCCGGATTGATAATGTCAACGACCATGGCTTGAACATGCCTACAGGTATTGCCTTTATCGGGAACAGTCCAATGAAAATAATTGTGGTGGATACGAACAATCATTGCATTAAAATATTCGTACCCTAATTGTATACGATACGTATCGGCATAGAAACACCGGCACGCAAACAATTTCAGAAATTCAATTAGTGTTTATGATGAGGGTAGATAAATTCGACATAGTTAATATTTAATATTACATGTATACTCAAAAGTCAATGAATGACTTAACACATGGCAGTGAAATACTTAAACCACTATATTGAAAGCACAAAAGTGTAAACAAATAGTTCCGATGACATATGTACGTGAAACAATCCCTCCTGTAATCTTGAAATGATCACCCCGTATTTCAAAAGAAAATTTTGCTCATCGTTCACGACAAGGATTTCTCATCTGATTTGGTGTTAGGAATTTAGTTGACTTCGCTCACCGAATTTTCTCATAACTCATCCGTCTTTATATAACCAAGACCACTTCTACTTAATACAGAGCAAAATTCTCTTAGAAGGCGTGAACATTTCTACTGATTATGTTCGTGTTACTTCCCATTTATAGATTGAGATGTTTGTAATTAATGGAAGTTTTTGATAGCCATTGTCAATCAGCTGTTATTGATTTTTAAACATTGCATTTCACATTTCCCACCCACGTTAGTGTAAGAGAGAACAAAGAAACACTACTCATAATACAGACACTGAGATCAGTGTTGTTCGCGACTTTTATTACCGACTAAATTACCACACACCACCATTGATAGATGATTATTATTGCCAGTGAGGACGATTACGGCGATAACAGCTCGGCCAAGTAACTGTAAGCAATCACGTTTACGCATTATTGAGGTAGACACTTAAATTCTGCCGGTGGTATGACACATCATGAAACAGATGCCCAAATGAAGAAAATAATCTGCTCAAAGTTAGACAGCAAATTGGTTAACCGGTGTGTCGCCATCAGCTCTCTTATATAAATACCATATAAGTATCGGAGAGTAAAACTAAAATATTTCTGCCAAGTATAATATTATTATACTTATTTGTTCACCCCATCGTCTAAGTATTATTGTGGAGTTGTGCGGCTGTAGTATCTCATTATCAGGACTTTATTTATTTATTTATGTTTCGTACCCGTGTACGCTCTGTATGTTTTTCACCATGCCAACACGTACGACGAATTTATACGATACATTGACACACTACGAGTAACTGACCTTTAATCTCGCAGGTCTTGAGTTTTGAGATTACGGCATTTCATTGGTATATAAATCTTGAATTGATTGCATACCACGGCTGTTGGCGGTAAAAGATTAATTTGAAAGGAAATAGTTGTTAATATAAACTTTGGCCAAATCCGAATTATTTACTAAATTCAATTAGCTGACCATCGTATCGTTCGAGGACGTTAAACTTTACTGGCTGTATTACGCATTCCAAGTTAAAGGACAGTGGTCGTCACACAGCGCGTGTTCCAATTGCATGTGTAAACAAACAATGTATGTATGCTTGTGTACGAGCCCAATATTGAAACAGGGCGCTATGCGACGACCACCGCCCTTTAAACTCGGTCGGCGCACATTTAAGATTTTTGAATGTTTTTACTATTCAGATTCTATATTAAACCAGAGTAATTTTACTGTTTCTTTAAATCTATGTAGTTTTCCTTATATTCCTTCTTATTACGGGCCTGTGCGTTATTTATTATGGTAACCCGTATTTGTGACGTCATAGAAAAGTTTTGGCCTCGTGATTGATGCCCGTTGAGACGCGCTGCAGTGATTGGTGCGTCCCACGATGTCACGCCATTCCGCACGCAAGAGAAGAAGGTGCAGGACAAGGGGAAAATGGCAAGAGCCGAAAGCGGGATTGTGTTGGAAATGTGAACACGAACGTGTTCTGGAAAGCATCAAGTCGGCGTACGAAAAGCTAGGAAAGAACTGAGTTCAGGGTGTTGCCGCCCTCGGACGAGTTTATGTTATTCCCGTGCCGCGAAGAAATCAAAGTGACTGTCGAACTTGCGTTGCACCAACTTTGTGGACATCCAGCGTTGGACTGTGTCGTCGATGACCGGATTGATATGACTCAGGAACTGATCGATAAGCGGTGAGTGATCTTTTGCAACGTAGGGCTCAAGGAACTTGACGTACATCAGATCGTGGAGCCTAGAATCATCGGGAGTAGTTGCGATTTTCTGAGAGTGATTATACTTGCCTCGTGGTCAGCGAATTTTCGGGACTGTACAGAACGTTGTAAATTGGTTGGCGATTTTTTGACATCGTACTGTATTTTGTTGACATAAGTTTATTATTGTATTATGTATCATTTAATAATTTTACATAGTAATTAGTGGATGTCGTGAGTCTGTTTTTGCCCCAGTAATTTAGTTTGGAGTTATATTACCCTGCGATTGTTCATGTTTTTGGCGGTTTGGCTATATCTTAGAAACCATCGCCGTGTAATTTTCAGCTTTGCGTTGGATAACGGTACTGTTGGACGCTACATTTCTCGGGCGGGGACATAACACAGACTCAGCTCTTCTCTTGTTTATTTTTCTGTGAAGCACATGTTTTGTAATTTTCGGAAACTGCTGTTGTATTAGGACATGTTGTGGCATTCTTGTGTTGAATAAATTATTGGTTTAAATATTAAATCTGTTTACTTTACATATTTTTTTTATTTATCTCTATTCGACAAGTCAGTCGTTTCCCCAGGCGGTATTAATGCGAGTAGCCTCCTCACCACGCCAAATTAGTTAGCTCGAGATTCGGATACGATTATGCGATTACTTTTATGAAATTGAGAGATTAGCACCGGGGCCCAAATCCGGTTATCCACGTCCTCCATTGTGCGTAATATCTCGCGGTGGACTTTGTGCGAGAAATACCCGAGTTTCATATATTATTTCTCGCCTATGTTTGAAAACAAATATACACCAACCAGTTTGGTGCGACCAGCCATGCACAATGTGTACAATATATTATACACCGTTTAAATAGTGTGAATTGTGGTCAGGAAGTTGCTAGAAATAACAGTTTACCATCTCGTGTCACAATAGTTATTAATTGATGAAACTTACACGCCGTATAATCTGTTCCCGTTTTGAAAATAAATATGTTATTTGTTTGTGCAGTGTGAGTATATTATATTTTGCATTTGAATGTGGAATTTGAATTCGCATCAAAACATGGAATCATTTTATTTTAAATATCATGGGATTATGGCTTGCTGGTATTTCAAACAATTTTATTTTATATCATATCAGAATGATAAGTTTGGAATGGCAGCAGCAACCAACAAGTTTCAAGAATTGGATTGGTCACACATTCAATTACTCGACGTGTAATGTACGACTGATTTTCAAGTATGTACATTGCCCTGTATTGTAGTGTAAAACGTGTAGGTATATGTAGTTATTTATTGGAGAGACTACAGGGTTTCCCGGTTACGGTGGAACTCGTAAAATTCAATATGTATGTACTTCAATTAAAACAAAAGTGCGGTATTCTTGTTTACTAAATGATTATATTTATTCCAACTTTTCTATTTGGCAACCCTGTTTTTCCTCAGTCTCGTGTAATTGTAAGTATGATGAAATGTTCACTGTATATGTATCTTGAAAATAACTATGGTTCTTATCGCGGAAACACATGTTTGAAACTGTGATAGGTATAAACTCACCAGTTACGACATACTTCTTTCGTTAATGACAAGATTTGATATGAATGAAGTGCATCACTGAGCCCTCATTGCTAATGGGGCTACCTTGACGCATGGAGCCGGGAACAGCCGCTGGTGGCGCTGTATACAATCAAAACCTATTTAGACTTGCCTAAACTCATTCATACTACAGTGTAAAATACACGGTACCGCCACGACCCATCGTTATTAAGCAGCTAAGAAATATATGTGACGTAAATATACTGGGATGAAAGCATGACGCCCACCTGTTTTTCCATGGTCGGTGCAAATGTAAATATATCAGTCTGTTAATATTCAGTAAAATGGAATCTCATTATTGTCACGTCGATTGATACACCCGCAAGCACAATTACAACGCGTGCATAACGTTACACCCCTAACACCCCCAAACGTTATGCCAGCGCATGGCAAATGCCTTATCTTCGACTTCTGGGAGAGTGGTCTATGGATGAAAGTAAGGCCGTTCGCCATGTTAAATTTATTTTGATATATAGTCGTCGTTCGTCAATAAAAACTAATGTTTATGAACGAATTATTTTATTGAAATACTAGTACAACTTAACATAGTTGTTATACACCTGTAATTATTATACATCTGATACTGTATTGATATTGGTTACAGCAGCCAATCATTTTGCAGTATTGCACGGGGTATCTGCATCCTACCATATTAGGAAATGCGCATTCTTAATATGGGATAATTACGCGGTATTTCCAAGATGGTGATCGCTTTTGAAAACAGACTTCATAGTGAGTAAGTGTTAGTAATTAACTCCGACATTAGTTCTAGTAACTTTCTCGGTCATGATGAAATTAATTGGCCCATTCACAATCGTAAACTTGCCACCAGTGGGCGTTATTTTAAAATCTTTTTGATCAACCAGCTTAATACACTCTTCTTTAGAGCAGTAAAATTACAAAATATTTGTCGCTGCTACTTTGTGTTTCGTACAGTGCGCCACAAAGTTTAGAAATGCTATCAATATAAACTACAGGCGTATTACCAACGCGATACGCCAATGTAGGTAAATTTAGCTTGTAGAAACGTTGAAATACTCAGGCTGGAGTCACGTTTTGTAGCTCGCCTCGGAACCTTTTTTTAATTTAATGATGTCCGTTGCAAAGCGTGGTGACCTAATAACATTTCCATACTCCAGATTTGGTCTAACCTTGGTTGCAAAAAGCTTCGGTATAGAAAATTCGTTTTGGTTAATAGAAGGGATCGTGCTAAATAGTACCAGCATTTGAACTTGTCGCCAATAATAATTCCATTACATGCGGCCAGGGAGACATTGTTCATAACATAGCCCAATTTGGGATGACCGAGATGAAGCACTTCATTACATTTACTAATATTAAGGCCCGGCTGCCAAGTTGAAACAATTGTCATGGTAAAATTCGACAGCTATTCAAAACAGTACATTCACCGTGACCATCATTCATAGGAATAATGACATGATGAATATATAATTAGAGTGAAGTGCCACAATTTTTGGCGATGACAATCGTATGTTCGTTTCATGCAACCACTCACAAAAATGAATACGCAAATCTGTCGTCGCTTTCGTTCTGTCGGAAAGGTGTCGAAAGGAAAGAAAAATACAGTGTATGGTGAATCGTATGACGTGTACCATTCGCCATTAAAACCCCAATTCGAAAAAAATAAGACATAACGATGGCATATGATTACCTACCAGATAAAAATATCCACACGCATACGTCATTATTTTTAACTAATCTTAAACATAATTTAATTTAGCTCTGGTCATCCTTATTAAGTTGAACAAGACACGCCTGTTATTACTCACATGGTAAAAACATCTCGAGCGATCGTATGATGGTCCTTGATGTAATAAAATATTCCCACCGGAAACATATATTTGGCTCACTTGCATCGTTTGAAGGGAGTTAGTATGATGGTTATCTGAAACATTTATATTATTGAAGTTTCTATTTCAGAACATCGATCAACGTGACGACATTTTTGGCACGACGGCATTTCTATCGACAGTCAAGTATGTGAAGTTGAATAACAAACTAGATTACCAGTATTTGACCAATTTATAAAAGATTTACACGAAATGTAATAACTCGCACAACTGTAAAAAATCCAAATTACATGAGATTCCGGGAGGGTGATCTGACCCATGCTCCATTTTAATAGCAGAAACGTGAAGGCTGGTGTAGCAATACAATGAAGTCGTGGTATACGTCTCACTATAGTAGATACAATTGTTTGTCACTATACCCCAAAAATCAGAACAAATCAGTGAAATATTCTTGCAAAGAGAGTGTAATACTTGACAACAAAGAGTTAATAATCGCATTTCAGTCTTCCATGGTCAGCACAGCTCGGTTCGATCTCGACAAAACATTACCATACTTTGTAAAGAAAATCCTATAAACATTACAACGGCAATCGGTGCTGAGCATATATACATGGACTATCAATCATATACTGTAAGAATTACATATGTCTATACTAAGTATGTTAGACATAATAACGCTTGACGACTAAAGAAATAACAGGTTTAAACCAGAGTACAGTCACACTCCATACGAGCGACTAATATGAACACAGAATTCAATAGCAGTTTCACCAGCTGCGTAGAAAACGCAGCATTAATTCATTATAATGTTTCGGTGAATATAAACTCCATTAAATGTACACAACAAGAATTCATATCTACGAGGCATCCTAAATCACAATATAAATATTTCAGTTTTATGAAAATGATGAAGTTCTTTCCGTCGACAATCCTAACTTGAATATATTATTTAAATATAAATATTCATTTACGATATACAGTACGTAAATTAATTTGAGGTTAAAGAAATAACAGCGCGACACATTCTTTTGCTTCATATCTATATTTCTTACTTTGACTTTGACTATGACAAAAATAAATATTTTGATTTCACTGTCATAACATTTCCTTACCATCATAGTAATTTCTCGCATCCCTGGCCGCTGTTAGCGTGTGATTCGGTCAGTGTAATAACAAAACGATCCACTCTCTGTATTCATGCGCATACATGAAACGGTTTTGTCAAATTTTCTCTGATTTGATAATATTGTAAGTTTGACTAGAGACATGCAGAATAGTGTTCAATTACGCGGTGCTCGACATACAAGATAAAATTACGAAGTGGCCAGGCACCGTCAACGCAACAATAATAAAAACATGGCTCAGACATAGCGAGTAATACACCGCTAAGAATGCAGACAATAACAAACTATGTGAACAAACACTTATAGTATTGTTATTTCCGAACACGCACCTGTTGGAAGCATAATTATTATTGTTTAACGATTCGCCTGCAGACGACGCGAATCGTTTGGAAGTTAAACATGCCACGGAGTTGTGTCGGTATCATAGACATCACCACATACCCATATCTTTGCTTATGTCAGCCGGTAGAGTAAATATGTAATTATTCATACTGAACGTTGTATTAAAGACGTTTGATACCACCCTGAAGTGAACATAAAGAAGCAAATACCAATGAAGAATTAACCAATAACTACTGTAGATAGTGAATGTAGAGTTGGTGGAGATTACTTTAGATAGAACGTGACAACAGCCGCAATAGACCGAGCTTTTTGACTCCCGTGTGCGAAGCACAAAAGGGAGTCTTTGCAGTTACCCTGTCTGTATGTCTGTATGTCTGTATGTATGTATGTCACTTTTTTTGTTCCACCGTTATCTCAAGAACCACTAATCAAATTTTGGTAAAACTTGGTACATAAATGCTCTGGGATAATGCGCAGAGTTGATTAGGTTTTGGTAAAAATCTATGAATATTAATTACCTAATTTGCATGATAATTAGCTGATTTTAGCTGTTCCAAGACTGTTCCACTGATATCTGAACAACCACTCATTGGATTTTGATGAAATTTGGCACATGGATGCTCTGAACTAGTGCGCAGATTTGATTAGTTTTGGGTAAAAATCTATGAATATTAATTACCTAATTTGCATGATAATTAACTGATTTTAAGCTGTTCTATGACTGTTCCACTGATTTTTGAAGAACCACTCATTGGATTTTAATGAAACTTGGCACATGGATGCTCTGAACTAATGCGCAGATTTGATTAGTTTTGGGTAAAAATCTGTTAATATTATTAATTACCTAATTTACATAATGCTTAATCAATTTTCGGCTTTCCACTGATATCTCAAGTACTAATCATAACATTTCAATAAAACTTGGTACATAGGTGTCATATGACACTGCACATACATGATAGTTTTTAGGGTAATATCAGTACATATTAATTACCTAATTTGCATAATTAATTAATTTTCAGCTTTTGATATTTCGAGTAGTAATGATCACGTTTCAATGAAACGTAGTACATAGTTACTTGAGGACTGTGCAGAGACCTAATTAGTTTTTGGGTGAAAATGTGTGCATATTAATCACCTTATTAGCATAATTAATTAATTTTCAGCTTTTCACCTGACATCTCAAGTACTAATCATCACATTTCAATGAGACTTGCGACATAGATATTCTCGGACTATGCAGAGACCTGATTAATTTTGGGATAAATAAATGTGCCTATTAATTACCTAATTTGCATAATTAGTTAATTTTTTGCTGTTCTATGATGTCTAAAAACCACTCATTGGATTTCAATGAAACTTTTAAAGAGTACCCATCACATTTCAATGAACCTAAGACTGTGCACCATATTAGTTTTTGGTAAATATTTATGCTTCTTAATCACCTAATTAACATAATTAATCAATACTGATATCTCGAGTATTGATCATCACATTTGAATAAAACTTGGTACATAAATGCTCTAGGACAATAAACAGTCTGATTAATTTTGGGTTAAAATCTGTTCATATTAATTCTCTAATTAGCATAATAATTAATATTTTTTTGGTTCTAATCACATTTCAATGAAACTTGGTACATTGTGCAGGGGTTATTAGTTTTACACTTAAATCTGTTCATATTAGTTACCTTATTTGCATAATTAGTTTTCAGCTATTCCATCAATATCTCAAGTATAAGTAATTTTGAATTAATTTTTAATGTGTCTCCAAAACTCTCATCACACGGGAGTTCTTTCTAAGCTTTCTTTGATTATATATGTCTCGAATGAAACATGCCTAGCTACTGCGTTCGTTTACCTTTAAAAATGCATGGTATACATCGCAGGGGCCAATTTCAACACCAGACTTCCAATATTTTGTCAAAAATGAACCAACGCTTGTACTCGATATTGATTGGTTATCACTCCGTTAGTCTAACGCCCTCACCGACACCAAACAAACTATGCAGGTACTTAATATCCTCAAGTAGGGGAACACTTATCTACATTATTCATACTTCAACATGATGGTACCCCTGGATTCTTCGGTAAACATTGTCACCGTGACGTACGTCAATTTTCATTGTGTTAACATTACATAATTCATAGTTTTTTTGGTTTTTTTTAATGCAAAGTATGTGGTTTCCATGCGATGTTCCCATGTATTGTTTTATCATATACTATTACGAAATGGTACGAATGCATCTCTTACCACGTTTACAGCTGCGACGAAGAGAATTACGTGATATGCTAATCCGAAATCTAATCTCACAGATCTAGTCTGATGTGTATTGATCTTCTAATGAATAACAAATATTTTCCGTTATAAGATCAATATGTGTCATAAATATGAAACAAATTTCATTTTATTTTTTTGTAATCCGCATTTTATTCTATGTATATTACTACAATATGCAAATATGCTTTTTGTTATGTCATATTCACATATGCAGCTACGTCGTAGCCCAGTGCTTTAGTTGTGTTTCTCTTTGTTGTATATGTTTAATGGAAAGTGCATGACAAACCCTGTTTGCAAACACAGACATTTAGTATTGTGTCTCGTCCGAGTCGTAAAAAACACCAATGATCGAAACAGAACACTGAAGAAACTGAATGTCTGTCACGGCATTCCCCATGGCATGAAACAACACATCTGTTAACATTTTCAATATCTGTTGAAATAAAATAATTTGTTTATCGAAGGCGTGTTCTAAAGTAGTACTTGCAGTGTGTTAAAGTGGTCGTACATCATATCGTGTCGCTTGTCAAGAGTTAAAGCTGGGATTCTTATTTGTAGTCAAGGGGAGTAGGGTATGTATGACAAAAGAAATGCGTATGTTGTATTTGTGTTGTACGTGAAGTTGCATGTATAAAAGTGTTCTGTGTGCTTGATACCAAATCATTCTGAAGAAAACAAGGAGGCTGCTCGGTCACTTTTCTTGATCATGGATATCAGAGCTGCGTTTATTCTCTTGCTAGGAATAGCGGCGACAAGTAAGTGCATTTCTACAACTTTCTACATCACATTGTTCGTCTTCGGGTTACCGTCGCTTTCTCAACCAGTTATTCAGATTCGACTTGTTTTACGTGTTTTCTTGCTGTTCTCAGCCGAAGTTATGTAAGGTAGAACGGACACTGCAATTTAATTCATTTAATGTTGGTCTTGAGTAAATAGACCAGCTCACGCATTCTGGATGTAATGTCAAGGTGACACTCCTGGCTCAGATCTTAACTAGAAAAACAAATTCTTGAATCACTACCAAGTTTGCCGCATTATTTGTGTATTGCCTGTGCTTACTCGTTGTCTGTAAATATGTGCCGGTGTAAAACTGAGATTGCTATGCAAATACGGTTATTGTCTTGTCTGCCTGCCTGCACATTGGTGCAATTTCGATTTTTTAAAGTGAACATTTTATTCCAACACAGTTGCACTGTTACCAAGGAGACGAAGGTAAACACTAGACTCGGTCTGTCCAACGTTAGCATTGTGGTTAGACACGTACAATGACTTGTTGGCGAAATGTGAACAAATAACATCGAAATGTGCCAGAACCCCGACAATCTAGCCTTTCCATAATTTTCATATCAATTCCGACTCTGTTTGATCTGTTTGACCATATTTGGTCAATGTATTTATTCCAAATTTACATTAGCTCATACCAAACATAACGTGGTCATACGGTATGTTGACTTAAAAGTCAAATAAAGTTGGAGTTAGTAGTGCGAATTTTAGTGAACAGTTAAATGATCAACGAGTCAGTCAACATTTGGCCGAATAATGTTCCTCCGTGGTATTCAACATTCGTAGTTAAGTTATCGAAAAATTAGCCTTACCATTTCAAGGGATTTTTTAAATATTTTTTTGTATGTGGGGATAGAAAATTCATCTTTATTACATAACCGATGACAAACTGTTAGTTTTACATTAGTTTAACCTTACTTACTGACCTGACGATTGTGCTATAAGTAAGTAGTAGTGTATCAACTTTATGATTAGTTTAGTTTAAATTCGAATAGAACATATGACATCAATAAGTGAATAAGTGGATAACCAAATAAATAATTTGGAGAATTTTTATATAAATGATTTTCCATCTTCATATATATATATATATATATATATATATATATATATATATATATATATATATATATATATATATATATATATATATATATATATATATATATATATATATATATATATATATATATATAATTAATGAAATTCTACACACATTGGCTTTTATTTTATTCGTTAACAGCATTAGCTGTGTAATATGTACTTTCAGGGGTGTATGCCGACGTGATAATCGGTGTCGACGAGTGCTATTCCTGTACCAACGAAGACTCTAATCTCGAATGCCGGAAAGATAAAGTAACTTGTGACCAGGGTGTAAGTGTTGTAAAATTGATTTTGTTAAATGAGGCGTGAGAAGAAGCTATCTGGCGAGCGTGCTCAAAATAAAACGGTTTTGGAATTATAGTCAGAAATTTAGCATGAGTCAAATATCTACCGCAATCTGTTGACTTGGTCCGGGTTCGATCATTAGTACTAGACTAAGTTACTAAGTGTCGAATATTGATTGGTCATTATGAAATATAATTATATACATATGCGTTTTATGATGTTTATTGCTGCACTGGACACAAATTCAATCGTGTTTGATCAAAATGACGAGTAGATTTTGAGGTAATCCGAAGTAACTTTACTTATAGTATTGACTTATCCGTTGTGAATAATGTTTTCTTGCGGTTATATAATTGTGACGTGCACACACTACATTGTGACGTGTACACACTGCATTGGGTGTCACAAAGCAGAATAACGGAATCGTTCATTGCACCGTGACGTGCTCGCTGAGAGTAGTACAGGCGCTGTAAAAAAAACTTTGCAATACACACACGTCTTCAGAATCACAGCGACTGCTAAACATCAATTATGTATTTTTTTATTTATTTCAGCAATATTGTCAGACTGTGTTAAAGACGGACCACGATAGGTTGGTTATAAGCAAGCAGTGCGTTGATATTGATGTAAGTACCTTGCACCAAGACCCAATATAGTGGTACAGCTTTATTCTAAATGATGTACAAGCATATAAATATTTTGTGTTATAATCACTTGAATGATTTTGTTTTCAATGTATTGCAGATATGTTTGGAAGAGGAGCGTGGTAACCATGACTACTGCAAAGACGGCATTGTCAAAGATTCGTGCAGTTATTGCTGTGATGAAGGACGCTGCAACGATGACTTGCCACACAATCATGAACCTTTTGGCAAGCAGTGACATAATTACGGTTTAAACTACAAATTTAAATTGTTTATTTCAAGTAATGACATTTGAGATGTAAATGTATTTCAACAACAAGTCTAATAATATATCATAATCATGTCGTCATATGTAAATCTAAATGAATATGAGTCAGCCACAACATTCAAAACAAGAACAAAAACTAAAGCATATGTACCACTGTGGAGGATCACGGGAGAGGCCAATAAAATGAAAATGTAAAACTGTTTTCACAACAAAGGCAAATTCCACCAATTAACAAGTGGGTGAATATTTGTTTATCTTAGATGGATGCAGTCCATGGAGTTGTTGGTCATCGTGTGATGACTGTTGTCGCAGCAGAACCCGAACATGTGGTGACTCTAGCAAATCAAATTCCGGTTCCAAATCCGGTTCCAAATCCGGTTCCAAGTCAGGTTCTAAATCCGGTTCCAAATCCGGTTCCAAATCCGGTTCCAAATCCGATTACTGTGCTTCTAAATCCAGTTCCGGTGGAAAAAGCCGTCGTCGGCGTTACGAAGACGAGGAAGACGATCTTTTCCGTGTAAAGCGCCACAGTAGCAGCGGATCCAAGTCACAGGAAGAATACGAAGAAGTGCAGACCGATGACTGCTGTGAGAACTGTAAGTATTAGCCAAACAATCAGTCTTCTGTGAATCTAACACTGGTTAATTATTCATAAATATAAATTGTATTTCGATAACCGCGAATCAGGATTCGTTTTTTACAGCCTGAGACCCAACATAAATAGTTGAAAAGTCGAATTAAGAAGGTTTGAGTCTAATTGAAGATTATATTTCATATTCTGCGTTCTTTTCATTATTATGGATGGAAGCCATTATGATACCAAACAAATAATGGGTCACTGGTCATTTGTCGAAAAAAAAAGTCTTGACATTTCAGGGGTAAAACGTCTTCAACAATATTGTTGAATTTTTCTTTTGTATCTCAAAATTGTGCTCAGTGACATTAGATAAAAAGTCATAAATTATTATGCATATGAATCATAATATAATATTTAATTTAGTGATTTTTCAGCGTAATAACTAGTTTTCGATTGTGTAAAAAAATGTTCCCATAATGTACTGCACGTATACGAAGTTGTAACTTGCCGAGAAGTGAAAATGTTGTATTTAGTTTGAAATGTCTGAAAATCATGTAATGATCAACAAAATCCTTTGCCAATTAGTTGTTGTCATTTTGAATTTTCATTTTCAAGGTATAATGATCTAGCTTGCCGACTCCACACATTCGTGGAGCGAAGGGTAAACGTAGTTTATAAATAAATAAACGCTGCTCGGACTGATACATATGATATATAGAAGATAATATTTGGTAATCGTAGTCCTAAATAACTATTAAAAATAGCTAGACGTTTCGAGCAATGGCTCTTTATCGATAGCATAGAAGAAAGTGTAATAACGTACAGGTAGAACATAGGAACGTAAGAACGCGCATGAACTATAAGTTAGAATCACAAAAAATTCCACAATAGAACAAATAACGCGCCTTAGGTAGTGAGCTCAACAAATGAGTTTGTTAATACCATGGGGTTCTTTAATTGGAAGGGTAAACGGGTACGAAACCGTGTCATAAATACTTATAACTTACCAAATTAAATTTGTTGCAGCTTGTTACACCTGTGATTCATTAACAATTAACCCCATCGACGGGATGGCTGCACTCGTTGATTGTTCCTTTGAACCCGAATCATGCGCAGACGAAGAGGCGTTGTGTCAAACTATCATTACGTACAACGCTGACGGACTTCCGGTGATATCGAAAGGGTATGTATGTCAAACAACACTTGTTTGTTTTACGTGACATCAGCATTTCGAATGTTGTAATGAGATACTGTGTTTCACATCCTACATGCAGCATTACTCTAGTTAACTTATTCCGTATGTGACCGTGACTATACAGAGAACTATAACTCGCGTATTTAATGACGTACATGGATACACAAATCACGTGACACCTGTAAATGGTTTATTGGACATGCCAGCAAAAAACACTTGAAACGCTTCTGAAACTGAAAATTATGAATAATTATTTCTCATAACCTAGAAAATTCTAGATTATAAAATTAGCGACAACTGCCGTCTATCAAAAATAACGCACATTAATCTGTTTATATGTATTTCTAAATATTTACCAAAACTTGTAGCAAATAAAAAATCTAAAATTATCAATGGAATTGTGGAAAAAAAATAGATAAAAAAAGAAAAATTATGGATGAGGGGAAATATGGCGCCCAATAGTCAGAAACCTATAAAATGCTCGAGTGAAATTTAAGACCAACAGCTTTTCATGATTCAGGGGATTAATCTTACAATACTTATTTTGTTTACAAATAGATGTGCGACTCCTTTTAGCTGCAGTGCATACAGGTCAGATGAGCAGTGCCCAGTTTTAGTTGATGACGACACGGAGGCTATATATGTCGCTCTGCAACTCATGAATGAAAACGTACAGTGTTCCTATTGCTGCGACAATGGACCCGACGAAGACGGGGTGACATGCAATTCAGGAATTGTACCTCCTCCCGAGTATACCCAAGTCTGCAATGGCGCATTCACCCCTTTCAGTAGTTTCGTAGCAACTGTAACCATGGCGGTGTTTGTCCGCATAGTGTTAATTTAGTGAACTATTCCACTGCATAAACGCCCTCTATATGTTTTACATCATGCTTGAGGAAATGATGACATCTGTGTATGTTTGACACATGCGCATTTGTTTTGCGCATATATTAATTACAATATCTGTATATAATTACTACAGTATTAGATAACTTGTTCACTGTATTTTTTCAAGAAAGAAATGTCAAATAGTACGCAAAATAACATTTTAGTAAAAATTTCCATTGTTAGTCCGTAATGAAAACGTTTGTCATAAGACCATAAAATCATGCGTCAAAATTGTGATATTTGTTGACATTAACAATGAACTTGCAAGAAAATTGTTATTTCCGAGACACTGCATGGAAACAATGTTAAAACGACAAAATATCAACAAAACAATTTTCTCCATATTTTGTGTGGCGGTCCTGTATTTTTATCCCATTTTCTTTATTCTCATAAATCAAATGTCGCGCATGGGATGATTAAGCAATTGACAATTTTCCTGTCGAATAGCATTATTACACCTAAGCATCTAGTCATTGCCATGTTAATGTCACTTAAAGGGGCGATGCGCCTATCATTTTTATTCATATCAACAAAGACCTGTACTAATTTCATCTAAAATGTTAAATTGTATGTACTACACCTTGTTACAACAATCCATTATTATTATTATTATCATTATTTAGTTTTTTGATAGTTTTTTATCATACAATATTGTACGTAACTCGCAATTTCACGTTTCATGTTGTGATTCGTTTATTTGTATATATTAATTGCAATTTTTGAAAATTACTTGTACAGAATGTTTAATAATCAATAAAGCATCTCAGATTCTGTCAGTTATCAGTCCCAAGTGAAGTACTTCTCAAGCGACTAATGTGAATAGCGTTACTATTTCTAGTTACTGGCTTTTTGTGGTTATGTATGCCATGACACCGACAGTCAGCCAACCTCTATGGATTGGCTGATTCCATCCCAAGTGTCATGTCGCAACAATTTTTGAGCCCCCGGTAAATAGTAAATAGTGATTAACGACATTAGCTATAATTCTTGTAGTTACCTGATGTCAGTGTTTACTCCCAATCATAGATAATTCATTCTATTTTTACACATTATTTGAGGCGAATATAAAAACATATTTCTTGTTATTCGTCTACTCAAATAACGAGAAATGCTAAAGCCGTCACAATTTTGAAGTTTGAGCATTCATATGAAAAGAAAGTGACGTCATTGAAGGATTTCAAACCATTCAAATAAACCAGACGTCGAAATGTTTACCTTCCAAGATGGCAGTTAATAATTACCTCCTCCCAATCTCTCAACGATTACCTAGTCGATTGAAAAATTCAAATGACTTCATTCATAAGCAATTGCATGCAAGCATTATACTTTTACAAGTATTACGACGTGGTAGACCACAATATTTTGTCTTTCGTTATTTTCCGTTTTTATCCCCGATTGCAAACATCTTTGCTATTTTGTGATCCCTCCATGTGTCTGAGCCCCACATGTATGCATGGACTGGTTGCCTACTACACAGGTATCTTAATAAACGCTTTTGTCTTCTGCACCTGATATTTAAATATTTCTGCTGTGAGCCAGCTGGTATATCAGCGAGATTGAAATAAAATGTCTTCTACTGTTAAGATTATGTGCTGGGTAATACCACATCAATAACACATCTTTCAAAATATCATTGTGTATTTTATCATACCATTCTTTTCAACCTTATTTTCTTTTTCAACTACAAAACTATAAAATAACTATTTTGATGACGTTTGTGGTCAACCCGGTTACCAGTGAGAATATGGAGCAAAGCAGCAATGCATCGCTACGTTTTATGGCATTGCACGATATTAGAAGATCGTTTGAATGGATAGATATACACTGGAATATCCCTCCAAACCATGGTGCAATATTTGCATAATATGCAAGGCATTGTGTAATGGAAACACAGCAGACGGAAAATTGAAAAATAAAAGTAATTTTACAGATTTCGTGTTTTTAATGGGGATAATTTGATGACAGATTTGACAAGTTGTAAATATGCAAAGAAATGAACCATGTTTATGTTTATGTCATTTCGATTTTGACTGCTGTAACTATGATATTTATAACACCTTTACCTTTGTATGACATTCAGGGATTGGTCTCTGGTCTTAGAAACTCATGCTTGTATTAACTATGTTTATGACATTATACTTTATACGTTATACCAAATGGAATACACTATGAAATAGAAATGAAATACAAATGCACTAAACCAAATACAGTCTCATGTCTATATATCTACTGGAGAACGTCAATGATATTTTAGTAACGCTAATTGTTTTGTTTATTATAATTCAGTCTTTTGAGTGGATCTTACATAGATATTGAAATTTTCAAGTATTTTTCCATTAAGATCACGAGAAGACTAATCAGAAAATTTATAATTAGTTTGGTCAAAATTATCGATGTGTATGTAAGAACACTACATTTCTTCTAGCTTTCAAATACTTTCCTTTTTGAGGGAAATAACAGGCTCAGTTTGAATTCGGATGAATAATGACCCCCCCCCCCCCTCCCCCGTCAACACTATGTAATTGCCATGTAGACCTGAGTTGATTTTTTGATTCTACTTTTACGTCACTAATCGTCTATCAGTGAAAAACAGACTTGCTGGTGTTTTGATGTGATAACATTTGGTGCGATGGCATGTACAACCAGCATTTTCAATATTGTATGCCAATAACTGTAATTCGATTGTCTGGGCCGAACTAAGACAGCCATACCTACCAGGTGATTAAAGCTATTCAACCGACAACGTACTTTGTAGGGAAAAGTTGTCTCGAGACAGCTTCAAAGTACATTAACCTTTAGAACAGTTTGTTTACCATCCACCCACACACCATTCTCAAGTTTCTATCGGTTGTCAAATACCAGTCATAACACCTGGAAAGTACCGACTGAATTTAAATAATTAGATAATAGATAATTCATTGTTCGATTTTGCTTGGTTAGCGTTTGAGTTTAGAGTTTACGGTACTGTTAAAGCGGGGGGGCTGTCATCTGCGCACGCGCGGGAATTGAGTCCCAAGCGACGATAACAACACACGCTAAAAACGCAAAGGCTCATTGGTAGACGCTTGTTTGTAAACAATGACACGCTATGGCCATCTGACGCATGCGCAGGTGACTACACCTCCGGTTTTAAACTCTGGTGAGCAGACACACATCTAACTAACGAGGGGTAAATTGCGGAGTGCGAGTGATGTTTTTTATAGACTGTAGAGGGCGCATGCTGTGTCCTTATGTATCATCACACTTGTAATCATTGCTTCCAGCTCACTCCGTGTGTCCCATTCCTCTCTGAATGGTGTCTGTTTTCATCTCATCTTCTCCAGCTCACTCTATTGAAGTTATAAATGCCGCTTCATTGACAATATTTGTGTTTGCTTTCTTTGTTTGTTTCATAGTCTTCATGTTGCGCAAGGAGATCATATATAAGAAGAGCAGCTTGTTTTCAAACAATGACACAAGAAATGCGAAATGCAGTTCAGCAGGTTGGACTATAACGCAAGAATCGTCTTACAAGTCACCAAAATACAGAATCCACACCAGAAGTTCTATTATAGAACACCAAACCAACATACACTGTAAATCTTGGAAGCACTTTAAATTCATGTTTTATATTAAAACATGCTGTTTTAATTGAAAACCCACTGTTTAAATTATCTTGAAAACACGTCTCATTCGCGTGGAATTACACCTCATTCGGTGAGCATCATTGACATAGTGTTTACATACGAGTCCCCAGTTCGAGGTTCTGATTACGGTTTGAAGTCTTTTCTCTATATTTTTTAGTAGTGCTTGCATAAACTTGTTTGTGCTTAATTGATAAAAAATACAGATGTTTTATAATACACGTGTGTTTTTATTTATTATTTTTTTCAATCAAATCAATGAAAAACATGAACATTGTTAATTCATTCATTTTTTTTAATTTATAACGCCATGTTATACATTAATATCTCAAAAACATTGAGGCATATTATACAAAAATCAGAATCATTTGCAAGGACTTGTTTAATATATTCCTAGAAAAGTCTGAAATTGTCTTACAAATTAGCTACTTGAAAAGTCAGAATACTGGGTTATTTACAAACGTAATATAAATGGAATTGATACTACTGAATGTTTTTAAGTACATTTGGAAGTCCCTTAACATTGTCTAATTATTATATAAATGAAAATAACAAATTCAAACATAAAAATTATTAGCTCTATGGTTAATCTCAACTCACTCAATGTGTCATTGAAATATCATGATCGAATGTTTATGCAAATTACATAATTAACAAACACTAAAACAAATACCCAAGCAACTCACGACTAAGAAATTCGCACACATATTCCAAATATCATTGATCTAATATTACTAACTGATTTCTCAAGTATATTTGAAAATTCTTAAAAAAATAATAATGATTAACATTTATGCTAATTACTAAGCTTATTTGCATGCATCTCAAGGAACCTAAGTCTTCAGTTTCGATGAAATCCGACGTCTTGTTCTTTAGATATTAGACGAATTATTTCATATGATAGAGAATCTTTTACGCAAAAAAGAAGAAAATACAATCTCTGGATTAATGCAGCTCATTTGGTCTTGCATGTCTTGGATCACTTTCCAATCATGTGTGTTAAAACCATGTGTGAATGCAGTTGCTATATTGATGTAGATGATATTATTATTCCTGACAATAATGGCGTTTGTAATATGGGTGTAATATTCGATGAGAATCTGAAAACATCGAGTCATTTTAATTCTACTTGCAAATCATCTTTTCATCACATGGCATAATTTATAACAGTTGATTAAGTAGTGAAAAATAATTGTAGCTGTTGACATAGAAGTAAATAAAGTAAATATCACCTAATAAACGGCATGTAAATACTCTGTTCGGTTCTTCACTGTTATAATCCTGTTACCATTACTTCCGGGTTTCAGCATCCGGGTACAGTCAGATCAGTAGGGTCAGTACGTTGTGTTGACTACGGGTTTCATGCTCTCTGCACGTAATATACTCACCTAAACTCATTAAAAGCCTTCTGTGGTTTACCTCCAGTTCGTGTTAGTGTTTGGAAGAACGGTGTTATCTTTTTCAATATTATGAGACTTTGTATTATTTTTAATCCATCCCAGGAAACTCGTGATAATCTCGGATTAGCATGTGCTTACGCAGGTTTACTTTAAAATTTAAATATTTCCGCAATTACGAATATTTACAAACCCCGACATTTATTTAAAAAGCACGGGGAAACAAACTGTATACCAGTCTAGTTATCTCAATGCGTCCTCTCCGGTGAACTCGCAATTGATACTGTATTACGCGTAATATTTATATACATGTAACACGTTCAGTTAAAACCACGTGAAGTAATTATATATAGTAAACTAAAGGGCCTTCTATGCACATTTCACATGGTATTTACATTACGAGTACACGTCCAGGATCCCCAAGGACCATAGAAATATTAATAATGACGAGCTGTACCGTCATGCATTCCAATAGCCATAATAGACATTATTATACATATGTCACCGTAACGCCGTAAGTTACAGCGTGCCGTCATTTTGCGGTATTTTGCGGGGTATTTTCATTCTATCTTATAAAGAAATGCGAATTCCAAATATGGAATGATTACGCGCATAATTGTCCTCCAAAAATAAAAACCAACATAGCTGCCACCAGGGTTTGACCGGACTCCACACAAAGAAGTTCGTTGATTCTGTTCTAAACTTTTTGGATTTCGATATTCCCTTGATGTATCCTTGCAAGAAAAAGATGTATAATAAGGTTATTATGAGGGTACCTCAAAGTATACACTCAGACAGTACGCTGTCGCATTACGATGATACATCCTTATTAGTGCAGTATCCAGATATTGCATTGCCACGTGACTGTGTGTTTTAGTGGCCTTTACTCTCATTATATTATTTCAGAAAACTCCAAGCTCAAAGGTAAACACCCTGATCTACCAGGAATCGGATGTCAGTGGTCGGATTTTATACCATGTCATGTTGTCAGTGCCGTCCTAAATATCTCTGAGCTGTGACTATACTATGTAACTTGTTCACCTTCTGCATATGTAAATGAATGTGAACAAATAAAACACGTGTAACATTGAAACCGACACAATCATGTGATGGTGATTGGTTAGTATAAACTCCATGGGGTGATTCGGTTCTAAGTAAAATTGAAAATAAACGAAAAAAATATTCAACTTGAAATCCTCAGATTTGCAGGGGTTCATGCGAACTCAATGTGTTTCTCCCTGGTTGAGGTGCTCTAAGTCGGAAATGTACTCGTGGTCGTGCAATCCGTTTAGATATTGAACTTGACTCGAGCAGGCGGCTCTTTTGTCGTTCATATTTGAATGATTGCACTCCCCCTCGTTTAATATCATTTACATATTCATAGTAACAATAAGTGGGTTTTACTAGTATATCAAGTTCAGGGAATTCGTAATATTTCAGTATTAAACATGGTATACATAGGCAACGTGTTTCCAAATCAGATTCCCGTCTATCAATATAAGCTATCATATAATACAAAATAAAATGTATTATTGCCCTTTTACTGGACTCCATTCCAAATGTCCTTCATTGTGCAGATCTCATTATCCATAGGGTTAATCCGGGGATTAATACTACAATTCACCGCAAATAAGAACGCCATCTATCGATAGTTATGTTGTAAATATACACCCAAACACAAAATGAAGGTGCAAATGCAGTCACATATAGTTGGTTAAAATTTAAAAAGAAGTTCCTATATAATGTTGCGTTCTAAACAAGCTATGGTCTTGAGAAAAGTGTCATTACTCTCATATTTTATTTAGTTATCCATACTTTGCGTACTAGTCCTAATTTGCCATGTACGTTACTGTTCAAGGTTTTTGCAAAGGGAAAACTGAATATATTATTTAGATATAATCACGAATACAATAACTTCTTATTCATGAAATCAATATAATATGAAATTGCAAAATTGATTTTGTTATCGAAACTTTCTCTCGCTGTCTCGATGATAAGAAAATGTACATATTTTTTGTAGTAAAATTTAACGTATACAAATATCCAATTCGTACCACGTGTCTAAATTTGTAAATAGTGGACACTATCACTAACCTACAAAATAACAAAATCGTCACTCGTTTTTTAAACTATTGGATGTAATGTATGTGAGTGTTTATTCAGCAATACCAGGTCATAGGCGATCATAAAGAAACTACATCCGTTGTCTAGGTGCTCCCAGTGAGTTCAACGAAATAAACAGAACAAAGCAGTTCAACGAAATAAACAGAACAAAGCAGAAAAACGCTGATAGTTGTAAGACTAAGAAGAGTTTGGTAGAAGATTTGGTCTGATGGAAAGCCACAGCAACTCGACTAAGAAATTTTATTTATGACATACAAGTCCCGGAAAGAGATATTTCTTAAATGATGGGCTCGGCTTCGCCTCGTCCGTTTTTGCACACATTCCCGTCCTTGCCCTATTATTTAAACAATAATGGATTCCCACAGCGCCATATTGGATGAAGAGATGGGTGTATGGCAAAATAATTGTCGCGTCTTCGAATGTGACGCTATTGGGAATTCTTTATTGTTATGAATCACCACCATCACAATTAATTAAAAAAATAATTATTTAATATTTTTTTTATTGAATTTACTTACGAATTGATTTTACATTATCATGTGGAATTTTAAAGCTATGACATCCCATAATTCAGTGACGTTTTAATCAAATGTCTAGGTGAATGCCGACCTCATATCAGTAGGGCGTTCTATAACATTCAACATATAGTGTTTGGGTGGCTATATTAATAAGAAACAAGAACGTTCTACACCTAGTTACCATTACAAGGTCGCAGTTTCTCAGGTGTTTCTTTGTCGTTCAGGACAATGTTCTCATGAATCGCATTCAGCCTATTAACGTAATGTATGCGTGCTTATTTGCACACGTCTATTGTTCGATTAGGGCGTATACACGTAAGATTCAGCAGTATCTTTTATGCTTTGGGGTAGAATGTTATTTGGACAATGCACCGTTATACTTGTTTTTCATTTAGTGCTTCAATTTTTTAGTTGTTGTGCAGGTTAGGTTCTTGTGTTCCTCTTATACTTTAAACATGTCCATATGCTACAAAAGAAGGGTTATTGCACGCTAAACGTCTAGCTATTTTGAATAGTTAATTAGAATTATCAAATATTGCATAATAAATATTAGATTATGTTAAATAATGTTTATATCAAGGTAAAAATTACCCCTTGAGCTATGAACGTCGTACTTTCAACCACTAGAATTTGCTGCAACATTTCTTTATGCATTTTCTTTCATTTCATTCTTGATTGTGAACCAATTGATTATAATTCCTTATTCTTAGGTATTGATCATATGTTTAATTTAGAAAATGTTATGCAAATGTCTTTCGCGAAGAATGACAAAACTTGACTTTGTGAGAAGATTATCAGTGCCGAGTTAGCGGGTGTGGTATTCGTGTAATTTTTGTATTGTGAGCGCTTACGTTACCAAAGTCAAGTCAAAAGGATTTTAATCGCAGCCCACGAACATTATTAATTGCGTGCGCGGTTTTCGTTGCCAGTGAAACATAAAGAAAGTGGTCCGTTGTTTATCTGATGATTATTCCCCCTGTCTTCGAGTTTTTGCCTTTGTCATAATCGGCCTCACCCTCAAAGTTACATCATTCCCACTGCTCATGGTCTAGAGGAAAACTCTAAATGACCCCTTGATACTACAATAAGGGTTCCTGCAAATCGTGCCTATGTGACCTTGGTTGATTTCAGTGATTTGTTTTGATTTGGTGATTAGACACCAGGACCTTGTTTCTGCGAAATGCAAGCTAGCTTCATTGCTGCAATATTTCAGGATTTGTTGCAACTGCATACCAACTGCATTTTATCATTTCTCGTGGTTGCCATACCAACTGCATTTTATCATTTCTCGTGGTGATCACAATAGTTAGTAATAGGTTTTCACAGGTATTATTAACACTCTACTGAAATCTGTTGCGATTATTGTTGGAGGGCGGTACGCGCCACGCCACACATAAATGCAATGTCGATTGCATTGTAAACAAAGAACATATGAAGCGCAAGAACACAGGAAAAAAAGTGCGAAGATTGCAAAAAAATAATAATCTTTCTTGTGATAAAATAAATAAAAGTTTGAAATAAAAGTTATAAAAACAATATGACAGATAATTTGATCTGTTTATAAAGTGCGAGTCTATTAAGTCGAAATTGTGAGGTAAACCAGAAAATGTTTCGCTTTTGTCTGGAAAGGGGCTCGGCCTGTTTTAATACATTTGTAGTCAAGGGGACCACTGTAACCGTCTGCACAACACAGGAATGACGTATGTTATCGCTTTTGTTGTATCTTAAGTTGTGTGTATGAAAGTGGCGAATAGTGGATAATCAATCATTCTGCATCTCAAACACGCCAAGAAGACTGCTCCATCACCCCTCTCACAACCATGGATTTGAGAACTGTGTTTATTCTGACACTTGCTATAGCGGCCACACGTAAGTGCATTTTTACAGTTTTATTTATTTTAATATTTACATTTTCGACTTCAGGTTACCCACCTCCTGCACTAGATTTTCTACATGGTACTCATTTGTCGTCGGCAAGTGTAGTTGTAGATTTCGAGTTCAATAATATTACTGTCGCATAACATGGAGGGAATACTGGTATGGTAATCGTAATTCAATGCGATGCCTTCCATACGCGATTATCTTTCCAGCACAGAAAAACGTTTGTTTGTTCTGTTTTGTTTTACACTACATCGACCTGTTATTAAACAGACGAAGGCTAAACTTTACTGCATACTCTCGCATCGTTTACGGCTTTCACACGCCAAGGAGAAATACAATTGGTACTTAATGATTTTAAAGGCCAGCCCGTAAAGGTCACACATTTTTGGACACGCATTGTCTCCAACGTCATATTTAAACAGTGGTAACCCTAATCTTACACCATGTAAAGAGTGCAAAAACTGTCATACTAAGGACTAAATTTGACAAAGTGTGACAGGAGTTGATACCGCTAAATGACTGCTAAGCACCTGCCTTACCAAACACTCATTTCGACAAATTGGAGTGTGATCTTCGGTGTTGATACTAAATCGTGTTTTTGAATACCACCTCGCCGCAATGCCATATCTATACCGATTCATCACACCTAGCAGCTACTTTTGTGTATATATTATCCCGACGAAAAAGAAAGCCTATAGATTGTGTAATTTGTTCAAGCATTTCGAGAAAAAAACTTGTAAATGATAAATAAATTGTTTTTACCCGGATCTCACAAACAAATTCTAGCCGGACAGCTTCCAGCGACGTAGCGCTTCTCTTATTCCGCGACATGTCCGGCGTAACGAAATACTTATAATGATCATTTTCCCGGGATGGTCGATTCTTTTACGCTGTTTGGTTTTGGCGAAAACTACTAGTACAGCCTCATTGATAGAAAGAAGTCGATCATTTAACTTGGCGACAAATTGAAGGCATCTTGCTACATTGTCACATTCCGACTTCTGTTCTAAATTTATTCACTCAATTCGCCATGGAAACACGTTCCAACAAACCACAAAAAAGCGGACCCTGAGCGTAACTGAAATGTATTGCCCGACGACCATTGTGTCAAACACGGTGTTAAATCGGAAAAATTGTGAATAATATAGCCATATTGTCATACATAGTTGTGCATTTAATATATTAACATTAGATATGAACACATATCGAATATGATTTATACCCAGACCGGATCGACCAACCTGTTTTGGGGCCAGAACGTCCAAACCAGGGCCGGATTGTCTTTTATTTACCAGGGCCGCAAGCGACCAGGGCCAGAACGTCTTGACACCTGTAGTAAGAATTTATAGTAGAAAACAATTTCGAGGTCCCTAGATAAATCAGATGATTCACGGTCAATGAATGTTTTGGATATCAATCATTTCCCCAGATTTTCTACTCGTGAATCAACGTAGAATATCTAAAACATACACTGAAATTATCCATGTTATTTCTTCACGTACTTGTCATTAATTACAAGTATTATTTTATTAATAATAAAATTAGTCGGGCAACGGAATCCAACAATTGAGTTAAAAATCCATGAAAAGCCCTGAATTTCACAGAAAAGCGGTTACAGAAGGCGAGATTCGACACACGTAGAGCTATAGACCCATAGCCATATATAGCATCGCGTGTCTCAAAACACATACGATGTTCCGACGAAATGGATTTTAAGCCCAATTATCTACGGTGAAATCAGTGTGTCTCACAACAGTCTGCTCTAGATACACTATACACTTTATCCGATCACGAATGTGAATGAAGTAGAACGGTTGGTATAGTTGGTACATATCTACATCGACCATGTTCTAATGCTAGTATTCCCGTGGAGGTTTTAAACCCGATAAAGGAAATCCCCTCTGTTATAGTGCTAGATGCATAGTAACGACAACTTGACAACTGCTGTTAAATCATTTGTCTGCATTCCCCGTCCTCAAAGCCTCAATGACCTGAATTGTTACTGAATTGTTATATATTCCATATGCGCTTCACGGTCGCATGTATTCTGGCATAGTCGGAACTTCTTTTTTGTTTTACAAACAAAAATTAATTGTCAATTAAGCATGAGGGGTCAGGTTAGTTTTCGCGATCATGTTGAAAGGAATAAAATAACAATTAATTATTTCTTTTTGTAAAACAAAAAAGAAGTCCCGACTTTGCCAGTCTAGGTCGCATGTAGTGGTACTCCTACGTGCAAAACACCCCACCCTTCATTCAGACAGGCGTATATTGATGCAAATTTCCCACCTTGGGGTTTGGATAGATTTGATTAGTAGTTTTTGTATCACACGCCACAGTATAACAGGTGGAGTTGATTTCATTTCACGCTCACGTCGCATATTTACATCGCTCTACTACATCTAAATGTACTAAGAACAAGTCCTATGTTCTGCTTGGCCATTTCTTTTATGAATTGAACAATTATATTGCTATGGTTGGGTGAGTTTGTCCTATCCCAGTATGATGCGCTAAATGTGAAATCTCGCGATAAATGAGCGACGTGACATGTTGGTCGAACAACGTACTGTATCTTCCATAACAACACAATATTTACGTATACTTCGTTATCATTACGTGTGACTCGTAACCAGTTATTGTCAATATGACAAGATCCCTAAATATATAGTTTGAATTATATCAGTTGATAAGTAACTTAAATATGTTTCCAAAATGTATGACCCGATGCGAAGTTCACACTTGATTGGTCCATGCATGTGTGAGATATGGCTCCGTAAAACTACATTCGTTTAAACAAGACGACCGAAAGTCAGTCATTTTGGATTTGATAGTGACAAACATGCACGTGCGTTTGTGCGATATGATGTCCGATGTATTCGTAAAGATTGAACTTGATCGTTCTAGACATGTCAGGTATATAGATCTCGGACTGCAATCTTTAAAACAAAATGGATGCCGACCGGACATTTTAAACTCGCTTTGAATTAAATAAACGACGTGCATCCCATGTATTTATTTTGATGCATTTTGTCCTTAAACTAGTGACCATTGGACCATTTTGAATCGGATCGTGAAACGCATTTACATATGTCCTATATAATATCTGATGTGTATGTGCGTGTGTGAACTTGGTCAGTCTAGGCATGGAAGGTACCTTGCATGGTCTAGGCATATGTGAGATACTGCTGGATACGCGCGAACAGACGGACGCACGGGCGTACGCATACAAGTTAATACATAAGTTCCAATTTTCCGACTGCGTGCGAACCGAAACTAATAAAGATCACATGTGTGTCTTATGTCTGGACACAAAAAGTTCAGCATCCTGGTACTTTCAATGACAACTGCTTGTATTTGGGTGGCCATAGAAAAATTAACATTGATAAAGACGTAGCCGGATGTGTGATTGTTTGCGCATTATGCATACCGTGCATTGCCATGGCAATCGTGAAATGGATAGCGCAGCAACAAAATAGAGATATGGTTTTTGTAGTGAAATAAACTACATGTTATATATTTACTAATTATCAACTAGTGATAGTAAACATTTCCACGGTGTATCACTGGAAGGAAAAGATGTATCATAATAAGGTTATTACGAGAATGAGGAATTCTCGTAATAACCTTATAATATTGTTGTCACTCTATATTGTATCTTCAAATGTCTATATAAAGAAGCTATATGATGTTGATAATTAATACACAACTTCTGTTCACAGGAGTGTTGGCTGGTGTTCAAGAGTGCCATTCGTGTAACGGGGTATCCAGCAATTACTACTGTCGTCAAAACACCGTCACATGTAACGCTGATGTGAGTATAACGATTTCTTCTGTATCTGTAAACCAACAAACTAGCTATTATACCCGAGGGCACGAGAAATGGCAGCTACATACTCATATAAATAAGCGAGGTCGATGTGTACTAGACTAAATTAATAAGTGTTTAATTTCAAGTTGATTCGAGCGAATTGGTCATTGTTATGTAGTAAATTACCAAGTGTTGGATATTGATTTGAACCGGGCATGTACTGGGCTTGATTACGTGATTGGGTAATGAGTGATGCGTGAAACCGAGGGTAATATACTGTAAAATGACTAATTTTCACTGGGTTTAAATTTCACTGATTTACCATTTCAGGCATATTCAGTGGGTTTTAAATTCACGGTTTCGTCATTTAGATAATGTGTTCTATGCTAAATTTTACATATTCACTGTGTTTTAATTTAGCGCATTTTTCCAGTCAGCGAAATAAGCTAAATTAAAACACAGTGAATAATTACCCCCTTTACAGTATACCCGGTGGTTGACGGGTGTTTCGAAGTGCTTACGATGAGATATTAGTGATATAAAGTACATCGAGTGATATACATCGAGTGATATATGTTTTCGGTTTAGTTTTAGACTGGTTATGACAGTATTTTGTTTTGTGTTATCTTCTTTTCAGCAACATTGTCAGACGGTGATTGAGAATGTTGGTGGTAGTCTTGAGACAACCAAGAAGTGCGTAGACATTGACGTAAGTAATCTGTGTCACGTGAACCATTGTCACGTGACGTAGCAGCAATGTTTTCCCACCACCGATATGGGCAATGTGACATTCAATTTCGTTTACAGTGTTTGTATATATATTGTATATAATATTATATAAGCCTTTGATCACAAACTGGGACTGTATTGCACTTCAGATTAGTACTGTGCACGAACGCATGTTGTGAAACGAAGTGGAATTAACACTATATATCGCTATACGCTATTAAAATATTGAAAATCTTATTTTATTCAAGATTAAGATTTGTTATTATTATTATTTGTAGAATTAGTAGGGTGAATAGGGTAGGGTAATTAAATAGAATAATGGGCCAGGCTGTTAATTTCAATACTGCCTTGTAGTGATATTTTCTCTGTTCCATGTGATTGTAGATATGTTCATCAGATCAGAGCGATAACGATGAGTACTGTGAATTCGGCATAGTCAAAGATTCGTGTAGTTATTGCTGTGATGAAGAACTATGCAATGATGAATTGCCATACTATCACGAAGTTTATGGTGAGCAGTTGTATCTGTATTTTTTTGTAGATTTGTAATTGCATTGATTTTCTATTATTGTTGTGCTGCCCTTTTCGCAAAAAAAGTAAAATGCCTCGCCACAACTCATTTATCAAAGTTTTGGGCCTAAAAACTCAAAATCCTAAATAAAAAATATCGTTTACCTTTTACTCTAAAAGCGTTGGACATGTGACCATAAAAACAAATTTGGCGTGATTAGAGAACAATATACATAGAGTGAAATATATAAAATGAGAACAAAATGCGATACTTTGCTCTTACTTTTCAGTGATTTGTTGTGAATTCATTCAAATGTTAGAACAATTGTTTCAATGCCACAACAGTTATAAATATGTCTGTCGCTATTTTAGTTTCTATTTAATCATGCGTTTGTCCGAATTGAAAACTTAATTGAGTCCGAAGAATAACACAGAGGCGTTAATTTCTTCATATCAGACGATTGCAGTCCGTGGAGTTGCTGGTCATCGTGTGAAGACTGTTCTCGTCGTAGGACCCGAACTTGCGACACTTCTTCCAAAAGTAAAAAAAGTAGCGGTGGCAGTAATAAACATAGCAGTGGCAGTAAAAGTGGCAGTAAAAGTGGAAGTGGATCCGGTGAAACAGAAGAAGAGGAAGTCGATGACTGTTGTTCCAATAGTAAGTGCAACTAAGGTTACAATTTGGAAAGCCAAATGCAACGTTTCGTCACCGTTCACAAAATAAGCACTTGGCTAATATGTATTTATTGATACATAGGGAATATTGCACTGAAGTTTAGCAGGCAACATCGTGTGAACTCGAAAATAGCTAGACGACTACGTACAAACAACTGTACTGTATATAAAAAACAGCGACTCTGCCAATTATTCATAAACAGAAATTGTATTTCAATGCCGCGAATCAGAATCCAAGTTACAAACTATTTGCCCAGAATTAATTTGTACGTCTTAGTTAACTCTTCGTGATCGGACTTGACGACTTGATTGGCGTGGTTTTCACCTACGTTAGACTCTGGATTGATCAAATCATGTACTAGTTTGTTTATCATGTTATAAAGATGATGTAATCGCCGAGTTTTATTTTCCAATGTTTTGAAATATCACTTACAAAACCGAATTTATTGCAGCTTGTTACTCTTGTAGCTCATTAGCTATTGACCCTACTGATAGTCTGCTTCAACTCGCTGATGTCTTTCTAAACTGTGAATCTGAAACATGCGTAGACAACGAAATGGTGTGCAAAACCGAAATTAGTTACACGACTGGGGTTCCAGTTATAACAAAAGGGTATGTACGTCATCATTACGTCATAGTACACGCAATTCATTGCATATTTCCAACATTAGACGGCGTGGGTAGATGACATAATTAATGACAATGTCCAGCAGTAGGAACAAGCGAACTGTGAAGTGTACACCGGAAGTATAAACAATACATTAAGATATACACCTATGGACTGTGAAGTGTACACCGGAAGTATAAACAATACATTACGATATACACCTATGTACTGTGAAGTGTCAATCAGAAGTATAAACAATACATTACGATACACACCTATGGACTGTGAAGTGTAAATCAGAAGTATAAACAATACATTACGATATACACCTATGGACTGTGAAGTGTAAATCAGAAGTATAAACAATATATTACGATATACACCTATGGACTGTGAAGTGTAAATCAGAAGTATAAACAATACATTACGATATACACCTATGGACTGTGAAGTGTAAATCAGAAGTATAAACAATACATTACGATATACACCTATGGACTGTGAAGCGTAAATCAGAAGTATAAACAATACATTACGATATACACCTATGGACTGTGAAGTGTAAATCAGAAGTATAAACAATACATTACGATATACACCTATGGACTGTGAAGCGTAAATCAGAAGTATAAACAATACATTACGATATACACCTATGGACTGTGAAGTGTAAATCAGAAGTATAAACAATACATTACGATATACACCTATGGACTGTGAAGTGTAAATCAGAAGTATAAACAATACATTACGATATACACCTTCGGACTGTGAAGTGTAAATCAGAAGTATAAACAATACATTACGATATACACCCATTGACTGTGAAGCGTAAATCAGAAGTATAAACAATACATTACGATATACACCTATGTACTGTGAAGTGTAAATCAGAATTATAAACAATACATTACGATGTACACCCATTGACTGTGAAATGTAAATCAGAAATATAAACAATACATTACGATATACACCTATGTACTGTGAAGTGTAAATCAGAAGTATAAACAATACATTACGATATACACCTATGGACTGTGAAGTGTAAATCAGAAGTATAAACAATACATTACGATATACACCTATGGACTGTGAAGCGTAAATCAGAAGTATAAACAATACATTACGATATACACCTATGTACTGTGAAGTGTCAATCAGAAGTATAAGCAATACATTACGATATACACCTATGGACTGTGAAGCGTAAATCAGAAGTATAGACAATATATTATAATAGATAACAATAGATACATTTAGTGTATTTAAAATATTATCGATCCCGTATTAATATTCGACTAAATTGTATTATATTTATCTTGTTTATAAACAGATGTGCAACCCACGATGAATGCAGGAATGCCGAATCTGGTGACCAGTGTCCGGCATTAGTGGATGACGATTCGGAAGCTATTCTTGTCGCGCTTGACCTGATAGATGAAGACATTGATTGTAACTATTGCTGTGACAATGGAGATGACGACAATTCAGAAATCTGCAATTCAGGAATTGTACCCCCTCCACAGTATGACATCAACCGTCCCTGCAGCGACGCATCTTCCCAAGTTGGCAATTTCCTAGCAACTTTTGCCATGGCAGTGCTTGTCCGTCTCTTTGCAATTTAATGTAGGGCGGGTTTTTGCTAACTTTAAAGGCGTCTCCCCGCCTAGTGTTTTTCATATACATTTGAGTCCATGTAGGAAGCAACTACCGATCGAAATTACATAAATGAACCAATCTAAAATATTTTGATCAAAGCTTTTTAATTGTTCCATTTGTAACATTTGTAAATAGTTGTTTCTTTGAATATACGCTGTACTATATTTTTTGCACGAAATGCTTAAGGTATATACTGCTACGTACTAGTATTCCGGGCATTATAAAGCACATGTTAATTATAGTTGGAACAGGAGCAAGAGTCCAAATTTTACATCATATCTGTGTGGTTATATTAATTGTGATGCTGAAAACACCAGTAATTTAAATAAATTTGCTATATGCACGCTGTATAAGTGTACTAATTGATTTATAACTAACATCGTATACTGTAAAATGACTAATTTTCACTGGGTTTAAATTTCATTGATTTACCATTTCAGGCATATTCAGTGGGTTTTAAATTCACGGTTTTATCATTTAGATAATGCGTTCTATGCTAAATTTTACATATTCACTGGGTTTTAATTTAGCGCATTTTCCAGTCAGCGAAATAAGCTAAATTAAAACCCAGTGAATAATTACCCCCTTTACAGTACTTGTTTGAATAATTTCCACCAATCAGGTTTACTGGATTATATGTGTGCGCAACTTGCATTGCGCAGTACGTCATACGCACATATCAACTCGCCCAATCAGTTTGCAACGTCCAGTAAGATTCCAGTTGGTGGTTTGTCGGAATTTGTGATTTTAATTAAGACATATATATTGATTTCTTATATTCTTATATGTATATATTTCGAAAGAAGTGGGATTATTCTGTTACTATGAATGTAAATATAATGTACATAGATGGCACGTAATTAAAACAATTTGCATATTACTGACGCATTTAGTAGTTTATTTAAATTGATACTGATGTTAATCAGTTTTCACTCAGACAACAGTTGTCAAAGGTTATAACAATATGTCAGTCACTGGAGTGTTATTCCATCTGTTATTTTATCTAAACTGTCTCCATAACATTGAATTTCTGGTCATACCGACGGTCTTGGTGGCATCGTTTGCTCCCTATTTTATTATACTCATTATATTTCATACCGTAATCGCCTGGCTATGACGTCATTTAATATATCATCCCGATGAACTAAACACCACCAGACTTTCTCACCCAAATTAGTGCAGACTGTAAATGAGACTACAAGGTGTATTATGAATGTGTGATGAAAAACGAAGAACAATTTAAACATCGTCAACCACATGCGATCACGTGGTTGCGGAGAATTATATAACTTATTCAAACACTTATGTCGTTACCAGAAGTAGTCGTCCACCTCTGGAAACTATAAATGGTTACCGATCAACCACGACAGGGAAAATACGACTCTGGATTCAGTGTTGATGGTGCCAAGACAAGCGATGGCGACTGCGTTGAGGACTGGGTTGCTTTGCCGCGGTCGCCCTTTCTTTATCGGCGCCGGTAAAATAATGACCCACCCCGTTACATCGCCACGACCACAATCCCTCTGGGACTGTGCCGCGACCTACTTTTGTTTGCCATGGTGGCCTCTATTCTGTATAATTACACAATAAAATTCACGTTGAAACGCCTTGGGCAAACAGGCGTTCGTGCCCCTAAAACCTTTAGCCCCGAATGACTATGATAACTTATACGCTGGAGTCCAGATGTCACTTGAAGTAGGCTTCAGTCTTGATCACTCCCTAAAATACCGTAACCTCTGCCGAAGGTACGTAAATGTACGTGCCTCTTTTGTATATTGTTGGCTGGCATGTTTCCAAACGAACTGCCCTATACATTGTCATGACTACGGTTTGTTGTCAACCAAACAAATGAAGTCTTGGTAGCTGCATTATACTTGTCTCGAATGCAAAAACTAATGACCACGAATGGAAAAATATTATACATGAATATCATATGTGCGAGTGATTATATCTAGTTATTGTCAGGAAAAGGCAGATCTCCCTCGAGCCGAGGTAAAATGGCTCATACCGGGTAGTGTAGTGGCGCTGTGACGACATCGAGCACATATTGATTTATGAAATTGCATAATGCGATGATATTTCACGTAATTGATCTAGGACGAACTAATGTATTCCAATCGACAGTTGATCGGGATTCCTAGCTGTTTAAAGTAGAGCCGTGCTTTGGTACAATCCCTAAAATAAAGACATTAAAAGTAACGAAAGATGTTGGTCGTCATTGTGTGTTAACCATAATAACAGAAAGTACGCACCATCAATAACACAAATACCTTCACAAAACGAGTGGATTCATTGTTTAATCGTTTGAGTATAAGGTTTAATTCGTCGACAACGGTCATTGTTTGAGCCGACGACAATACTCGAAGACAATGGTGGAATTTCGAATACTGTTTTTGAAACGAATTCTACCATAGCAACCTTTTTTCATTGTTATCACTGTATAAAATAACAACTCGTGTTAGGTAACACAAGATGAAATAACTTGTGATAGATAATACATAGTGAAAGCCGTGTTTATTTGATGGGAATGTAAGTTTTACATTGAGTTTGTGACACTGATCAATATTTATTTTGTTTACTAGTAGACTCAGACATACTTTAAAAGCTAATAAGAATGCTACTATAACAACTTATACATCATCTGAAAGCTTAAATATAGGCAAATACGGTAGCGTATATTCCATAGCAATATTCGTCTAATGAATTACCTGATGACAAACTACTAATCCGACTATTGAAAACACCGTTTTTTCAACATTTTCTATTCATTTTAATGAACAGTGGCTTGCCAAGAGCATGCGTGCTATACGTATCGCGCCCCAATTTTACAAGACCTGCCTTCGTGTTCGCGATACTGCAAAATTACTATAGAAATGCTACCGACAACGGATTGTCGCTGTCATAACACGTGTAAAAACAGAACTAGGTCTGAGGCGCTAAAATTTTGGAATATATGATGGAAAAACTAATTATTGATATCTACAATATTTTACAAAGGGCAATTTTGACGTACTTTTTTTCACTTGACTTTTTGATATATTTATTTATTTGAATCAGATGTTCATCATCCCTAGAGACTGGGTTTTTTTCTGACCTGTGCAGATATTTTTTTTTTATTGATCACCCCCAGAATTGGTAATGGCGCACTCCTAAGTTATCTTTATGCGACACAAGACAACGCTGGCACACTATAACCCCCCCCCAAATATAATGGAATCTCCCACGACAATCAGACACATCACATTCTTACCGTTCACCAACGACTGTTAACTAAAATATACAAGGCAGCGTAGGGTACAGTAGCAAGTGAATATCCAAATATGGCGACTCAACTTATCTACGTTTTATTGGCACTTTTCTTTATACAGTGGATGGGAGGTAAGTAGTTTGTTCTTTATTGATTTTATTAATTCATTACAACATATGCACAAATTCAGTTGGTGTGAGGAACTTGGAAGAGTCGATGTGAATTTTTCAAAAGCATTAATATGCAGGGCCGATTCTGCTTGTTATACAGAGACAAACAAATCTATATTCCCCGTACTGTCGAGCACTGTTCTTTCATAGTCCCTACTCTGGAGTCTATAAGTGTGTCTAATGATTCAATTTGTTTTAAATTCAACTAACTGTGACCCAATTAATTTACAACATGCGATAAAAACGAGTGTTATTTATATATAGTATATATTACTTCCCGAATATGGGCGTTTGTGTCTGAGCGCAGGTGATTATTTGCCCGGCGTTAGGAGCGATCTACTACATAACTACGCAACTACTGCATAATATCCATTTCGTCTGCTGCAGCCATTTAATCGAATGCAGGTTGTCAAGGGAGCCGGTTAACAGGATGCGTAAACATATCCATCCGCAGTGCCAAACTTATCAATTGACGCGATTGCACGCAAAACTTTGTTTCTGCTTATGAAGAATGTACATTTTTACCAATAAGAATTACTTTTAAACATTCAGATATAAACCCTGTATTCTTTATGTTATTAAAGGCATGTAATAAAAATATTACAGCCCGAATATGGGCGTTAGGGCACTCGCGCATAGAGATCTTTGGCAGAAGATCACCTGCACTCGGGCACAAACGCCCATATTCGGACAGTAGTATATAATATTTAGTTTTTGCCCTAAATAAAATTATAATCAAATAATTTTGATATATATGTAAGTGCTATATTTAAATATACGTAGACATTTAATTAGCTAAGTATACAAAATGGTCAGGCAGAACATGATATTAAACTGATTACCTTACTAACAAACAAAAATAATAAGGTAATCAGAGAAATCTGTCTATTAATTGATAACTGATTTAAACAAATGAAGAACAATATAAAATTCAAACAACCAGCTCCCTCACAAACTATAGCTAATTGTCATTCAATAAAGCTTTGATAGTTAACATACTTTTCCCAGCATCCTCTGCGGCTTGACAACCGTTGGACGATAGATAGCCACCAAAAGAAGTACATTTTATAAAGAGTTGTGTTCGTGATTATGAAAAACATTGTGGTGAAGCATTAAACAAATAATATTCACATATTCTGATATATACGCTAATGATATATATGCAAACATTCTCAAAAGTTTCAAATCTTGGAATGCATGTTTCTATCATAATATTACAACAACAAACATTCATCTAAGGTCGACTCCGTTGACGGATGGTCATTACGTATTATGTTGTTTACCACGGATTTGTTTGTGCGACATGCTAGTATTCATCATTTTTATCACACAAAAGCAGGCGCGTCAAAATAAGACCTTGTTTTTACGGGATGGCCCCTGTGATCCTGGCAGCAATCCAACAACGGAGTAAGCCCCCACGTCATTCACTTGTTGTTTCAAACAATATAAGACGTAGATCCGAACGTTCGGCGTCAGATACTTGTGTTTTTTGTTATTTTATTTTGTTTTTCTTTGTTGAGGGGCATATACTTTGGCAATAATGAAAAGAATAACTGTCAATAACAAACAAACAAACTCCACGAGCCAAGCAGTAAATTCGACATGTTTCGCCAATCATTACACGTACTGTATATAACCTGTAAAACATGTTTGTATCAGTCTAATTCATGATACAAAGTGTTATTTCTGCGTTTTTGAATTTCAAACTCGCACAGTGTAGATAGGAACGACTAAAAATACCAAAGTCACTCGTTCGACTCGCGTGTAATAAGAGCGAGGTAAAAAACGAATACAACATGCGTCTGGTATGCTTAACATATTGCGATTCAAACGACTTTATGTGTTTCACTCCACTTTTGTGTTATATAAATTATGTCTCATGACGTCATCAAAGAGACTATTATGATTATGTGCGTATATCTAATGTTATATTTACTTCTAATTCCTAAAATGATTCAAACATGTGTGTATGAAAAAAGCATACGAGTTATTATACACCTGACACCGTAACGCCATAACTTACAGCGTGCCGTAATTTCGTGGCATTTTACGGGGTATTGTTATCCTACCATATTAGGAAATGCGAATTCCAAATATGGAATGATTACGCGCGTAAGCGTCCTCTAATATTAAAAACAAACATGAATGCCACCAGGGTTTCAACGGACTCCGCACAAAGAAGTTCGCTGATTCTGTTCTAAACTTTTTGGATTTCGGCATTTCCATAATGTATCCTTGGAAGGAACTTGTGTCTAATAATAAGGTTATTACGAGGATACCTCAAAGTATGCACTCAGAAGTACGCCGTCGTATTGACCTCGATACTTCCGCTGTATTATACATATTTTGAGATATCCTCGTAAAGACCTCATATTATTCGTCAAGGCGCGATATGGTTTTCTTACAGAAAACAAAAAACTTGCAGATATGTTTTCATATTAATATTGTGGTTTATTTGGATGAGAATGAAGGCTTTTTCATTTTATTTTCTCTAATTTTGAAACATTCAAATATGTTTTAGCTAGTTTTATAATTGTTTTATTTTCATTGTTGTTCAATATTGTGAAATCTTTGACTCAGCGTTTAGTTGGTTTCTTTCATTTTCATATAATTTGTAGTTAAGCAGAAAATGTTTTTCATCTTCAATTTCGTTTACATCACACACAGGGCATTTCCTTTTGCAAGCATCTATTTTATTGTAGCGACCGACCCATTTATATTTGTAGAACATGGGCACTAATTCCTAGTTTTGTTAGTGTGAATCTATGTTTAGAGTAATTCATTACTGAAAGATACTCCGCATATGAGCAGTCATTTTTTAACATTCTGTATGTGCGCATTTTTTTTTTTGACTGTTAATTTTGAATATTTTTTGGAGATTGTCCATAACCTTTTTTCTTATTGTGGCAGCATTATGCAGATGTTGGTTCTCCCACACATTGTTTTCATTTACATATTTTAATATGCTTTTCAGTTAGGTGTATTGTTTTGTCAAGCTCCATTCCAAGTCGATATGCTTCATGGACCAGAGTATTTTCATTTTTATTTTTCATTTTTAGCCGATAATTTATTAAGTGTTTTATCATTATGCTAGTTAGAAGTAGGGGATACCTACCAAGTTCTAACAGACATGATAAATTAATAGTTTTACAGTTAACTTGTAACACATAGGTCCGGTCACTGGTAGCATAGTGGTTGTCGCTCCAGGCTCATGATCGGTAGACCCAAGTTCAAATCCTATCTGAGGCTGAACATCAAAAGGGTCAACCCCTACCCTGGGTGAGTGTGCCACAGACTCAATGGGAAGGCCAATTCCACTGGCCGAGTTTCATTCACTAACGAATGCGACTTTGGGGAACCTTTGTTAAGGTCCGCAGGTGCTTGTGTTCGACCGAGCCTGGTTGACGCCAGGATAGCGCATTAAAATTGCCATTTGACAGAGAGATGGCCACACAGCCCTGTCATGTAGTCCCAAACAAGAATATGATTTCTGTGACAAAATGCACTATGTGTCAGCACTAGCACTTGCAATTTGCTCATACAAAAAAAAAAGTCAGGAGAGACAACGGTGACATTCAATGTCCAGAACTGTCGCCTGGCACAAAAATATTTAAAAAAAAAAACAAAACAAAAAAACACATATTTACAGAATTTGGTGTGTAGCTTCTCCATAGGAAGCATGTTATAATGAAGATCTTTGGATTGTAGTATGCAATCACTAGCCCATACTTCACTGCAATAGAGTAGGACTGGTTTGATTATGCTGTCGAATAGTTTCAAGTGTGTTTTAATTGGGGTGTTATTTTCTGGGTATAATAGTTGTTTCATTTTGAATAGTGCTTTTGTTGCTCTGTGTCCAAGATATTTTTGTGCTTTGCTGAGTTGACCTGAAGAGTTTATTGTTGGTCCTAAATAGGTATATGATGTTACGTTATCCAATTCTTGACCATTTATTTTAAATTTGTTTTTTGATAACATTAACCAGATTTGTTGAAAATTATTTTTTTGATTTTGATATCCAGCTTCCACTGTTTGCAATATATTCCTACAGAATCGATGGTAAATACTATCTATTTCAAGATCATTAAAGTAAACAAACCAGCCTATTGTTGTGAACTTCTTATGAAAAGCTCCGTGCGATTTCACACGTAAACACGTATTGTCAACAACTGTATTGCAACTTACTGATTCACAATACGTGTCATCAATCGTTTCGGAAAAAAACACACGAAGAATTGAAAGCAATCGCAAGATATGGGAGTTTGAGAATACAACTGTTTATGGCCAGGTTTTATCGATGTGTGGTAATGTTTAACAGTTACAACAACCTGGGCCCTTCATATTCACAACTAAATTCTTTGTAACAAAAAGCCCTCAAATTTAACTGAATATGTTTAATTATGATGGTGGTGATTTGTAACATCAATAATGAATCCCCCAAAGTTTCATGCTGGACGCGCGTTCTTGCATTGGCCCAGGCACTGCCGAGTAACCGCTTATTAACTGGACAACACCGTGACGTGGTATCGATCAACGATAACGCGCTGTCACAGCACATACTGGTACATACCGGCTCTTCAAATTAATAATTTATTTTGCCATTCTATGATGTCATTTTTTTTGTTTTCTTTTGTTTTGAAATCAGTCTATGCTTCTCAAGAGAATGCCTTTCAATGTTACGTGTGTAAGACCGGCAAAGGTATTGAATGTAACAACGGCACCTGTGTTGATGAATGTAACGACGCGAATGATATCGACGACTGTCCCTCTTCATCGGTAAGTACGTGAACGTCTAATTAATATTTAGTTCGTAATAATTAGTGTGTCGCTATAAGTCGCGACGTTCGTACTATTCGTTAATTTGTAGACGGTCATTCAATGTTGAAGGGCGGCAGTCGTCGCGCTGCGCATGTGCGACACTTGTGTTGATAAGCATTGATTTTCCTACAATCCAATGCGCTCTTCTAATGAAAATCAAAAGTATGAGGTTTGACCTGGGCGCGACTTATACTAATTACCGCCGGTAACTCCTTCGATTCCTTTCAATTACCTACAAACATCAATTAAATATTGTACTCGTTGATTTACGCAACATTCAAAGTCGCCATCTTTGTTTACATGAGACCCATATATCTCGCGCATGCGTGGTGCGACGACTACCGCCCTTTAAATATTTACGAAAACATGTAATTTTCTAATATTGATATTTGACACAACATGTAAAGTATCAATGTGGATTATGATTTATCGTTAATTTAAAACGCTGCTTTTGCAGCACACTATTCGTTCCACGAAAAACAAAAAATACTAATACGCTTGTGTAGTGACTGAATATTTTGAATTACAATGTTTTTGTTTTTTTCTAGAGCTCATAATTTAGCATTGTAATTAATCATCTAACAGTATGTGGTCATAACTCTTATTCATGACCATTAAGGTCACATATTCCGGTACTATTTTTGACTCCTAAAGGTCACATATTCCGGTACTTATTTTGACCCCTAAAGATCACATATTCCGGTACTTATTTTGACCCCTAAAGGTTACATATTCCGGTACTTATTTTGACCCTAAAGGTCACATATTCCGCTACTTATTTTGACACCTAAAGGTCACATACTCTGGTATTTATTTTGACCCCTAAGGGTCACATATTCCGGTACTTATTTTGACCCTGAAGCTCACATATTCCGGTACTTATTTTGACCCCTAAAGGTCACATATTCCGGTACTTATTTTGACCCCTAAAGGTCACATATTCCGGTACTTATTTTGACCCCTAAAGGTTACACATTCCGGTACTTATTTTGACCCTAAAGGTCACATATTCCGCTACTTATTTTGACGCCTAAAGGTCACATACTCTGGTATTTATTTTGACCCCTAAGGGTCACATATTCCGGTACTTATTTTGACCCTGAAGGTCACATATTCCGATACTTATTTTGACCCTAAAGTTCACATATTCCGGTACTTATTTTGACCTCTAAAGGTCACATACTCTGGTATTTATTTTGACTCCTAAGGGTCACATATTCCGGAACTAATTTTGACCCCTGAGGGTCACATATTCCGGTACTTATTTTGACCCCTAAAGGTTACATTTCTGGTACTTATTTTGACCCTAAAGGTCACATATTCTGATACTTATTTTGACCCCTAAAGGTCACATAATCCAGTACTTATTTTGACCACTAAAGGTTACATATTCTGGTACTTATTTTGACCCTAAAGGTCACATATTCCGGTACTTATTTTGACCCCTAAAGGTCACATTTCTGGTACTTATTTTGACCCCTAAAGGTTACATTTCTGGTACTTATTTTGACCCTAAAGGTCACATATTCTGATACTTATTTTGACCCCTAAAGGTCACATAATCCAGTACTTATTTTGACCACTAAAGGTTACATATTCTGGTACTTATTTTGACCCTAAAGGTCACATATTCTGGTACTTATTTTGACGCTAAAGGTCACATATTCTGGTACTTATTTTGACCACTAAAGTTCACATATTCCGTTACTTATTTTGACCCCTAAAGGTCACATACTCTGGTACTCATTTTGACCCCTAAAGGTCACATATTCTGGTACTAATTTTGACCCCTAAGGGTCACATATTCTGGTGCTCATTTTGACCACTAAAGGTCACATATTCTGGCACTCATTTTGACCACTTAAGGTCACATATTCCGTTACTTATTTTGACTCGTAAAGGTCACATATTCCGTTACTTATTTTGACTCCTAAAGGTCACATATTCTGGTACTCATTTTGACCCTAAAGGTCACGTATTCTGGTGCTCATTTTGACCCTAAAGGTCACATATTAAGGTACTCATTTTAACCACTAACGGACACATATTCTGGTACTTATTTTGACCCTAAAGGTCACATATTAAAGTACTTATTTTGACCCCTGAAAGTCACATATTCTGGTAGTTATCTTGACCCCTAAAGGTCACATATTCTGGTACTTATTTTGACCCTAAAGGTCACATATTCTGGTACTCATTTTGACCCTAAAGGTCACATATTCTGGTGCTCATTTTGACCCTAAAGGTCACATATTAAGGTACTCATTTTAACCACTAACGGACACATATTCTGGTACTTATTTTGACCCTAAAGGTCACATATTCTGGTAGTTATTTTGACCCCTAAATGTCACATATTCTGGTACTTATTTTGACCACTAAAGGTCACATATTCTGGTACTTATTTTGACCCTAGAGGTCACATATAAAGGTACTTATTTTGACCACTAAAGGTCACATATTCTGATATTTATTGTTACCTCTTCAAAGTCACATATTCTGATATTTATTGTTACCTATTCAAGGTCACATATTCTGATATTTATTGTTACCTCTTCAAGGTCACATATTCTGATATTTATTGTTACCTCTTCAAGGTCACATATTCTGATATATCAAGGTCACATATTCTGATATATCATTGTTTAAAGAGAATTTTATGATCAACGATGCTCCGATTTTTTGTATTATAACTACTCAGCTGTTCGAGGGAATTGTTAATAATATTAATTCTAAAACTAGTCCGAATCAGAAATTTTCCCCTGCACATTTTAGAAAAAATCATTTAATTTAGCTAGTATGTCTCTCTAAAAAAACGTTTTGTGCTGAAAACGTGCTCAATATAGGTATATCGACCCTTTAAATGTGTTAATATCTTATAACAAATTATATGACCCTAGAAGTTCAAGCATGTCCTAAGTGGCACGTGCAAATACGTCACACACGCTTGCGCAGCTAACACGTAATTGTTATAATTTTCTAGCCATGGTGTGAAATCGAGGTCAAGAATCACGGTGGTGACTTGTACATGAAAAAACGATGCACCCAGGAAGAGGTGAGATACCATACCATACAAAACAATACCATACAAAACAATACCATACAAAACAATACCATACAAAACAATATACTGTATACAATAAACAATTACGTTACAATGTATTATGTTACATTCGACAAAATATGTGTACATGTTAGATAATTTTTAAAAATGCAAAATGGATGATAACATGTAACTTTAAATATTTTTGTTTAATACTCTATATCGATGACGTCATTGGGCATGATTTACCATGACATGAAAACACTATTCTTGTATCATACATCAGAGTACTCGTTTGACGAAACATTGACATTCTCTAATGCGCATGTGCACTGTTTTTTTATACGTACAATAACAATCACTGCACATGCGTATTAGTGGTGTTGATTTTTCATCTAACAAATACTTGTGCGTGTTCTGCAAACGAAACATTTTTATGTTATGATAAATCATATTTTGATTTTGTCTAAAGTGAGGAATATGGAACACAGATGCATGTTTTCGTTCATATTGCATCTTTAAAATACTTTCTTGAACATTCCACGTAAATACATGGGTTACAATAACTTCCAATATGCCTTTCGCGGGTATCAGTGTCACGTGGTATTTTTGTCCGAGTAAGTTTTCTAATCGGCCATTTTATTCAGCCTCGTTCGTTACCAATTGTGTAATAATCACAAAACGGTTCTCAAATATATATATCTTGCACATCACCTAGTAACAATACTAACCGTGTTTATTTCGCGGGAACATGCTCGATTTTGAACACTGAAGAAATTGGTTGATCATTCCTATGTTGAAAAATGGAGAATGCTAACGCGTCATCAAGCAAATACTAATCTATTTTATTGCACACCCAACATGTTTAGCTCATGACAAATCATAATTCAATACGCAGTATCAACAACAGTAAAAATGACGAATTCTCATCTATATTGCAGCTTTAAAAGAAAATTCTTTGTGCAATATTCGGGAGTAAATTTCATACGGCCAATGTGGTATATAACCAAGGTTCGATCCGACAGCGCCGTACCTTCGAACAAGTAATTAGAGACCGAGAACGGGATATTGTTGGTGTAGATTCATTCTTGTAACGGCTAGAGTCTGCCTCGCTTCACCCTCATAACTAATCGTTTGTCCCTTGTTTACCTTATAGGCGTGTCTGAACCAGCAGGGCAAGAATCCCGACGACTGTACGGATGATGATAACCCGGTTGTAGCGAACGGATGTACGTTCTGCTGTAACGAGACCCTCTGCAACTACAACCTCACAGTGGCTTTACGGGCAGGGGCAAATTCTGTACATATTGCCGGAAGTGTCACGTTCTTTGGATTCTTGTCCTACATAATATTGCCCAAGTTTTGAAGCAAGCGAGATCGCGTGTAGTGAATATAATGGGATATTCACCGAGGGCGCGTGGACAGTGGAATTTGTTTTAGTTAATTAGCTAAGCAAGCAAGTTGTAGCGATTTTGTTATTTTTGATTCTCATGTTCCATTGTTAACGATTGAATATTTGTTGATGAATACATTATATTATGTTTTATCCTAAAATCAACAAATTATTCTTGTAGTGTTCGTTTTATGGTACAATATCATTCCGCATTTGGCACGTAGGCTGATTGATGTAGGATGTATGTTTGGGTATTTTTGAATTTGTTTTGAATATTCGTTTTTGATATTGTATTTTAAAAAAAACCTATATAATCTGATTTATTATTATTGATAACAAGCATAGTAATGTTCATTTCATGGAATACTGATAACGTATACTGGCTGACTATGTATTAACATTGACGTAGATTGATGTAGTGACGTTTTCATTATTTTATTGACGTAAGACTTCCATGTTTGCTGCTCAAACTGTTTTTTTTTATTCTGCGATAATCATGTTGAAATATAGTATCAAAGACAATTATTTAAGTGTTCTCAAAATACCAACACCCTGATTTAGAAAGCCTATTTTCAAATATTACACTGTATTGATCATGATAGTTGTCGTTCACAGTTGCACGTTCCAAACGTATAATGGTGTTAATCTATTTTTTTATTCAGTTTAAAATGGTAGATATATTTTAAATATAACTATTATCTGTGATACGTGATCTCAGTGTATTGGACGTGTAAGAAAGAGGCTAGCTTCATGTTAGCGGATTTATTGGTCGTTTAAGCTTTCTTAAAGGCTGATTTAGCTTACTATCAAAACCGCATTAGCTCACTTTTAAAACCATCATTAAAAATTGTGTAATTTGTTACGGCAAAACCATGATACTGAAAACTTGGTAGTCAAGTTGCGCTCGAGCTATGTATTTACCAGTTAGTACGTTTCGCAGCTTATAATCAAATCAGTGGTTGCAAGAAATGAAGATGTATACGGGGGCAATAACAAACAAAATGACTACCAGTCAGCCATATTTCTCAACCATTAAAATAAAACAATATGTACATCGGTAACACATTATGCATGATGACCATGGAAGTTTGATAGCAGCCAGTGTGTTTGCCCTCAGGCTCCCGTCCACTTAGTTTGTGGCATACGCGAACAGTCACTTTAATTTGGTTTTTAACTCTGCCTGTCGATCATTGGTCATTACATCAATCAATACGTCATCGGTATACTATAATTATACAATATATATGGCAACCTCATCACGTATGGCTACTCGTTACAATTGTAGTGTGAACCCGTTAACGATCGTGGTGATTTGAAAACAGTTTTGTCGTAGACTGACAAGCCATATTCACACTGATAATACACACCCAGTCGTTAAGGTGAAGGTCCACCGCTGGCGTGTAATCACAGATTCTGTATAGACTCACTGCTGTGGTGTTTAATGTGTTGTCGCTTCACAAGGCGAACACAGAGAGGCTTTTGAAAGGATTATTGTCACAGTTGTCGCCCATTGAACAAAGCATATGCTTGTCAGGATTTGAAAGAATGTTGTCAGCAAAGGTATAGACTAGAAAAATGAAGTTCGTCGACCTATTTTCAATCACGGACAAATACTTCAACGTGCTGTTGATGAGAAGTGAATCTATGCTTTACAATGTTTCTGAATAGAAGACCTCTTTAAGTCTATACATGTATCACCAGACACAATGACCATCAGACCACACCCTGGAATTATACTTGAATGTTGTCAGTAAATGTGAACACGACAGGAATGATTAATACGCATTGTGGGAAATAACATTCATGTTGTCATGGTTACATAAAATAGTTGTCGTAGTAGTAGGTGCATTGGTCTTTTATTAGGAACGATCTCAAATCGTGTCTGAACCTAAATTAGTATACTACCATCGTTTATTGGGAGAGGTAGAATTAGTAAACTTGATTTTTTCAATTAGTGATATGTGACACCATAATGTACGACATCACACTCTAAATAGAACCTATCAAAGTAACAAAACGACAACATGCTGTTCTCTTAGCTGCTACTGAGTATGGCGAATCACTTCGAAGTTTCGCGAGCACGCCACCAGCGACAAACTCAGTCACTGTTTGGAGATTAGCACGCACATTTTTTGATTATTATTTTTCTGTGCGAGTATCTTTTTTGCATAACAAGCGAAACGAGGCTTGGTGAACGTTTTCACCATTCGTAGCGTACAACTCTCAGGATTTCGGTAATATAGATCCGCCCCTGGGATACGTGCACACGAGTTCGTTTACATTTTGTTTATTCAAACATATCGATACACGTGTATGGGTGACCTAGATAGTGACAATACTAACACTTTCATCACCAGGATACAGGTAACATTGAGTGATTAACACAACCTATTGACCTCTGACACATTGATCAATTATTTGGATCTATTGGCCTGAGATTGAGAACCTCGCAAGTAAATAACAAAACCTGGTAATATAGGTCACCACTATCACATCTCATTAGAGTGATACAAAATACTTAAGATATTATTATTATAAATTGTGGGATCTGCTTGGGTGATGTCGAGAACTTTGTTTCTCATCTATATCGACGTTAACATTCTGCGCGTTGTGCCAGTATAGAAGAAGAGTGATTCCAAAATGGTTCGCCCCGCATACAAATTAAGCAATGAAGTCACTATCTTGTTTAGCTACATGGCGAAACCAACTATGTAGTACGCCACCAGTGAAAAGTTTGTTTTTGTGCCACTCGAATTAAGTTTGGTAAACAATCTGATACACCGTTCCTATAAATCGCGCCCTCTCATGATGGATCGTTTCCGTGACACCAGTATAGACGAAGAGTGGTTCAAAAATGTTCACCCGAATAAAAGTTAAAAAGGTGCACTGACTGTCCTATATTGGGGACGAAACTAGTAGTAAGCTTGACTTTTTCACTTACTAATGTGTGACACCGTAATGTATGGAATCGCACTCTAAATCGAACCTATCAAAGTAAAAACACAACAGTTTATAATGAAGCATGTCATTCGCCAAGTATCCACTGAGTTTTGCGAATCAGTTCGGGGCTTCGCGGGCATGCCACCAGCGACACACTCAGTCAGTGCGCGGAAAATAGCACGGAAACGGATCGTTGTTGTTTTTTCTTTGCGAGACTCATTTCGGCAAAACAAGGCTTGGTGAAAAGTTTCCACCATTCGTAGCATACAAGTTTTCGGCAATACGAACATGTCATGTCACATCACATCACGACTTTGTTATTAAAAAACGCATCTTTAAAAAAGCTCAACGGTTTAATTTAAAAGTAATAAAAGTATAATCTAGACACCTAAGCTGAATCTAGCATCTGTGACTATTCCGTCTTGATTGTGTTGACATAATCCACTGAGATCATGCCACCTTATGATGTCAATGTGATAGAAAAATGAAAACTCGTCCAGAAGATAATTAATTGCATGTACACTAGACGTTTGCAGCATTCACTGTCACGTCGAGACATCGTGTCCGAGTATGTGGTCGAATTCGCCAATTGTTATTTGCAATTCGTTGAAAGTCTTGTCACTAAAGTTGTTCTTTGGATACAAAACTAAGACGTCACGATCTGGCTGGTAAATGTTAAATTCGCCATATTCCGCAAATATATGTTTTGTTGTGGTCGTATGATGGCGCAATTTTGGTATGCGAGAATTTTGAACCACAGGAGCGACCATATGCTTGGAACGAGCATTCAATTTGTAATCAAACAAAATATCATGCATTCCTGAAATAAATATGTTATTAGAGCAACGGTCTAAGGAATGTACCAAAATAATATTAGGGGCGGGTGGTAGATTTGTAAACGATATAATCTGGTTATAAAAACAGAAATTACAGATAAAAAATACCCCAAACACATTTGACAGAAAAGCGTACACGTGCTTTTACAACAACATACCATCATCAAAAACAATCTGGTTGAAGACTTAGTAAAAGTGAAAAGTAATTTGCACAGTTTACTATATCGTCAAGTTGTTGAACGCGCGTACGTGCTAATGAATTCGTTTGCATCTCGTTTATACAAACATATCGATACACGTGTATGGGTTACCTAGTGCGGTGATACTGACATTACTAAGACTTTCATCACCAGGTTTAGTGACTAATACAACCTATTGACCTCTGACACAGTGATCAATCATTGGAACTGTTGGTCTGAGATTGAGAACCACGCAAGTAAATAACAACTTGAAAACCTGGTAATATAGGTCACCACTATCACATCTCATTAGAGTGAAAACAAAATACTTTATTATAAATTGTGAGAACTGCTTGGGTGATGTCGAGAACTTTGTTTCTCAGCATTTCGACGTTAACATTTTGCTTGTTGTGTCAGTATAGAAGAAGAGTGATTCCAAAATGGTTCGCCCCGCATACAAGTTAAGCAATGAAGTCACTATCTTGTTTAGCTACATGGCGAAACCAACTATGTAGTACGCCACCAGTGAAAAGTTTGTTTTTGTGCCACTCGAATTAAGTTTGGTAAACAATCTGATACACCGTTCCTATAAATCGCGCCCTCTCATGATGGATCGTTTCCGTGACGTCAAAATGACGTATTGGCTGAAGACAATGTCGTTCAAATCGGTCATTGTGTATGGTTGTGTAGTCTTACATGAACTTGAATATAATAACATCTTTAAAAAACATAACACTATTGCTGGAAGACTACAGATTGAAACGATACTCTCAATTAGAATGGACTTTGTGTCACCAATTTGAGTCATAGAGTCGCTTTATCACTAGAGGGTGCGATTTATGAGAAAGCTACTAGTATATTGTATTAGCTGATTGTTTCGGTATGTGCAATCACAATCGATGTACATGCATACACTTCTGTGTTTTTTTTATTGAGGAAACATTATTTTGTTCAAATCAAAATCTTATATGATTGTCAATATTCAGTATCAAACAACAAATCATTACAGTATTAGAAAATACAGCTATCAACCAGATGAAGTAACATCAGGATTACGTCAACAGTGGTTCAGTAAAATTTAATTCAACATTAGCAACGTAATTCCAATGTTCATAACCAATTATATACAAGAACACGCCGCCAAAAGGTCTTATGACAATATTCAACACAGTGGTGTATGAATCTTGAGACATGCAGTTAGACCGGTAAAGTTCCGAAATGATTGCTGTACAGAATCGCACTGACCATATACAAGTCGTCATTAGAAATACGAAGTAGCAGGAGATCACAGTAAACTCAGTGAAATAGGTATGTATGTACCTCAAGGGAATCTTGCTATCACAGAACACCTGCTGTTTTACTGGCAGTGGTCACATGTCATGGAAGTTCTCGGGTAAAAGAATGTACTGTAAACGCATTAATTCTTCACTGGTTTTTCATTTCGATAAATTCGCTGATAATTAAATCCGCTGAATTAAATCCGCATGAACATGTAATTTAACAATATAACTCATTGTTTTTATGACAAGTTGGTGAACTTCAAAACAGAGAAATTAAATGCAAGTGAAAATATATGGTTTTACAGAAAGTGGTTGTGTAGTCATTTGACATCTAGAATAAAGCAAAATCTTTCCAAAAAAAACAACATCCGTGATAGCGTGGAGATAAAAGCCTAAAAAATGTTTTTAATTTCAGACTTAGTTTACCAAAAATCCAACTTCAACTCCATGGACTTCTGACATTATTAGAAAGATCACTCCTCAGTTTTGCCCTATCTGTAGAGATGGGAGATGGTTAGAATTGGGAAAGATATGCACAAGATAGACATAATTGAGTGATACATGTTTGGGGAACATCAGTTGTAACTATTTTTTACATATCTGATTTGTTTCCACCAGCACACACCAATCCAGTTGTTATTTCATCCTTTTTACCACCAAATTCACAAAATAGTCCTGTTTATAGTCTGCACTTTCCTTCATAGGATTGGGACAAAAATAGCGGTGAAAAGGTCATGCAGCAGTATATATTAGAGGGAATACGAGACAATTTCAAAAATAAGCTGCCAAATCAGAAACTTCTTTTCCTTTATATTACAGTGCAATGGGAGGGGGAAGGCAAGCTGACAAAAGATCTTGAAATAAAATGTCAGCAGTTGTGGTACAGATACTGGAAGACATTTATAGTGTTCCTACCTCAAGTTTATTGTAAAATATTTATGAGCAGAAAGAAAAAATACATCTCTCATTTCAAAAGAATTCAGTTATTTAGAAAAAATGTGTTTTTAAAAATTGATTGTACATTTGTCAATAAATGACATTTTTTATTTCCCACCCGTAAAACCCATAAAATAACCGCCGTGTAAACATGTTGTGCTATAGTCCAGCCATGACAAATTCTGTAAATATGCAACCATTCAGAGGAAACAGTTGAAATAAAAACATAACACTAACAAAATTATATGCATATCACTTAAGCCATCATTTAGGATATTACCGTTATTGAAAATACCGCCCTCTACAGACATGATATCAAATATATCAATACAACTATAGAGGGCACTACAACACAAAGGAAAACAAAATCGGGAATTCACTAAGTAGATGCAAATTAGATAAAACAGAATTCATAATTCGTCTGTGATTAAGATTCTTTCAAATATAGATTAGCATACAACTGAAAAAATATTCATACTCTAGGGCCATCCTATTTATAGTTTATACATTATTCAGGTTCTGCCTTATATATTCTTTATAAATTACTTGGCTGAAAATTAAAAATAGAAACTTTTTTTATTTTTAAAAGTTATTGCACATGAGTGAAAACTGAAGATTAAATTGTTTATTGAAATGATTATTTGTTTTCATTTATAGAATATAATTTTTGGCGATGCCATTTTACCATTTATTTCTACAATTTCTTAACAACATTCAGTAAAAGTACTCGCTCAGAAACTCATGGCATATGGTAATCCCACAATGCATCTCACCCATTTACATGATTTCATGATGATTGTTAAACACAAAAAAGGATAACATCACTTGTGCAAGGAATGATGACATCACTTGCACTGAACCACAAGGAATGGTGACATCACTTGCACTGAACCACAAGGAATGATAACATCACTTATACAAGGAATGATGACATCACTTGCACTGAACCACAAAGAATGATTACATCACTTGTACAGGGAATGATGACATCACTCGCACTGAACCACAAAGAATGATGACATCACATGTCTGAGAGTGATAATCACAGTCATATACAAATAAAGTTGACTTGTATGATTTTTTTTTTCATTCCCCTGATTCAACGACACTGCTGGGATTATAAGGATACATTGAAATTAAGTATTTGCATCAAAAACTTCATCAACTATAACTGATATACCATGCCGATATTGTTAATTCAATAGTACGAGTCTGGACCTAATTAAGTATTTCAATGTCCAATTCTTGCTGTTGAATTTACATAGTTTGGCTAATGGCAATAGTGACAATCTGTCTCATGTATTTTTTAATTAGAAGAAGGGTTTGGAGTTTGTATAAACAATGTTGTTTACACAATAGATCGAATGAAACCTATATAACACATGAAATGCTGCAATTGCCAATAATGGTAATAATAAATCCTCATATCACTTCATTATACCAACCAAAACCGATGAAACATTTGTAAATAGAAAATTAGCGACAGAATTTTCATATTTTATTTGAATTAACAAAAATCGTCAAGCCAATGATGTTGTGTAAGGTTTATTTTTTGAATCATGCGAAATAAGCAGTCACAGCAACATAATAAACAATCTACCAGCCCAAAGAATAAAACGGAAATAAATTAAATTTAAATAAAAAACACAAAAAAACAGCTCTGCCGTTAATTATACACATGATTCTATCCTTACAATTAAAATAATTTAGTTTAGTTTACAGACTAAAAAGTAATTTCAAATATTTCCATTGTATTGGAGGAAATAATTGGAAGACTATGTTACATTTACAGCACCAAAGTTCGTCAAACTATTGTAGTATATTCAGCAACACATTCGTATCGAAGTTGCATATGGATGGGAAAAAAGTTTAATTGTTAGTGCTTACATTTCAGTAAATGGCTAAGCTTTATTAATTGGTGATGTTGTTTCCATTAGCTGTACTTTGTTCATCATGTTCCACAAGATTATGCGCCTGTGGTGTTTCTCTTATAGGAAACAACGTATCTCTTTCAAATATTGTGTCTTCATCTGTACTTTGACTAGACGCAGATGCACTCATTGGCAGTGAAACTGTCAAATTTGTTTCATTTTCTATTGTAATATTCTCACTGTTTGTTCCAAGTGAATAATTCAACTCAATTTCTTCTGGTGATAGATGCAAAGTTTCTAAAGGTATCCCATCAATAAATGGTGGCACATTATCCAAAGTGTCTTCCTCACTTCTCACTGGTTGATATAAAGGAGTTTGTTCAGTTTGTTCTGATGATCTGGACATCTCTTCTTTGTCTTCTTTGTTAAAAAATGCTTGTTCCACGGTGTAATAAACAGACATAAAGAGAGCAAATCCCCCAATCAAGCACAATACCTGAAAAGAATACACAGGTTATTGTAATTACAGCAAAGTTAAAGCACGTGAGTCATCCCCTGCGCATGCGTCAAACCTACAGCACTGAATAAAACATGGTACCAAGAAAATATGTCTGCTGTTGGATTTGTTCTTAGATTGAGGGAATCGTCACCTGCACATACGTCAAATGGCCATAGCGTGTCATTGTTTACAAACACGTGTCTACCCATGAGCCTTTGCGTTTTAACGTGTGTTATCGTCGCTTGGGACTCATTTCCCGTGTGTGCGCAGATGACCCTCCCACTTTAAAGGAGAGCAAAATTCAAAGAGTCAAGCATACAACTGATCACAGCCGAGAAATTCAAAGCATTTGATAATTTAATAAAAATTTGTGACTTTCTCAAAGATCCACAAATTAAAACAACTTTGTCTTTTAAAAAAATAACATGTATTTTCCTTCAAAGTAATTGATGTAACAAAACTTAATAAATGTCACAAATTCCACAATGACATATCAAGATTAAAATGATAAAAGTGGTTGCTCTGGAAAAGAAGCAATATGGAAGTTTTTTAAGGGTGTTAGTAAAATTAGACTCTTTACGCAATTACTTCAGGTAATGCATCACATGTGATATAGAATATGGTGCTGCAAAATGGTTTTACCTTAAGTGTTCTTGGCGACGTAAGTGTTGACTCGTCATAAGCCACAGGGGATGGAGGAGGACAGGGACGGGTTTCATTTAAATGGATGTAGTCACCTGACATAGCATCTTCAACCTCGCTGCAAACAAAACAACAATTATCATTATTATCTGCTGGGAATTATAAGTACAGTCATCCGAGTCAGTAATGCGGTTATCATATTGTATGCAACAATATTGTTCGAAACGTGGTGTGATCCAGTAGCACCTGAGTGCATACTTTATGGGATTATGTGATAAACTCATTATTATGCATGTTTTTTCTGCTTAAAGTGAAACAACACCAAAAAGTTTGTTTGATCTTTGTCTGCCAAGATTCTCTTTCTTTCACCCACATGATTACCAGCGCATTCCCTGAAAGCGGTCAAATGTGTAAATGTAAATTTGGTGTGAACTTTTGGTTTCACTTCTGAACATCAGCGTTTTTATGGAATGCGAAAATCCTATTGCAGCTATTACTAGATGTATAATAACAAGCAGCCTATCGGCTGAGATAGCTCCGCTGTTAGCAATGCACATTTCAATTAAAGAACTGAAGACATCATTAGAAAATGAACAATATGAATAGTATCAAAGCAATCGGACTTACAGTCGAAAATATCACTTTTTAACAAAAATGACAAAAATATTCACCAAAATTAGAGAATTGAAGATATCATCACGAAATGAACAAATCTGAGAGAGGTCCACATGTAGTACCTATATATGTAATATCAAAGCAATCAGACTTGCGGTTTTTAACAAGAAGTCGAAAATATCACTTTTTACCAAAAATGACAAAAATATTCACCAAAAATAGAGAATTGAAGATATCATCACGAAATGAACAAATCTGAGAGAGGTCCACATGTAGTACCTATATATGTAGTATCAAAGCAATTGAACTATTGGTTTTTAACAAGAAGTCGAAAATATCACTTTTTACCAAAAATTCCAAAAATATTCACCAAAATTAGAGAATTGAAGATATCATCACGAAATGAACAAATCTGAGAGAGGTCCACATGTAGTACCTATATATGTAATATCAAAGCAATCAGACTTGCGGTTTTTAACAAGAAGTCGAAAATATCACTTTTTACCAAAAATGACAAAAATATTCACCAAAAATAGAGAATTGAAGATATCATCACGAAATGAACAAATCTGAGAGAGGTCCACATGTAGTACCTATATATGTAGTATCAAAGCAATTGGACTTGCGGTTTTTAACAAGAAGTCGAAAATATCACTTTTTACCAAAAATTCCAAAAATATTCACCAAAATTAGAGAATTGAAGATATCATCACGAAATGAACAAATCTGAGAGAGGTCCACATGTAGTACCTATATATGTAATATCAAAGCAATCAGACTTGCGGTTTTTAACAAGAAGTCGAAAATATCACTTTTTACCAAAAATGACAAAAATATTCACCAACAAGCAGCCTGTCGGCTGAGATAGCTCCGCTGTTAGCAATGCACATAGCAATTAAAGAACAGAAGATATCATTAGAAAATGAACAAATCTGAGAGAGTTCCACATGTAGTACCTATATGTATAATATATCAAAGCAATTGGACTTGCGGTTTTCAACAAGAAGTCGAAAATATCACTATTTACCAAAAATTACAAAAATATTCATCAAAATTAGAGAATTAAAGATATCATTATGAAATGAACAAATCTGAGAGAGGTCCACATGTAGTACCTATATATGTAATATCAAAGCAATTGGACTTGTGGTTTTCAACAAGAAGTCGAAAATATCACTTTTTACCAAAAATTACAAAAATGTTCACCAAAATTAGAGAATTGAAGATATCATTACAAAATGAACAAATATGAGAGAGGTCGACATGTAGTACCTATATATGTAATATCAAAGCAATTGGACTTGCGGTTTTCAACAAGAAGTCGAAAATATCACTTTTTACCAAAAATGACAAAAATATTCACCAAAATTAGAGAATTAAAGATATCATTACAAAATGAACAAATCTGAGAGAGGTCCACATGTAGTACCTATATATGTAATATCAAAGCAATTGCACTTGCGGTTTTCAACAAGAAGTCGAAAATATCACTTTTTACCAAAAATTACAAAAATATTCACCGAAATTAGAGAATTAAAGATATCATTACAAAATGAACAAATCTGAGAGAGGTCCACATGTAGTACCTATATATGTAATATCAAAGCAATTGGACTTGCGGTTTTCAACAAGAAGTCGAAAATATCACTTTTAACCAAAAATTACAAAAATGTTCACCAAAATTAGAGAATTGAAGATATCATTACAAAATGAACAAATATGAGAGAGGTCGATATGTAGTACCTATATATGTAATATCAAAGCAATTGGACTTGCGGTTTTCAACAAGAAGTCGAAAATATCACTTTTTACCAAAAATGACAAAAATATTCACCAAAATTAGAGAATTAAAGATATCATTACAAAATGAACAAATCTGAGAGAGGTCCACATGTAGTACCTATATATGTAATATCAAAGCAATTGCACTTGCGGTTTTCAACAAGAAGTCGAAAATATCACTTTTTACTAAAAATCACAACAATATTCACCAAAATTAGAGAATTGAAGATATCATCATGAAATGAACAAATCTGAGAGAGGTCTACCCAAGGTACATATACACCAAGTATCAAAGCATTCAGGCTTGTAGTTTTCAAGAAGAAGTCGAAAAAGTAAAACATTGACACGGACGACGGACGACGGACGACGACGGACAATCACTCATATGATAAGCTCCGCTCGACAAAGTCGACAGCGGAGCTAAAAATAGAGAATTGAAGATATCATCACAAAATGAACAAATCTGAGAGAGGTCCACATGTAGTACCTATATATGTAGTATCAAAGCAATTGGACTTGCGGTTTTTAACAAGAAGTCGAAAATATCACTTTTGACCAAAAATGACAAAAATATTCACCAAAATTAGAGAATTAAAGATATCATTACAAAATGAACAAATCTGAGAGAGGTCCACATGTAGTACCTATATATGTAATATCAAAGCATTTGCACTTGCGGTTTTTAACAAGAAGTCGAAAATATCACTTTTTACCAAAAATGACAAAAATATTCACCAAAATTAGAGAATTGAAGATATCAACATGAAATGAACAAACCTAAGAGAGGTCTACCCAAGGTACATATACACCAAGTATCAAAGCATTCAGGCTTGTAGTTTTCAAGAAGAAGTCGAAAAAGTAAAACATTGACACGGACGACGACGGACAATCACTCATATGATAAGCTCCGCTCGACAAAGTCAACAGCGGAGCTAATAAAAGAGAAATGGATGCATGAACCAAAAGATTTAAACAGCAACTGAAAAAGTTTATTAGAAATGTGCACTTACTATCTTCTTAGTCTGAGGTCATTTGAGGTCATAGGCGAACCATATAAGTTGAGTTTCCAATGATGAAGTATCCCACTATTAGTTGAACCTGGAAACGTTATATGCAAATAATGAATTGAGGTCATAGGTGAACTGTAGAAGTTCAGTTTCCAATGAATAGTGTACCACAATTAGTGGAACTTGAAAGAGTAATATGCAAATGACCATTTGAGGTAAACCGTTATACCTCACTACTAGTATTATTATTAATTATTAGTAGAAACAATTTTACAATACCATGATCAATCACTTTAAGCTGCCAGATACCAGCAGGTCGTTCACCCCAACATCGAACAGTAGAAAATGGCCAGTCAACAAATCCTGCTACAGAGCTGTATGATGAGAAAGAAAAGAAACATCTTCAGTTAAGATAGAACAGTACCATTAGGTTAAAAAGGTGTGTAACTGTGACTATTGAATTATGCTAATATAACAGTGAGAAATAACTAAACAAATCCTGCCATCAATGCCAATAAAATATATTCATGGCAGGTATGCGCTGCTACATGCTATACACAGATAGAGGGCGCAATTTCAGGTTGGCTCAGTTCGTCCATTTTATATGACAACACATGTGGCTATGTAAATTCTTGCTATTTCTTCAAAAACTAGACTGTTACTCAGAGATTTTATTGTTGCAAATTGGATTCCATTTAATTGAATAACATGATCACACAGCCCAGTCACATGATCATAAAGCCCTGTCACATGATCATAAAGCCCAGTCACATGATCACACAGCCCAGTCACATGATCACACAGCCCAGTCACATGATCACTGCCTCAAACATAGAATATGAATGCAGTTACAAAATGCTATGTATGTCAGTACTTGCACTTGCAATTTAATTAAATAACATTACTGGAAAGTTATAAAATAACAGTCTGTCATAATAAGAGCTGAGATATTAATTCTGTTGAGTCAAAATCATCAAGCTAAATATGAATTACTTTATATATAAATGGTTTGACCGGAATAAAGCAAGATGCAATGTAACGTTTATATTTGATGTATTGAGAATTCAGGTCACAATATAAATAAACATACGTGTCTTTTTTCCTCTTCGATGCTATAACAGAAGTAGTACCGCTTGGACAGATAAGACGTATTTCTAAATCACCGCGCTGTGCGTGCGATAGCGACACAATCACCTGAACGTGTTCCAATGTATACAACTCAATCTCTTCTACGTCATTATTAGCAACTGCAAACAAACAAACCAAAGTCAAAATCTCAGTATGACCCTTAAAGTTCATACATCCTGGTACTTTCTGTTTTTCTACTTTAATGATGACAGGGTACATATTCAGAAACAATAAAATTTTCAGTGTACCATGAAAGTACCAGGATGTGTGACCTATAGGGGACATATATAATGGGAATTAAAATTTGCATTCTGTGTTGATTCATAAAGATTTCTTTAGATTTTGGGATTATAATCTGAAATATTTGAAGGTCTGAATTTGCATTCATTTCTGGAAAAAAAACCATGAATTGACCATGATTAAAATTACTTAAAGCGGGAGGGTTGTCACCTGCGCATATGCGGGAAATGAGTCCTAAGCGATGATAACAACACACATTAGGAACGCAAAGGCTCATGGGTAGACGCTTGTTTGTAAACAATGACACGATATGGCCATCTGAGGCATGCGCAGGTGGATAACTCCCCTGCTTTAAGCCCACAGTAATTTAGAACAGAAGGAAATCTGTGAATTCATGTGTTAATAAATATGAACCCACAAACAAATGCAAAACCACAACAATCATTAGAATTTGGATGTGCTGACAAGAAATGAAATGTGCACAATGCTATATTTTTCACAATATGCACAAATTTGGGTATTTTTGAATAATTTCTTTAATAATCTCTCCCTAAATTGATGTAATTACCTTGATGTAATAAGTCTTGATCATGTTTTTTTTGGGTGGGGGAGGAATTATTCTAGTATTCAAAGAGTAAAATTATTCATAAATTGGGAACATTCTCACCTTCATGGCTGACTAACAGAGAACTGGTTTGAGCTGAAATACTTTGTTCCTCTGTTATAGTTGGTGTCGCAAATGAAGTCATCCACGGCACATTCTGCCAGACTTTCGCTGCATTTACCATCCTCCAACCATTCAATAATCCAAAACCATGCTGCTGACTGTGATGAAAACCTGCCTTATTGACAAACCACACTGAATTCCCTTCATCCACCTGTAATTATAATGAAATGTGCCAATTCAATTGTTATATGGAATGTTCCACTAGAGAACGGACGGGCCAGGGCTGAATACCAAGGGTGAATTAGGTGTCATACTCAATGTCAGTGTCAATGATTTGGTTCAAACTATTATAGAGAGTAGGGGTGGTCAACTCACCAGGGTTGATGTCATCACTATAATGTGTTGTACATCTCTCCAAGTAAGACATGGTCTAGCTTCTAACATTAGGGCAACAAGTCCAGCAGCGAGAGGGGCAGCAGCTGAGGTCCCTGTGTGTGACATGGTACAGCCCGTACCTCCATCCAATGTCCAATCAGTTGTGACCTGCCATAATAACATAATAAATTGAATAGCATATTAACATGTCATTAAGATTCACACAGTTGATTGATGTTGTGTAAACAAGCATAATAAACTATGCATTTTACATACATCGCATTGGACTTGTATTAAACAGATCGTGCGACATGGTGCGACATGACATGGCACGGCATGACATGGCACGGCACGGCACGGCACGGCACGGCACGGCACGGCACGGCACGGCACGGCACGGCACGGCACGGCACGGCATGACATGGCACGGCACGGCACGGCACGGCATGACATGGCACGGCACGGCACGACATGGCACGGCACGGCACGGCACGGCACGGCACGGCACGGCACGGCATGACATGGCACGGCACGGCACGGCACGGCACGGCACGGCACGGCACGGCATGACATGGCACGGCACGGCACGGCACGGCACGGCACGGCACGGCACGGCACGGCACGGCACTGGTATAGGACACGTATCTTCTTGTGTTATGTCCTTTTTATACAATAAAACTGTTTTCATATGTGTTGAATATAAACATAATGAATTGCTCAAATGCAAAGATTTAGGCATATAAACAACATTTCACAAAATTACCTTTCCAGAGTTTGATTAAGAATGCTCATTTTACATTTATATATTTATCCAGTTATTTATCCTTAATTCAGACACTAAGCTTATAATAATATAATAGCTTTTGCAAACTATTTTTAGTGTTGTTGATAGTTGTATTTAGTGATGTACCATATTGCTGTATAACTTTTATATGGTGTTATGTCAATAATTTAACATTAGTTTAGAATTTGGGTTTGAGTTTCAAGTGATTTTTTTTCCCTCAGAAAGTGCAAGAATGTATGACGTTTGGCTAATTGTTACCTGTTTAGTGTTTGTAAATCATCAAAGTTCGCCAAAAAAAACATTTTGTTTGAGGGAAAGGGTCAAAGGGTGTTATAAACATAGAATTTTAATAGAGATTATTTCCTTTCAAGTCTCGCCATAGTACTCAGCTCCAACCAAGTTCCAGTATTATCATGTTACCTTCCACTTATAGATGTATGTATCAATGACTATTCAAATGCAGATGTGAATTCTTGTGAGCGGGCGATGAACTCAGCCATGTTTTAAAATAACAATTTATTATTTTTAATATTAGCACGTACCAGTAGTAGCATTTATATTGCCAGTCAGTAGTTTTAGCGATGTTCTTATATTATAATGTTTTTTCGTCAAATATCCTACTTACAAGTAGGGGGAGGTGGGGGTAAATGTAACGTACTCAACCGCGTCCTCAACTCAGAAAACCATGATCTTTTAGGGGTGGGCGCTAACAATTACCAGTACTCATTAAGCAATGATCAAAGACCAAGTTTCAAATAAGTGGCATTTTTAAGGGGTGGGCGCTTTGCCGAATGTGACCCCGAATATAAAAATTGCGCAAAAGTGGGGGGTGGGCGCTTTACGGTCGAGTACAGTATATGATGTGAAATTAATTTGTTGACAAACTTACAATACTTCTCTGTGGACTTTGGCCGCTGCTAAACGTAACTGCCAGCATTGAGGCACATTCTTCAGCATAAAATGGCATGTGACCCCTCTCGTCAACAGCACCTATAAAATAAAACATAGCACAACTATTGAAACCTTGCGACTTTGTTTTAATAATTGCATGCGAATGTTTTGAAGGCCACAATGTTATCACATCTTTGATCCAAATGTGTTGAAATGTAGTGGTTGCACTCTGATGTGCATGTTTAGCCAAAGATGAATACCATAAAAACTCCAAAATTTCGACCGGTTTTAAATAATTGGTGTTAGAAATGTGACGTGTTTTTAGAGTCAAAATTAAAGTGCATTTTCGGACGGTCAAATTTTTCAGAATAGAAATCAGCAAATGAACAAGTCATTGAAAATGACACAGTCCCCGTTAAGTTCTCTTTGTGCTCATCATATTAAAGCGGAGGGGTTGTCGCGAGTGTGTCCTTGAAACTTGAGTTCCAAGTGGCGTATACAACAGATTGTTTATTTACATCAAAACACGTGTTTCGTGTCATAGTAATATGGCCAAAATAAAAACAGCCGTTATTCGGCCATCTTTGATCTGATTATGAAACACACTGATATGTATGATGTGCCAAATACGAATGAAAATGGTACATAAATTGTGGAAATATAGTAGTAAGGCCAAAAAGTCAGATGGCTGTCAATCGGCTATCCTTGACCAGATTTTGAAACAAATTGTCATGGACATGCATCCTAACATGTATAAAGTACATGTATGTGCCAAATTTGAATGAAAATTGACAGAGCACGTCCAAGATACCGCATAAAAAACAAAAACAAGATGCCTGCCAGTCGACCATCTTTGATCCAATTGTGAAATAAATGTATAATCTATGTACCAAGTTTGAATGACAACTGACAAAGCATTTCCAAAATACAACATTTTCAAAAAACAAGATGGCCATTTTGAATCGAATCGCTAAACTACTGCATGTGCATATGTCCCACATAAGGTACTAAGCACATGCAAAGAATGAACGGAATCGGTCCACAGGATTCTAAAATATGACGGACAGACTGACGCACGGACACACGGACGGACGGACAGACTCAGGAACTCACGGATGGTCGGGGACATGTATCCTAACATGTATGATCTATGTACTAAATTTGAATGAAAACTGACAAAGCATGTCCAAAATATTACATTTTCAAAAAACAAGATGGCTGCCAGTCGGCCATCTTTGATCCAATTGTGAAATAAATCATCATAGACATGTATCCTAACATGTATAATCTATGTACCAAGCTTAAATGAAAACTGACAAAGCATGTCCAAAATACAACATTTTCAAAAAACAAGATGGCTGCCAGTCGGCCATTTTGAATCAAATCGCTAAACCACTGCATGTGCATATGTCCCACATAAAGTACTAGGCACACGCAAAGAATGAACGGAATCGGCCCAAGGGATTCTGAGATATGACTCCGGACGGACACACGGACGGACGGAGACCGAATTATAAGTCGTCGTTTTCGGACTTCGTCCGAACGGGGACTAAAAAATGGGGATGATAGACAGTGTGCTTCGTTAGTTTTTTAAAAAATGTAATGTCTGTCAATTGACGTAAACTTCCCCATGTTTCACGGTAAAAGTAAAGATCGTGGCCGAGTTGTAGGCTAAACAACTCAAAATCAAAACAAAGTCATCAATCAGTGAGTATTATGACAAGGAAAACAAAACATCAAGACGCGGAGAAGAGGTCAGCACAAAATTAGGTCAAAAGACAAAGCTGTCTCGCACTACCTAGGAAAACTTGCGAATGTTCGAAGTACAGGAACCCATTGGACAAAAGATACATGGAAGTTTAGCAAACTATCTCCCCGACCCAGTGCAATGTATCCGGTTAGAATCAAAGCTCACGTGTCCCTTATTTGAGGGACCAGATTCTGCCGTAAATTCGCCCTTGGATTAAAAAATAAAATGGGATTTAAGAAAATAAAATGGGACTTTTAAGGTGTATTTTGGCGTCATTTTTCGGACATTTCAATCAATCCTGCCGGCTAAAATAGAGTCTAAGTTTTACCGTAGTCATTGACGTCTCTTCAAGAGTACACGTGTATGATTTTTATCGTGACTAGCGTGAGTGGGTAAGCTTCCTTTCGAGAATGAGCTGCTATCACTGTGAACAATGTTAAATTATTCTTCAGATGCCCAGTTTATTTTTTAAAAAACAACTAATTTTTTTATTTAAAAAAAATCATGCTGTTTTCGCATCAAAATCCAAGCCAAAAGATCGTACTACAACATCAATCTTTTCCGCATTGCGTTCAATAACATTAACATATTTATATAAGCTATGGTAATTTGAACACGTTGGCATCATCCAGCTTTTTGATTGGTTAATTAGCGATTTGACCTACTTGACCTAAGAGAACATGGCAGATATCCTACAGCATCAAACGTTTATACGAGACCGGAATCATTCGCTTACGATGAAACTAAGTTGACTTTTATTTGTATTTCATAACAATTCAACAAATTTATTTTGTGTACATTATTATAATCACTACTGAGTAATAATCAACAATTCTGAAACGCAGCATGCCGAGATTTTTGTGTTCGTTTTTATTTGAAACTTCGTTTATTTAGAATATATTTTCGTTACCAATAAAATAAAAATCTCTCAGTCAATCAGAAACCCGGATTCATGCCTTTGGGAAAGGTCTCGTTTGAACGCTCACATCGTTTTTTTTTTTTTCATTTGGGGGAAAACTAAAACTGGTCGCAATTTTCGAATAAAAATCATTCGGCAATTTTTAGTGAAGACAAAAATTTGGAGGTAAATAAAAAACCGAAAACCGCCAAATAACTAAACGACAGAATTTTTAGACTGGTCGAAATTTTGGAGTTTTTACGGTACATCAAATTAGTCATTATATCGAGTTTACACAGAGTTAGGTTTTTTAACTAAAATTGGGACAATATCTGCAGTTGGGCCATTATCTGCAGTTGGGCCATTATCTGCAGTTGGGCTATTATCTGCAGTTGGGACATTATCTGCATTTGGGACATTATCTGCAGTTGGGACATTATCTGCAGTTGGGACATTATCTGCATTTGGGACATTATCTGAAGTTGGGCCATTATCTGCAGTTGGGCAATTATCTGCAGTTGGGACATTATCTGCAGTTGGGACATTATCTGTAGTTGGGACATTATCTGCATTTAGGACATTATCTGCAGTTGGGACATTATCTGCAGTTGGGACATTATGTGTAGTTGGGACATTATCTGCAGTTGGGACATTATCTGTAGTTGGGACATTATCTGTAGTTGGGACATTATCTGCAGTTGGGCCATTATCTGCAGTTGGGACATTATCTGCATGTAACCACGACTTCTGTCGAGTTGCGCCAATGGGTATTAGACCCATGGGGTTAATTTGTTGTCCTCAAAGGAGGATATTAGTGTAGGTAGGCCACACATGATTGGGTTAAAATCACCTAGAGTAGTTCATTTTGTATTGTGAACGAGACCCTCATTTTTATTATTTAGTCAGCATTGAGTTGTATTAACCAGCGCGTTTTGTTTTGAAGATCTTTCTGGTGTCAAGGATAATTTGTATAAATTATGTTGGTGACCTAGTTTTTGAGTTATATTTATATTTTGAGTTATTTATATATTTGTCTTGTATATTCCTAGGAGTAAGCAGTATTTCTTTTGTTCATTATCATGCTATTTTGATAGGGAATTTTCTTGTGTTATAAAATTTATGAGTGTGTTCTAATTTGACGCAGTATGGGCTGAACGGCGTGAATTTTGTTGACAAGTTGGTCTTGGAAAGTTGCTATGTGAGTGACGTCATGATTTCAACACGCGTAGGGCATGACCAGTTGTTTTTTTTAGAGGGTTTTGCTGCGCACCGCTTATGACTTTGTATTGTGTCAGCGCGTTGTTTTTTTCGCTCCATGGGTTGTATTATTTTATAGTATTATTATAATTTTAGATGATATAAATTTCGTAGTTAGGGTTTAAATATTTAGAGTTGCAGGGATTTTAGATTGGTCCCCCGGCCTTCTTGCAATTGGTACGAGCCTACCTAAGAGCGAGACGGAGGAGGCGGTTGTTATGGCGGATGTTGTGAGCTGACGTGCGACAAGAAGTCTCCGGAACATTTTGAATATTTCTACATTTTTGACGGACTATGTGCTCGGAAAGTTAATAATCAAGCTGCAGAGAAACTCAGCGTGGATGTGACAGAAATTCCGGATCTTTTGAAGTTTTTCAAGCATCGTTTATTGTGCACGAAGAAATCAAGTTTGTGGACCGACAGAACCGCCGTTGAAGATACGTGAGTCCCGTATACTGTGTCCATAAAACTTCAGTTGGACCCATTTCGATAGTGCATGCCATATGTTTTATAATCTAAGGTTCCTTAGTAATTTTCCCGTATGAGTTGTTTTTATTGTAGCGTATAATTTTAGTTTTTGTTACGACATAGTGTATTTTATCGTTCTTTGAATTTACCGCCCTATAGAGTACACTATCAGTGAAGAGTTTCGGGAGTACCGGATTCAGTGAATAACTTGTTGCATTTATAGTCATTTTCTCTTGATTGTTCAATGAATCTGGTTACTTAGCGTTTATCGTGTGTTTTGACGTTTTCATTGTCTGTGCGACTGACTTTATATTTGGCCTTTCCGTCACACTATTCAGCGTACCGCGCGCTCAGTTTTCTGTTTTACATTTTCGGCCATTCCGGCTAAAATTGTTGTTATACGGGTTTGTGCGTTTAAGCGTTAGGGAGCATAAACCGTATTTCTATTGCGTTTGTTACATATTCTTGTATTGAGAACTAAACATAGATTGTTCTGTGGTATATCTTACGTAGACCCCTTTAACTATTCTTATGTTTGGCCTATTTGTTAAAGGGAGAGTACTAAATTTCTATACTTACTGACATTGTAGTAAGTTGTAAATTTTGAGTGGATTCTTGTTACTGATAGGAGAAATTGAATTGGGCATTTAGTATTTTCTATTTTGAATTTACTAAGTAGTCTGTTGTATACCTTTTGCTGCTTTAGGCTAACTTATATTGATGTTGTGTATAGTTAGCCAGTGTGCAATTTTTTGTTGTTATTTATTAAATCATTTTTTGTGAGAAACTATTTCATGTGTGTTTGGTCATACACCTCCCTTGCACTAGTAAATATCGGTGAAGCTGTCCATGCCATAACCCGAACCTGTGTTATAAATTTGTCTGCTTCGAGTGCCTCTACTGTGACGTTAGGGAGACCCGTTGTCACTGGTTACCAGGGTCACTGAGAGAGGGCTTACATGCAGTTGGGACATTATCTGTAGTTGGGACATTATCTGCATTTGGGACATTATCTGTACTTGGGACAATATCTGCAGTTGGGACATTATCTGAAGTTGGGCCATTATCTGCAGTTGGGCCATTATATGTAGTTGGGACATTATCTGCATTTGGGACATTATCTGTAGTTGGGACATTATCTGCAGTTGGGCCATTATCTGCAGATGGGACATTATCTGTAGTTGGGACACTATCTGCATTTAGAACATTATCTGCAGTTGGGCCATTATCTGCAGTTGGGACATTATCTTTAGTTGGGACAATATCTGCATTTAGTACATTATCTGCAGTTGGGCCATTATCTGCAGTTGGGACATTATGTGTAGTTGGGACATTATCTGCAGTTGGGATATTATCTGTAGTTGGGACATTATCTGCATTTGGAACATTATCTGCAGTTGGGCCATTATCTGCAGTTGGGATATTATCTGCAGTTGGGACATTATCTGCAGTTGAGACATTATCTGTAGTTGGGACATTATCTGTAGTTGGGACATTATCTGTAGTTGGGACATTATCTGCAATTGGGACATTATCTGAAGTTGGGCCATTATCTGCAGTTGGGCCATTATATGTAGTTGAGACATTATCTGCATTTGGGACATTATCTGTAGTTGGGACATTATCTGCAGTTGGGCCATTATCTGCAGTTGAGACATTATCTGTAGTTGGGACACTATCTGCATTTAGAACATTATCTGCAGTTGGGCCATTATCTGCAGTTGGGACATTATGTGTAGTTGGGACATTATCTGCAGTTGGGATATTATCTGTAGTTGGGACATTATCTGCATTTGGGACATTATCTGCAGTTGGGCCATTATCTGCAGTTGGGACATTATCTGAAGTTGGGCCATTGTCTGCAGTTGGGCCATTATCTGCAGTTGAGACATTATCTGTAGTTGGGACATTATCTGTAGTTGGGATATTATCTGTAGTTGGGACATTATCTGCAGTTGGGACATTATCTGTAGTTGGGACATTATCTGTAGTTGGGACATTATCTGCATTTGGGACATTATCTGCAGTTGGGCCATTATCTGCAGTTGGGACATTATCTGAAGTTGGGCCATTATCTGCAGTTGGGCCATTATCTGCAGTTGGGACATTATCTGTAGTTGGGACATTATCTGCATTTGGGACATTATCTGCATTTGGGACATTATCTGAAGTTGGGACATTATCTGCAGTTGGGACATTATCTGCATTTGGGACATTGTCTGCAGTTGGGACATTATCTGCATTTGGGATATTGTCTGCAGTTGGGACATTATCTGCAGTTGGGACATTATCTGTAGTTGGGACATTATCTGTAGTTGGGACATTATCTGCATTTGGGACATTGTCTGCAGTTGGGACATTATCTGTAGTTGGGACATTATCTGTAGTTGGGACATTATCTGCAGTAGGGACATTATCTGTAGTTGGGACATTATCTGTAGTTGGGACATTATCTGTAGTTGGGACATTATCTGCATTTGGGACATTGTCTGCAGTTGGGACATTATCTGCAGTTGGGACATTATCTGTAGTTGGGACATTATCTGTAGTTGGGACATTATCTGCAGTAGGGACATTATCTGCATTTGGGACATTGTCTGCAGTTGGGACATTATCTGCAGTTGGGACATTATCTGTAGTTGGGACATTATCTGTAGCTGGGACATTATCTGCATTTGGGACATTGTCTGCAGTTGGGACATTATCTGCAGTTGGGACATTATCTGTAGTTGGGACATTATCTGCATTTGGGACATTATCTGTAGTTGGGACATTATCTGCAGTAGGGACATTATCTGTAGTTGGGACATTATCTGTAGTTGGGACATTATCTGCATTTGGCACATTATCTATAGTTGGGACATTGTCTGCAAGTCAGAACAAAGAAAAATCTACAAATACCTACCAACTGTTATTGTGTAAATAGAATTAGCATAACCATCAAAGTTACAGTTGTCTTCATAGCGACCACCATTGCCACTAGCAACAACAAAGATATTTCCATATCCTTTACGTCCAGCAGAAACCCCATGTTGTAATGCTGCCTGCAAAATGGAATGAAAATCAGGTGATCGTCAAATATTTGTACTCCTGGGATCGAGATAAGATAAGCGTAAGATATGATGGTTTAGCTGACTCATCAAGTATCATATCGCTAAAGCATTCTGCACCACTCTCGCTGCAGTGTGTCTGTAAACAAACCAAGTGTTTTACACATGTTGATATTTTAGCTGGAATTAATTTTCGCTGAATAGACTATTGGGGAATTTATTTTCACCAGTTTTTGAGGAGTTGAATGTAAAATATAGGAAAAAAGGTATATATTCGTTGGATTTTATTTTCAGTGAAATAATCATTCAGCAAAAATAAAGTATTCCACAGTAAGCAGCAAGGGAACCATATTAAACAGAATTTGGTGAAACAACTTTAAAACATTTATAATGACATCCATTTTTATCTTTTCTGGGAAATAATACAAGTAATAAGATTTGGCTTCTCAAAATATTTCATCAATTACATGCCCTTCAAATATCTAAAATTACGAATAGAACCATAGATGTTTGAATAACAGCAGCTTGACTGTGAATAGCTTATTTATAGTTGTTATTAAGTAATTTCAGATTAACACATCGCCGACTAAAAGCCCCCACAGTGTCAGCAGGCAATCAAGTCATATTAGGGCCACTTAGGTCAGCTGATGTTGTGTTCTACAAAATTATTCTATTTTGCCACAATGAAATATTTGAAAAAAAATATGAAAATTGTTGGATTTCTAATGAACATTCTAAGCTCTATATTATTCAAATGTAAACATCAAAGTCATCAAAACAGGCAGGAGTAAAAAAAAAAAAAAGTTATTAATAAAACATTACAGTAAATCTTTTTTTTTGTTTGCTGTTATTATGTTGTGTAGGTGATTGGCTGACGACTGTATGTAGGCAGTATTTATGTAAAATTCAAGGCTATGTAAGGTCATGGTCGCCAAAGACTATAAAATAATAAATAAAACATGTCTTTTTAGCTACCATGTTAGTTTAGCTAATTTAGCTAATCTGTAATTTCCCTAGTGCAAGATGTCGCTTATTTAAAATACGATTTTTAGCACTTTTTCGCTAAATTAAGATCATGTAGCCATTTTAAAAGTGTTTTACAGTATAATATGATGTTGATGTCATACCTTTGCCAATGGATGAGGTCCATCTACAGTCTCTCCATCATCATCTGGACCCCAACTAAATAAATAAACAAACAAATAATGTTATTAAATCAATACAATCGGTAGCAAAAAAAAAATATATTTTGAATTTGTAAATTTCAACTTGTTCAAAGCATCTATATGCAATTTATGACAGTGTAGTGATGTTGTTTGAAAAACAAATAACCAACAATCAAACAAGAAGCGTTTTTCCAAAATCTCGACAGAACAGACAAGAATGTATTTCCCATATCCTTATATTCCAGCAATAGAGAAGAATATGGATACTGTAAAACCATTAATTTTCACTAGTATTTAATTTTGATATAAATTCACATGGAGAAAGAAATAAGAATTATAATTTTTCATGTGAATTGAATTCAGAGAATTTCACTATAAGTGAAAACAGCAAAATTAAAAACCATTGATAATAAATAATTACATTTATGGTACACTAATGACCCTTACCTACAACTGTATATATCATTAATCTGCATAAATTTATTGAAAGCTGTGGCTTCTAAACTATCAGTCATTGGACCATCTAAAGCACGTATACCTGTAAAAACACACACCAGACAGTGATTATCTAAATGGATTGAGATTCCGGAAGAGAGAGTACAGAGTAAATCACATCACCTAGCTCGTCTGCAAGTTATATGCTCTATATAAGTCATGGAAAGATAGTTGGTTTCCATTTACTGTTAAAAGGCACAGACCAAATATCTGCTGCAAAAATATATCACCGTAAAATCTCTAAAATTTCGACCACTTTTAAATGAAAAACGGTCAGGTTTTTAGAGTACAAAATAACGATAAATTTACAGCCAGTGAAATTTTTTAGAGTAAAAATTCAACAAATATAAAAGTTGGGTTATATACAGTTGGAGAAATAGAATAATTAAAGAAAGTCATGTCTATAAACAAAATTGTTTGAGTAAAGATAAGTGAGCAATTTCTGGTGAGGTCAAAATTTTGGAGGTCAATACATTACAAAAATTTGCCAAATAACTAGGTGGTTGAGTTTTAGAGTAGGTGAAATTTTACGGTAATTTGATTACTTTCAAAAAGCAAATGTGGCATCGACATACAATTACTTATAAACAAAATTAAACATTGAATTATTAAGCATAACAAATAAATAATACTGTGTTTGTTGAATTCCACACAAAGTTTTGATGTAACTATGTCACTATGACCTTTGTTATGTCCAGTTTTTACACTCAAATTTCAAGCATACCGGTAATATGAAAACAGGTAGTGAATTGGAAATTGGTCTTTCACATCATCTGAGAGAAATTCTTTATGTTCTTAGCATCAAATCACTACACAGCTTACCAGAGTAGCTGCTGTCATTGCACCATCCTTGTCATGTTTACGCCAGGGAGGGGTGTCTAAGGTAGACATACTGACAGGGAGGGGTGTCTAAGGTAGACATACTGACAGGGAGGGGTGTCTCAGGTAGACACACTGACAGGGAGGGGTGTCTCAGGTAGACACACTGACAGGGAGGGGTGTCTCAGGTAGACACACTGACAGGGAGGGGTGTCTCAGGTAGACACACTGACAGGGAGGGGTGTCTCAGGTAGACACACTGACAGGGAGGGGTGTCTCAGGTAGACACACTGACAGGGAGGGGTGTCTCAGGTAGACACACTGACAGGGAGGGGTGTCTCAGGTAGACACACTGACAGGGAGGGGTGTCTCAGGTAGACATACTGACAGGGAGGGGTGTCTCTGGTAGACACACTGACAGGGAGGGGTGTCTCAGGTAGACACACTGACAGGGAGGGGTGTCTCAGGAAGACATATTGACAGGGAGGGGTGTCTCAGGTAGACATACTGACAGGGAGGGGTGTCTCTGGTAGACACACTGACAGGGAGGGGTGTCTCAGGTAGACACACTGACAGGGAGGGGTGTCTCAGGAAGACATATTGACAGGGAGGGGTGTCTCAGGTAGACACACTGACAGGGAGGGGTGTCTCAGGTAGACACACTGACAGGGAGGGGTGTCTCAGGTAGACACACTGACAGGGAGGGGTGTCTCAGGTAGACACACTGACAGGGAGGGGTGTCTCAGGTAGACACACTGACAGGGAGGGGTGTCTCAGGTAGACACACTGACAGGGAGGGGTGTCTCAGGTAGACACACTGACAGGGAGGGGTGTCTCAGGTAGACACACTGACAGGGAGGGGTGTCTCAGGTAGACACACTGACAGGGAGGGGTGTCTCAGGTAGACATACTGACAGGGAGGGGTGTCTCAGGTAGACACACTGACAGGGAGGGGTGTCTCAGGTAGACATATTGACAGGGAGGGGTGTCTCAGGTAGACATACTGACAGGGAGGGGTGTCTCAGGTAGACACACTGACAGGGAGGGGTGTCTCAGGTAGACATACTGACAGGGAGGGGAGTCTCGGGGTAGACACACTGACAGGGAGGGGTGTCTCAGGTAGACATACTGACAGGGAGGGGAGTCTCGGGGTAGACACACTGACAGGGAGGGGTGTCTCAGGTAGACACACTGACAGGGAGGGGTGTCTCAGGTAGACATACTGACAGGGAGGGGTGTCTCAGGTAGACACACTGACAGGGAGGGGTGTCTCAGGTAGACACACTGACAGGGAGGGGTGTCTCAGGTAGACATACTGACAGGGAGGGGTGTCTCTGGTAGACACACTGACAGGGAGGGGTGTCTCAGGTAGACATACTGACAGGGAGGGGTTGCATTTATAAGATCTTGTCTTTGGAAATGCCCTGGGAGCTAAAACTAGCTGTCTTGAGTGATTAGAAGAGCAATGCTGTTAAAATCTTCTCAAAAATCTAAGGATTGAAGAGCGATGAGAGCTCTTCCTTGTTTTGATTTGGGCAAGTGATAGGCGAGTAGTGAGATGACTTGCTTTATAAAGTGAGTTCCACAGGATATATTTTACGACAACAGGTACATAGCTCCCAACACACTAGATTTAATGTTCATGACGTAGTAGAACACTACCAATTTAGAATCTACCTGTAAGTACACTATTTATAGTTATACACTGTAAAGGCAAGTCTGTTACAGAGTTGGGATTGAGGAAAACATACAGGCTTTTGTAATGCTTGAGTGAACATGTAGATGTTGTTGGTTATAAAAACAACGGCATAATGATACGAGTAATAACCACATGGATAGTTTGATGTAGCTGTCACACGAGGTATGGTTTGACATGCTTAAATTTTAGTGCAGAAGTAGAAGTTAAACAGTTCATGTTTGTGAAGTATATGTGGCAAGATCTAAATCGTTATGCAAGTAAGTTATATCCATCCGGGTGATTAAGTCACAGCATACGCTTCATTGCTAAATGATCCTCTCAACTTTACCCTGTTATTCGACAGTAGTAGTTTGTACTTACCTGATACTTTAGCACCATACGCTACTCCAACCCCACACACTGTATTTGGAACAGCAGCAATTTCACCAGCACACCTCGTACCATGATGATTCTGTCCTTTAGAATCCACACTTGGTAAAGGATCAGCATCGTTAGAATTCAGATCCCAGCTACCTTCCTTACTCTTTACGAAATGAAAAAAACAAAGTTATCATTAGTCAGATAGAAGTCAAGAAATCTGTGAAAAAATCTCTTATTATTATTGTCGGTTGTTGATATTATGATTCTAGCAAGCCCATTGGCAGATATTATGATTGTAGCAATCCCATTGGCAGATATTATGATTGTAGCAATCCCATTGGCAGATATTATGATTCTAGCAATCCCATTGGCAGATATTATGATTGTAGCAATCCCATTGGCAGATATTATGATTCTAGCAATCCCATTGGCAGATATTATGATTCTAGCAATCCCATTGGCAGATATAAAACATATATACATGGTACAAAAAGCAATACAGTGACCCCTCGTTAAGTCACGCCTCAGTAAGTTACGGATTCGGCAAAGTTGCAGGTAATTGGATGACTCCCAAAAAACTCTCTTGTGTTTTGCCGACAGTTTTGAAGTAAAAGAACTAATGTTTCATCACATGGTGTATTTAATTGGTCGTTAAAGGGCTGGAAGAGACAACTTAACACCTACTGGTCGTCAATTACTGGGATACAAAAGGTGAAGGGAGCCTGACACAAGGAGTCAATGGAGGTAAAAAGTTGCGACTTCTTGGTCGTTCCCCTTTGATAAAGCTCTATAAAACTCGCTGCAATGAGTTGAATCCATGCGAACATGGATGCTGTGATGTTGTCCAAAAAAGAAAATGTACTATAAATAAACCCATGTGTGTAAATGTGCTTTTTATCCATTTTCGATGTATAAACATCCCTTTCAAGAGATCTCTCGGTAAGTCGCGACCCTCGATAAGCCACGGTTTTTGCTTGGATCCCAACATCCGCGACTTAGCGAGGGGCCACTGTAATATTAATGATTTAATAAAATAATTTAATTTAAAAAAATCACTTTTAATAAAATAATATGCCGTAGTTGTAAATGGTCACTGAGATCTCACAGAGTGAAGGCCATGAAACTTGTTTTTGTACCTCAATCAGTGTTCCATTCTCCTCGTCATCAAGTCCACTCTTCCGAATACCATGGTTACGTAGAAAAGTGAAACAGTAGAATCAATGACAGTTAGATAATGGTACAATATTTGAGGGGTAGAAACAATTCTCTCACTTTTTACTGAGATCACAGCAGCCATTTTTGTCTATGTTCTATAGTATTTTGTATACTCACATAGTTATCCAGAATATCTGGATTACTCCATTCTAAGCCTGGAAAACAAATAAATAGAAATGATGATTTATTGAACTGCATCATTTTCCTCAAAAAAAAAATTTGAAATGTTTGCATTTAACTTTCTGTAAGTTCTTTGTTGATTTGAGACTAAATTGATTTAATGTTACGATATAATGGTCATAGATATTGATCACTATCAGGGATGTTTTTAAACAAGGCAGCGCAGCGCCCTCATGCCATGGCCATGTGCCCCCTTACACTGGGGAGCAGATCTTCTGGCAACCATAAAATTCTGATTGACCAGGGATCACATGTGGCCAGAGTCTTCAACTGTGACTTGATAGTAATTTTGGCCCCAAGGAAGCCATAGAATGCTCCATTTTAACCTAATTATCAAACACTCCACACCCCGGTAGGGAGAACCTTATCTCCACCACTTGGTGACGCCGCTGAATTGCAGTGCTCCCTCTTGCAGTTTTTTTCTAGAAAAACCCCTGATTATTATTCACATGATGTTGAAAACAATAAAATACATTGACCTATAAAGCATTGTATAGACGCGTTACAAATATGAACAAATAACCTTATGTTGTGTTACTGAAGGCAAACAATTGCATAGGCAAGAATAATATTTGCTGGCATTGGAGCTGTTATATTTTACCAAAATATTACTAACATGCAGAATAAGGTGTATGATAATAATGCTATCATGAGAATACCAGAAAGTATGTACTCAGGCTGTAAGTATTGCATCCAACTCAGCTGGAGATCACCATACTGCCTTCATGCATACTTTGCAGTATTCTTGCAATAATTTCATATTATTGAAATAGTGAAGGTTTATTTTCAAAATTTCCAAAAAATTACTTTGGAGTTCTAGTTCTTTAAATGGCTTAAAAAATACTTCATTTATTTTATTTTTTTTTTCAAAATTCAAAATAAGACTTTGTTGTCCATATTTAAAATACAGCTGTTGACTAGCCCTGTCTGAATCCTATTGACTATGGAACCCAAGGCCAGTTGAATTTGTTTCTCTGCGAAAACTGTTTTCATTCTGATATTGTGTGAAGGAAATAATATTGAAATAATGAATATTTGTATTATAGGGCATTCTATACTTCTACAAAATTTACATAATGAACTATAATGTGAACACAACCATACAAATTAATTTCAAATTTGCACACCCCTATCAAATAGTGGTGCATTCCGTATGCAAATTGATGCAAAATAAATACCAAAATAATCTTGCAAATTTTATTGGAATATTCAAAAGAAATATTAATAGAGAGTTAACAGTATTCATGATCAGTTTATTTTGGAGTCCTCTGAAGGCTGAAGACAATGAATATGCATTTTATTGTAAATACATATTTCAGGGTTAAAATAAAAGCACAGATGTGACACAAAGATTTATCATATACAACAATTACATTAAATTACAACACAGTAGCAATTTCACAAAATATACATTCAATTTGAGTAAAATTAAAAAAAAAGCCAAAATAAAGAAAGAAATAAAAGATCCAATCATATTTGGATGAGCTGTAGACTATAATCCAATGCATGTGACTTGTTATTTGTTGAGTATGACCATTACATGGCACAGCTGTACATGAAACCATATACTCTAGTACCGTAGTGTGAATTGTTTGTTGACTATGGAGAGTAGAGTAAGGACATCAAGGTCTGTTGTGGTCATTGGTTGCGGCCATTATGTGACAATGATGATCAAACACTCATTAGGAAAATGATATAATTGGTAAATAAAATGATATAATTGGTAAATAAAATGATAGAATTGGTAAATAAAATGATATAATTGGTAAATAAAATGATATAATTGGTAAATAAAATGATATAATTGGTAAATAAAATGATATAATTGGTAAATAAAATGATATAATTGGTAAATAAAATGATATAATTGGTAAATAAAATGATAGAATTGGTAAATAAAATGATATAATTGGTAAATAAAATGATAGAATTGGTAAATAAAATGATATAATTGGTAAATAAAATGATAGAATTGGTAAATAAAATGATAGAATTGGTAAATAAAATGATAGAATTGGTAAATAAAATGATAGAATTGGTAAATAAAATGATATAATTGGTAAATAAAATGATAGAATTGGTAAATAAAATGATAGAATTGGTAAATAAAATGATATAATTGGTAAATAAAATGATAGAATTGGTAAATAAAATGATAGAATTGGTAAATAAAATGATAGAATTGGTAAATAAAATGATAGAATTGGTAAATAAAATGATAGAATTGGTAAATAAAATGATATAATGTTATGGAGCTTTGAAGTGAAGTAGGCTGTCTAAATTTGTCATTTTATTTATTTACATTTCTTTCATCATAAAACATACACGTTTTCATCATAAAAATAGTCTATCTTACATATACTTCAGCAAATACTTTTGTAACAAGCAGGCTTTCAGCATTGTCATGGTTACTGAATGAAATATAGCATTTACATTCCACATACATTACAAATACAGAACTAGAACAGAATAGAATAGAACAGAACAGAACAGAACAGAACAGAACAGAACATAGCAGGCCAGGACAGAACAGAACAGAACAGAAGTTGTAAGTTATAGAAATACACCATTGTAGACACGAGTGTTGCCACTAACCCTACAATGGCAGTTTTGGAGTGCGACCACACAACACTAAAACAGGCCTGTATAAATCTGTACCCTACCACTAAATGGTTATTCTTGTCAGTTACTTGTGACTTCAGCAAGACTTTATTATCACTCCAAATATTTCTGAAACTACTCACTCCACTGACCAGAGCGGTATATATATGAGTCATTGCTATGTTGATGCTATGGACGTGGACACACATTCCTGATCAAGAGAGTTTGTGCCACTGTTTATGTCATTGTGCATGTTAACACAAACTTTTGTTCAGAATTTAGCTTCAAACATGGACTTACAGACAGTTTACATCGATGTAAAATCAGCCATTTTAACACTGGAGAAAACTGATCACATGGTAAAAAGAAATCGGCTTCAAATTTGTATGGCGATGCCACAATGATGTAAATGTTACATGTGAACCAGCTAAGATTAGAGATACATGTAAGAAATGAACAAATCAAAATGAAGATAAGAAAACATTGCATCATAAATAGTTTTCTGCTGTCAGATATTTATACAGGCATAAAAACATCGACATCATGAATAGAAATATCACCAGTTACCATAGTTACAGGTTCATCATTAAATAAATAACTTGATCATTGCCAGTGGCTATACTAAACTCTGTGCAAGGTCAATCCAAATCAAATTTCTATTAAAACATGCTGTACCAAACTTTTATGATTTATTGTTAAGTAATTCTGAGATAATAACTGCCATCAGTCAGCTGTAAATACAGCATGACACACACTATAATTAATACAGTGTCTAGGAACTCCAGATACCCTTAGCTTGACAAACTAATAGATTTATATTATAAAAGTTAGCCAAATTTAATTTTATTCAGAATTGTACATCTACATGTACCAAAATTACCAAAATTTGTTTTTCATACTTTCTATAATGTAGTAGATGACCAGAAAAAAAAATTGGATGTCATCTTTAATTAATGTACATGTGTAAAACTAGGAGTGATCTGAGAAAATAAATTATAAAATAAAATTTAAAAAAAATAGTTGTAGCCTGTTACCAGAAACATAACATTTTTCTGCCTGGCCTAAGACAAATAATATCAAAAAATTGAAACCACACGACTGCAGCTGTCACATATAGGTGCCAATAATTCTTAGACTTTTAGAAGTAGACATGCACATTGTTATAAATTGGATTTTTCTCTAGTGTGTATGTGCAATATACAAAACCCATTGAAAGTGTGGGTGTAGATTTATATTACTGTAGAATACTTTATTATCGCTTGGAATTTATTTTTGCTGAAGGGATGATTCTGTGAAAATAAAATCAAATATACTTCATTCCTATATTTCACATTCAACTCATCAAAAATCAGTGAAAATAGATTCCATATAAAACGCCCCAAAAGCCTTTTCAGTGAGAATTAATTCCAGCTAAAATAGTATTTAAGTATTTCACAGTATTTAAAATCCAGCAGAAAAGCAGAACTAACCCCTTGATCACCATTTTACCCACAAAAATGTATTAGTGTAAGATTTCGCACTTTTATATGTAATTTTTTTGGAGTTAATTAATCATTTTTGGACAAAATGGAGATAATCTCTCATTGGATACAGATCTTAATCAAAATGGAGATAATCTCTCATTGGATACAGATCTTAATCAAAATGGAGATAATCTCTCATTGGATACAGATCTTAATCAAAATGGAGATAATCTCTCATTGGATACAGATCTTAATCAAAATGGAGATAATCTCTCATTGGATACAGATCTTAATCAAAATGGAGATAATCTTTCATTGGATACAGATCTTAATCAAAATGGAGATAATCTCTCATTGGATACAGATCTTAATCAAAATGGAGATAATCTCTCATTGGATACAGATCTTAATCAAAATGGAGATAATCTTTCATTGGATACAGATCTTAATCAAAATGGAGATAATCTCTCATTGGATACAGATCTTAATCAAAATGGAGATAATCTCTCATTGGATACAGATCTTAATCAAAATGGAGATAATCTCTCATTGGATACAGATCTTAATCAAAATGGAGATAATCTCTCATTGGATACAGATCTTAATCAAAATGGAGATAATCTCTCATTGGATACAGATCTTAATCAAAATGGAGATAATCTCTCATTGGATACAGATCTTAATCAAAATGGAGATAATCTCTCATTGGATACAGATCTTAATCAAAATTTTGGTGAAAGTACAGAAAAGATGATACAAATTTATTTTGCGACTGGTGACAGAAAGTTTGACGCTCAAAGATTTAATAAAATACAGCAGCAACACAATAATTTAAAAATGTTTGAATTCCAGTAAGTAAACTTCTGTCATTTTGCACAAAATATTGAACAGTCAAGTGGTAAATTATTCTACTTGGTCAAAAATTCCAAAAAACAAATTACAGAAAAAAACCTAAAAATGTACAAAAGCATTTTGGTGGGAAATATTACAGTATTCAAAACATTAATAATATTTGTTCATAAATATTAAAAACATAAAACACAAAATTTTGACAGCAACAACGTGAAAAAAACACAGCAAAACATTAAAATATGTATGTATGCAGACATAAACAATGTAACACATTGCTAAAACACACCATGGCCACCCAGCCACCATTTTATCTCTTGGAGCAAAACATTAAAATATGTAAGTATGCAGACATAAGCAATGTAACTCATTGCTGTATAAACATTTTTTTTATCAAAACAAAATTATTTTGCAAATGAGAAATCATCATAAAAATTAGCATACACGTCATTGTTATTTATACACACATTACAAAATATTGATTTTAATAAGGTATAAAACCACAATACAATGGAAATATATTTGAATTTAAACACAGCTGGTGAAAAAAATGGTTCAACACAATGAACGGTATTGGATCGTAAACATGATGACTCAATTCAAGTAGTTGAGTGTTATAGCTGATATTAATGCACTGGATGATGCTTTTATACAGTCCCACATCAGAGCCGCCCTGCAGTAAGCAGTCGAACAAAAACTTTCTAAATCATGATTTTAAATTTCAAGCAAGATAATATAAGAGGAAATGAACGTGCGAATGGCAAGTTCAAATCATACAAGGGTGACAACAATGGTTGATTTTTTTTTTTCAAAACCGCCCCAAATACATTTTGTAGTTGGAGTTGATCAGCTCAATGTTAACTGTGCTTTCAAGCCCTCACACATCATGATAAATTAATAGATTCACTTTCCCAGCACATTGGGTTTTTGAATAGAGAGAACAACATCCAACCAAAGGGACATAAACTATTTGTCATGTGTGCCAAATTCGTTAAATCAGACTACTGTATTTGTATTAAAAGCCTATTTCTAATAGAATTGCATGTAAACCCATTTTATGGTATACTGAATTACATGTATTAAAATAATTATTTTGACCACAGAAACACCTCTGTAATTTACATAAGAGAATGCACTTCTAATAGAACAACAAGTTACAACAGTTACAACAAAACTTTGAGTTACAGGAAACATAAAACATTAAACAAAAAAAAATTGATGTTGCTCATAACTCAGAGTAATGAGTTCTGTTAACTGTTAATTGAACATTAAGTTACAAATTGTGCATGGTTTCTCAAAATTTGGTGTTCATTTTTGTAACACAATGTTTTCTTAACTCGATGTTTGTAACTCGATGTTCATAACTCAATGTTCATAACTCAATGTTCATAACTCGATGTTCATGACTAAATGTTCAAAACTCAATGTTCATAACATGATGTTCATAACACGATGTTCATAACTCAATGTTCATAACTCAATGTTCATAACTCAATGTTCATGACACGATGTTCATAACTCAATGTTCATAACTCAATGCTCATAACTCGATGCTCATAACTCGATGCTCATAACTCGATGCTCATAACTCCATGTTTGTAACTCAATGTTCATAACTCCATGTTTGTAACTCAATGTTCATAACTCGATGCTCATAACTCGATGCTCATAACTCGATGCTCATAACTCCATGCTCATAACTGGATGTTCATAACTCAAACAATAAGCATCTTCTCAATACAACACACAAGCAAATAGTCACACACCATGCAAATAAAAATGAATAATTGTTATGTTTCAATTTGCTCACTTACCATCATCAATAACTGAGACAGTGACTCCTTTTCCTGTGATTCCATTTTCCCACACACTTGTCACATTAATGTCCATACCACTCGGATTATGCTAACAATAAAAATGTCAATAATTATTGATTTTAATTATATGATTATTGATCTGGGATGCAGCATCTGTTGAACAGCAGAGAATATAAATAAATACATGTAGTACAACAATTGCTATCAGAGACTGAAGCTTGTCTTTTATTGTGTACATTCTATGGTAATTGTTATTGTCCTAACATACCATCGTGTATAGTATGAGGTTATTAAGAGAATACCGCAAAGTATGCATGCATAAAGGCAGTATGACGATCATATTCATAGGATAACTTTTTTTTATTTTTGTATTAATAATTTAATGAGAATTAAAACTCAAAATATCAGTGTTTAGCGCTCAGTGAAAGGATTCTATTTTCGTTACACGCTATAATGCTTCTGTGTCCAAAGTAAGCAAAGAAAAAGGTTTGAATGTGATGTAAAAGTGAAGCACATTTTCCAAAACATGGAAAACATACAAATATGTTTGTAATATGAATGAACATATTTGTATAACATTTCACAGACAGATGAATTCTATTGTTTTCGGTGTCAGATGTATAATAAATAAAATGTCATGTATTGGCAGAATTAAGATATGCCATTGGCCCTGAACATGTATAACATAGTATTCTATGTGTTGATATGTTTCAGCATAGAAATTTATATGCATACATGTTCCAGGGCTGGTTTGAATTTTTGCAATGTAAAGCAAATCAAAACATGTAGTAGCATATTCACACCCGTATTAACACTGACCACATACTGACGGTATAAAAAAAAATAAAAATTAATAAACTCCTGATAGTGCTATTGGACTTAAATCTATATTCAACAGATGTTTTAAATCCTAGCGCTCGGAACCATCTCACATAAAATCAATTTTATTTCTATTGTAGTGCTGTGGGTTGATGTTGTTATCATAAATAAAATTGCACCTCGATAATCTAAATTTATGAAAAATATTATTAATCAGTCATTTGTAAATCAAAATAATTTAATTTTGTAAAAATAAATTACAGAAATTTTACGACTTGTGGGAACAGCAACTTTTTGTAGCAGTGAATATTTTCGTGCATTCTGAAATCTTTTAACACCAAAATAAATGTTTTTTCATCTTTTACAAGATACTGTAAAGCCATTTATTTTTCACCATTTTGATGTTTTGAGCTTATTCACCATGTTTTAATTTTACATATTATTCAAGAAAACAATGAGTTTTCTTGTTATTTTTCATGTTCAGGTAGATTTAATTTAACAAATTTTACTCAGCAAAAATAGCAAAATTAAAACCAAATGAATAATTAATGCATTTACAGTAAATTCTTGATTTGTTTAATTATGTTTTCAATTTTGTTATCAGCCAATCAAAAAATGATATGTACCAAAATGGGAAACAGAAACGGAAAAAGAAATAAAAAAAGAAAGAGGAAACAATGATGTCGCTATCAAAATATCAAAAAACAAAATCTTTTCATAGGAAAAAATGTTTACTGTAGTATTATTTATTTCTGAAAAACTCATCACTAAAATTATGCAAATTAGTCACGTGACTGTCAGCTATATTTATATTTGTGGACATAGACTCTATAGATTACCTGGGAATTGCTGATTTTCCATTCACTACGGATTACTCTTTTTAAAATGTCAAAATTCTCATCTTTCGGAAGGAACATATGGTGTTGATATACTCTTACATCAAAATCTATCAAAAATATTTTTTTAAACATATGCCCACCATTTTAGGACATTGTATTCATCATTTGCTACTGCTACATAATTTGTGTCCTAGTATTGGTTGTGAAATTATGCAAATTAGTCATATGAGCTGACTCATCATTGGTTGATATAGATATCACATGATGTCAGCTGACTCATCATTGGTTGATATAGATATCACATGACTGTCAGCTGACTCATCATTGGTTGATATAGATATTACATGACTGTCATCTGACGCATCATTGGTTGATATAGATATCACATGACTGTCATCTGACGCATCATTGGTTGATATAGATATCACATGACTGTCAGTTGACTCATCATTGGATGATATAGATATCACATGACTGTCATCTGACGCATCATTGGTTGATATAGATATCACATGACTGTCAGTTGACTCATCATTGGTTGATATAGATATCACATGACTGTCAGTTGACTCATCATTGGTTGATATAGATATTACATGACTGTCAGTTGACTCATCATTGGATGATATAGATATCACATGACTGTTATCTGACGCATCATTGGTTGATATAGATGTCACATGACTGTCATATGATGATCAGATTTCTATTTAACTTACCAGGTGCCACTGATACATATATTCCGGATCTTGAAAGTTCAATGCCCGTTTAACTCTGGGCCTAATAATTTGTTGGTTGAACCACGCTATATGTTTGTGTTCTGTTAGTTTCCTTTCAATACGTTCCTGCAAATCATGTAAGTTAGTCCCTTCGCTCTCAATAGTCACATTGCTGTAAGTTTCATGTAAAAATAAATAATGTCCAAACAATTCTCCGACTTGTCCCACATTAATCAGACTAACGTCCTTAGCAATTTGGTCAGCGGCGTCATCAAGCGTTGTCCTGTTAGAGTCAAAGACGGAATTGAAATGGATTTTGACTGCCCATGACGGGGTTCCCTGAGGTTTGATTGGTTTCAGATTCTGTGATTCCATCTCATCAGGTTTGAAATCCAGGTACAAGGCACTGGTTGGTGGAACTTGGATAAAGTAGTAGAAAAGTAGTAGCAAAACAAAAAGCTGAACAGATGCATTATGGACGCACATTGTGACAATATTTACAATAGTGTTTATTTCAGTTGTAACAACATTCTATACGCTCATCTGTAATGAGAAAAAAGTACCATATATTAGAATCACATTAAACAATGTACAAATAAGGTGAAAGTCTACCATATCTGCTCTATTAGAAGCGCATGCACTTATATAAATGACAGAGGTGTGTCTATGGTGAAAATAAGTAATTTATTAATAATTCAGCATAGAAAAATTCATTATTTTTTCATACATGTATGGACTTCTAATGGAGCAAATATGGTACTATCACTTCAGCACTACTCTATCTAAGCCTTATTTTTTTAGTAAAATTAGACAATACATGTATAGGAAAAAAGCTTTTTTAATTTAATACATTTTGTATTAAATATACAACATTGATATACAACCTTAAATTACAACATTTCTCTGTGGCAAATTTGCTCAAAGGATAAGACTGTACATTGTATACTTGGGTTACTATTTACAGAGCTGATACACATAATCCCATTGTTATATTGGCAAGTCAATCAGGGACGTGTGATTATACTTTAATTTTGAATACCCACAGATATTGCAAGTTGTCTCCCCCCCCCCCCAGACTGTAAATGTACATGTATATGATGACATAATTCCAATTGTATTCACATATACTGCACATGTATTAAGTGAAACATTTTGCTACATAATCCCATGTTTTGAACTAAATGTGATAGGGCATCGTCCGAATCGCAGTCCCGTGTCTTCGACCTATAGGCCTCTACACGATACTGTGCGGGCTAGCATAGGCTAATTGCGTATTTTAAGCAGTGAGATCTGATTGGGCGCGCCTCGAAACAAGGCACCCAATCAGCTTGGACGTACCAAATTATAAGACAAAATTACACTTCCTGTTTTTGTCGCTATGAAGTCATCCTTCCCACACAAAACTGCGTCGATTGCCTGTACCTGATGAGGCTTGAGAACACCAACACCGAAAACTTTCGCAATTTTATCATCACAAATATCACGATTCATGTGCACCACCATTTTGTTTAATATGAAACGCCAAAGAGGGATTTGTAACACGCAAACTGATTGGACAATGATTAGCCGCAACTGACTACTGGGGGCGCTGTTAGAATACGCATATTTGATGGTCGTTTTGCCAAGGTCTGTTTAGAGGCTTGGCCGAATAAACTTAGACCTTGGCTAGCGAAGATGGTGATAGGGTTGGGTAGCCATTTTCCTATCAGAATGGCAGGATAATGTGCTAACATGGCAGCAACAACAGTTGAACACAAGCAAATATGAATATGTTTCCAAGAATAATGACCAAATGAAACAAATAATTTTCAAAGGAGGGCAGTCATAAGTTGTGTGGATTCATCCTTTAGTTCCGGATTTGATATTTAAATTTGCAAGAACAAAAAAAGGAACTAGTACACTAATCCATGTTTGAAATTACTGCTTGCCTGTCTGGTGAGACAGGTACATGTAACTTTCTAATCAGACTGATAACAATTAATTTGAATGTCTGGTAACATTTTTCCTGGTCTGCTTCAAGAACAAATTATAAAAAATGCAATTTTACTACTGTGAAATACTTTATTTTAGCTGGAATTAATTTTCGCTAAAAAAAATTTTTGAGTGATTTGTATGGAATTTATTTTCACTGATCTTTGATAAGTTGAATGGGAAATATAGGAAAAAAGGTATATTTGCTGGATTCTATTTTCACTGAATTAATTCCAAACAAAAAATAAAGTATTTTACAGTAAATAATATTATCAGATGGCAATACAAAAAAACAACAAAGAATTCATCAATTTAAACTGGGAAATTTAAATTATCAGTTTTGTGTGTTGGCGGAATGTTGTGTTTTTGTCGTAATCACTTGGAATGAAAATGTTAGTTTTTTAAAAATAATCTTCAATGCAGAGCTGGTAATTTTCTTGCAGGGCTGGTCAATTTTAGCTGTGATACAGATATACAAGATAAACAATATAAAGTTTGTGGCCTTACAACATTATCAGGGTAAATTTACAATTTATATTTCATTCAGCTTGCAAGAGTTTTGTTAACTTTTAATGTATCGTACACCTTAAATGGGAGTATACATATAGCTATTGCAAGTAGTTTGTTCATTCATGTTTCATGAAAATATCAATGTATATTACCAGTACACATATTTAACCATTACTGATCAAATTTTCCAAAGTATGTACGGTAACTTGTAATAATCGATGTAATTTTGCTGTCTGCATATAATGCCCATGGTAAACATATTTATAAACAATATACTAGCTGTGACAATATTAGCTGTGACTATATTCATAATGCATTTCAATCAAGAAATAAAAATGCCATTTGATATGTAACACTTGCTTTATCTTTTTTTTTTTTTTTAACAACTAACTTTCTTTTTGTAGTAGTAGTTATCACAACTAATCTTTATTGCTATTAACTGATAGAAACATTGTATTTCTAAGGATGCAATAAAGTTATTATTATTATTATTATTATTATTATATTATCAATAATAGTTTACCCAAACTACCGGTAGTGTCTTTGTATCTCAAAACATGAAATAACCATATGGACACAGCAATGATGTCACCGTAATGACTCACTGCATTTTTTTCACTGGCATTTAATTATGGTATTTTGAGCATATTCCATAGATTTTAAGTTCACATATTCGTCAGTGAAACAATAAGTTAAATTGTTATTTTACGTGTTTATGTAGATTCAATTTAGTATGCACAAAAATATGAATAAAATGTAAAGAAATGTGAATTCGTACAAGAATATGAATGTTGACATGGTAAAAATACATACCGGTTTATTGTCTTACAGATGTACAAGTGAACAACCACATGTACACAGTTGTACTCGCATTTAAGCCACAATAAGGTGGTCTATGGACATACACTAAATATCAATTGAAATGTAGCACGTATGGTGACCCAAAACAGATTGTATAAAAGGAATTCAACACACTAATGTATAAATATAACTAACAATGGACGACCTCCAGACTCATAAAGTGGTGTCTAAACAAAAACACAAATATATTTTGGGGCTCTGACCTTGAGAATGACCATGAAAAGAGATGACTATTATCCATATGGAGTTTTGTATTCTGTCCTTCAGGAATGAGAGAAAACAAAATGTTGTTGTTCACCAAAATTAAGGTCAGACATTCAGTAAAATAGTGGGGGGGGTAAATGATCTTTCTAAATTTCCTTGGGACCATGATGTCATATTCAAGCCTATTGTGGTCCTAATCTTTTCCAATGAAACATCAGTTTGAAAATAATAATATTCATAATCTGTACCACATCCTTAAGCACACCCCCCTCCCAGCCTCAAATGATTCATCCCTAAGCAGTAAAGAATGTACTTCAACTGAACTTTCTCCAAATATGAACACACCTTTATTTTTATTGAGGATGGCAAGAGATAAATACATGCATAGAACGAGAACAAAGTGGTTATCAGTATTGAGATGCGATTTCTTTATTCTTTGGAATTCTTGGTGTCCTAGTAAACTGTAAATAACCTATACTGTATAACAGTGCTGTCATGACCCATCTAAAAGACAGTGTGATCATCCCTGGGATTATCTACCATACATATTTCAATATGAAATATTTTATTTTTCTGGGATTCATTTTCCTAAACATCAATTTGGATCCACATAGTGGCTTGTTTATGGTAAAATATCAGCTGATTTGTAATACAATAAATGAGATCACTTTATGTAAACCACAACAAGTACTATCTGAGTATTCCCTGTCTCAAGGACCCAGTGAAATGTTCACTGCTACAAAGTTCAACATTAAAATAAAGCTACTTGTAATAATTTTACAGTAAGAACATACTCATCTCAATTACAATTAAGACAGTTAACAGTCTTCGATACTCACATGCAAGTATCAAGTCTAATTTTCTTTTACATGTCTGTATACAGATTTATATTTAAACATTCATAACCAAGTGCCAAACAAAGATTAAAATGTTGTTTATATTATGTGCATGCAATGAAACATAAAATATTTGTTTTATTTTAAAAAGTTATATCTCGGCTGTCGCTGATTTTCCTCCTAACTGAAAGAATATACATTCTAACAATGTAGTCTTGAAAATTACTAGCTGAATAGATTTCACATTTCAGTTAATTAATAATCAAACAATTTACAATTGTACTTTCAGCACAAATCTGCACAACATAAATAATCTAAGGAATACATGTACATGTATGCAATCCATTTTAAAGTCGTGTGAATTGATAGAAGATCAGAAAAAACATGTTTTACTAATTAAAGATACATGTACACTAATGGAAGAGAGTAATACAGTGAAAGAAAACAACAGTGATCATCTCAGGTTTTAGAGTCATTGCACGTTTCAACCTGTGACGGCATGAACAAACAAGTTTGAACAATAAGCACACGAAACACAGTTAACAACTCAAAATTTATGTTATTACATATATATTAACATATATAAGCAACAGGTGAAAAATGAGTTAAAAATTAATAAGTGATTCAAACATTTTTAAAAGATTGTCAGTTGCATGTCTGCAGTTATTTGGGCATACATGTAGCTAGAAAACATAGGCAGATTAAAAAAAAAAAGCAGTCAGGTCAAAGGTCATTTGTGTGGCTGAAAGTGTTACAAAACAGCATTTCAATGGTCAGAATAGTAACAATAGTGAAATTGACAGTAAGATAATCAGACAAACATTAGTACAACATATACACTACGTTATTCACTTATAACTAAGCTTTGAAATAATAACATGTTGCTATAGTAACATTCTTAGTAACATCTTAACAATGTCCGAATCACAGATCAATTTTATTTCTCTGAGCTACAGAACGACTCTAATTTAAATCTGTATTGCTTTGAATATACTGTGTGACTTCAATATGAAGTAGTCTGTACTGTGTAACAAATGCAACAACTACCGGGGGTATGGCATTACGCAAGATATACAAGTCACAAATTCTTAGCAAACAATCGAACATTGTCAAGCATTTCAGTCAGCTGTGATCAAATTTGTCGCAGCTTAGTGCATCAACAAGTTCATTGAATCACATGCGACACTGACGTCTCTCCGATGCAGCCGACTTAATTCTTCAAAAATTTGATTCAAGTCTGGAATTTGTTTGATGAACACGTATTTCTTAAGCAATCTAGTCCTTTTCTTTCTAAATTTATACATGTAATAAGAGATTTCATAACATCCGTTGCCACGGCATCCAAGCGAATATGAAACATGTAACCTGCCATACTTCCTAGGAAAGTTGTGATAAGTGTGTTCTAAAGCAGGATTTGAAACCACATCGCATGTTAGAATTTTAGGTGTTCCAGATAAAAAATAAAACAGTCAGGTTCTGACATGCATAACTCACTAACTGGTAATTCCAATTCATTGCTCCATTTACCATACTACATGTTTAAGACATAAATAACAGTTTTAATGTTCCCAATGAGCATGAACTCTTGGGTTATTGATACATGTAGAACATACTGATGATTCTTATAGATTAAAAAAAAAACTAATTTAATTTTCAGGATATATATTTGTGACAGAATTTATTTAATTTGACCTATGTCATATAAATGAGAGTAAGGGGTGAAATAGTTTTGATCTGCAATATTGAAAAAATAAAAAATAGTTATTTTTTTAATGACATCCCTTGCCACCAACTATCCAAATCCAAACACACCAACACCACCTTCCAAAAAATAAATTGACAAAAAATAATACAAAAAATGGTAGTATAGAGGCATTATAAACACACACCCCACAAGAAGGTGCTATATCACCACAAGAGGGAGCTGTAGTTTTGTCTCAAATAATAACCATGATTTCTGATAGATGAAGAGATTATTTATTGTACAGGTACCATCATAAACATTAGATTTTAAATGTGACTGAGTATAAATAAGCTCAATCTTTGTAGAGTTGAATTAATAAACAAAAAGTAGAAATATCAATGGTTTGTTTAGTATACTACATGTATGAGGTTATTACAAGGATATCTTAAAGTAAGTACAAAGGCAGTTCAGAGATCATATTGACTGATATGTAGTGGAGGACGATGTGTTCCTATCTTCCCTATTAAAGTGCATAACTTTGCGGTATTCTCAAGATAACCATATTATTATAACATGTACATCTTGTAATAATAATGATTCAATGAGAAATAACAGACAGGAATGGCAACAAATAATGTGTTACTGTACTGCCTAAGTGCATACTTTGCGGTATTCTCATCTTTTTCCTGCTTGTAATAATAATGATTCAATGAGAAATAACAGACAGGAATGGCAACAAATAATGTGTTACTGTACTGCCTGAGTGCATACTTTGCAGTATTCTCATCTTTTTCCTGCTTGTAATAATACATGATTAAATGAGAAATAACAGACAGGAATGGCAACAAATAATGTGTTACTGTACTGCCTGAGTGCATACTTTGCAGTATTCTCATCTTTTTCCTGCTTGTAATAATAATGATTAAATGAGAAATAACAGACAGGAATGGCAACAAATAATGTGTTACTGTACTGCCTGAGTGCATACTTTGCAGTATTCTCGTCTTTTTCCTACTTGTAATAATACATGATGTGAAAAAGTATAGCTCATCTTCAGAAATATTACATTTTGCACATTTTCTATCTTCAATTTTTATTTTTGGCTATATATAGATGGAAAGCTCATTTCACACTGGATGTGACATCAACAAGATATACTTCTTCCCCAAAATATTTTTGGTTTTGTTTTATTTTATATTTGTTTCATATTCAACTGAAAAGCGTTAGTGTAAAAAAAATAAACTTGTGTATGATCGTCAATGCAATATGTGTGTGATTGAAGCAAAGCTTGTACTGAATGCGAAGGATTGTTTATATTTGCTTTTGGTGGTGACTATTTAGTAAATTAGAAGTTTGTTATGTCTTGATTGTTTATTTAATACATGGCTTTCAAAACAATGACACTGTGTTAACAAATATAGGAATCTTACATGCAGTAATTTTTTCCTTACAAGGTAAAAGTTAATTCATTACATAGGGCTCCCTCAGCCATAACTCTAATTCTAGCCCTGCCCTCAAGTGCCCCTCCCCATATCTTCATATATATAGTTATCTTGAGGGGAATATACAAATACATCGGAGGGGCTGAAGTGTTAGGGTTCAACTGGGGGGGGGTAGACCAACTAAAGAACCTAAGAATCAAAAAAATAGCAGAATTCAGACTGGCACAGTTCCAATGAAGAAAGAGTTCCTTTTACACCCCATCCCTAACTCTAACCCTCTCACCCCCTCCCCCCCCTCCCCCCCAGCCCAATTCAATTACATATCTCACTCTAGATAACTATATGTGCAGCGGCATATATACATATAGATATCTCAAATAGAACATGCCCTGTCTGTGACTCCAATGAAACTGAAGACGAAGAACACTTCCTCTTCAATTGTAACCTGTACAAATCTGAAAGAGATGCTTTGTTTGAAAACTTAAACTTATCCGGTAATCTGAAAGCACTTCTCACTAACAAAAATTCTGAAACTGTCCAAGACATTGCCAAGTTTATCAACGACTGTTTTACTAAAAGAGAGAATTTCATGAAAAGCAATTTACCAGCTGCCTCAAAATAACACCAACAAATATTTATATAACAATATTTTCACAGTATTACTATTTATTTTATTATTTCTTTTTTTATTATTATTATTCCTTGTGTAATTTATTGTTCCTTATATCCTTATCATATTCTAATCTAGATTCCAGAGGGGATACGATATCAATAAAGATGATTATTATTATTACAATTAAATTGGAGTATGCTAGAGAGTAAGGGTATGGTTAGAGTTAGGGTTTTGGGTGGGAGTGCAAAAGGAATTCTTTCCCAACCACGATAGAAATCAGCCTCAAACCGTACGTTTTTTTCACAAAGTGCAAAGAAAAGTAGACAGCTAATCAAAGTTCTTGTAAACAGCAAGAACAAAAGGAAACCATTTGGCCTATTAGAGTAATGACATCTGACCCCCTCCCACCATGTGATCGATCGGTGCACACATGCTTCGAATAGGCACGTACTAGAGGGTTTCATTTATCCAGATTACAAAGCACAAATAAATAAAATACAGAAAGTTGTGCAGGAGAATAAATCTGTATTGCCTTGTGGAAATGTCAACAAACGCAATCAGAAGCTAAAAACGCGATTGTTGTTGATACACTGTCGTCATATTAAAGACGAGCGACTTTTGTAAATAATTTAGTTTATTATTATAATATTAATGATATATGTCAACATTGTATACAACCTTCGAATCAAGACCGGCTACTGTCCGGGCCCGAGATCACCATTTTTATAATTGGGCTCGTTAATTAGACCACGTCCATTCATCTTTATTACCAACAAAAAACGCTACAAAGTTGTTCATAATTTTAGTTAACACTATAAACTCAGTTAGTTTGTTTTTATCAAATAAAAATAGGTTGTGCTATTATCGCGTGACTCACGCCACTTATAACAGGTCATCTGATCAGGTCGCGGTCGAGGATCCCCCAACAAATACAAATCGGGACACAACACAACAATTACTAAACAATCAAACCACTGTAGCGATGAAACTAACTTACCTTGGATATATAGTTGAGCGCAGACTTCTCCATGGTGCCAAAAAGACATGTAAACTATACAAAAATAAAACAGCTAGCAAAAAAACAATTCCTCCATCTTTTTCGGCTTAATGTGGTAATCTGCGCATGACTGAACTCCGACCTCCGTGTGCGACAGCTGTTAATGCGCCAGCTAGCAATGATTTCTAGGGTGAATACACGACAGAGAGTTAACAATAGTTTTGAATGTCAATTCGCAAATTGTGTAATATTATAGCCTTAACGTGCTGGGCTGTTTAATTTTGTTAAGGGGTTATAGCAGAAACTCTGGGGGGGGGAGGTTGTTGAAAAACAATTATGTGTTTTCTCAAAATACAAATTATCGTATTTTCCGAGCTTCACGTAGAGTATGTTTTTATTTAAAGATTAGAAACACCGTGGGAGGATTTAAACAAATCTAAACAGAGAAAGTATTTCGAGACAAATTTCAATAGAAAAATTACAGCAAAAAAAAAAAAAAAAAATCCCCCCACATTTGACAAACACTGACAAAAGACAACAACATTCACATGAAAAAAAATAGGCCTTATCTGTGTTTTCGTCTTTTCCGGAATTTTGTTATATATTTGACCAATCACGATATAAATTTATTTACATTAATTTATATATTAAACATATCAATTGAATTTAAATATCAAAAGCAGTGATCAATAATAAATTGTTGTTACAATAAATATTCATCATATGCGTGTATGTTTTTCATGCAATGTGCCACGATTACTAGAAGAACTAGTAACCGTGAATATGTTAGCAAAGGCGATCCGTTGCCTTGATATGACGTCATCATTTGTGGTGACAAAAATACCCATGTTAATAAAGCATAATGGAAAATGACAAAAGGCGGTCTCAAATATACTTCAAACACAAATACATTTCTCAGATTTTTTCAATTTTATCGTGTAAATATATATTGACTTTTATATGACATCGCGACTAATAATAAAACATTCGTGACATGCTGAGCAGGAAAATGAGCTCCCTCAACGTAAGAAAATACATATACCATGACGAGGGCGCCCTCCCAGCTTCTATATTTGATAAATCAGCAGTAGGTGTGGACGACAATAACAATCCTCTGGTTATTTACTGCTACTCGAATCTCTCTTGGATATAAATCAACTATTTCTATCAATGTTCAAGCATGCAAAATACGCAATATACACTGTATGTATATTTAACATGGATTTTCAATCTTTCAGTAAATAATTTCAAGTTGAGATGCAAGACTAACACTAGTAGATGTGCGTGCATGGTACGGAGTGCATGCGGTGTTTGAGACTTAAAGTTTGAAAGCGACAGCGCTCACTATCAGAGAATTTTCCAGCATACTGCCTTTACATATTAAAAATATGGTGCATGTTAGCTGCGCCGCCACAGTTGAAATGCAGAAATGAATGGATAGCCAAAGTGCATAAAATGACACAACCAATACCTTTCAATTTTGTCAACTGTGTTGAATTTTCTCATGTAGCTAAGCATATACGGAATTTAATATTTATATCAACGAATGTGATTGCTATGGCCTCAAACATACAAGCTTATGAATAGAGATTATAAACTGAGATGAAGTAATCGGGGGTGTAATACAGTGCTAAACTGGAATAAATGCGTCCAAAGCCTCCACCCCGAAGTCAGTTTGCGGTCAATTTCCTTTTATGCCCCATTTTTAGCACATGATGATAAGTGGTAATCCTAAAAACTGTATGAAGTTGAAGATAGAATCTAAATTAGTATGTATCCTAGTTCTTTCTACAGCCACTGTTGACGTTGAGCGTAGTATTGACTCGATGCCTATGTTCCAACTGAAATTACCGTGTTCGATTGTGAAATGCTGCCCTCAGCGGTAATATTTGGCATGTAGCATGATAAGACGGTTTCTGAATGAGTGAAAAACACTATGACCAAATTTACCCAAGTTTTTAGTCAAAAGCGGCTATCAAGGCGCCCGAAGATACACCCTATCTCCGTGAGTCATTCCAGCCAACGGTGAAATGAGTGTATTACAAAAGAGGCAATTTCAAGACATCTACATTTATTCTGTTGTTTTTAGGAAGTTAGATCTATAGATAAGTTCTAGCTGTTTGATCAACTGATCTCGTAATTCCCACTACCCCACTCTGCATAAATTAAATTCGACTGCGTTGCGCTTTGTACACTCGATGACAAGTAGCAGCACCAAAAACAAACAAGAAAAAAATGTCATGGCTTGATCACATATTTTCAATAGAAAACTAACAATAAATAAGTAAAAATCTGAAAACTTATGTGTGTGCATTAAAAGTTTATATATTGTCTGTTGTTACTGTGATGCAGTTGTTTTCGAGTTTCTCGGGTAAACAACTCACTTGAATATGCGCAAATCAGGTAAAATGAAAAAATACACGATAGTACTAAGTAATTTACAATAAGCTTGTTACGTGATATGTTTTCAAATCCGTCATCTTGGTATTGCAGTCACGGTGAGTAGCTAGTCATGTAATCACTAAACAATTCCCCCAAATATATATACTGTATATGACTACGTCCATGGACAAAACTATCACGTGACAGCGATGAATGAATAGTCCATAAAAGAAAGCTTAGGTCAGTCATCGGAATGAATATACTTGTTTTTAAGTCGGTAAGTAAACTGATACTCTGTTCGTATTAGATTTTTACAAAGCGTGTTATTTCTAGCATGTGGATTCAACTCGTAACTGAATATTTGTACACCTTGCGGCACAAACCCAACCACGTCGTCCGTTAAACCTTTAACACAAAACTTGAACAGCTCTTCAATTTTATTTTTAAGAGTTTTGACTTCCAGCTCCATTCTCTCTTCACCAAATTCTTTTATCATTCCCCAAAACGTAGCATTAAAATAATTATACAAAGCGACGTCAGCGTGGTTCCAGCCTCGAATGCCTTCAGCCAACTGGTCTACATATCTTTTACTTTTCCCCAGTCTGGAATTCAATTTGAAATGTACAATATCTTCGATCTCCCAACACAGGAGATGACGTAACAATATTAGTGACTCCTCCATGTACTCTGTAAGCATGACAAAATCGAATACGTCTTCCACCTCTTTGATTTGTTTCCGTATTGCATGCGTATCATCCATGAAGTCAACGCGAAAGCCAAGGTCATACAAAGATGGATTTCGTGACAGTCCGTTGTATCCGTCAGATTTATAATATTTCAATGGGTTTTCTAGAAATACTTCAAGTGAAGATTTTTCACTTATTTTCGGAATGTTTAGCTTTCTTTGCATTTGGTGGTAAGTGAACAAAGATTCGTACTGCGTTACCGGGTCTCGTAATATGGTTATGTAGACCGTGTTTACCGGCATGATTGACTTAATAGCTGAAAGATACAAACGAAAAGGCACTTAATATGCAATCAAATAAACCAAAAAATTATTCGTATCACATCCGCTTATACGAGAGCTTCGATTCCAATGAATGTCGAGCGAGCGCTGTCCACACGTTTCGAAATATTAAGGCATAAACGTGAGTGTACTGAATTAGTCTTTTAAAAACTAAACAAAAATGGAACCATCTCTCCATATGTACCCGAATACAGTCATATATTCAATTTTATTGGTTCTATATTTTGTATTATCATCACGTACATCTTAGCAAAACCTGAAAAACTGTCTGCAAATTAATAATATAAAATATATGAACAAATAAATGATCAAATACATGATATTAAAAAGACAAGAAAAAAAAAACAGATTGGTTCGAAGATAGTCGTCCAATTCACACATCAGTTGCATACAAAGGTTTTATTTGTCGTAACACGGATCTCTGAGATGTTAGTAAACTGGTACCCAGGTAGATCATACAAGTCGCCATTGTATTCAGTCGTGTTCGTAGCTATAATCTCTAGTACGAGTGTAGTCATCTTTGCCCAATAAATAAGTGTAATATCTCCCACGAGTGAACGTGTGACAGACAACCATACATGATATAAACAAGACGATTATTTGAAAGAAAATGGATGGAGACTAATACTGACGTCATTACAAGGAAGTAATATCTTGTCACATACCTTCGTAATCGAACCTTGTATGAAAGGTAAATATATTGTAATTTCCACCCGGTATTTGAATCATGAATTTCTCGTTGAAATATTCAGGCCAACCCATCAAATTTATCCTTGGAGGTTTTGGTAACGCAAAAGTTAAGTTGTGTTTTTCTCCATAACGGAAGAGTATATTCTGTACAGTGCTACTTCCGGTTTTATGGGTTTTCAGAAATACTATGTTCTCCACAGGGTTACAACTTGCGTTCTCGGTTGGAAAGTCTGTAGACTTGTATTGAATGTCACGGCTGGTTGTCGGTGAAGGGTCAATCACATTGGATACTTCGGACGTCTTTATCCTGGGGAGTATATAAAAGAGACTATTGTTATGCAATATTGGATAGTTCTACCACATCACATCGTTCATGCACCCTCAACCAACTGTGCATGAATACGTTGGTAGGAGATGCGACTTCACAAATCTTTGACTAAAGTTACCATCGTAGAAACGAAAAAAACTCTAAAACGTTTGCTCTGCCGAATCGATACACATTCGTACTAGTTTGCGCATGCTCTTCGGGTTATTGGTACGTACTCAAACTCGAAGTGCATGTATACGCATTAAGGCACTTTGCCCGAAGTACTATATACGTCAATATACCCTTTCTTTCATTCATAATTTCAACGACAAGACAAATGTTTTTGATTTTACAGACGGAGATACAAATGGGATAGCAGGGTCTCACGTGGTCTCAACAGACGTTGCCATTCAATTTATACGTTATTTTTCATTTACAACTTGCAAGTGTTTATTAGAGGTGTGGCTATGCTAATATGTGCTGTTAATCACTTAGGGAATAACCATTATTAATTCTAAGGGGGTCGGGCAATCCTCGGTGCTATTTCAAAAAAAAATCATTCAAGTTTTGTAAAAGTGGGTGCCCCTTTAGAAAATGAAAAAATTGTAACCCCCCACTCTCTATATATATTTGTTCATGTATTTGTATTGATCTTTCACATGTATATATGAAGAAACAGGTGTAAAGTAAAAAAAAATCTTTAAGAGAAAAATATTCGGCCGCCTTCAGCCTTGATAAAAAGTCGCCCCCCTTGTGGCTTTGGGAAATATGCTGACTCCCCTGTTTTGCCCGCCCTCAGGAATAATAAATGGTCATTTCCTTACATGTTCACATAAACTCGTAATTATTTATTTACAAACTGACATCACTAATACCGATTAGTGCATAACTGGTCAATCAGACTTTGCGCATAGAGCATGGTTCTGATCTACATGGGAATTCCGTAATGACAAAATTAATAACGGAGCTAATAGGGGACGTGTTACCAGGTGATGTTACAATATAAATAATTTTAGTCATTTGTTTGCCTACTTTTAACGTGACTGCGAAAGCTAGCTTCAGTAGTCACATTGAAAAAAATAATTTTAGAGAAAACAAAAATAGTCACGGTTAAGAAGTGTATTTATAGTATACTTGTTCATGGCAGTTTTTATTTGCGCCCTCTAGCGCCCGAATGTTTTGGTGTCGTCACGCTACGTTGATAAGTTGGGTTTGTTATGTGTCGTCATGAACCTACCTAGGTCCATCATGATGGTATCGTGCATCATTTAGAAGTGGTCATTTTAAATATATTTATACTGAAGTTGGAGATCCAGAAATAGACGCTGAGCTAGAAAGATTGCGGACTACAGTCAAAAAACATCCCGCAAAAGAACATTTGTCAGACTATTATTCGTTAAACGATACCTGTATTATTCCAGGCACGTCATACAAGAATGGCCCTGAATTAAATAGAAATAATATACATTACGTGTGTTTGTACGCGGTTATAATAGAACAATACAGACCAATGACCTGTGTTGGTGTGTATGTATATTGTCAGCATTGAGCGAAAAAAATAACAAAACTAGGTCGCCAATGAGCTACATACGATTATCATTTACAACAGTTTATTTAATCCATAGACCTTAAACATACAGGTCTATATTGTATCTTACTGTGACACTAGTCAAGACGATGTCGTCTTGTCGAGGATGATGTAGTTTTGTCGAGGACGATGTCGTCACATGATAAGATACGTCCAACGTTCTATAGCACGACAACCGTCATCCGCCTAGCGCGCAGAAAAAAAATAAACTCGTGACCCGCACACATCAAGCTTGAAACCTTCTATAAGTCTTAGGAAAGAAAGAAACGTATCCTCACCTCGGATGTACTGCGTCTTTCATATTATTCGAGATGTGAATGAGTATTGCCACTAACACCATCCCAGCGACTATAAGACTGCCGAGTATACATCGAACTTGAACGTAAGCCATTGCTGTCTGGTGTCGTGTTTAGTGCTGCTTGACTCGATCTAGGTTATGGTGCCATAATGCGTTGATCCTAGCGTTACTGGCCCAAGATGTTTGTCATGGGTGAAGAATTTAACTCCGTTTTACCTCGAATATCGAACGTCGGTAATAATTTAGCATGGTGCACAGTAAGGCCCACGGTTCAACGCCGTTTTGTTTAGCTGCCTTAGCGTATGCAACAAGCAATTATTTCCGAGTCACTGCACACAGAGAAGGTCACGGGTTCGCAACAATCTAACGGAGTTCACGTGACAAACTGACTCAGCATACTTGTTTCTAAACGTGTACCGACGTACGTACAGCATGTGCATGCGCAGACGTTGCATTCGCGTCGCATATTATTGTCAAGGCATCGAAAAGTCTTGCTCGGGTCACGTGGTTTAAACAGCCAGCTTACGTTTCAGATTATACTCACATGGCCAATAATAACTCAAAGTCACGTGTCTACTTCGCGAGATATACATATTAATTAAGCTCTGTATCTACTAGTCTATTGCCTTAGAAATTCCGATCTTATCTGGTATTTTTTTGGTTACATCTATCCTTAATAGATATGTATCTCCACAATGAAATTGCATGCAAAATGTGTGCAGGTAGATACCGTTATGTAAATGCTTATCTCGTAATACGTATACCCGCATATGTGTAGGTGACACGAACCCAGCATGCAAATAACGGCAGTATGGTAATCAGTTTGAACTGGAGCATCATTGTTTGCTTGGAATATTTCCATATAATAATAATAATAATACCTTTATTGAAATCATATCCTGTTCAGGATCTGGATTTTTAAAATACAATAAAATTTCAAATACATACAGAATGGCAAGACGAAAAATACAAATGAAGACATAGTGAAAACATAATAAAATAAAATAAAAACGGAGAACAGGGAATGGTTAGAAAAAACAAAACAGAAAAGGTATCTTAATAAGTTATATCAATTATAAAGCAGCTGGTATTTTTTGTTTATGAGTGTCATTTCTTAAATTAAAGCACTCAAAGATATATTTTGCCAAATGAATTAGTGATTGTTTATCCTTTGTTTTTAGAATGTCTACAGTGTTTTCAATATCAGATTTGTCAATTGTTGTAATGACCTTTGTGGTATGGAGGAACTTGTTTTTTTAAATCAGCATAGAGAGAAATTTTTAATACAAAATGGCTTTCATCTTCAATCTATTTGTTTTTCCTGACAATAGTAGCATTTTCTCTCTTCTACTGTTGGGTTGATGTATCTTCCTGTCTCAATCTGCAATGTGTGCACACTGATCCTTAGCTTAGTTAGAGCAGATCTGTGCGATGGGTTTTTAACATCTTCCAGATATTTTTCAAAATCGAAATTATGTTTTATCATTCTATAAGTTCTTAATTTATTTTTACGATTTTCACCTTTGTTATCATTATATAGTGTCTCTTTAAAATGATTTTTGAACATTGATTTTAGATTGCTCTCAAGGGATGTAATGATTGTCTGTTTTTATCCGCTGTCACAGTATCCAACATATGGTCCATGTTTGTAATATTGAATGTGTTTTTAGCGTGGGACACCCATTTTTTTTATTCCCTTTGAGTCCATATCTTTACCTAGTCTGAAGGCCTCATAGATTAAAGTGTTACATATATGTGGATGCGGTAACCGACGGGTTGGACGAAATCATCTACGCCATTTTGTTCAGCATAGTTGCACCTATTTTTGTTTATATTCGCGTGTTTGCATTGCGAAGCGCGCGATTATAAAATAGGAGATACCTGTGTATTGATTAATAGTAAGGTTAATTGGTTATTTATTTATATTCTTCAGTATTATTTTATTTCGGCAACACTATTAATTGACGGTGCGCGCCGCAGCATTATGATGGTTGTGAGCGCTACGGTAGCTCATTAGTGCAATCACCACGTAATTTGTTAAAAATACTATCCATAATAGCACTTATTTGAGAGGGTAATCCAAGTTACAGAAGAAATAATTTATATTAGCGCCGTCAATCAATCAATGGCATAAATGTGTTGTTGTTGTTTTTTTCAATTTCGTTTTAAAGGAAAATTCATTTGTGCAACTTTTTATATAGACGGGTAATGAGTTCTAGGCGGTCATTGAGTTCTAGGCGAGCAGTGAGTTCTCGGCGGTCATTGAGTTCTAGACGAGCAGTGAGTTCTCGGCGGTCATTGAGTTCTAGGCGAGCAATGAGTTCTCGGCGGTCATTGAGTTCTAGGCGGGTAATGAGTTCTAGGTGGCCATTGCGTTCTATATGGGCAATGAGTTCTTGACGGGTAATGAGTTCTAGGCGGGCAATGAGATCAAGGCGGGCAATGAGTTTTAGGCGGGCAATAAGTTCTAGACGGACAATGAGTTCTATGCAGGTAGTGAGTTTTAGGCGATCATTTAGTTCTAGGCAATCATTGAGTTCTAGGCGGGTCATGAGTTTTAGGCGGGTAATGAGTTTCAAATAGCAATGAGTTCTGTGTGGGTAGTGAGTTTTAGACGGGTATTAAGTTTTAGGCTGGTAATGAGTTCTGTGTGGGTAGTGAGTTTTAGATGGGTAATGAGTTCTAGGCGGGCAATAAGTTCTAGGCGGGTAATAAGTTCTAGGCGGGTAATGAGTTCTAGGCGGGCAATAAGTTCTAGGCGGGTAATGAGTTCTAGACGGGTAATAAGTTCTAGGCGGGTAATGAGTTCTAGGCGGGCAATGAGTCTTAGGCAGGCAATGAGTTCTAGGCGGGCAATGAGTCTTAGGCAGGCAATGAGTTCTAGGCGGGCAATTAGTTCTAGATGGGCAGTGAGTTCTAGACGGGAGATGAGTTTTAGGCGAGCATTGAGTTCTAGGCGGGTCATGAGTTTTAGACGGGTATTAAGTTTTAGGCTGGTAATGAGTTCTGGGCGGACAGTGAGTTTTAGATGGGTAATGAGTTCTAGGCGCGCAATAAGTTCTAGACGGGCAATGAGTTCTAGGCGATAATTGAGTTCTAGGCGGTCATTGAGTTCTAGTCGGGTAATGAGTTCCAAAGCCGCGGATATCTATATTGAAGTATGCGTGACTTTATTTGGTATTCAAATTTGGCACATGCAGATTAGATGCGTTCACAGAACTAGTACAATAATCATAAATGTAGGCCACGAACTTGATTCTGCGGTACCTGTTAGTGACTTGCCTAAATTACCGATATTGTAACATCGTCATAAATACATCAGCGTTGTGTTGTATCAACGCTCAACATCACCATGGTGACAATTTCGTCTTTCTTATTAGCATCGAAACGCCAGCCAGCCTTTTGTTCAAAGTCATGACTTCAAACAAAATATGGATTCATAATTTGTTGCAGCTAATGTTTTCATCGCAATATTTCACAAAACATAAATATTTCCCCTCGTTCACGCTTTTGGGTGTATTCTGACGTCAGGTTACTCGACAAATCTGTCTGTTTTTTTTTATTTTTTGGATTTTCATTTTTTTAAAAAGAACAGAAAAACCTAAAATCAATTCATCTGTATAATAATCTGCATATTCTATATATTTTGATTTTGTAATGAAGCAGGAACTTTGGTGATCTCCGCCTCTCAGATAACTTTTCTGTCATTGTAACATTATTTATAAATCATTTGTACGTATAAATGCATGATAGTATCTCAATTGATCATCAATTTGATTCCATCCGCAAAGTCTCATAAATGATATTTTGAAAACAAACAATGTAATGTGAAGTACACTTTCGATTTTAGATTAAAATTCATGTTATTTCATTTTTATTATTTTTTATTTATTTATTACTTATATTTTATGTTATGTTGAGTTTACAGAACTATAACACGCTACAAACTAATGAATAATGAGTTAAATTGAGAACATGAAAAATAATAATAAATCACATATGTATGTAATATTGACCTATTACACCCATAGAAGAGTTATATACATTTGTCTTGAATTTAAAACGAACTCTAGAAAAAAGCTCACATTTGCCTTGGTTTGCCAGCATTTATGGGTCATCCAATTTCCAACCAAAATTAGAAAAAATATACATCACACAACAGTATCAGAACTATAAGCAAACTTTCTCTTCAGTATTTTGTTAGTTGTTTGTAATAATTTAGTTGAGTGCGTTCCGTGCAATTGTAGCATGTTGCAACAATCTACGCTTTAAGATATCCATTTCATTGTAAATGTCACAATTAAAGACTGGCACAATCATTTGTCTTGTTAATGATGTAGAAGTGTACCAACGTTGTTGGTCGAAGAAGTTTTAATTACGAGCTTATACATTAATTTTCTTGTATTATTTGTTACAGAAAGAACATCATGTTACAGTTGATTTTAACACATGTTAAGAGTACATGGCAATTGATTTTGCTTGTTTGGTAAACTATGCTATTTTAATCCAAAATCTTCAGAGCTTGATAATAGGCATAGATTGTAACACAAACAGGGTCTACCCATTCTCTATTCAGACGATTTTGGTGCGATTTGTAATGTATAGAGACGATTTTCTGTACAATACTTGTTCATAATATATTATCTTGACATGGTATTTCGCATTTGTCGAGCGTTCCTACACAGTTTATCGATTGATATTATGAAAACACTGCAAGGTTACCACCTGCATTTTACGACTGTATTCATTGTGTAAATTGATATACAATATTTCTATCGGTACTAATGATACTGAACTAATGGCTGTCGCTATGGCAACAGTTATTGTGTTAATATAACGTTCCATTAGTTGTATATATTAATTTAATGCTACGAGCACCTTTAGAGAATGGGACTATGAATTATTTGTTCGGCTGACGTAAACAAAATGTGCACATTCCAATATAAAGTGTTACTTTGTGGATCTGTTGTGCGAGTGTGCAATTTAAAATTTGCCAAGAGCTTCTCGACCAAACAGATGACGTTATTAGCTGGCTTTTTATATACCAAAATGTCTATTTTTTTACTCTGGTTCGTATTGACACAACGAGAATCAACTACGGGAGAATATATGTGATATAAAGTCCTAGGGTTATTATACTGATCACGTGACTGCCCACCTACAGCAATCTCAATATGTATTTGGTTTGAAAACAATAATAACATTCCACATCGTCCATAACTCGTATAAACATATTATATTCGGAAACGAACATATAGTAGTATTGCCCCTCAAAAACATATATACATTGCATTTGATTATCTCTCAAAATGTATTTTTATAAAGTTTGAGGTTTCAAATTTAACGTCAGATATTGTCTTAATAAAAAACGCAAAGGCTCATGCGTAGACGCTTGTTTGTAAACAATGACACGCTATGACCATATGACGCATGCGCAGGTGACGACTCGCCCGCTTTAAATATAACATTTAACGTCACTGTTTCCTTTTGTCTGAATTCCACTTTTTATGAATAAGATAACACTATCTTTACTCACACGCTATTAATTATTTACATTCACAAGAAATCAAATCATACATTTTCTATTTTATTTTATAACCAGATTAAGATGCAGTTTATAAGGATTTGGCAAACCTTACAATATTACGTATAAAACAGTAACATTGGACAAAATGTTGGATTTAAATACATTTGTCATGAATTTGTTTTTGCGTATCCGTTAACCGACTTAATTAGTTGATTATTAGCGAATTGCTGTGTTATGTCTGTCATCGTTTAGGTCTATTTGAAGTTTTGGACGGAACTTGGCTCAGTGATTTGGAACTAATTACAAGATACCGTCGCTATTCTGACATCCGTAGTTATTAATGTAGTGAACGATTAATCAAAAGATATGACGTATTCAGTACTTAGTGTGATTGGCTTAATGATTGAAGTTTACGCCTTAGAGTCTTTTTACTGCTTTGTAATTGGTTAGAGTTTTGAAAATGAATAAAGAGAGTTTGAGTTGGTCTTGGCGAATACTCCACGACAGACGCAGTCAGTCCGAGAGAGTCCAGGGGTGAGCCTTGAGGCAGTCCAGTCTTGGTCTTGGGGATTTTTTCCCCAGGGCGCTGTGTCTTATAGAGTGCTCGATTGACCGACTAAGACGAGAGCTGAAACGTATTTCGTTGTGTGTGTCTTATTTGACTGTAAAGTTAAAGTGACTTTCCCGATCCCGTACCTCAAGGGGACGAGATATAGAGACGAGACGAGTTCCCCCCCCCCCTGACAAGTGTGGAGACCCGAGAGAAAGAGAATTCCCCCCTGACACGTGGTGGAGAACCCGGGCAGGTGTTTAACACACATTGACATCCTGTGAAGAAAAGTGAAATGGCGAAGGTGTGTCTTTCTTGTGAACCGAACTAACAGCTCGACGACTCGGAAACTGCGCTTGACGACTCACGACTTTACCAGTATGGCACCGATGTACAACGCTGAAGAGATGAAGATTTCAGAACCCCTTCGGAAGGACCAGTACCGGATAGGACTGTATAATTAAGAATTGAGCGACATTAAAGACAAGAAGAAGATGAAAGAACGACCCGGACTAACGCGACAAGGGAAGAGACGCTTATAGACTTTGACTTTAGCTATCTGTGTATTGCTTAGAGAACCGCTCGCTGGACACTGTAACTGACACTGTGTAACTCAAGGACGTTGAACTCTTTTCCACAATCCCAACACTATTGCTCAGTAATGTAATGTATTGCTTGCTTTTCTATCTGTTTTCTTACCCTTTTTTTGTGATGTCGAATTGTATGTATGTAAGTGCCCAGATCTTTGTTTCGAACTGATATTTGGTGACGTGCGAGGTCCTTTATAACGATTTAAGCGCGCCTCAGTGGACAAGTATTTGCAACACAGTGTTTTGAGTTTTGTGAGTTTTTATGGTGTTTTAATGAGTTTATGAGTACGGATTATGATGGGGAGAGTGATGCCCCCACGTGTTTTTTTTAAGAGTTTTGAGATTTGTCGAGTACAGAGATATCGACGTTTTAAGAGTTGTTTTTGTTTATGTGTTGTTTCCGGAATACTTCTGACGCTTTTTTGAGTTGATAGCACCTTTGTAACGTTTTTTAATGTCTTTTTGGGATGAGAGTTTGGTGCGCTTATATACGTATTGTTTGATAACGCAAGCTTTTGTTCATGATTGACAGGATTATATGTAATTCAGTAGTTTCTATCATTTTGCCTTTTTCCCCGTCTTTTTGCCAGAGGAGTAATGTGTTATGATAGCTTTGTCTTTGCATTCTGTTTCCACGCCGTATGACTTTTGTTTAGATTAACGACTTGTGAGTTCAGTTGAAGTTTATAAGCGTATGTGACAGGAGTTTGATTAATAGCTTTTTATTCATTGTTTATTAGTTACCGCTTTGCAATGCTTTAACCGAGAGACGCATCCCTGGTAATCACGTGATCATGCTGTCGACTGCAGCGATTGGCTGATCGCATGGTTACACCGCCACGCCTTAGTTTTTTGACCTTTTGATATAGAGTTTGTAACCTTAGTAATGGAGACAGTGCAGCGAAGGGTTACCTCGGCGAACTGTTTGAGAAAAGCGGGCCTATTTGTAGCCTTTCCCTTGTTTTTGATTTATAACCGTTGATATTTGAGACTTTATAACCATTGTATTTAGACTTTATAATCATTGTACTTAATTAGTGTGTTTTTCTCTTTTTGATTTATTCCTTTTATTAGTATTGTATTTAACCCGTATGACGATGAGTGGCTGACGGTATCTTTGATTTATGAACGTGTTATGCCAAGAGGCATATCTCAGTTTGAGTGAAGGGATGTGTCATGAATTTGCTTTTGCGTATCCGTTAACCGACTTAATTAGTTGATTATTAGCGAATTGCTGTGTTATGTCTGTCATCGTTTAGGTCTATTTGAAGTTTTGGACGGAACTTGGCTCAGTGATTTGGAACTAATTACAAGATACCGTCGCTATTCTGACATCCGTAGTTATTAATGTAGTGAACGATTAATCAAAAGATATGACGTATTCAGTACTTAGTGTGATTGGCTTAATGATTGAAGTTTACGCCTTAGAGTCTTTTTACTGCTTTGTAATTGGTTAGAGTTTTGAAAATGAATAAAGAGAGTTTGAGTTGGTCTTGGCGAATACTCCACGACAGACGCAGTCAGTCCGAGAGAGTCCAGGGGTGAGCCTTGAGGCAGTCCAGTCTTGGTCTTGGGGATTTTTTCCCCAGGGCGCTGTGTCTTATAGAGTGCTCGATTGACCGACTAAGACGAGAGCTGAAACGTATTTCGTTGTGTGTGTCTTATTTGACTGTAAAGTTAAAGTGACTTTCCCGATCCCGTACCTCAAGGGGACGAGATATAGAGACGAGACGAGTTCCCCCCCTGACAAGTGTGGAGACCCGAGAGAAAGAGAATTCCCCCCTGACACATTACTGTGGAAGATGTACGTCGCGTGCACGCTTCAGAATCACCTAGAGTACATTCCATGGATCACCATCCTAATTTCTTAGGGTAACGATGAACTTTCTGGAATAAAGTGTTTCGTACAAGAAAATATATGGTCACAGTACGTGATCAAATCCGCCATTTTGTCAATCCTAGTTAGTAGCTAGTCTTGCTGTAATTTTCTACAATTACATATACCAATCCATGACTTGCTAGGTATGTGTAAAATATAGTGATATTCACAAACAAATTTTAGTCACGTGGAGGAAATGTCAATATGTGGTGCTTACGTAATCAAACTGAATAACTCGCGCACACGACGGAACCCGCAAATATTATATTTCAGAGACAAAATAAACAATATCACCAGATAGTTTTAAACCCAATACTAGTATGTTATTAACCGCATCTCAAAAAATTAAAAATCATTTTATTCATCCCCCAAATACTTAAAAAAAGGGTATTTCATTGTACTGTGTTGTTTTGGAAATCAAAGTGTGTGGTATTATCATGAGTCACGTGATGACGATTATTTGAATTGTATGTGTTTATATTTTGTAGTAGTTTGTCTCTGATTATTTCAGTATATGACAACTCTAATTGCGTCAACCTGACGCACGTGGAATTGTTCTGCGCATATTTATTGACAAGAAAACTATTTATATCAATCCCGGGTGACAGGAATGTCTGATTCGTCAACAAATTGATTGCAGTGGCGTTGACGCAGTATTTATAGAGATCAAATTTCTTTTGCTTCAGTTTCTTTACTTCGTCCGCCATTTTCGCCTTTCCGAATTCCAGAACTCGTCTTTGAAAGAGTTCGTAGAAATGGTCGTACAGAATGACGTCACCAGCGTTCCAGTTTCGCGTCCTGTTAGCCATTAACTGTGTTACAGTCCCCCGCCGTTCTGATGACAACCTCGCGTTCAAACTAAAGTAAATTACATCATCGAGATCCCAGCATAAAAGATGACGTAGTAAGATTAACGACTGGTCCATTTGTTCCGCAATCATGACGAAATCAAATGTTGAGTTCAATTCACGAATTTTCTCCAAAACTCTTTCTTTTTTATCAAACGCGGAAATCTCCATTCCTAAATCGAATAACATCGGGTTCTTCGCCAAAACTATGGGTGTCTTTTCATAGAAACGCAATGGATTAGAGATAAAAACTCTGAGCGCCTGTGAGATGTCGTCTGCTTGAATTTTGTACATTTTATCTATTCGATAATAACTGAACACGGACTCGAACTGGTTGACGGGATCTCGCAGTATGGTGATGTAGACACTGTCACGTGACATTATGGAACTGATAGCTGTAAAAGAAAATTATATTAGTATGAGACTGTGGTTAAAGCGCGGTGGTCGTCGCGCAGCGCTTGTTCGAATTTCATGTAAATAAACAATGTAGTTTACACGCCTTCTATACGTCGCTAAGAGTTCCATATCGAACAGGACGCGGTGCAACGACCACTGCTGTAAAGTAAACTATTAGTGTCGTGTCTTACACTGCAAGACGCAAAGACACCTGAAATGTCGAATCTAGACTTTAAAAAATAAAGACCAGGATTTGGGGGTCAATTGGACTGGGTTGTGAATATCGTCTGAATATCTTCTTGAGGAAATGAATGTAATTGTCGTCTTGGTTTATAAATATTGCTGATGTTAGTATTTCAAAGATTTGATTTTGTTATTCAAATCGATATAAGTAATTCAGATTTTCTGTTCGAGATGCATCGAGATTAAAATAAAATAAATGTGTAGTTCATATGTGTTTGTCGCAATTAAAAACTAATTGTATTTGCATGTGCGTTGACTTTAAGTTCACACTACTTATTAAATTCACACTCCGGGTAATTCATTCAGGACACAACTTATATTCTTCGCGCCCTCTAGTGACGAAACGATTATGTGACGTAAAAATGACGTACAAGGTTAAAAGCAATGTCGCTCGAATAGACAACTGTGTTTAGATTACATGAACTCTCTGATTTCCGCCAGAGTAGTTTTCCCGCTTCACTTTAAACATAATTTTAATACAGACATGGCTTATATATTTAACCTCTATGGAGGCAAATGACCAATCAGCGCTAGGTTTAGAAGGAGTACACGGATCGTCTGTTTCTACTACAAGACGATTGATTGGTAATTGATTGATTGATTGTAATGCAAAAAAAGGCACACTGCCAGGATTGGTGCATTTCGAAGCCACTGAATATTGCAATGTAGACGCATTGTACCAGGGATTTGTTGTGGTAAGCACAAGATGTAGGTTTTTGAAACTCTCTAAAACTCAGCAAATTGTTTTTTTCGCGCGAAATTGAACAGAAATGATAAACGTCAAAAAAATGTATTCATATGATTCGTTTATGCATAATTTGTGGTTTTGTAAATAATTTTGAAATAACTTACATTTGTATTTAAACTTTGTGTGGAATGCGAATATATTGTATCGATTCCATGGAACCTCGAGAAGAAATCTCTTATCAAAGTAGTTTGGCCAGCCCATGTTGTTAACAAATTGAGTTTTCGGTGTAGCAAAGGTCAAATTGTACTTGTCTCCGTAACGAAACAGAATATTCTGAACAGTACTGCTGCCACATTTGTGCGTTTTTAAAAATACAATGTCCGTTTTGGCAGAACATCCTTCCATCATCGGTTTTATTGAAATCGTCTTGCGGGTGTGATAGGCAGGTTGAGAAGTCGATGTTACCACGGGTTTGAGCGTGAAACCCGTTAGTTTACGATCATTTTGTCCCAGGGCAACATTACTTGGACTTCGTGTAGCGTATTCGGACTGAAATGTAGAAATGGCGGTTCTGTCTTGATAATAGGTCATACCATAATCCATATCCTAATAGTGCGAAGAGATAATGTTTAAAAATTATTTTCAATATTGCATCTAAAAAACATATTAGGGCACAATTCTTCATAAAACAAATCCGGCACTTTGGTTGTAATACCTGCTCCCCGTATTGCATGTACGTACAGACAATTAAAACACACATTTTCAGTGTTCCAACAAACAAATATTGCAATATTTGCAAGCACAGCATTATTGTTTTGTTACGATAAATTATACCCTCATGTTTTTATCAAGAAAACTATTTAAACATACTTTAAAAATACGTTTGTAATTAAACGTCAATAATATAAGTAATGCTCTATGTGGTAAATCTTCTGCATGAAGGAAACATCAATCTCGTCTTGTCACATTCTAACTTCGATGCCAAATATAATTATTCGCTTTGTGTTCAAACCCATGCACATGGACTGCAAATATGGACTATAATCTTCAGGTTACGTGATATTTTATACTCACCGAATACGAGTCATATTCAACCATTTTCAGAACAGCGCCACCATTCGTACTACTAGTTTAAGAAGCAGAAAAAATAACAAAAAGGTTGTGTCTTGAAAATTCCGGATTTTTTGCGCGTTGTCATGCTTTGGGTTACAGTTCGCTGGTATCTTCCAATACACGCCCGAATCATTGCACTCAATGTATCTGTATCTATTTGGTGATTGGACGGCCATAGTGTGACATTCACCATCACGGCTATGAATATATTTGGTATTTTATTCGATTTAGGTTTGGCCATTAGAAACTCCGCGAGAAGAAGAAGGCAGATTGTACTAGTGCAAGGCGGATGGTCACCGACTAGTGCTTATTCAACAGTACACCAGTCGACTACAAATCATTCATGTGCCAAACCGTCATGTGTTAAACAGATATTTAGAGGAATAATTCAGTGATTATAACAGCACTAGCTACGAACAAGGATGAACAAAATGGTGAAGAAGATGACACACTCGGACACCAATTTTACTTACCGTGTGCTACCACTGTAGAGCATATCCTTCAAACAGAGAATAGAAAGCGTGCATATTGATACAACAAGTATCCGAACTGTTCTCCGAAATTTTCTTGGTGGAATCATGTCAACTTGCAAATTCATTCCGGCAAAAACCAATCATATTACATGGGGTTTGCCATCATGTACGTACAGTGTGTCACCCTGGGGCTGGCCGTACAGTCCAGCGTATTCATTCAGTAATTATCGTACTTAACCCTAAAATGTAATCGTGACGTCATCATACATACGGATTTTAGAGAGTAGCGAATGTGTGAATTAATTGAACATTAAACACACGTGGACCTGTGTTTATTGTGAAACGCTTTTTGAATTACCATGACGTCACAGTGGATGTTACATTTTTTTTTTCATGAGTCGATATATATTTTTCGTCCTCAATCTTTTTTAGTAACCGTGGTCTAGGCCATGTTCATGTGCCAACATAATTAGAATGGTTGTGAGCAATAATAAGTAATATTATCTTAATTGAATAGTCAATAATGACAAATTATTTGAGTCAAAAAACAATTATTACATTTTCAAAAAATAGACCTACATTGCTGTTCCAATCACTCCATGCGTAGTTACTAGTGACGAACCATTATATATTGGTTATTCATATTTTGAAGTAAAATGAAATTTAACCTAATATTCATTTATAGATTTGTAAGTTAAGCAACATATCTCAGTCATAAAATAACAAAATAAACTCAAATTGTTGTATATTATATATATTGTATATTGTGCTTGTGTCCATGAAAAACAGTTTGCACCAGATTCCGTTTTAACTTAATACAATATCGCATGCTAGCACCCATGGGCCGGCCCAAACTCCAGTGTTATATTCTGCAATCAAGTTGTACAAAAAACAATCTAGACAATCTTGTATCATATATAAACGCTTAAAATTAGAGCACGTGTCACTAAACTCCTGACTCCCGAATTCAGTGCGCCGCTAGCGGTGAACAATCCTACGAATACCTAGTGCGTCGTGGAGGGCAGTATACACTAATAGGACCCACACGAAAAGAATAAGAACAGAAAATTTAACCCGGTGATCACAATTATTCACATTATGAAAGTATGATAAGTACGGAAATCACAGGCAGAACCAAGTCTGATCATGCATCCGACGTTTTACGATTTATGTAATAAAATCAGCATGATTCCCCGATAAAAAGAAGTTTATTTTCTTCTCTCCGTTGCATTCAATCGTACAACGTCAAGTAAAGACATGATGAATACACAATGGCCGAACACAATAGCACCCCACTGGTGTCACCGATTACTATAAAGTGCCCTGACTAAGCCTATCAAGGTCAGTAGCTTCGTTTCGGGAGTCGCCGTCGTTACGCAGCTCGACAAGATGACGAAAATGTCATTGTGTATCCGCGCTTTCACTGTTTTCTTGGCTGTCAACGTGGTCGTTGGTGCACCAAGTAACAATTACGAGGTAAGTGGCATGTCATTATAATGAGAAGTTCAAATAATGTTTCAATCATTAACAACGCCGCCCTAAGTTTTGTAAACGTTCTCACACTTTTTTTTTTCGTGACGTCACACATCCATATTTTGCCCTACACACATTCCTCTTGTTATACTAGTAAATTCACTTAAGTGAAATTGAACCACGGTTACTATTGAATAGCAGCGTTTCCGTTCATATCAAAGTAACACATTCAGGTGACCGGCTCCTTTAAAGTAGCCCATAGGAAAGAATGGCGTATATCTGTCGCAAACTCAACTAAATATCTAAATAAATAGTGAAACATCTCAACCATTACACGCACATTAGTTTTATCATACTGCATATTATGATGATGAAAACAAAATTCATGGGTGTGGCGAAGTTGTTGACAATCCGGCCTAGTTTTGTTTCTAGTGTTCACACACCCGAACGTGATTCTTGTCCGAGTCCATAACAGCAGTACTCATCACCATCGCTGCATCGAGGTCAGAGATCGGCGTGTCTGAATAGTACGTCTGAATAGCACGTCTGAATAGCACATCGTTATGGTACGAGGACATTCATTAGTAAAGCGTGTTGGCTTTTCATTGACGTTGTCCATCTTTACAATTAGACCCAAAAAAGCATGGTCATTTACAATACACCTCCGGGGGAACAATGGGATGTCTCACTGTTTAGTTTAAGGGTCAGAACTCGGCCCACTACGGTCTACTGGGGCAGCTAGATAGTTAATTAGCTACTAACGCGAGATTATATGATCGAATTGTAAATTTTATTCGTCATAGTCTGTGAAGAAGTGTTATATTTGAGACTAAAACTACGCGTTTTATCATACGGAATTTTGTAGTACTGTTATTGAGATTTCACCTTTTTATTTGAGAACTCATGAATTTTGGCCAATATCAAAATGTGCTTTGTATGGGAAAATGAACTACGTCATTTGAAAATTCGAGAAAAAAATATGTGAAATGAAATTAGATATAAAAAGAATAGCTCAAAGGCTATCGCACATTGTCGAACTAACAACAGTAAAACGTTTGATTGTGTGAAGATGAATTGCCTTTTAATGTCACTTTTTGAGGTTGATCAATACAGTTTTACGAATGTGTGTGTTGGTTCAAAGTGGACGCACAGTAGTTTTACGAATGTGTTTGGATTCAAGGTGGACGCACAGTAGTTTTACGAATGTGTGTGGGTTCAAAGTGGACGCACAGTAGTTTTTTCAAGCGAGAACAAATATTTTCGCATTTTATGTATTATCACGCCACAAATTACTGTAACTAATATATCGTTAAACATTTTAATTTATTTTTTAAATATAGTTCCCAACACATTGTTTTATTATCTTTATTTTTCCCCACAATCGCGACATTTTGTCAAGGGATTGTACCTCACAGAATTGCAATGTGTGAATTCAATTTTAGGGAATAAGTGGATTATTTTATTGTTTGCTTACGATTGTTGTAGGAGGACCTGAAGGAATTGACAGAAAAAGAGGAAACAGACTTTCTCACCTTTCTATTGAAGCGATATGGAAATAATATTGATAACAAGAAAAGAAGTATGTATACGTCATATTTAATAAGTGTAGATAATTATGCATATAAATAGGGCGCTAGGATTGTTGTATTCCAAAGTCAATGTCGGTCAACTTATGATTAGTGTAAACATACCTTTTTACACAACTATATTTTAATATTTCAAGTTCACATACACTTTTGGTACAAGGTAGTTCACACACACATTTGGTACAAGGTAGCTCACACTTTTGGTACAAGGTAGTTCACACACACTTTTGGTACAAGGTAGTTTACACACACATTTGGTACAAGGTAGTTTACACACACATTTGGTACAAGGTAGCTCACACACACTTTTGGTACAAGGTAGTTCACACACAAGTTTGGTACAAGGTAGTTCACACACACTTTTGGTACAAGGTAGTTCACACACATTTGGTACAAGGTAGTTCACACACACATTTGGTACAAGGTAGTTCAAACACACATTTGGTACAAGGTAGTTCACACACACTTTTGGTACAAGGTAGTTCACACACACTTTTGGTACAAGGTAGTTCACACACACTTTTGGTAAAAAGTAGCTCACACACACATTTGGTACAAGGTAGCTCACACACACTTTTTGTACAAGGTAGTTCACACACAAGTTTGGTACAAGGTAGCTCACACACACTTTTGGTACAAGGTAGTTCACACACACTAATGGTACAAGGTAGTTCACACACACTAATGGTACAAGGTAGTTCACACATACTTTTGGTACAAGGTAGTTCACACACACACTTGGTACGATGTAGTTCACACACACATTTGTACAAGGTAGCTCACACACACTTTTGGTACAAGGTAGTTCACACACACTTTTGGTACAAGGTAGTTCACACACACTTTTGGTACAAGGTAGTTCACACACTTTTGGTACAAGGTAGTTCACATACACATTTGGTACAAGGTAGCTCACACACACTTTTGGTACAAGGTAGTTCACACACTTTTGGTTCAAGGTAGTTCACACACACTTTTAGTACAAGGTAGTTCACACACACTTTTGGTACAAGGTAGTTCGCACACCATTTTGGTACAAGGTAGTTCAAACACACTTTTGGTACAAGGTAGTTCACACACACTTTTGGTACAAGGTAGTTCACACACACTTTTGGTACAAGGTAGTTCACACACACTTTTGGTATAAGGTAGTTCACACACACTTTTGGTACAAGGTAGTTCACACACACATTTGGTACAAGGTAGCTCACACACACATTTGGTACAAGGTAGCTCACACACACTTTTGGTACAAGGTAGTTCACACACACTTTTGGTACAAGGTAGTTCACATACACATTTGGTACAAGGTAGCTCACACACACTTTTGGTACAAGGTAGTTCACACACACATTTGGTACAAGGTAGTTCACACACACATTTGGTACAAGGTAGCTCATACACACTTTTGGTACAAGGTAGTTCACACACACATTTGGTACAAGGTAGCTCACACACACTTTTGGTACAAGGTAGCTCACACACACTTTTGGTACAAGGTAGTTCACACACACTTTTGGTACAAGGTAGTTCACACAGACATTTGGTACAAGGTAGCTCACACACACTTTTGGTACAAGGTAGTTCACATACACATTTGATACAAGTTAGTTCACGCACACATTTGGTACAAGGTAGCTCATACACACATTTGGTACAAGGTAGTTCACACACACATTTGGTACAAGGTAGCTCACACACACTTTTGGTACAAGGTAGTTCACACACACATTTGGTACAAGGTAGCTCACACACACTTTGGTACAAGGTAGTTCACACACACTTTTGGTACAAGGTAGCTCACACACACTTTTGACACAAGGTAGCTCACACACACTGTTGGTACAAGGTAGTTCACACACACTTTTGGTACAAGGTAGTTCACACACACATTTGTTATAAGGTAGCTCACATACCGTAATATGTACAACAATGTGCGAGTAGTTTATTTGCCAATTTGGGTATATCTATTTTGTTGATTGATTTACTCAAATGGTGTTTAGTTGTATTCTAGTCGCTGAGTGTAACTCGAAAGTGATCAACCATTCGAGTGGCTGATTTAATGGAGTGATTATTGATTGATGGATTGACGAACACACTGATAGACAGATTGGGGGTTGATTGATTGGCAAAAGAGAATACATAGTTACACAATATATAGAAGTATCAGCTGATATAGTCGAAACTTCTAGTAGAACTGTAATATTGTTATCTGATTTTATTATCAGCAATTCCCACCCTCCGTGACGGTACCTGCCCATCTGGCTATATATTCTGTTCTGAGCTCCATTGTGTGGGACCATTAACAGCGCAATGTGATGGACGGAATGACTGTGGTAACTGCGCTGACGAGATTGGCTGCTCTGCTCAGATATTGGCACAAAGTGGATGTCAAGGTACGTGACGAGCATAAAGAAAAAACAACATAAGATGACTATATTTGCAGATGCTCTAGGTGATTTTTTAAGGAAATTGTGCCCTTCCTCAACATACATATAAGCTGATCCGTAAAATGTATTAAAAATAGCCAACTTATCTGCCAACTCTTTCGAGTTAAAAAATGATTTGATAAAAAAAAAATACATGTATATATATTAGTGGAAAGCTCAATATGGTGGATCATTTCTATTAGTGTATTCTTCCCTCTAATTCTAGGTGCGCAACCAGTACAGAGCGGAAATACTGGTGGAACCGGAAGCGGAAACACTGGTGGAACCGGAAGCGGAAACACTGGTGGAACGACAAGTGGAAGTACGGATGGTACTAATGGAGACAGCAGAATTGGACAGGGACAGAATAATGGTAATAGTAATGGTAACGATGGCTCAGACGACGAGCTTTGTGATTCAGCTCCTGGTTACTGCTGCGATAAAACAGGCAATGTCAAATCAAACAGTGGTCTTGATGAGCTTCGACAGCAGATATTGAATTCCCATGACTACTTCCGGTGCTTACATGGCAGTCCCTCAATGACGATGAAGTCAGATCTTAACCAATTTGCACAAGAATGGGCTGAGAATCTGAAATCTGCGGGGTCGTCTTTCCACAGCGACAGAGGGGAGAACCCGCCCGATCGTGGTGAAAATATCCTGACCGTTGGCGATGCCTGGAAGTTCCCCAAAACCGAAGATTTCTATGGTAAATATGACGCATGTATCGCAAATGATAACGACTATAGTTCACTTAATAAAGTGCTGCACGCGATTGTAAAAATCGCGATCTCTTTTTGGAGTCACGGTTTGTAAAAAGACACCAATGCTTTTAGAACCAAAATGTCTTATTTTTTTTCATAATGTCTTTCACTCCGAGACACGAATACCCCCGACATTCTAGTAGCTATCGGCATGTACATAAGCGAGGATGTAGTATTAACACACACCAGATTATATTAAGAATAAGAAGGATAAACCAGTGTTACCGTAAATAGAAAATCAAGCGATACTATTCATATTATTTAAAACGTTTCTTTTTATTATTTTACAGGAAGATATCCAGTCGAATCTTGGTACTCTGAAATTGCCTCTTATGATTTCAACTTTCCACAGACAAATCCGAGTAATGGTGAGTTACAGGAGTATTGCAAACGTATTTGGTCACATGATATTCTTGTGGGCTCACTCAGCTCACAAAATGCTCAGTTACCAGTCCATGCATATTCACAAAATAAATAAACAAACATGGCGGACATGACGACGTACTCTGACAAAAATACCACGGAAGACTGAAACACGAAAATGGTTCAAGTTAATTGACCAATAAGAGCTAATGAGTCTGTACAATGGTGACTTAAATTGTCGACAGTTTTCATGTCTCGTATATAACGTATTTGCTTATCGCTTTCTTGTTTTGTTTCAGGTCATTTTGCCCAGGTTGTCTGGAAAGAAAGCGTGGAACTTGGCTGCGGCGTGGCCATCGAACCAAAGCAGTACTACGACAAGTTCTATGTCGTGTGTCAATACAGATCACCTGGCATGCTAAGTAACCTGGAAGAAAACGTAGGAAACTTGGTCTACTGAGATGATATACCAGTATATAAGATATCTAGAAAATGACGCCATCTAGTGGCCACGATAAGCATATACTCCGAGGAGATTTAGAAATACGACTGCAGAGTACAATCAAACGCCACCAACGTTCGAGAACTTTGAAGAACTGTATCACGGCATGCGCATAATTTACTACTACTTTATTGTTCAGTGGTGGCTCCCTGTAGTAGTGTGAATTCTGTGTCTTGTCATTATCAATGAAACCTATTCAGACGTTGGTGGCGTTTTCTCTAGCGATCCATGTGAAGCAAATATTTCTGTGACGGAGAACGAAAGACGGCGGCTCCCAATAACACATTTCCGTCACACAAACATTTATTGCATTATATGATATGAAGTTTTATGAAATAAATCAACCATAAATCATTTATATTGTTATTTATTTGCTTCCCGTGTCACGTGGTCTCTCGTTTGTATGTGTTGTGAGATTACGATGTGTTGCAAGATTACCCATAATACATTGCAATCACATTGTATAAATCTTATTGGGGAAAAAACATATTGTTCAACATAACCATGGATGTACTATATATGTAGTACGTCCGTGCACCCTATAACTTTGCTAAATTGCTATCTATAGTTTTGAATTCCGAAAAAAAAATACTTTGGATACCGGAACTAGTTTATAATTTATTAACTTTAATGATATAGTATTGGGTTCTTTTTCAACCAGGAATATAATACAAAATAAGGGATGTCATTACTGTTCCTCCCACCGATTAACAGGAGATTATCTCCAATGCGTTTACACGGTCGGAGCTGAACGAGATTCGAGATCTGCCAGAGTTCGATTCAGTTCGGTCAGAGCCGAACAGAACAGCGCCGTCAAATAATTATAGTGTGAAAACAACATGGCTGAAAACGATTTTGGTGTTGTGCTTGTGTTGTTGCTTCTTCACATGGCACGATGCTGTTGAGCTGGGAGGTAAAACAAACAGTTCTGAGTCAATGTACTGGTGTTAAAAATAAACAAGAAACGCAACAGCTAATATACGCTAAATGTGTTGCAGCCTATTCGATTATTGTCATGCAAAATTACCATCTTGTAATTGTTCAACTGTTGTAATATGTGTAAAAGTTGTCAACCTAAACCTAGTAGGAACACGTCACCGTCACCGAATCTACAATTGTTATCTTCGGTGTTTTTAAAAAAAAGTTTCTTAAATTTCCATTGGACCTGTTGGACCATAATTTCGTACGTCATTTTCTCTTTCCCATTGAGCTATCAATCTAAGGCTGTATTACTTTATTCTGCTAAATAGATATTAGGGCGCGTACCTCAAGCCAGAAATTACGCGAAATTACAAATGAGGTTGTCTCCGCCATAATTGAAATGAGAGGTTACTCAAACAAGACGATTGGGGGCGTGAATTCGACCCGATAGTTTGTCCCCGGTGCGTATACAAGGTCGGGGCCGTGTCGGGGCTTAACCCTATCGGAGTTGAAACCCGAGGATTTATTGGAACCGAACTTGGCTCGAGCCGAACGCGTATACACGGTCATTTTTGCTGGCTCGAGCCGTAGTACGCGTAGCAATAACTGCTGCGGACTAAGTAAACAACTAGGCGACTATGCAAATTACATATCCTATGTCTACTGGTACAATTCCTGTGAACTTCCCATTGCGCATGGAACAATTATCACTCTGAAAACTAAATTATGTGTCATTTTTTTAATGTGTTAACATTATTAGAACTGGTATCAATAACAATACACAACTTTTGATACATAATATAAAGAAATATTCCCACCATGGAAACCAGTGAAAAATGACAATGTCGACTCTTGTATCTTAAAAACGTGTTTGATGACCTCATTTAAATTGTTGGTATGCTGATGGCACGAGTCTGTAATAACGTTCGATAAACATGACATATAATCTTCAATTCGACTCGAACCTCCTTATAATATGTCTTGTCAATAAGTGTGAATATTAAGTAATAGTTACCACGGTAATACTTTTGAAACCTTGTTATATCATTGCAATCTAATGTAATTCGCACCCTTAAACGTACTGGTAGGTAATGGTCGCGTCATGTTTTTATTTTATTATGTTTTTCTTGTTTATTATCATCTTGTGGAATTGTTTTCCTGTTGAATTTATTTATACGGTGGGTATTTGAGGTTTTAGTACCCAAACACACTATCAACCGTAGCAAATGGGGATTGATTATAACTCTATGAGCCCTTACGATACAAGTGCCTCGAAATATATGAACATTGAGCAATAGAATATATGTAACAGGCTAACCTGTGTTCTGAAGTAAATCAATCACCTTTTTTGTATATATATTATTAGTATCCTTTCAAGAATTCAATTTCCATCTGCCGTAATTTCATCGATAATAAATTGTGTCAATCATCGTGTCAACCTCAGGATGACGGATTGACAATATCATAGCATTCCTTGAAAATGAATGCACTTTATGCATACATGTAGTCTAAAACATGAAGATTAATTATTCTTAATCAATGTATAGAAAATAAAAATACTTCCTTGAAGTTAAAATGTAAAATGTGTAAACAATATGAAATAGGTTAAAATATGATGAGTTAAAATATTAAATATTAAATGTGTTAACATATAAAATGGCTGCGAATCTAAGAATGCCTTCATATTGTACGCAACGAGCGAAGTATATTTTGTGGAATTCAAACAAACCGTAAAGTCAAAATTATCACCAAAGGAAAGAGATATATGATACAATTTGAAACACTGTTCTTGGTTTCTCAATTACATTGCTTTTCGATACATGGCTACACGACATTTAATTTCTAATAAATGTAACTTATCGCGGCGTGTATTTTAAATATAACGTCCTCTTACGTACGTTCTCAACTAGGTCGATTTGGGTCAACAGGTGCGAACAGGTGATGGAAGCGGGCGTAGCGGATTCCACACTGAATGAGAGCATCAAATAACTTTATTAATTAAGTACGGTTTGAGACGCGTCCTTTGAGTGATTCCATTTGTGATTATATATACCTTTAGCAAATGACTTCAATAAAAAAATATATCGGAAGCTCGTGCTCGATGATTATTATTGAATTATGCTTGTAATGACTCTAAAGGGTAAAATAAAGTGTTATGATCGGCAATAAACTAAATAAAGAAGATAGGTCACGTGTTTACATTGCACGTCTACAATAAATATACGTATTCCTATTAGTACATCGTATATATGTTTCTATAAATCGGAACGATTGCAGTGAGAATGTATTTGATTATTTTCGTCATGTCAGTTATGTTTATGTAGATTACTCAAAATGTCAAATTTCATTCACTTGTTAGTTGTCTCTTTCATTCACTTGATCTCCTCAACTGAATACTGCATTGGTATTTTAATATATCAGACTAACCAAGAAGTCAATTAACAATGACGACCGGGTAATATAACGAAATCGAACATCATACTGTACATTTAACATTTATCACTGATGACAGTAGTACAAAAATCGTCTCTGTCGTAAACTCAATCAAAATTATGTTCACACCTTCCTTGATACATGGAACAATTCTATGATTTGGTCAAGCGGTTTCAGCTAAACATTCGTTAAAAACTTCAAAAATTTCATATTTCTACTGTTCCATGTTCGTGTGCAAACAAAACACAATGATGAAACGCTGCACTGTTTTCGGTGATATCTTCGCTATTGAGAACGAAAAAAAACACAACTACATGGTTACGAGTAATGACTATAAACCGGCTTTCGATTGATCACGTGGTTTAGTTAGTCTGAGTACGTTATCAACCACGTCATCATCGTTTAAGGAGCCAACGAGCTGTCGGCAAAGTCGAACAAAATATTACGCGCGCTTTAACGTCCCAACAGTCGATTATACACCGCGGCGACAGCGACCAGAAATGAAAGCTCTACGTAGAAATATGCATAAGGAATTGGTAATTTGGTGAAGTATGTCTAAATTAATTAAACACCAATGTGACTGAGACAATTGTTTAGTATATTGACTTCAGTTATTCTCTCGAATTATAAACCACACACCTGGCATTTTTCAATCAACCTTCCTTTTAAGAAAAATAATGTCATTATCAATTAATTAACTCATGAAAGGCATATTTGTCGGTGTAATTATAATTGAATGGAACCCTTGAGATTATTTTCGGCAGATGGAATTTCCTCTTAAATCAAGATGACTTGGTGTCCCAAGCAATGCGTAACTTCCCTCTCATCGCAGTCACGGTGTGACGTGAAGATTAGTAATGTCACGTGATTCGGAGAAGCAAATTGATTGGTTGATTGTTCTTATATAAGAGTAGCATATCATACTCCCCGCACGATTTGTACTCCACAACAGTTTCAATATGTCTTCCAGCAGCAAAGAAATCTGCATTTGTGTTTGTCTTGTTTACTTGTGTTTTGTCCACGCAAGCCCGGTAAGTGATTTTCTGTTGCTTAGCAAAGTATTTCTTCTCTTTATAACAGATATGTACGCTTCCTGTTACGTTGGTAACTGTCACTATGTTTGCGTGTTATAAAAGTATGGTACATTTTGTTGCAGTTTAATATACGTGTACTTATTATTGAAACACAAATAAAAGAACGAAATTCGATTATATTAAACAAACCAAACCTGGACAAAAATTATTGCAACGATTTGCGAAATGCATTTCTATTTTAAGTAAAACATTTCAATCATTAGATATATACTTATACTGGATATTTATATTTTTTAAGTCAAACTTAAAATATATTTCAATCAATAATATCGGATATACTATATATATATAGTATATCAGACTTACGAACAATTTCTTCGTTTAATGCAGTTTGACAACTTATCTGTACTTCAAATTGCGAAATTTGTATTCCATGCTTCTCAACACAGAGTCAATCTACTTAACCAGTTGTGACTAATAGATTCAACAATTATTTAATAGAATCCCTCTGTATGTATTTTTCTATTTTTGATTTATTGTACCATAGACCTGAGGCCCTTGTACTGAATAAAATTCATATCATATATATATATATATATATATATATCTACTGTATATGTACTTGATTGAATTTCGATTCAAGTTTAATAATTGTATTGTTGATACGACTTTCAAAAAATAACTAAACTTGCTTCACGATATCTGAACAATCATTTTGCGTGGTCGCTACCTTCTACCATTAAAACATCTTGCCATTCTGAAATTCAAACGTCATATAGGCCAAAGAACCTACACATTTCACACAATTTTAATATTCCAATCAATTTCGTGACACATGTCATGTTGTAGAAAACGTTTTTCTTCTTGTCACTCTTCTCTAAGTTAAAGTCACAAATAACCATTCATATTATGTTAATTTCCTTTGTTGCACATTTAATATGGTAACATAATGGTAATTACTTTCATTCTTGTTGAGCAATTACTCACGGTGGACAATTTAAAATATACCAAGGCATATCACCAGACGTGTTTATATTTAGAACCTAATAAAATATTGGTGTTCTATCAAGGTAGAAACTTACACGCGTAGTTTAGCATATGTAAATATTTTTTCCAAGCTCCCCATCTGCAGACTGCCCACACACCCAATAAGTTTTCCTTGTGTCTTCGCCACCCAGAGAATGTCACACATGTAATTGTTAGTTTTTAAATGCTTTCCTATTTTACAAAAGTTGTACTGATGAATTTACTCCGGCTATTAATGTATTTATTGCATTCTGAGCAAATAGCACAGCAAGCCAGTGACCAATTGTGCACTATATATATCGTTCTGTGTGAAAGGCCGCATTATTAAATACTCTATGTTGTACTTCCATTGTACTTTCATTTTCTGTATCTCCAAGACTTGAGTATAGTATTCATATTGTTCTCTCTTAACCGCTTTCATGGGAATACTGTGCCCTCACAATCTTAATTAGAGACATGAGCCACTTTAACATAAACAGTTTTCCTGTTTGTCCTTCTGTTGTTCCAACCATTCCCCTCTGTAATTGTTTCCTGAATTAAATTGTTAATCCTGAACATCCACAAAAAATATCAAGTTTACCGAGTAGCACTCAGGTGAACACACTGTCAGATATATAACAGTCAAGACCATGAGTAGATAAGAAATTTATAGCCACAAATACCATGGTTACATAGACCGGGGAGATGTGAAGGCAATGACAGACTGAAAGACAATGGGAGAATGAATGAATGACAGAATGATTATTGGGGAACAATACAAGTCTCGCGACATTCTCGTTCTCTATGAGATCACATGCTCCAAGAGATTTTGTTGAGCAAGCAGACTACGAGACATGTTTTCACTTCACAAATGTGAATAGTTTTCTATTCTCTTACGTCATCTCGTCTGTGTAATGTTTTTACGTAATGATCCTGAATAGATTTTTAGATTCTACTATCGTTTTGACATGACGTTCATATCCTGTAACACAGTCACGTATGATATATTACGTTAGAATAACGTTTTGTGTGTGTGTTTTTTTTCAGCCGAGAATAATAAAACGAGGTAAGAAGCCAACATTTGAAACACAACACTACATACATGTCGACGTATGATGTTTGCCCGTCGCTCATTATTGATTTAAGTGTTCATTTGTTGTCTGGGTGTTTCATTTCCTTCAATAAAGATGTAGCTTTTAATGGTATTTCAATCATTGCGACATTGTGTCGACGTTCTTTGACGATGACTACACGAACATGGCATGTTGTGAATGACTAAAGACTGTCAGCTCATCTGACGTTTAATATAACAATTAGTGCCACGTGGATTGATTGATGGCGTTCTCTATAATTATACAAATATTGAACCCCAGTCACTGACATTATTTCAAATGGAACACCAATTGCATTTTTCTGAGTGAATGTTATTATTTCCTAGTTGTTTACTTTTCAAAATACTATGATATTAATCAACTGACGGACTATTCCACTCTGTCTACAGGGGCCGCAAGTTACAATTCGTGGTGCGATGAAAATTATTCTGGGAAATACACGCATGCGTGTGCTGATCTAAGTACCTGTATAAAAGGGTCATCTGTTTGTGACGGAAAAAAGAATTGTGACGACGGAAGTGACGAACAAGGCTGTGGTAAGTTTTTCTGCCAACTGTACGTTGAACTCGAAGATCTTAATTTATATTTTTAACGTATTCATTGACCCATTTCGATCCTAGCAAATTATCAATACGATGATTTATAATAATACTAATATAAAGTTAACACGTATAAAACATGACTAGGGTGCAGACTGGTGCAAATTCTCTTCGCGCATTAACGGGTACTGCGATTTGGAATAATGGACGATTTTCTGTGTTGTAACTGTTGTTATTTCTACTTCATGGCTTCATTATTTATTCATGAGATTATTGTAAAAATGATTTCCAACTTGATTTTATCCTCTCAGATCAAGGGAAACTTGATTTTATCATCTCAGATTGAGGGAAACTTGATTCTATCCTCTCAGATTTAGGGAAACTTGATTCTATCATCTCAGATTGAGGGAAACTTGATTCTATCATCTCAGATTGAGGGAAACTTGATTCTATCCTCTCAGATTGAGGGAAACTTGATTCTATCATCTCAGATTGAGGGAAACTTGATTTTATCATCTCAGATTGAGGGAAACTTGATTCTATCATCTCAGATTGAGGGAAACTTGATTCTATCATCATTGAACTTGATTTTATCATCTCAGATTGAGGGAAACTTGATTTTATCATCTCAGATTGAGGGAAACTATCATATTGAATGTAGGGTATATGTTGCGTCTATATGAGAAAGGGGTTCGAATATACATGATACACTACAGCAATATTTTCCTGCCTGATTCCACTCTGTTCACCATTTATCAGGATCTTCAAACACTTTAAATTTACTGTGGCAGGATAACGAACATCACATAGGTACACTGTACGTTTTTTGTTTCACAGGAGGTGGTGGAAACAAGCCTTCCGGTGGCGGCGGAGGTGGTGACGGTAAGTTTCCAGCGAAATGTCTGAGTAATGAATGTTTTCATAACGCAAAGTACTTACATAGTCAACACAAAATTATTATCGATACGATTAATTAAATTAATTAAATTCATGTTCGTCTGTATAGAAAAAGTAAAGGCAAAGTATGTACTAAAATTTGTCAATTTCAGGACCAAAGGCGACATACAGTGACATGTGTTCGTGGTACCCAGACTCTCCATATGGCTGTGCTGATGGTAGTGGTATTTGTATGCGGGAAAGCAACCTCTGCGATGGATTTAAACAATGCGATGACAACAGTGATGAAAATGGATGTGGTAGGGATTGTTCGTTTTTATCCTTTCTCTTGATTTTTCTGCAAAAATGTGAAAATATACAGCGCAATCGATCGACTGAATATTGCAATTGCAGAAATACGTTGTGCGTTTCTTTATTTGCGTGTTTCCTAAGAAAGCAATTATATCAATTTTCAATGAAACACAAGTGAAAATAAAATGAGAGCTTGTTTGTTGTAATGATTCATATGTGGCATTTGCAATAAGCATGAGACACTGCTGGACACCGTGACATTACATAACACGCTCAGCAGCATGCGGTTCGTTAAAACTATTCATGTTTGTAATTTATGACAACCGGGGAAATAAACTATGACTTCAGTGAACACACAACGTCACGTTTATATCGGTAGAGTTGTACCCAACAATAGGATATTGTGTTGAGAATGAAATCTGTGAAATAAAGTTTGTATATGTATAGCATATTACGAGAGCGCAGTAACCCCAAAAACATTTGTAATAGAACTATGAATCGAGGGCAAAGGGCAAAGGCAAGTCACTAAATTCAATAATCATCCATATTGTGATAGTGTGTCCAATCAGAAAATGGATTTACTTTGCGTCGTTTACTTCTCTGCTACTGTCATGGAATACTGTATATGTCATGTCAGCGGTGTGCGTGAGCAAATGTTCAACGAAACGGTCCCCGGCGTTGAAAAGTTTTTTAAAATGCGTTGAAAATCCTCTCCTATTTTCCTTGGTTCGATTGATTGTAATGTTTTCTGCTACCATCCAATATATTTTGAAAAAAAATGAAGACGCTTCTTTCACATATGCATTTCCATATGTGTGAGCAACCAGAAAAATATCATCTCTATCGTGGTGTTTTACTTTAGGTTGGGGCGAGTCTGACTCCAATGGTTGTACCAAACCCGTACAAGTTGGTAACAGTGGCCGCAAGGAATTGATGAATCAGATGCTGGAAGCTCATAACTACTTCCGGTGTTTACACGGAGTTACGGCAATGACCTATGACAACAAACTAGCTGATTTCGCCAGGTAGCAATACGATAACTTTCTCATACCATTCATTCATAGTCAATTTGTGATATAACTATAATGTTTTGCGACTAAAAAAATATAGGATGGATTTTCATGATAAATATCATTTGTTTTGAGAACTGATCTTTGAGAGCTATATAAATCATTGACCGGATGGACAACACAATTAATGGGCGTTTCATAAGTATTGTTTGGAGCATATAATTCGCTGATGTTGATGAATGACAATGATATATATATATATATATATATTTTACAAGACAAGCCATTTATAGATTATGTATGGTGAAACATTCCACTTCAGTGAATCCCCCTTTCAAAGCGCGCATGTTTTACTCTAAATTTTTGGCTGTACTTTGCACCATGGTAAATATACCACCATACTAAAATAAAAGTTTGTTATCCTGGGATCATACACGCTGTGGATTATTTGCGTATATGCAATCATGTTCGCACTACTTTTTGATGGGGTGCATTGATGTATACAAATAATACATGTTCTCAGACCATGACATATTATTCTATAGCATATATTCCATGTTTTTTGTTGCTTAGCTACGTAGCCAGTGACAACGCAGCACGTAACATGATCCACCACGCTGACAACAACGACTACGGAGAAAACATTGCAATGAACCAGGTGGAAAAAGAAAGCCAACTAACTGGTATGTTCTAATTCAAATATGTAGCGCTTTATTCTGATAGTCGTCATAAAAAATCTCTAAATTGATATTTGTCGTTGTTACCAAAATTAGTTCATTATGTGGATTATGTGTTTAATATATAATCTCCACGAAATATTCAATGACTTCGCTCATCGCGGAATTTATCTTACTTATCCAAAACATGTTTATTGACCAATGATCACTGATTATAACAACAGGGTCGCCATCCGCAGTGTTATTTTATTTACATTACGTGATCACTTCGTCACTAGAGTACACGATTTAATAGAATGATGTAATGCGTAATCATTTTGTTGATTGCTAAGAAAATTTGTACATAAATGACATTGACAGAAAGTTGTATAAACCATGGGATAAAATGTCAAAGAAATAAACGTGTATCGGCTGTTGAAATTTTGTCATTGGTATGTAAATGATTCTGCACATTACATGTGTACGCACCGTATGAACCGCATGAACGTTTTGCATTACTAGTACGTACATGTGTATATGGTGCGTTTATACGGGTTTCATTGTTTCATTTATTTTTCTGCAGAACCAACGTTTTTATTTTACCGTAAATTATACTCTTTTGTTTTTATGCATGGCGATACGACAAAATAAAACGTATTTAATATTTTTCTTATTGCTTCTTTAACTAAAGGTGTAAATATCGCGAAGTAATTCATACGTGTGGCGGGACTCTGAAGTTTCGCTGACGTACTGCCGAAGGTTTCCGACTACTGTCGAAGTGCCGATTACCGAACATAAAATCATTCACTTTCAATTAAATGAATGCTGCTTTTCTTTGTTTCGTTCCTTCGCAATAGGTTATGGATTTGTTAAGATGTGGTACGATGAGATTGGGATGTATGACTTCGGAAATCCAAGATTTGATGGATCCACAGGTGAATATACTTAAAATAAATCAGTCAGTGCAGTTAGCTGACTATAGTGTAAGTAATAATTGCGTAGCTACGGAACGCTGAAGGGTGTAAGATACACGTCAACATGTCAAAAGAGAAATAAAAAATGTTGAGAATAATGGTTAAACAATCAACTTTGGTGCCACCAGTAGATAAATGTGATTCTCTGAATATCACTACTTCAACGTCATTGCTGAATAGGCGTGCTTATTTGATTCTAAGCTCAAATGTCGTACTCATATTTATCTATTAAACACTCTGTTATTGATCCATTTACAGGTCATTTCACTCAGGTTGTGTGGAAAGAATCCAAAAAGCTTGGATGCGGTCTCGACCAGAGCGGCAGCGGTATGTTTACTTCATACTGGATGGTATGTGAATACGATCCACGTGGAAACTGGATGGACAACATGGGACCCAATGTCCCGTCACCGATTTAACTATGCACGTGGAGAAAAATCGAACTTCCCAACATTTTGCATGATTAGCTGAGATTTGCATATTAGTACATGTGTATTTGTTTCGTTATTCATAATACTCGACTACTAAATCTTGTGATACTGTAAGAGAATCGAAACAACTTTTTATAATGTCATTTATTAACCTGATTGTCATTTTGCAGTTTAAAATATTGTCTGCAATGTTTAAAACCTCGAAGTTTTAAAACAAAATTGTACAATGAACACGACCATTTTATGAGCCAACACGATTATTGAAACATAAATAGTCAGATAGTCAGTATTATCATGCGTACATTTTGGATATATATATATATTATTAAATGTTTTCACGGAAATTGTCAAGTGTGTGTGTGTTTATTGTTTATCGTCTCCACTGATAATAATCACATACTATTACCACTGCCATTCTCACATACAACGGAGTGAACACTATGGAAGTAACGATAGTTCTTATCTTGAACTGTCACTGTTGTCTATATGTCAGATTGAAGCTTTAGTTCAGTTGTTTCTTGGATGAAACTAGGATGATATTCCCAAGATCTCATTAAATTCAAAGACGTGTGGCTGTTGATTTTTATGAAAAATCTGTGAAAATGCGATGGGCAGATTTAAGTCAAAATATGTCATGTATACATCATGCCCACATAACTCACACCAGGGATGTAACATAGGCCTGGATCATCTCCCGGATGGCTTATGACTCCTGCTTTTGACTTGTTTCGAGGAATCCCCGAATGACACACACTGCCAGTGTTTCCAACCCTTGTGGTGACCACGTCTTAACATTTGGTTTTTATTCACTTTGCCTCAAATGAGAAATATTTGCTAGCCAAAGTATTAAAAAAAATGTCTAATCTTTTGAACTGAAAAAATGAAATAACCAATACGGACTATGGAAAAATATCAATAATACTATTTTGAATAGAAGCAATAATCGGCTTAGGCCATTAGGCTGTCGAACCCACGTGGTTATGAATATGATTACTATGATTAGTATATTGGTAATTATGTTTTCATTAAATGTTGTTTATAGCATACTTGTATCTATATTGATTTGCTAGTAATCACCTGTATTCATATTATGATGTCACATGGTAGTCCATTCATAGTAAACTTTTGTAAAAGAAAATAGTACACCATGGCTTGAATTCTATGTCATACTATGCTCAGTATCATATCATAAAAATGTATGGTTGCCATAAGTACGATGTCATGAAAAAATGTACATCCAATCAGGAAGGAAATCTGTTTATTAGATAAAAATATATTTGTTAAAAACTTATTTTCACCAACTTAGGGGTCAGTTTCAAGATTTATCCAATTATTCCCACTATTTAAGAAGGTTCGAATCGAATTGAAGATCATGTCATACATTTTGTTTCTATAATTTGTGGTCATTGTTCAGCATTTACTAAGAAAGTACACTTTCTGTGTTCATCAACAGTGTCTGTTTACTATGAGAGGACTGCTATTCCGAACTCGGTTATTTGATTCAAGTGGAGAGCAAAATTTTTTTTCACTTATTTGAAACTGGAGCAATTTTTTCGAGCAGCAATATCCCAGATTATCTTCCATCTGTGGAATTGATGTAATATACCAACATAATCTTAGCATAAGAAATCTTTGTATTTTTTAGCAATTTAGTATTTTACTTTGATTTTGATTTTGTGATTTTCTTTAATTCCGCCCTACATACATCTGACCCGATGCCTATGTAACGAGATTTTAACGAGACCCACTATGGACGATTTTAATCAACGAATCACATACCTCCTTCTATAGTGCACATGATGACGTCACCGGGCAGATTCAGGTGGCAAACACACTCAAACAAAATGGCGGATTATACCGACGTTAGCGACAGAAAAAAACACGGCTTTTCGGTAAGTTTATCATTGTCAAATGCAACGAAAGTCATTTTTTGTGTGTTTATGTTGTAGCTCGAATGGTTTGAGTTTAGATCGTTATTTTGCGTAGTTATTCTGGGAGTGACGATTTTGTTCCCACCGGTTCGACCGAACACCGGTGTCTTTTTCCAGTCGCTTGCCCTGGAGACGGGTGATGTTTTGTTGACGATCGGGCCAAAATCGTCTACAGTTTTGAAGCCGTAGCTGTAAATATTCATCAAAATGTATCAACATTTTGTACATTATACAATAACTCTTTATTAAAGTAATTGAGCTGATTTGGACTGGAATAAAATATTTTTTATTTGGAACACATCGCAATTGATCAGGAAATATTTTTTGCTCCAATTTTCTGCGTCGATGTTGTGGGCCGGTGACCGTTATACAATTTAAAATCAGTTTGCATTGTTTACTATAGCTGCTTACAGTGTTTTAATCATTACAATTTACTTATTTTTTTGCATATGGTACATTTCATTTCAATAAATTGTCAGTATATGTCTTAACTTGTGAGGGCGGTGCTGCTATCTGTGCTGCCAGGATTTCAAACCCTACACTTCGCAAATTAAATCTTATTAATTCTTTAAATCTATTAGGCAATTATGTGATAATGATCTTAAAAAATGATCTTAGAAGATACTAGTTACCAATATAAACAATTTAACTTTAAAATGTTTTACTGATTTGAATATATGCCTGTCATGTGTGTGTTTGTTGTTCTCGTCTTGTTGTTTTTTCATGACTTGGACATGTAGTTTCACTTCACGTGTGGCTAATTTGAGACTAGTGTTATCTTTACATTTACATAAAAATGAATGATTCGACTTCGACTGAATTAACATTTGATACTATTCTGTCGGAATATTGCATTGTATTCTGATGATAAAAAATATTGCATACAACATTAATTTTTCTCAGTGAAAAGGAATACAAGATCTAAACAACTGTAAATGAACAATCTCTTCATTTATTACAACTTAAAGCGTTTTCCAGTTGGATTTTGCAAAAGAGGTAGGTTATCGTAATGTGCCCTCAGATAGATATTAGCTATAAATACGCTAATAGATCACAGTCTAACTATTATTCGAAATATAATTAATTTAAAACACTTGTTTTAAAACTTTCCAAACCTAGAAACTCAGTCGATCATCAGACAATGTATATCTGACTGTTCGTTGAGTTTGTGATTCAACTGACAACTGGCATGCAATACTGCGCCTTCGCCGCTGCCCTAAGATATTGAATTGCCAGGCCATCGGGGATGGCGCAGTAAGACATGCCGATTATACCCGGCAAATATATTATCTACCTTTCCCCACCGTCGTAAAACCACAGCGTCTTAACGGCGCTTAAGTGTTGTTTACAACGCATCACATCAAAACACTATAGCGGCAAAAGTTTAAATTTCATCATTGTTTATGAAACAATCGTGGATACCATATTCTAATACACACTTCCCGTGAGACAATATCATTCTTATCGTGATTTTTTTGTTTTGGGTTGGGTTGAGTCCCAATCATGGTTACATCAAACCTGTGCAAGTTTACATCAAACACTAAACTGTGGCCTAGATGAATTGGCAAACAAAACAACTAGTTTCGGTGTCTGCACGGAGGCCAGAAATGACATATGACAAAGTAGCTGAATTTGCTAGGTAGAAACAAATGTATTACACTGAAACAAATACACTAATCAGGTGCAGCCAACGAGCAGTAAATTAAAATAGTCAATTTACTGGGACAAAATTTATTTTATGGGCTTTTTGAAATATGCTAAGTAATAAAAAGGAAAGAGGGGAAATTAAAAGCTGTTCATAAGCTACCCTCCACCTGATAAAAATTGTCTTCCCCTCCTGCCCTCATTAAAAAAAAAACACTTTTTTGCCTACTTCCCTACTACCAACTTGCCTTTCTTGTCCTCCTGCTGACCAAATTCATCTTTCCCCTCCCCTAATTAAAAAAACACTTTTTTGCCTACTCCCCTTCTGACGACTTGCCCTCCTGCTGAATCCTGGGTGAATATTCACAGTGGCAGAACCTACATTGCTGTGCCGATTGGTGGCGTAATTCATTGAGTCATCATGTTTTTGAATATATTAACCACGCAGATCAGGGTTGACACGCATTTTCAGTTATTGATAGCACACGGCTGCCCACATTTAGCAGATGTTATTTCCCCTAATGCGTTTTTTTATTATGTCCTGCCCTAAAGGCTGTTTTGTCCACCCTGCGATATTTTTTTTATGTAAGTACCCTACCCACTAAAAAAAGTTTCCCTGTTCTTGCATTTTTTAAGAAATCCGCCCTGCCCACTGGGGGGTACTGATATTTCCCGCCCTCTACAAAAATAGAAAAAATCTCTTGCCCTAAACAAACATCCCTTGGAACAGCTTTTCCGATGAACAGCTCCATTGGCTGCACCTGACTAATAGGGTGATACGCTACATTATTTTAATCGCAGAAATTCGAGGTAGGTTATCGTGGTCTGCATGAGCGACGCGCCAAATTTCACATCGCCAACTTCATATAAGAGCTCCCCCACACGCTCATTCCCAGCGTTTACAACACAATGTCAAATGTTTTCTTGTTGCTAAAATACGTGTCTAGCGATAACACAGCACATCCACCATGCTGACAACAACGAGAGAGAGAACATTGATATGAGCCAGGCAGAAAATAATGACAATTAACCAGTATGTTTCTATATGTATTATGTATATGTAATATGTAGTAGTATTTTTTTGTAAACTTTCTCATATGTTCACATTAGGTCTCATGTAACCAGTATCGATGTTAAAGTTTGTTTTAAATGTAATGCAATATTATTATTTCTGAGTTTGCGTCTCTCCTGCGCGAGCTAAAGTGTGTTTATATTTTACATGCCACTTGTGTGGTCAAATTAACACTTTCTATAATTTACACATTTCATTATATCAGCGTTGTATAGATTTACTAATAAATGAGAAAACGTAATTATAGAACGCAGAGAGAACACGTCAAAGTCAAAACATGTGTGCAGTTGAGAATGTGATTACGAGGATACCGAAAAGTATGCACGAAGACAGTACAGCGTAGTATATCGACCGACGCGCAGCAGACACCCCCCCCCCCCCAATGATACATCTTGAGATTGCCGAAATTGCAAAAGTTTAGAACAGAGTCAGCGAACCTCTTTGTGTGGAGACCGGTCAAATTCTGGTAGCAGCCGTGTTTATTTTATTATTAGAAGTCGCTTACGCGCGTAATCGTTCCATATTTGGATTTCGCATTTCCTAATATTGTAGGATGAAAATACCCCGTAAAATACCGCAAAATTACTGCACGCTGTAACTCATGGCGTTACGGTGACAGATGTATAAGAATACATTGTAATGCTCAGGCAATCAATCGTGAGTCCACATATCACCAGCAGATTAATGTGATAAAAACGCTACTTTCTATGACTTGTACTTTAAAGCGGGAGGGTCGTCACCTGCTCACATTGTGTTGTAAACGCTTGGAATGAGCGTGTGGGGGAGCTCTTATATGAAGTTGGCGATGTGAAATTTGGCGCGTCGCTCATGCAGACCACGATAACCTACCTCGAATTTCTGCGATTAAAATAATGTAGCATATCACCCTATTAGTCAGGTGCAGCCAATGGAGCTGTTCATCGGAAAAGCTGTTCCAAGGGATTTTTATTTAGGGCAAGTGATAAAAAGCTACTTTCTATGACTTGTACTTTAAAGCGGGAGGGTCGTCACCTTCGCAAGCGAGGGAATTGAGTCCCAAGCGACGATAACAACACAAGCTAAACACACAAAGGCTCATGGGCAGACGCTTGTTTGTAAATAATGCCACGCTCTGGCCATCTGACGCAGGCGCAGGTGACGACTCCCCCGCTTTAAAGTCGTGTCTTCACCTTTTTTTAAATCTCAGTTTTGAAAACAAGGCTATTTGAACACAGTGCACATGGTTCTTTGAGTCATAACGAGTATTATAATAATATGCCAGTTTTCGGGAATTTAGTATTAGCGCGTGTATTTTGCATATTTTGCGGTGGTTGTCGCGCCACGCATGCGTGAATTATGGGTCTCATATAGACAAAGATGGCGACTTTGGCTGTTTCGCAGATCAACTGGTACAAACTGAAAGGTTACTGATCTTTAACTTTTCAAATTCGTTGGTGATTGGAAGGAATCGAAAGGGTTGCCTGCGGTAATTAATGCACGTTACGCCCAGGTCAAAACACGTGCCGTAATTTCCATTATAAAAACGCACTGGAATGTGGGAAAATCAATCTTTATCAACACAAATGTTGTACATGCGCGACATGACGACCGAACTATTCACGCTTTGGAATAAACAACTTTTATATATCAGCGCCCTCACACCGCTTCACCACCTAGCTCACAACAACATTAATATCAGTGCACCATGTATTCATATATCAACGAGACAGCAACAAGCGGTCTGGGCACTACATTTCTGCCGGGTTTTCATTCGTGATAACTACGTTATACATAGAATATGATCAAATTTAAATGCATTATAGTCTATCTTATTCTTTACAAATATAAACCAGCAACATAGAGCTATGCAATCTTCCAAAGAAAAACACCCTCATCCTATGACGTACAAATGTATCACTGTCACAAATCGAACTGAATATTATATTAATTATTTAAAAAAAAGTGACGATCCCTTTCCTTTCGAAGTTATTAGAACACACTAAAAAATTGAATTATATTAGTATGAGTGGTTAGGCATATACATTGTGTACTTTTGTTCTCACGACAATTTACTCTCTTTTAACTTCACCATAGGCGATGTACATTTTTCTTCTCAGAAAGGATTACCTTAATGTTGCGTTTTTGATAGTTTTCTCAATAATTTCTGCATATTTGTTTTCTAATCGTACACCCATTTCCTCCGTCAGATATGATGGTGTACCCCTTAACTAAAACACGAAACTGACAGTAGAAATTCAACACAATCCTTAATATCTGTTTTTAATAATTGTCTAATGATATCAATGCAATCAATCATTTTTTCAATCAACGCTATCATTCCATAAAAGAATGACAACAATAATGGTAGTTGTTTATAGTAATTACGGAAATGGTCATAAAATATGATTGACCAAAAACTGTATTATCAACCAACGCTCAATTATCTTACCTCATTGACAATATAATTGACATTCTTTCACGACTTTATAGTCTTTTAATTGTTGATTGCATGGAGTCTTATTGGAGGTTTATTACCGTCGGTGTGTATTTCACAAAATAGAATAAGTTTATAATAGTGATAGTGAACAATAAAAACACTACAATGAATATTGCCATTGTCAAATTTGATAAAAAAAAACCTTATAACGACACAGCAACACGTCTTGCCGGCATATCAATTCTCATTTTATGTTTGTTTTTCTCACCAAAATGTTGTTCTGACGTTTGTTATGTGATTTTTTTTTTACGTTCTTATGAATTATAAAACATGCATTGTCGCAAATGCAGGCAAGTGAGAAAGTTATAAACAAGTTCACGTGAAGTCGTCCTTACTAATATGTCAACTAAGAATGACTATTGTAATAACGCTTTTCTCTAGTTTTCCATCTAAAGAAACCGTTTTACCATGCCCAAAACACTGCAGCCCAAATTTGTTAAATTTGCCGAATTTACTGATGACGTCACTTGCATTTTAATTGATTAACTCTGAAAAATGACCTTTAAAGAATATAATAACGTTACATGTTTGTTATATGTTGAATGGACAGATGGATTAATGATTGGATGGTTGGATGGATGATGGATAGATATATGGATGAGTGAATGTATAGATGGATTGCTGCAGGTAGAGAAGAAACACTTGTGAGTGGCAAGGAAAATCGAAATTCACACCTCCGAGTTTTTCCTAAACCCCGAACCCCAAAACATTTACTCAAAAATCGTAGATTCTTTAACCGTTTTAAACTTCACAATTAACGCCCATCTGGTCATAACAGAATAAACAATGAATTCGCCCAATACAGCTTCCCAATATCGTAATACCTTAATACGTTACCTGAGTATAAAATTTGAATGTACTTCTACCCTTATAATGCCTTTGAAAAACACCACAGCTAAACATCGCTAGCATATCTAATATTAACGTTGGAGGCTACTATTGGTTAAACAACTTCCTTTTCTCATCACACTTAAAATATAATTACAAAAATAGTTAATCACTAGACTGTCAAAATGAAATTGATCATTACTTTTCATAATCATTTAACTGAAAACATTTATAACATTGGGAATAACAGATATCACTAATATGTATGGTCTAATATGTAAAAGTGAATTCGACTTCACACATCAGATTACGTATCAGATTTGTACTAGGCATATTCGCTTCAAATTTCCGAACCGTAAAGCAGGATTGGTACAACATTAAAGTCTGAAATGCTAACGTAATGTTATGTTGATAGGCAACGTTTATTGACATTACCTTTCACGACTCAGTAAACTCCTTCGTCCCGCACTCGCACAAAACCATTTAAATAGTGTGCTACATAGAGATTGTTCAAAAAATAATAGAGGTGTGTTGTCGTATTTAAGTTATTATTACTACGACCTCTTTTCTCATGTAATTTTATTTTATTTTCAACTCATATATTAAAATCAAAATTTTTAACTTCATCATAAATTCTATCACAACCATTGTTTTCTTTCCCTGTAGTATTAAACAGTTCAGCAAAATAGTGAAACAATTCTCATTTCCTTCATCAATGAATGGAGCGATTTTGTACACTAATATGAATAAAACATATATATGTAAATATATTGTTGTCAAATATGAAGAAATGTTCTTGTTGACTATTTAATAAAACCTTACAGGGAGACCAAATTCTACATAATTAATAACTACACTTGAGAAAATTGGGTACGTGCAATAGCTTGCTTTCATTAATAATGTGTGCTTATATACGCTTATATACAATATAAAATATTATTTATCGATAGGTGCATTTATTAACTTATTGTATATTGTTATTGAGACTGTTAATCGAGCTACAAATGATCTAGTTTTTTGTAAAAAATTACACTAATTTTTAATTTCACATTAAGAGAACAACAATTTTCGTTAAATACGCCTACAAATTTTCAAAAATCGCACAAGAAATGAAAACATCAATACCATCAAGGAACCTAGTGTACATATGTCATTTACCTTCCGCTGAAAGAAAATGAATAGCATAATTCATTATGAAAATATTTAAGATGTGTAGGGTAAATATGAAATTTACAGAACGTCAAATCAAGTGTAGATTGCAGTATTTTTATAAATTTAACGTTTTTACTAACATATGTCTCATAAAAATAAGTAACGGATTCAACTTGAATGTTGCACTGACGATACAAGTAATATATACAGTGACATATATGATAATATACAAAATACTTTCGGACATTGGATTTTGGTGAGTTTTAAAAGCGTTTGTGCATATTTTATATTTACTCTTATGTATTTGTATCAGGTGCTCACAATACCCAACAGTGTATTTTGTGATTGCACGACAATCAATAGGATGATACGTCACTTGATCTTGAGATCTTGACGAGTTCGAAGTTCTTGAAACACTTCATTAGTTTGGAGAACCGTGCTATTGTATACTCTCGAATTAAAACATAACCATGCAATTTTGTTGACCGTGAATGCTTCTAGGCTGTTTCTAAACACTGGCAAGCTTTTGATTATTATTTGATTTATTATTTATAAGAAGCAGACATCTTTTCGGAATTGTATCACAGTAAATTACTTTTCACGATAGCGGTGGTTTTTATCTGTGATTTAGCATTTTGAGCCCCCAATTTAGGTTTACAAATGACAAAATTGGTTAAAATTCACAAAATATGTAACCGCATACAAAGTTAGTTCAGAAATATTTCTTATTTGTTTTTTTATTTTAAATTAAAGAACAATTAAAGAATTATACATTCTTCATTACAACATTAAATTTCATTTTTGTTTGGATATTTTAAGGCCGTAAATTGAGCATGAATTTAGCTAAATCGACAAAAAAAGGACGAGGTAAATATTTTGTCAGGATCACCCATCAAATCGTTTAATGACAGTGATACTTACATTTTGTACATTTTAGGACTGAATAATTGTAGTAGTATTTTTGAATATTTATGTATAATATCATTTTAGGTATTTGAATTTGACATTTATATTTGAATGTCAAAATGCCAATATTTGTGTAAAATGAATCGATTTGAAATGTTTTGAAATGATTCTAGTTATTATGACAGATATGGAAAAATACAAAAGTGAAAATTACTTTTAATATGATGTTTTAAGATCGAAAACTATGTAGACAGTTGTCGAAATCGATCGAAATGCACGAACTTAAACATCATTTCAGCCATTCCATACACAAGGATGCATTACATTTCTTGTTTAAACATTGAGTCTATACAGTATCAGGATTCATCTTTAACTATGAAACGTTCAACGGAATTTCTGGAATTCTGCTTGTATGTTTGTCAACCAAAGTCAGATCCAGTCCCGGAAGAAAGGATGAATTCCGGGATGGAATCTGATGAAAAAAAATCGTTTCCCTTTAGTCGCACATCCCATCTGGATCGTTGAAAACATGTATGACAAATAGGTTATTACGTAACAAACAAAATTTTACAAATATTTTTTTTTAGAATTAGGTCAACGGCCCGGGGTCATTGGAACACTAATTACGTTTCCCTATCCGCACCGCTTGTTATAAAGGAAACACATATTTGTGGATCTCATCAAAACTAATTAACATTTTAATGATGAGTAATATGTTTTAAAATTGAATCATTACACGAGAGATATTGATACTTAGCAGATCGGCAAGCTTTGCGCCAAGGAATTTTGAATGATTGTTATCTATGCCAATTGAAATAGTGGGAGACATTTTCGTAATTTATTCCTGACGTCAGATCTTAGGCATGTTTTGCAACCTTCGTGAATATAATTATAGCTTCAGTCAGTCACATATAACACATTTTTGATATAACTAAGTTCCAACTGTTTATCCGAAATTATAATACCGGCGATCAGAAGTGTCGAGTATGATTTTAATTTCAACAACAGAAGTACAATAACAACGAACGGGTTTGTAATATCAACAAGTTAATTTAAGTGGTTATTTTTATGTGAAGCGATTCATTTTAGTTGGATTATATTCTCACTAATAGAAATAGTGGCTTAGATACAAAGCCAGTCTGCTTACAGTCTAGCAATCTAGTCACACCTCTCACACAGAATTCTGATATATGGATCACATGTGCTACAAATGAGAACGTTATTTACTCATTTTACTGTAAACATTTCAATAAACAACACTACACTACACTACACTACACTACGCTACACTACACTACACTGCACTACACTGTATTCGTATAAAATAAGTAACACACGCTAATCTATTTTAGTAACAGTTAACTGATCTATGACGATATGCACATCCTGTGGGATTTACGACAACACCTGCACAAGTACTCAAAACAACTTTAATGAGGTCATGATCTTATAATTTAAAGATTTATATGATAAATGGCATGTTATAATTGAGGCGTTATAACAAGTGAAAATATTAAATAAATAAATAAATAAAACTCAAGTAATTTCGATGTCACCATCACAACTCCGGAGATGCAGGGAGTTAAGGCATGATTTGCGTTTTTCATCAATATCCCCATTTTGAGCGAAGTAATATCACAATACCTTGCAAACATCTGCAAAATGAAATGTTGCTTGACAAAAAATTAAAGGGAGGTGGTCGTCGCGCCCTGCGTCCTGTCGATATGGGACTCATAGCGACGTATACAACGCGTGTATTATAGATGCCGCGCAGCGACCAACGCCCTTTAATGTTTTAGCTATCTGGGTGCTGTTGCATATGCATACCATGAACATAATAACATTTCCATCGTACAACAATTGACACTTAGATTAGTTTTAGGTGGATTTAAAATAACAATAACAAGAATTGATAAAAAGTCTTTGGTGCACGTGTTCGTAATACAAGGCAGCGTACAAATATTGTCGACATTAAGGCTATGGCGGGTTTCTTTAAAAATAAGTGGTCGTTATTTGTTTTGTTGATAAGAATGATAATACACATACTGATGAATCTTGATAATTGATGAAACGCTTGAATTCTCAGAATATTTGGTATGATTAATATTTCGTTCTCAGTAATGACCACATTCTTGAACCGCTAAATAAAAGATACAAAATATTCTTATACAAACGCAATACATAGATCAATGACATTAGTATTTGTTTATTTATTTAATGTTACATGTACATACAACATCTTATTTATTTGGGTTACCGTTGGTGTCGTATCAATTGACTTTCCTCGTCAAACCGTCACAAAATATGTTATATTTAACAGTTATTCTTCAACTATCTCGACATACGATCTAAAATATGCAAAATATGCTTTTGTGGTTTGAAATGAAAAGGTTATCGACATATTAACGATGTAGGAATGTCACATCAAACAAGGTCAATGACTGACGTCGTCGTTTTTGTCACGCGATGACGGCGGCAGTTACCGTGGCCACATAGACAAATATATGAAAAAACAGCAATCGACAAATATTATGATGTCAAAAGCTAATATATTTTTGTTATGGTATATATAAAACTAGACACTCACATTTGTCATTTGCCACAGATTGAACTATGATGAATAATATCGATTTTTTAACTTCGTTATTTTGAATATTGGGATGATGCTAAACTATTTTTGGCGCCATAGTTGGCGCAACATTTTGCAAATTTTAAGATGTGTTTATCTATAAATATTTCTTATAATTGTGGATATAATTTCCTATTGACTACAGACAGGTCTTGTTCAAAATCGTAGAGCCAGTAGTTTCCATATACTGTTGACTCATCATTAACTGTTGTGGATGGTGACACCGAATATTATCACTGCTATATAAAATATAATATTCACACATGTGAATATTAACGTTGTCATGTTATAATTATAATATCGCTGTGCCATGATCCTGTTTTATATCTAAATAAAATAAGAACTACTCCAGATGTTAGTGTGCCTGAAATACAATGTAAATACACTGTCGGCAGAAGGTCAAAATTGGGTGTAATATACAGTCGATTTCAGGTACAAAGATACCTGTAAGTAAGTATATTTCGTGTAAACCTTTTGCAGTGGAATGCTAGTGAATCAATTTTGTATTGACAATCCATAACAAGGGATGTAATGTGTATCATATACAAAATGCAACCGTCAATATATTCGCAAGATAGAGCCGATGATAACTGCGATAGTTTTCTGGCGACTGAGTATTCGGCATCGTAGGGGATCACCAAATAACGTCGAAAACCACGATGGATCTTCTCTTCGACTCTCTGAAGATGACAACATTGCAAAATTAAAATTCGATAAAAAGCAATATCCAATCACTCTTAATTTACTTTATATTACGGCTATTCAGGTTCTCCTCTCAGAAAATGTAGACAATTGAAATTTGAACACATAACATTATGTGTTTCCAAGGTTGATTTCGCCTAGCGGGCAGCTGAAGATATAGCACTTACAATCAACATGCAAGTGCTGACATTAGGAAACATGATTGCACATAATTTAAGGGTATATTATTACGTCCTGCTGTGACAGTATGGCCAATTACTAATCATGAGTCAGAATTGAAGAGTACTAAGAACTGAGAAGGATAAGATAGCCCAATGCACAATGATTATCTATTATTGTCGGATGTTATTAATATAGTTCCCGTCGTTTGTGACATGCCTCGCAATAAGGTTGATGCGGCTCACTGAGGTTCATACATCATTGTTATGAACATGTATTGAAGACGAAACACCTGTCCTACCAGCATTCCGTGCTAAATTGCTTTTCAATCAATTTGAATAAAATGAATAATCGGAATTTATAATTAGAATATTCATATCGATACATGTATAAAAGTGCAAAGAATGTTCGACTGACACCAGTTGACGGTCTGAAGCGAGAGCTCACAAGATGATGTCGAACAAATTGGGATGTTTGGTATTTCTAGCCTCGTTGTTGTTACTAGAGGTCCATGCACAGGTGAGATAAAATATTCTAACATCGAAACTATGCGTTTTACAGGAATATTGTTCGTCAAAATAATATAAAACACAAACAAGGCGTAAGATACATTCACATCTTCATATACTTAATTATACTGTTATTTTTATATTATTCAAAGAAAAGCACGATTAGGTTTTTGTCTGATGTACTCAATTTTATTTCATTTTTCGTTCTATAAGGCGGGACCAGAATTGATGAGAAAAAGAGGACCACCATTGATGAGAAAGAGGGGTGAGTTAAACAATTTTATTTGATTAATATATCCACGCCATATAAATTAATCATTCGGATTAAAATTGAATCTCAATTCCTAATTAGTTGATTGTTGTCATGCGTTGAAGGAAAGTTATGGACTTTAAACTCACAAATCACTAGGCAGGTATTTCATCTCCATTCTAATTGAATGTAGTCATGATAGTGTATAAGTTAAATGTATAGACTGTCATTGTAAATTGCATCATACTCAAGTAAGCATGGTGACATTTCGATGGTTTACTTCACGTTTCGATTAATGGACATTTGTGCCTTCCTCAATTCACTAATAACTGATGAAGGCAGGTACTGTGCAACGCTTTCTTAGAACCATGGATACTCGAGATTGTGCTATGACGGAACAATTACAATGCCATAGTTGAAGTGTAATGCCTTCTTCTCCATTAACCAGTCAGCACAGATCGTACGATGAGCTGAAACGATGTTATTTGGATATAGTTCATGTACATATTTTATACACGTAAACTAAATATGCTGCTCGATTTCAAATATCCACCTCGATCAAACTCCAATTTGTGAATGTTTAACACACTATTTTGTCTAATATACTTAGTATGCAAATAATTGACTAAATTAGCAGTATTGAAACAATATATTGGACAATGTTTTGTCAAAGACTTGTATTACAATAATAAATAACATCGTATTTTGCTTTTTCAGCGAAACGTTTTTTTTGAAAATCATATCAGCTATGACACCAAACAATGACGTGTAATTCCGAACGCTTTAATTCAAATAAATATACTATTTACAAATTTAGGAAGTGGTGTGGTCAAGGATCCTAGTGAAGAAGGTTGTGTCAGCTGGTATCCAGACTCCCCCTGGAGCTGCAGTGATGGTTCTGGCATTTGTATGTCTGATAACAACATATGCGACGGTTTCAAAGTTTGTGACGATGGGGGTGATGAGAATGACTGTGGTAAGTTCTACATTATGTTTGAGTTGATGTATAGTAAATTTGTATTAGTTTATCAGTTTATTTCCAAATCCCTACTATGCATTCTGGATGGAAAACCTCAGTTATTATAATCAAACATTAATCTTAACATATCTCATATTATTATACTATATATAGCAGTTATTATACATTATATTTTATCTGAAACCACAAATTGTCATCATCTAGAAATATATTCATTTATTCATGAATAAACGGCTTTATTTAATATATCTGGATGATAGAGGAACTACACAAAAGGATTCATGCATCGTTTTATTCTTACTATAGGTTGGGGTGAAACTGACGGAAACGGTTGCACGAAACCCAGACAAATCGGAAACACGGGGATTGATGATCTGAAAAAACAGATTCTAGATGCTCATAATTATTTCCGATGTCTTCACGGATCGCCACCTCTTGTATGGGATAAAACACTCGAACGATTTGGTAAGGGTGTGGCCACCGACAACAAGAACAAAGGGACGATTGAACATGCCAAGAATAACAAATACGGAGAGAATCTTGCGATGAATATGCTGGAATCTTCCGACGGAATCACTGGTAGGTTTTGATCTTTTCCGGGCAGCAGTATTATTATAGGTTTCTTTGTATATGGCATATATGTGAATCTAACGAACACTGATGATGCGATGACACTGTGATGATGCCGTATTTATAGTGTATACCTATATTTGTTGAATCTCGACCTGGATATAGTGTGATGTGCGGCGTGGCTTGGACTATTACGTAACTTTCGTACATAAATTTGCGTTGGATGTTTGTGAATAGCACATGTGACTGACCGACGCGCAATAACTTCTGTTCATTCACTAAATCGTGTTGCACTGGTCTCTGTTATATTTAGGGTTCGGATTTACTAAGATGTGGTATGACGAGATCAAAGACTACAATTTCAATAATCCAGGATTTGACTGGAGAACTGGTAAGTAATTACACAACAAATATGACATCAAATATTCTAGCATAACACCACTGCCAACAATAATATTTTATAAATTAGTCATTTATTATTACTATCCCATGTACTAGTTTCAGGTGTTGTGTCCACATAAGTAAACATTGTATATTTTACTTACCACAACATTTTTTTGAAAATTACAATAAGGTGACGAAATTTTTTATATTTCATGCTTTCGATGAATTAATACGCTTACGTATATTCCTTATAGACATTTGGTCTGTGTCTACTATTTGCCTTTTCAAAACGTTTTATTTTCGGAAATGATAGAATATTTGGATTGATTTGTCGCTTTGTTTCTTCTGTTCCATTAAATATGTCAATTATAATGTTTAACAAAATCCTCTCTCCACTTGTAGGCCACTTCACCGCTCTTCTCTGGAAGGACACCAAGAAAGTTGGTTGCGACTTTGACAACCGTCCTGACGACTTTTTCACCCAGTTCTACGTCGCCTGTGAATACGACCCTCCAGGTAACGACATGACCGGAGATGCCTTCGAACAAAACGTGTTACCGTTACTTTAGACTTGTAATGTCAATGTACATGCAACTTCGTTTCTATCTAACATGGCTGCCTATTCTTGAAAACTGTTGTTTGGTTTATTTATGTGACATAAACCACTAGTTACTGGGTAGTACATTATGCAATTTAAGAGGTAGTTAATTTCATTCTATCGAATAATTAAATCAATCACGCAGGTGCATTCAATAAATAGGCGTGATAACATGTGAACATTTTTGTGGCGTAGATTTATATCAATGTTGTAGTTTGTTTTTAGTGATTGTACCGCATTCATATATGTTCTATACCATTGTTATACGTATTTGGGAAATTGTGGTTTTATACTCCTCAATACATTTAGCATGACTGCTGACCCCCTGTCTTTCAACTCACATTGTTTGGGCTATTTTACTTTATATCATCCGTAATGCCAAGGCAATACTAAAGGCTAATTGGTCGTTGTGTGACGTTCTTTCAATGTATTCAATGGAGAATCTATGCAAACATGTGTTGCCATTTTCAATTACGTCATACTATAACAATAATGCTAGTTGATTTCGTCGCATAAAATAGGCCGCCATGTTGGATACATGTGTTGATTGCAATTCAGAGCATGCAGCGGCTTCAACACGATTGATCCGCCTCTAAGTTACACTTTTTTGAGTAATTTAGCAAACATTGTTACTAACAATACTGCATTTAACTTCAATAGCAATAACGATCGTGGCTTTCTTTATGGTGCGTTATACTTACAATAGATGTTGTGTATTAAATAAACATTTATCGCTAACAAGTTTAGAAATGTTGTTTCCTTGTTGATTATTTCCCAATATACACATACACACATCTATTTACAATATGGTTGTGAGACACAACATATATGTGCTGTAATTACACATAGTACAATGTTGAATTAGAGAATGACAATTAGAAGAATATGTCGTTCACAAATCTCAAATAAAAAATATATAATCACCGAACTATATTTTTCGCACAAAAAAATCCAAACCTCGATATTGTAGACCCCTTGCCACTGATTCCTTATCATATCTCAAAATTACCCGTTGTCATGGTTTCGATTCTAGTGTTTCGTGCTTATATGTTTGCAATATGACTTTAACTTAGATTAGTTTCAACTGCTGTTCGACAGTGCAGGTAGACATAAACTGACTGTGGACAACTGGCTTATATGTATATGTGATTATCTGTGAAGCCAGAAATAGTAGTGTATGGACAGATTTTTTAAAGTATTATAAGTCCTCTGAATAATCTTAAAATTTGAAAATTCAAAAATGAACCAATCATTAAACCTGTGATCGTTTAACTGAATAAATTAATTTCGTCATGTATTTCGTAATCATCGCCCTGATTGGCAGTTTTTAGAAGAGATCACATTCGCAAAGTACCTTGCCACGAAATTAAACATTACTAAGAGATAGAAAAGCTATCAATGTCAGAATGTTATAAAAACACGGTCCTAATAGGTTTTGTTTTTAGTTTTAAATGAATTATTATTATTTTATTACGCACGTGTTTTCATCAGTATCTGTCACCGTAACGCCATAAGTTACAGCGTGCCGTAATTTTGAGGTATTTTACGGGGTATTTTCATCCTACAATATTAGGAAATGCGAATTCAAAATATAGAATGATTATGGGCGTAAGTCTTCTAATAACAAAAACAAACATGGCTGCCACCAGGGTTTGACCGGACTCCACACAAAAAAGTTCGCTGATTCTGTTCAAAACATTTTCGATTTCGGCATTCCCATGGTGTATCCTTGGAAGGAAAAGATGACGTAATAACCTCATAGTATTTTAATAATACCGTTGGATCTTCAGTTGAGTCGAAGTACATATTCAAGGCAGAATGGTATGCAAGTAATACCCATACAAGAAATAAAGTATCAAACACCCTGGGTAACGATAACGTCATTTGTATAAAACTAAGAAGACCATCATTCACAGTGGAGGTTTTTGGACTCGTAAATGCACACCTGTTAGTTACTAATAGAGAGTTTTAGGACTATTGTGTCTTCAGTCAGTATCAGGACGATGTGCTGCCCATTGTAGCATATTATAAATCCCAATTATCGGAATTAGCGATATCATACATACCGTCATGACATATAAAACTCTATGAATGTAAAACTCTATTACAACTAAATTCTTTCCAAGAAAAAAAACAACATAACTAATATTTTCTTGTTTTGTTTTGATGGCGGTGATTTAAAACAGCATCAGTAAATCCCACAGCATTATATAGGACTCGGAGAAGACTCTAAACTCACTAATGTGTTTGTTTTTTCAGCCCCACCCCAAAAGATGATTAGCCCAGTTGGTTGCATAGTGGTCGTAGACACCAATACGGAATTACTGTTTTTTTTGGGGGGGGATATACATTGAGAATGTTGTCGTTTAACTATTAAGAACATTTAACTATACGTAGAAGTTTGTGACAGATGGTCCAAACAGAACATCGAGGTAGACGACCATACAAAGCTTGTTTACCAGGTGTGACAGATGGGATTTCCCCAGGAGACGTACATTCTCATTAATTTATGTTTGATCACTTCTTGGGCACAATAAATGCGCACGTATATAAAAAATGTGTTATATAATTGATTTGGGTGAGTAGCCATGCCGACAGTTTACTGTTATATTGTTATATTGCTGTTAATTTTACCAGTCACCACGTTGGTCCAAATATCAGATGCCATCGAATCTTTCGAAAAGTAAGATTTCCCTTTTTACTTTGTAATTATGGGTATTATTTTCAATGTTTTACCGATTGTTTGTTCTATTTATTTCAGAAGCCTGTTGATAATAATGAAAAACTAAACAAGCAAGGTGCGTGTAACTGTTATATTATTTTTAATCGTAATGAAATCTACGTTTGATTATCAAGACGATTTGTCGCTATGCCTTTGTATAAAACGAGAAGTTAGTCGATTATAATATATCCCCAATATCTATAATTGTTTCAAAGTAGGCGACGATGGAGAGGATGAACAACACTGTGGTCAGTTTTGTCTCTATCTAACATTTGTATGACATTAAGTTAGTGTTTACATTTTTATTCTTTGCCTGAAAAAAATGTCTGCAATCATGTTAAATCGGAATATATATGGTTGTCCAGATCCACCAAAGTTCGTTCTCTTTTTATAATCATTATTCTAATTTTACTAACCTCCATTTCAACTTGATGATATATCGAAGAGTGTTTAAGTGTCATATACTACAAACTCTATAGAGAGGTAAGAAACTGAGGCATTCATTTCAACTTGGTTTCATGATGCTTGTAATCTCTTATGTTAATCCATTGGTGTCAGACACATTGTGTTGAACAATGTTACTCAAGTCAACAAAAAGAGCCAATGTGAAAATATATTACGTTTTGAGAGGATTCTCACATGAATTGTTACCATTGTACATACCACTGGTCAGGAATTAAAGCTTGAGATAATATATGGTGTGAAGGTTAGCGTATTTGTGTTTTTGTTTGTTTGTTTGTTTGTTTGAAAGGCGACTATAAATTTTCGTTTCTAAAAATCACTTTATTGCACGATTTTGTACAAAAATTATCACGCCCATAACACTATATAATTATATTGTTAGACCCACAGGGTTGTTCTTTTGTTCGACCCAAGTTAATGAAACTATAAGCTACATATAAATATACATACAACCATAGATTCTATGCATAGACTTGAAAATGTTATTGATATGTCTATAAATCTTTATTATACTGATGGCCAACGTTGGTGTCGTTTTAAAATATGACCTTATATTATCCGATTAATTGAACTCATATCTAAGAAGTATGCGTCCGACATTGCACTGTCACGTGATAATACTACATCATAATGTTGACTTACAATCATTGCAATATGCCCGTTACCAAGTAAATCTTTAGTCGACTACTAAACCAATCATCAAACACTGACTGTCACTGTAGAACAAACCGCGACGCAAACAAACGAATAAAGTTAAGTTATTCTTTCAATAATAATTCATTAAAATAGTTTGTTATTTGAAATAGAGCCAGAAAATGCAATTGACATGCAAATAAGATCAATAAGTTGGGCCATATTTGTAAAATATAATAATCAGATTATAAACATTCATAAAAGTACTTATTTAATACACATGGAATGTCAATGAAATGCATATTTTTATTTAGAAAACTTTATTATCGATATATTTATTCATTAGCAACATTTGGTATTATCGATAAGAATATATCATTTTTAATAGCTTAATCACTTCGACAACACTTATATGACCTTTGCATTATATGTTCTCACTAGTTTACGGTACTGAGTGTAGATTGTGTATTATTACAGACGGGGAAATTCTAAAGCCTCAACAGATTTGAAATCACATATTTTGGAAGCACACAACTACTTCCGGTGTTTACACCGTGTGCCTCCATTAACAATGGGACGAGGAGTTGGCAGCGTTCAGAAAGACAGTTGCCCATGACAACGTTCTACGAGAAACACTTCGTCATTCCGATAATAATAATATTTGTTATGAATAAGGTGAGGGCGTATTTCAAACAATTCAATATTTATACAAGAACTAGTTTTGACTGTTACCATCATTGTTATAAATTAGCTCAATAGCTGTGTCAATGATCTACGCTGGTGAAAACAGATGTGGACTTCCTTTACGGATAACGATTACAGAAAATGCTCTTTCATTATTATGAATTCTGTATATCGAATTAAATAATCTCTCACTATTGTTCATTAACGTTTGGAGAATAAACGATTAACAACAAGACTGTATATGTGATTTCTTTACTTCAGGATATATGCACAAGTGTGGTATAACCAAATTAATTTCTAAATAACTGGGACAGACCGGGAATGGATTGGAGAATAGGTACGTAATTCTTATTCATGATAGAGTTTTCGTTAAAAACTCGGAATTGATTCTATAAAATTTGCACTGTCTGTTATGCTTGAATGGCTATATTGGAATTACACATTCATACTTTATTACCGTAGCTTCTTAAAAAAAACGTAATACTAAGCACTGGTAATGTATATTTCGAAAAAAAAAGTTAATTTTACTGCATTAGTCCTGGCAAACAGTAATAAAGGTGGATGGATGGAACTATTTTACATCGTATGCTGCATTATTGAGTATTACCCGGCTGGAAACAACAGGACGGAACGGCAGTCCGAGAAGTATATCCATTCGCCTCTGTAAACAGAATCACAAATTTCTACGCCATATCTGGATTAGTGTTGACTACACACTGGATTCACCAACAGCCAACGGGTTTTACGAACGTTTCAACAGCAAATAACAAGAAATAATCTTTATTAGTGGAATTTTGAAATCAAGTTCAGTACTTGAAGTTTTATCAGTGCCTAATTATGTTTTATTTTCATAACAACCGTTCACTGCACCAAGCTGTTTTAATGAAATTAATATTGCGCATGCGCAAGATTTGATTAACGCTTCTATTCGAAATGAATGATTGTTTGTTTTTAAAGATTACATTGATTGCAGACATAAGCGTTATTTGGCAAATAGACAGGTGGTCGGGATGTTGTTTTAAAAATGTTAGAATGCATTTAATTGCCTTAAACAATGTATGTTACGTAGCAATTGTGGTGCTTTATGATCAGGAATATTTTAGCAAAGCTGACTCAAAAACGCAAAGCAATTAACATACTGCAGAGTTAACGTTTGTTGAACAAGAGTTTTATAGAAATCAAATAATTACACACAAAAAATCGATTTTTACAAATGTGTATCAAATAAGATGTTACTTTCACAAAAAAACGATAAATGGTGTAGAATATAAAAATGCCAGATAATTTGCGTATCAGCAAAGATTTGTACAAACCGCTGCTATGCAGAAAACAATTTTTAAAATGACCACACAAAAAACTCGATTTTGCCACCTCCTGGTGCATAATATAGGTTTGAAGAACCGGTATATAATAATAATTATGCAGCCAGATTGTCGCTGAAGTGTACATGTTTTCGTCGTCCACAATCCCTCATATTCGGCCTGTATTATATTAAAACAACATTAATGAGCGATCGAAGCAATTTTATAAATATAGCAACAACAAAATATGATATCGATTCATCGCATTCAACTAATACAATATATAATTTTACAAACATCCAAAACATTTGATTTAGCTTCGTTTACCCACCCAACCCGCCCAATAAGCCTCTAGACAGATCACGGAAAAATTGTATTTACACATCTGAATGAATAGACAATTTTATCTGATTAGTTGGCATGATCAGAATTGTTGTATTTGGAGATATGTGTATCCCTCCATACACTGCCTCTATGTAAATAAATGACTTCTGATTTGTCTCTAGTGACGATTGCGTGCACTCACAGCTAAAATAATAACCAAAATTGATTATTATGTTATCACAACTGGTGTTCATCTAATTCGTCCTCGTCTGTTGTATCGCCTTTCTCTCCTCCAGTGACAGCATCGTACTTTAACACGACCCGATCTCGAAGTGTTATAGTCTTATCTCCAAGTTTCCTTTCTTTCCGTTTCCAAATAACGATTCTTCCGCGCCTTCCCCTGTTCATTTCATAAAAAAACAATATTAGAAGCAATTCCCGACCCTTTATTAAATAAACAGCGACAACATAGTAAGGCAAAGCGATTATAAATCTTGTTATGGCAAATCAAATCCACTTTCTAGAATCAGAAACTACGATGTGAAATGAAGACGCTAATCCTGGAGTTCGATTCAAGTTCGAACAGATTTTTAATTATAAAAAGTTACATGCCGCTCTTTTTTATCAGTAAGTGATACGGCTCTTTTGTCGGACGATTTATCAACCTGGTGCTTTCATAATTCGCTGATTGCTCTAATGCTCTGATTGCTTGTGATTCTTAACCTCTGAAGTTATTCTAATACATTTGTAAAATGTACAAAACATTTCGTTGACCTCAATATAACCCCACTTATACTGTTAGTTTTAATCTGTATGGGAATGAGTTTTTATTATTAGGTTAGTTTTCAGAGCATTTAATTTACTCAAATACATTTTGTTATCGTTGCTCATTACAAATGCGTCTACGAGTATAAAACATTTTGTTTGTCATTTACTTACCAACATCGACAGGTAACTATGGAAACTATAATGATTATGATAAGTATAGGGATACTGATGAAAGTGAGAAGGAATGGGATTTCGCCGTAAATCTCTCGTTTCTTCCCCTGGCTGTCGGTTGTAGTGGCGTCTGAAAAAAACATATATGTTACAATGCCGTGCATACAATTCATATATATGACCATGCTGGGCTAAGAACTACTTATATAAACCACCTTCGTTGTATTTTACGGGACAGTCTCGTGAATCTAGCGTGTAGCCAGACAATTATTATATTTAAGTTTTTTTGACACATTTAAATAAAATGATCTTTTCATACTATAAGAATCTATAACTATATATAATTATCCTATTATAAATGGGACATACCTAAATTATTGACAACGATGCTACGATGACTAAATTTGCATATTTTCGTGTAGTTTAAATTATTTAAACAATCATAAAGTCAAGTATAAAATATATTTTCTATATTTTACTAGACATTAAAACATTGGTCGCAGACGATTTCTCAAGACCTTTTAGAAACCAATACAGGTCTGCTATTCTATCGTTCTGCAAAGTAGTATTTCTTTGATTTTTACAATTACTTGACAACATAAAAGTTGCATTTAACGTAAAATCGTTTTTATATTAGTGTGGATTGTGAGTTTTTAATAATGTATACAGTTTCATCTGATGTCAACAATTCTACTATTGAAAATAATTTTAATTTTAAATTCTACTATATATCCTCAATTGTTTCAATGTATATACGTATAGTTAGTTGTGTTTTCTGCTGGACGCGTGAATTTAGATATACATTTTAAAGTTTTGATTAATTATACGATTTAATTTCTGACTATCGTTTAATAATTTCATTATTTAGTAACAGCTACATCGATTCTGAACATCAACCCCTAACATTTAATACATAATAGTAACATACAAAATACATTATAGTAACATACAAAAATGTTACCGTAATATACAAATACATCAGCGTAAAATACAGAATACATTACAGTGAAATACAATTTACATTACCTGTTGTGACGGTATGGTGCAATTCTTTGTTTTCGGCTGTAGACAAATACATAATAACGTTATAGAGGGCAGTATACATAAAAAGCGTTAGTGTAATAGAGAATGTGGCTACGCAACACATGATAGTCTAATTTCCTCGACATTAATAGCGTTGAAAAGCATTAGCAGCGATGACTCCTAAATGTTATCTTGACAAGTTTTGTTCACTGGATTGTATGAGCGGGGATGTTCTATAAATCGACGCCTCGTACTTAGACCGCTAACAGACGCACAATATTCTGCCAACGTATTGTATTGTACGTACTCTATGATTCTTGGATATATATATAATGACACGGCGCATAAGAAAGATCTTCAATACATACACTGACAGAAATAATAACTTGCTGTTTTTTCACTGACCTGTACATTCATCAATACTAAAAGCGCCCTCACCGTCCGTTACCATACTAACTGGACACGATTTGCAACTCAGTGTCCCCTCTTCGTCTTGATAGTGGTCACGTGGGCATGGTATGCAATAGGAATGGCGATAAAAATGTCCAATGGAACATTTCACTAATTGATTAAAAAAAATACATACATGTTATGTGACGTCATAGAAGTTAGGTTTTTGTCGTCGTTTTTTTTGTGTTCACTCACACAAGATGGATAACTCTAACAGTTAAAAACCGATGTTTATGATGTTTCTAAAAGACATGTTCTTTGATATAGGTAAACATTCAATTCGATCGGATATTGGGAGAGATGTGCGTTCGGTTGCCATGTAAACAATATGTTTTGAACAATTCTTCTTCAATATAGGGTTATTTGATTCGTTGAGAGAATAAACTATTCAAGATTCTATTTGATTGTTTTTTTTACAAATAAATCGAAGCTTACGCACATATTTAAATAAATATATTATTTATATTTTTTTCATAAGAAGACAGTAATATAATAGGGTAGCGGTATGTGTAAAAATAAGTATTTTGCTGCCGTGTCAGAGGTTTGCGCCTTCAAATGCTGTCTAGTTGCTGATAGATTGAACTCACACACTCACCACAGAAAACTTGATTCTGTACTGAACCAATTGGACAAGTAATAACAGTTTTCAGAAGTGTTGCGTTGACGGAAATCTTCTTGTCATTGACGATTACATCATACGCGTTCTCATTGGTTTGATTGATAATTGCTGAAGCTGAGTGTTCCAGCTCCACTATGGCAGACTTAAGTGACGTCAGTCTATCGTAGTAGATTCCTGAATAATCAAACATATCAACTAAGTTGCTAACATGAGCTAAACAAGGTTTTGTTTTTTAACATTCATTCTCAAAACACTCGCTAATGATTTGTGTTAAACTGTTGTTGTTGATCCTAAATTTCGATCAATTCTGATTTGTTGTGTCGACTTGTTCTTGTAAAAAAGAAGAATATTTTGTAAAGAGACACCTTAATTTAAATGTCTTTACTTCATAGAGTAAGTCGTGAGGGTGTGACTGAGAAAATGCTAACATTTGTTATCATTTGCACAGGCGTCTTTGGCATGCGTGGAATTATTAAACTCAGGTTGTTGTATGTTGTAGACTGTCGACAGTCGGTCGTACCTAATATTAATATGTTATTATTAATAAATATTACGTGTAAACGTAATAGGCGTGAATAAATTGTGAACGTCGAGACAGGAAGTATGGAGTGTCATTAGGCACGTTCGTCTCTCGGGACTAAAGTTCCTCGCGTGACATGTTTCGCATTTCCCACCAAACGTCTACGGCGTTCGAATGTCTAGGAAACACAATTACATTATGCCCGAGGACTGTCGACAGTCTAGTATGTTGTAACATAGTTCCTATTGTGGTTTGCTGATACTGAACAACTGGTGCTTGTTAAAACGACGTCAATTTAGGTACCCCTCTGATTGAAACATTGTGAAATTAACACTAATGAAATAAAGGCATTCAAGATCAAGAACGAAATTAAAATAAAGTTAAAGTAGTTAACCAGCCGTCTACTACTGTTACAATACCTGTGTAGTTGTCGACGTTTATCTCATTTTCAGTATTGTCCACGGATTTGGACAGCTGTATATCTACCAATATATCATCATCACCGTCTTCAGCATCGCGTCGTTTGCGATTCTCACAGGAGGAGATGATTTTAACCTGACATTCTTTTCTCTTCACGCAGTGTATGTTGTTTACGTTCTTCTCAACCACATTGTTTATTGTTTTTGACGTATGGCCGTTTTTACTACATTTAGCATCCGGGTACTTCAGAAGATAGCTTACAACTAGCTCGTTGGGTACATCAAGTTCTGAGTAAAAAAAACGTTCACGTTAAAGTTGCACTGAGTTTATTCCTAGTGTTTTATTTATTACGTGAAACATCTGTTTGTGCGAAGTTGCGCGAATTGTGGGACTTATTAGTAATTAAGGATTCACTCAGATTCGTAATTCGGAACATCCTGGAAGTGAATTTATGCACGTGACTATTCCAAAGTGCTGGCAATGAAATCCGAATCAACAATAAAATAAGAAATCGAGACAGTCATCAACATGCGCACACACTGGAGATCATTTGAAAAAATGTCTTTTTTTACATATTCCTCATTATGATAATAGTCACACAATCCGAATACAGCAACCTTATAAATAATCTTAGAGTGCAACATTAATAATAATGTGCCCATACTTGCAAAGGTCTAGAATTTACAAATAGACCAACTTTTTTGCAAATGGCTGCCGATATCTCGTTGGAAGTGAGAACATCATGAGTTTGTGTCCTCCAAAATAGTGTTCCATTCTCTATCGTTATCGCGTACACTGTTCTCCTGACTAACGAAAGCACGGTGACGGTATTTTGAACAATGGACGGGATGAGAGTAGTAAATGGAACATTATTTGAGAACGGCTCAGTGTGATTACACGAGAAAGAAATTTATTTACTGCATTCATAATTTCACTAATAAGTTTTTCTTATTCAAAATCAATCAAGGTGTCAGGAACATACCTGTGCATGCTGGAAATCTAGCCCGTGGATTATCTGGTCCTTCGTGACTCCATATGTACCCAGTACTAATGCCACAGTAATAGCGTTTCTGTACAGGTGTACTGAATCTGTATCCATGTATACAGTATATACTACAGTTGTAGTCCAGTTGATCGGTTACGTTGGCACATTCCATGAATCCTCGAAGTGGACGATGTGGTATTTTGCAAACTGTGGGTGATAAAATGTAGCTTAAGCATTACCATCGATTACGTACTGTATTGAACACTATTTGGATACGCATATCTATGGAAGATTAAAATATGTTTTGTGACGCAGACGATGAGCGCAAAGTATGCCAGTAGCGCAACGCCCTCTTGTGATGACAGGATGTAACGAACATTATGAGCATGCGCGGTTATTCACAATTCTCCCCAACGGTTCAACATTGTTGTTGTATTGAACATTTCTCAACATTAGTATACTTCAAAGCGGGTCACAAACTTACCAGGGCATTCTACTTCGTTACATTCTCTGTGGGCATAACGTTGACCATGACATTCCTTGCCATCTATATCCGGGGCTGGGTTATCACATCGACGCCATCTTGATTGGGTGCCATGACTACAGGTATGGCTGCACTCACTCCATTCACTCCATTCACTCCACTGTCCATTAATGATTTGAATTTCGCAAAGTTGTCCTTTATAGCCATGGGGGCATTTACATGTGTAGTTGTTGATACCATCTTGACACGTGGCTTCATTCTGACATATATTCTGTTTGCAGTCATCAATGTTTATTTCACAATGCTTTCCTGCAAAGCCAGGTTCACACTCGCACGCATATGACCGCAGTTCATCAACACAAGTAGCCTGCCCGTGGCATGGGTTACTAGCACACTCGTTCGTATCTGGAAATAGAATATAATCAAAGTTGGAACCGAAAGAATTGTTTTCTAGGCCGAGCATGGAGGATTATTTATTGGTCTTACATCTATTCCATTTGATGACATCTGAACATTTCGCAAACCTTGCACACAAAGGATTGAAGTTTGTTTATCATTGTTTAAAATCTGATGCATTATTAATTCAAAGATAAACCGCTTTCCTGAAACAATCCATCCTGTTAAGCTTATTAAAAGTACACTGCCGTGAATAAAACATCAGGGGCGGATCTATTTAGAGAGGGCGCAATGATGTCATTGCTGGTTCAGGTGGGCGCCCCCTGAACTTCCCTCTAAATCCAACACTGGCAATACTCACCGTCACACATAGATGGCATTCGTAGTGGTAATGTTTCATCCAAACCATTTATAAAGTCAGACCACGTTACCAAGGGTGGAATGCTGTCTATATTGGATATTTCACAAGATGATGATAGTAGCGATATATCACCAGCTTCTAGTATCACGTCCCATATGTATAAACTTGTAATGTCACCATAAAAAGAGGAACCACCAATTGTGACCGAATGGCTGGTAAAAATTCCTACAGGAAGTAGCAAATAAATAAATGAAAGAAATTGTATGTTCTGATTACGCTTTTTATTATTCAAATAATTTACTTGCTAGACCTTGGCTGCCGTCTTGGCAAGTCTTACCATTAGATGATGATCCACGACGCTTAGATAGGTTATCAGACGCTATCAACAAACCGTCTTTATAAATTGCCCATTTACCCAGCGTGCCATTCCAAGTCAGCGCCATGTGGTGCCATTGTTGGATTCCCAGTAAGATATTCGCCAGAATAGAGTATCTGAATATGTACAATATAGGGAATGTGACAAAGGCATCAAGTTTACAGTGATTAAAACTTAACTTCACATAAAGAAAATGGACGCAACTTGCTCGGATATGTAAACGATTTCAACGTATATGACACTTTTGACAGTATTTTCCTAGTAATAGATTCACTTTTTTCAAATGAAATATTCAACGTTGCTGTACTGAGCACCTGACGGCAAACCATTATTGCAAAGGATTTCACATAAGTGAAGTTTATTCTTTGTTGTCTTCCTACCGAGAGCTTTAGACATTTAACCCCAGTCTAATAATGGCATCGATGTACATGAATCTGTTCTAAGACACGACGATGAATGAAGTTTGGTCAAAAACGTCTATCACTTTTAAAGCACCATACGATACGGGCGGCACTAATATGCTAATGATATTTAAAGTTCCAAGCAATGGCATAGATGACCACTCAACTTACCCAACCGTTTCTATTTCCAAGTTGACAGGGTTTTGGAATAAAATTAACTCGGGCTCTTTACCAGTTCCTTCTTCGCCCACATACGCAAACGAGACGATATCTTCCGAAGAATTCACTTGCATCCAAAAAGACAACGTAAACGTTACAAGATTGCGTACATCGTTGGGGGCCCCTGGGAGTAGTGGGAAATTTATGTCACTGCTCGCTGAAAACATGACATCAAATCCTGTGGGAATAATAAAAGTATATCTCTATTATGTTATTAATAACTTTCAAGAAAAATGATGTTTTTGTTATAAATTAAATCGTAAGTTACAGGAAACAATTCTTAAATTGGCCTTCTTTTACTTGTTGCGCACGATAGCACGGTGTTTCAAAGTCTATTCATGTATAATATTCAACAAAAACAGTTAAAGAGATAAAGAGATGTGGCACTGTGATGACAGTCTCTTCGTTCATTCATGTATCTGAGATCTGCCTTCTTTTGATTACTGACAAGAATCCGCAGTGTTCTGTGATTTTCATAGCGAAGTGTACGATTGACATGCGTAATGATCTAAACATGGAATATAATTATCAAGTCATATGACCATGCATGCTAATTATTTTTTTGCGTTTGAAAACAACCACATATTCATTTCGAACTGGATTGCATTGCAAGAACTCCATTCGGACCACCACAATAACATTTTAAAGAAAAAAAACGTTTATAATAGCCACAATGCTGCAACATATTAAATCAGACACATAGCCAGTCTGTTAGACGTTTTAAACTGAATTAAATTAAATTAAGTGGATTGCAGGTCAGATTTTACAAATAGCAACTGGGTAATCAAGAATGTATCTCATCTCATTAAATCTCGATGTGCCTTGGATGTTCTCTCTCACTGACAATGTAGTAAATCTATCTACATGTGACAGAAGATATATTTTCCCTGCAAGCACTGATCATATAGATAGTGCTGGAATTCTAAACTCAACGGGAACACTTGAATTATGAATTTGAAATGGTTTCAAAAATTTGAAAGGAGAAACTGATTGTAAGGGTCATCGTAGCTAAATTGTTGCCCAGTGACAGTGAGTTCGTGTAAGATTATATTATTACATATAAGACATTCACTTCATTTAATAACTAATTAACTATGTGTTACAATTATCACCTTGGTTATTTGGACTACTATTTTTTCTGTTTTTGAATAACCGGAAAATAATGTGGATGGTCCGCTTGAAAATGAATTCTGAACCCTTATGCATTATCCACCTTTGTACACGTATACATAAGTGCATAGTAATAATGTGAAGAACAGGTAAACTGTGCAAGTTTGTTTTCTCCATTTGGTTATTTTTCCTATTTTGTTGTTGTTTCTACTCTTCATCTCGGTGCATTCACAAAAGAGGTGGGATAGTAATAAAAAGATGGGGGAAATGATGATGATGTTAAAATCAAGGTCATCTCTCTTGTCATACAACATAATAGTCAATTTCAGGAGGACATCCTGAGGTCCTTGATTATTATCGACCGACGCGCAGCGGAGGTCGATGCGCGACGTACTGTCTGGGTGCATACTTTGAGGTATTCTCGTAGTAACCTTATTATTATACATCTTTTCCTTTCAAGGATACACCATGAGAATGCTAAAATCCGAAATGTTTAGAATAGAATCAGCGAACTTCTTTGTGCGGAGTTATGTTTGTTTTTATTATTAGAGGGCGCGTAATCATCCCATATTTGGAATTCGCATTTGCTAATATGGTAGGTTGAAAATACCCCGTTAAATACCGCAACATTACGGCACGCTGTAACTTATGGCGTTACGGTGGTAGATGTATAATAAGTTATAATAAACACGCATATAAACAATGTGTTACATGATTCATGTTTGAATTACTCACCACTGCAGGATTTGACTGACGTCATCCCCATTTGTAGTGTAGTCGTTCCCATAGGACATTTGATGCAGGAAGTAGAGCCATAGTTAGGCTGATAAGTTTCTTTAGGACATACAGAGCATGGCTGAATACCATCCAATGAAAAGTGTCCAGGGGCACACATAGCTATTGTTGAATAATAAAATACTGAATATTAATTATTCTAATTTCACTCGCACAGTAGTGTATGGGTACACAAAAACACATTGAATGTCTTGGTAATATTTAAATTGAAATGAGCGTAGTTGATATAATGGGTGAAATACCATTGATCACAGATGACGACTCCAGATTTATATAAATATATTTGTGGAGCACAATTATTGTAATGCATTTTGATTTACATTAGCATTGCTTTGGTCTAAAATCAGTAAGAATTCTTACGTTGACAATATTCAACATTTGTAGCTCCCACCGTAGACGTTGACATTCCAGCATGGCACGGCTTACACGACGTCTGACCCTGCTCATCTTGATAAAATCCAGTCGAACATTGTTCACATTTGTCTGAACTAATATTATAATACGTCCCCAAACCACATGCCGCTGCGTAAAACAAACAATATATAATGTATTACTCGACGACAGTCAACTGTTCGCACATCACTCGTCAGTATGATTATTGAATGTCATGATATTTAATTTGGGTAGAGAACACTGTGACATGATCAGAGTAGTAAACCCATTACTGAATTATCGTGAAAGCTTGCCTATAGCAATCGCAATGACAAATTATACAAATACCATAAGGGAAATATGGAAAATTAATAAATTAATAAATCGGTACATTGATGTCATTGAAACTTGCAACTATGCAAAAAGATGAAAACAGTGTTACTATAAATTTAATTGTGAGTGAGAGCATAACACGAGAACTAGATGCAGAACAATTGGTCTCTAGAAAAACAACTTTAGAATATCATAAGTGCAAATGATTAGCAATAATTTTGTTTTTGTTTTCTGTGACAAATGAATGATAAACGGCATGTAAGTTTTATATGACTTGATATGTTATAGGATACACGAATCCAAGGAGAACCTCGTGTTGACAAAATCATACCGAAGTGAAGAAATACATAGGATGTATTGAAGTAGGTTTATAATTAGCATTAACGAAGACATACGCAACAACATGTCTTACTCAAAGTAGATTCAGAATACCCAAACCATACCAAACCCAAATGATCATGTTTGTCTAAATAAGATTGTACACATAATGTATAATGTATACATGTATTGAAAACAATGCAGACGTGTGCACAGTGTTTTTTCAGATGCTCAAATTTATGCTGTTTTGGTTTAATCACATGATTTTAACCCCATATTAACATGCCGCTTAATAATACAAGTTGAATGAGAACGCATTTTACATTAAATACCTACCACATGTATGGTTTGTATATCGTGGCAGAAATCCAACACTGCAACCAAGTTCAATACGTCCATACGTAAAAGATTGCTTTTCAAGTTCCAATTGCTTGTTCCCGAGATTGGACATATTCATGTAACCAGATCTGATTGAATCTTCTACCTTTTTCGCAACTATGTGGGCATTCCTGTCAAACATAGGTCCTCTTCCGGCAAAACTATCCGTCACATTTTTGGCTCTCACTTTGATTTTGAAATCAACAAATAACAACATTCCATAAGTCTGTTCAGGTGACATGGTCCTTGAAAGTCTCAATTTCGGTACCATTGCCGACCTCTCCATGGAGGCTAATCCAATGAAACGTCTGAAAATCAGTCCGTACTGATTGGTTGGCGAACACCGGATGCTGACGTCGTGGACAGAGCAGACAACGTCTGAAGAACACGTATCGGGTAAAAAGTATTTATGTAGGTATTTCTGAACTTCGCCTTTAACGGTTTCCTGTAAATTATTGTCAGTGCAGTTTGGGGTATAATAGTACCACTCAGAAGGAAGAATACTCCATTTAGGATCTTTACTTTCTGGTCAAATAAAAATCAATGACAGTCGTTGAGTACATTAAAACTAAAACATAATGTAATGTCATTACATGATGTTGTGACAATAACACGACCAAATAACACGGAGTCTCGTTACGATGTGTTTTGCCGAAAACTAATAAGCATTGCAAGTACTGTTACCTAATTTCAATCGTCCTAGATGCGCCTATGTCTAAAATATTCACATTGGCGAATGGAATCCAATGAGACTGTTACCATGATCTGTTCTAATGAAAACGAGACGTCATCTTGCTGACGTCACTTGTAGCTCTTTTTTTGGGTCGTAAGTCATGAGAAAAATAATGCTTATTTTATTTAATTATTTAAAGCGCATATTGAATTTTTTGTTTAAATATAACCGCATAAAGATAATATATCTTACAAAATGTATGTCACCGGAAGGCTGACCTTGACAGTACACAGCGACATCGACCCACATTACTTTGTAATAATTTAAAGTATTCTCGTAATAGCTTCATATTATTATTGTTTGATGATTTGATGTCTGGAACATGTATGGCCATGTTATTAAGATAATACACTTAGCATTTTGCATTTAGATCTTTCCGATAACTATACTTCCGGTCATCATTAGACCGTTTTGAAGATTGTCAAATGTGATTTAGAAGATAATTACTCGTTGCACAGATCTCGCGATAATGTAATTCCCCTTCTATCAAACACTCTAACTATAAATGTACATGTTTTGTCAGTATAGTAGGGTAAGTTAGAACAAATTGTCATCTTATTGAAAAAAAAGAATGAATTCGAATGTATATTCATCATCTAGTCTTACTAGTTTTGTTCTTCGTAAACCATTATTATTGCAATATATATATATATATATATATATATATATATATATATATATATATATATATATATATATATATATATATTTATATATATATATATATATATATATATATATATATATATATATATATATATATATATTTATATATATATATATGGTCACGTGATCCGAAATTAATTGGTTTTGAATACATGATGTCATAGACTCTCCAGTCCCAAATGTCTCATTAGTATTCAATATCCATTATTCCTGATTGTCTACATTGTGTTTTAGACTTTTACTCATTGCAGGAAGATACCTGCATCCCAGCGTGACTCTTTGCGTTGATTTCTTAATCTGAATGTCGAGCAGATTTATCTAGGTTAGGTGTGAGTCTGACTAGTGATTCGGATGTGCTTGTAAAGATTAGAGTGATTGCGCTTGTAGTAAATAATTTAAAGTGAGCGTCGCTGCTGTCATGTGTGAAGGCAGTGTAACATTACTTATTTGGCAATTTATTATTGCCAAAGCACATACGAAGTTTATGGAAATAAATTTAATTAAACATAGAACAATTGACTTGATGTATTGGGTGACTAAGTGAACGCCATTTTGTGCTGACATGGATTGAGATAATATACATATTACAAACATTGGTAACTAATAATCTAATCTAATCTAATCTAATCTAATCTAATCTGGTCTAATAAAATCTAAAGATGAACTCACTTATACAGTCTGGAACTTTATCCGATGGTGTCCATTTACCAGATGGAAAACACACGTACTGTGTTACTGGGTAGTCAAACCCTCGGGGTACTTCATATCCGCTGTCACATTCAACTCGACACAGCTCTTTGTGACCCCACATGTCACACAGTAATCTGCCATGTAATGGAGGCGACAAAGAGGGGCATATTATTGCTGAAATATACAAGTAGAATCACCGTTGAGTGATGATATGTAAGATCGTGTAATCGAACAACCGTCGTGTATTTCAAGGCACTTGAAACGCTTCGTTATGTACATCAAATTCAACTTGTATCTGGTACATATAGAACCAATTGTTTATCTAATAAGAGTTTCATTGTCCCAAGGGGTTGTAAATTTCGAAGTTTCTTCATAAACCTGCTTTTTTTTATTGCTACTACGTTTCATACGTGGATGTATGTAATTCTGTTATCGACCACCTCATTGGAGGGTAATGAAAATGCTAGTTTTGTCACCTTGAAAAGGACATTTTAATCGGATGGTACAGATGTGTTTATTGGTTCATTACAAAAACGCACATGGCAAAAAGGAAACTATGAATTAATCATATATATCAGGAGAGTTATTTTTAGAATTATTTCTATAAAGAGGATAAATGATCAAAAAAAATATGTAGCAGGTGACTTACATTAAGGTAGAGATGCAGTTTATTTGTGAATTTCAATCCAAAATATTTTTTTTCGTTTTTTATATAGATTTTTATCTAAAGAACATTCTGTGAAAATTTGACCAATGAATTCTTATTGGAACACCGTTAAAATTGCTGTTTATTTTCTGGTTAAAAATAAAAAACACTCACACGTGGCAATGTTTATGTCCAATTGCCTAATTTGCATGAGTAACCAAATAACAGGACCTTTGATTGACAATATGCAAATCGAGCTTGTACGGGTCATAGTTCATTCAATTCACGCGCATGTGCAATTATTCTCAATTCAGTTATCGCTCGCTAGCAAACCAAACATTATATTTCCTCGGCGTTTTTTCCTAATTTTTATCATTACATTATGCATGGTGTGAAAGGAAAGAGAGGTAGAAAGAAGATTCAGCTACACTGAAGGCATCAGCCCACCGAACGAAAAACAAAATCGATGTGAACGTCCAAACGTGACTTTCCCTGAAGGCGTGAATCCGAGTTTCTTATTGATTGAGAGATTTTATTTTTAAATAATTGTTCTCAAAAAATAAACTGAGCACGTGAAGAATAATTTAACATTGTTTACAGTGATAACTGCTCATTGTCGAAACGAAGCTTACCCATTCACGCTAGTCACAATAAACATCATACTCTTGAATAGGCGTCAATGACTACGGTAAAACTTAGACTCTATTTTAGGCACCAGGAATTATTGAAATGTCCGAAAATGACGCCAAAATACACCTTAAAAGTCACATTTTATTTTTTTCTAAATTCCATCCCGAATTTACGGTAGAATCTGGTCCCTCAAATAAGGGACACGTGAGCTTTGATTCTAACGGATATATTGCACTGGGCCGGGGAGATACAAACTTCCGTGTATCTTTTGTCCAATGGATACCTGTACTTCGATCATTCGCAAGTTTTGCTCGGTGGTGCGAGACAGCTTTGTTTGCAACCAGACGAACTCCGTTTAATTCAATGAAGCAAACAACTGACAAAGCTAAAATAAATTGCAGAGGTACGCTAAAATAAATTGAAAACAAGCAAATAATATAAATGAAAAATAAATCACAGAGAGAGGTAACTTGATACATTAACAACTCTTGACGCGCTGACCGCTTCTCCGCGTCTGATGTTTTGTTTTCCTTGTCATAATACTTACTGATTGATGATTTTGTTTTGATTTTTGAGTTTTTTAGCCTGCAACTCGGCCACGACCTTTGCTTTTTCCGTGAAAAATGGGGAAGTTTACGTCAATTTGACGGAATTCCATTTTTTTAAACTAACGAAGCACACTGTTTAGCACTCCTATTTTTTCATTTGCCGATTTCTATTCAGAAAAAATCGACCGCTCGAAAATGCACCTTAATTTAGCACTCTTAAAACATGTCAGATTTCCAACACAAATTATTTAAAACCGGTCGAAATTTTCGAAATTTTACGTTAGGAGCTGGAGCTCTCTTCTTGCAGGCGACCGTCGCCGGTAGTACAACAGCATGTTTTGTACGTACATCCGTGCGCTTATTGTCTGCGACTGTCTTAGAAAATCCCTGAATAAGGCGTTACAAAAATCGGAAAAAATAAAAAATTGCCTCCTTAAAAAACGAACAGAATTCAAATATTTCTTTTAACAAATATGTTGCAGTGGGAAAAATGGGATTGCAAACGATAAACAAAACTTCTGTGCCTCGCGTTTCGATTCTAGGATTACGCGATTATTCATTATTGTGCGTTCGCTTCCTGGAGTTGGTTCTCAATACAACATAAAAATCATCGAGGATAAATAATTTAATATCCCACTTTGTACTCTTCACGGTAAACCATAGGCTCTGAAATACTCGTAGAATTTTTATTGAAAATACAGCGAAGAGAAGCCATGATGTTTTGATCGTGATAAAAGGTCACCTTCCTAGGACCGCCCCCTGTTCAATAATTCATGAGATGACGTCATATTTACTGGGCATTGCCACGTGTTTTTACCGACCCCATCAAAACACTGGTATGAATGACGTGTTTCTGATTTATATATTCAAGAGCAGTTGTTCTGGTCCAACGATTTTACATAAATACGTTAACTTTCAATTCAATAGTCTAGAAAGTATGACAAAGTATGACAAAGCAGTAATTCCGGGTTTAACGCACAAATATGCAAATTAGCCTTTTTCTCGTCTTCTATTTTTGGTGAATTCTTGGGGTTTAAATTAAAATAGCTGATAGACGCTTTGGCCATTTGCCTCGAAATTTTCACACATTATTGACAAGGTGTTCCCCCTTCAAAATGCGGCCGGATAGGTTATTACGGCGAGTGGAACAAAAATAACAAGTCCGCAATAAACATGGATATATAAATTATGCAAAAATAGAAAAGAGTGAACTTTGAGGTCATGCTGTGCGACTTTGAAAGCCGTTAGAGAGACGAGTGGACGCATTTGAATTAGTAGTATACTAAGGTATCCAGTGATGTAATTTTACCCACAAACGGACTTGAAGTTTTTGAGCTAATTTTTTTAAACCACTTTTGTCCAAAAAAGCATATTTTTGACCCAAAATCAAAAACGCATTCTGGATATTTAAAATAAAGACAAGTTTTACAAAGTTTGTATAATAAGCTTTCAGAAAATATATAACATGTTGGATATATAATACCATCTTCATTGTCTAATTACTCAATTAAAAAGCAAGCCAAATAAACTGCATCTCTACCTTAAATTGAGTTATAGGGGCCCAGTAATTTGCTAGATTGTTGTAATAGGTTTACACTTTCGTCAATTAAAGTATCCTTGAATGAATGATTTGTATTATACAGTTGTATATGTACCTGTATGAACGATGTAGTGTCGAATAACAAGATAATATGTGTCATTTAGCATGTGTACAACATAGTCAAAACGCTCTAAGGCTAATTGATCGTCGCATTAACCATCGTCTAACCCCCCTCTCTATACCAGACACCATGTAGTTAGATATGCGACTAGAATCTGAAAACTTCACTCGAGGTAACATTATTTCAATATTAGAACTGCCTATACAGGGATTCAGACATTTTACTTCGTCAGTTCCGTGGACAGTTCAACTTCCTGTTTTCAAAGATACGTCGCATCATTTCTACTTATGAAAAACAGCATTCATGATTTAGACGATGCATACGACGTCACAGATAGTAACAATGGCAACCAAACATGCTATATTGAATAGGTCAAGGTGCGACCTCCGAGTCGGTTATCAATTTCTTTTCATTTTTATACTAAAATTATGGCCAATAATCCATATACACATGCAAACATAACAGGAATACAGATTTGTCAGCAATTGAAGCAACAGCGTTTCTTTCAAACATACTTACGTGCACAATAAGGTTGCTGCTCCCAATCCCACAATGCATTTCCACGACTGTCCCTGCAAATTACTTGATCTTTGCCATTCAGTGTATACCCGTGAGCACATTGTAGAGAGCATTTAGAGCCCAGACCGAATCCATCCGGGCAGGTGATGCGTTGTCTTGGAAACGGAGTAATTGGGTGACAAGTAGGTTCTGACGGGAGAGAACATAATGAGACTTGACACAATTACAAGATTCGCGGTGTCCGTACACTGCTTAAGCTTTTAGTAACAACATTACAAATTATCGGTGACAACAAGATAATGCGACATGTAACGAAAAACGTTTCCTGTTGTTTACTTCAGATATGCTTTCCACGTGCTGATTCATTATATTTCTGACGTTCTTGCAGCTAAGTGTAACAATATACTAATCTAGTAAATGTTTAATTAGTACTAAACCCCGCGTGGAAATGGACAAGGTTACAAATAGCTTTGGGTAATGACTTGCTATTTAAATAATTGATGGAAGTATATGTTCGAGTTGAACGTCCGTCATCGCGTTTTTAATGACCAAGCTGGTAATAAAATGGCAAATATATATTAAAAATGAAGATTTCTACCTGTGATTAAAACATGGAATTCACAGGCTGCAACATTTCCCGCAGTGTCGTTCGCTATGTATTGTATACCATAATAGCCAATATTGAAAACTGAACCCGACATAGGACCGCCCACTCTCACTGGTTGAACTTTGTCACGTGAATTGTCAGATGCAGTTGGCAAATTCCACACGACAGTGGTACCATTACGAGCAGCATCCACAACTACTTTGATGTCTTTCGGGCAATAATCGAAGTGTGGTGGCTCAACATCTGTGTTGGGTAACAGAACAAAATAAAATTATATGACACGTGCACAAATCCATGAGCTGGCACTGTGACATTTTTGTGACTTGTTTGTGGTGACATATCTGTGACTCTATAATTCGTTAGTGTAAACAGGAAAAACATCGAAAGTTCTAATCCGTTAACTTATTTTTTGATTTTTATTATATATCTGTGTATTTCCATAGTGAAGGTAGTTGAATTGTACCTTGTTTAATGTTCGCTTGTTGGATGTGTACAGTACATACCCGCATACTGTAGTTGGTGCCATAATATAAGAGCTGTTCAAAACATATTCATTTCCCGTTCGCGGTAAATTGTTATAAGTAACGGATATTGATGAAGACATGTCGTCAGATATTACACAGCAGTCTCACAGCAAACCGGAAAGTTGCTGTTAAGTATTACCGTTCTGTCATATCAAGGCGTTTTCAGACAAATAAATCAACGTGGTGCAATAATCGAACGATAACAGCATTTAACTTTAGACGTTCACAGACCAACAAATGATGACAATCTCAGCAAAGTTCTTGAAGAATTTCAAAACATGTATTCGGAAAATTGCGACAATTTCCCCGCTACTGGTATACTTGCCTTCATAGTGTATGTAAAGATTTTACACAAAACATTCCATTAAAAGTAAAAAAAAAAAAAAAAAATCACTCACTCACCCACACAACGTGGAATGCGGCCATTCCACCTACCATCGTTGTTACACATCACCAGTGTATTGTAGCCCATTGGTACGCTGTATCCATGGTAACACCGTAGACGGCACTGACTAAGATAACGGTTACCAGACGTACACTCGTATACACCCCATTTTGGGTTGATGAGAGCATCACAGTGAATGGCTAAAACACGGAAATAACTTCGATTACAATGTAATTATATTTCAGAAAATAACACGACAAAATGTGTTTGTATCATATATAGATATTTTCTTTTCATCATATTTCAACATTTTTATTTTTTAAAACTGTATTTTGATGATTCCTTTGAACCATTGATGTATCATTCTGAGTGTTTAATCAAAGTGCTTGATTACAGACTGTAGCATATTGAATATATCATATCTTGCCAAAATGTATAATACTATACGTCAGACAACGTAACATATTTCTAGTGTTGCTTTGGTCTGCAGTTTCTACACATTCGTTGATTTATATTTTCATATACTGGATAAATGTTTTTTTTCAGATTGAAATATGCCTGCCAAGTAACTCAAAGAAAATGCAATTTATCACAAAACCCAGTGGTGAGTATGCCGTCACATTGAAAACAAGTCACCTAACCCTACCACTGATTATCATTAGTGAAAATGCTGACGCATCATTTAGAAAATTCTCAGACGATACAGGTAAAAGAATTTGCGTCGCGTCAGTTGCATGAAATATAGTGCATCTGAATAAAAACATAATCGTCTTGCAACTGTCATTATTCTAACATACGCAATTCTTTTAATAAACCACCTCTAGCACTTTAGCATCAGAACAAAATGTGAGCAGCTTTAGTGCGTAATACGTTACTCTCTCACTCACGTGTACATGTTGGTTCTGCTTTACTCCATGCACCTATTTCACCGTGACGTTCACAGTGCCGTATGACGTCACCATGAGCTATGTATCCTTGGTTACACTCGTACTCCATGGATGACCCAAGAAGAGGGTATCCTTTACTTCGTCTAATGACGGCGTTGGTCACGGCAAGTGCATTCTCGCATTCAACCACTGAGGAAAGGAAACATAAGACAACACAAATTCATGGTAACATGTACTTCCAATTAAATACTCATTACAATAATCATGAAATATCCATGTTGTGGTGGGCCATGTGCATTGTATAGAGTATTTATATAAATACATTCCTTACACTAAATTCGCTGATCAACGACTTACAGTTAGTAACAGAATTCAATAATGGAATAGTATTAATATGATACGTTTTCTCTATTGTTGTGTGCTTGTAACATAACATAACGCAGAATCAATTACACTAAATGATGTTGTTTATCAGCTAGATATGCCTATAGAACCATATCGGACAAAGACAGGTGCACTTAAGTATTCGTGATACTATTTCCCTGTGCCTTATAGCCATACAATCCAATAACAATTTGCAAGTATATATTGATCGCTGTGATGTTGTCATAAATAGCCGAGCTATTTAGTGTGTACATATCTGTTGGTGCATGGTAGTACCAGATGCATTCGTTTGTAGGAGTACAGAGCGTTTGTGGTTTCCGATGTTCTAGATAAACTACGACACACCAATGTATATCTACGTAAATTTAGACATGTTATTCAGATTCTCTGTCTTATGCTTTATTTTTTATAATAAAAAAAGTATCGCAGGTCAGTAGTAGTCGTCATTCGCCAAGTCCACACAATTAGACGAGTTTCAGTGAACATTTATGTTAATATAAGACGTATCACATTTATCAGAAAATGAAAATGTTGAAAGTGTTTAGTCATATTTATACACTATTTGAAACAAAGTGTGCAATTAGTAATTTTGGGTCAAATACCTATACATCGCCTATTCAATGATTTCGATAGTTATGTGACAAGTGCGTTTTGAAATACGGTCTTAAATAAACATTTTTCAGTGAAACAAATTAATAATATGAGAATATTTAATAGACCAGAGGAATGAACAAATTAAAATATTACGCAATTTGGCAGTGCAAATAAATTGGAATATTAAACAAAATATTAGATGTGCGGGACTTTCCGACTTATTCACTCTACACAGACAACACTGACAACACTTAGTTTATGTTTCTATTTCACTTAATGTGAATGATATTAATGGTGTGGATGACAAGGTGTCATTCGAGTTCACTCATAATATCTGTAATGTATACCCTTTTAGTATATGTTTTTATCATTGATACGATCAGCACATCGACCTAATGGTTGTCAAGACTTCAAGAGTCTCACGTTAACGGTAATGACAAATGATCGTGAGAAAACAGAAAATCTATTTCCATTAAGTTGACAATTGACATGATAAGATATCTCAATATTGATAGTAATCCTTTTTGTTTATCAAATGTCTCAAAGCATAGCTCGTTGGTGTGTGTATTTTAGTATGGGGAATCTGGCAAATTTGTGTTATTTACATCATATATTGAAGACTTGAAACTTTATATTCATAACCTGTAGGTAAAGTAAAAACAGCTTTCAAACGAAAATTGGCGTAATATCACGCGGGTACAGTGATTGATTATTGGATTATATCTATAATCAATATGTATTGGTTTCAGCAGAAATACGTGTTGTATGCCTTTTGAATTTGTATTATATACCTTGTAAATACTGATGTCAGTTTAAAAGTACAACTGGCACATATGCATGTTTTCGTTTGAACGAACATTCTATTTCTTTAATACAGCCGTTTAAATTTTATGTTAATACAACCAATACTCACCGACCACATTTACTGAAAAACTGCATGTCACGGCACTTCCACTCTCGTCTATGGCTGTATAAAACACTGTGTTTTTGCCAACAACCTTTGACCCCGGCAGCGGTCCGCCATGTTTTCTAAACGAAAGGTAAATAAATAAATAAATAAATAAATAAATAAATAAATAAATAAATAAATAAATAAATAAATAAATAAATAAATAAATAAATAAATAAATAAATAAATAAAAGCATGTTACATCAAACAACGTCTTTTTGCTTAGGTTATTAGTTACTTCAGCTTTCGTAATGTACTGAATAGTACCATATGCCTTCCAATATCGCATTTTTCTCATTACTTAGCACCCCTATAGAAATAATGGTATACTCTGTACTAAATATAAGCAGTTAATTTGACCTTGCAAAACATATAAATTGTTATATAGGTTATTAAACTGTGTCTGTGTGTATTTACGTATTTGTTCTTTTTTCGTAAAATATGTTAAATCCGACCGCGTTAACCAATCTCACACTGTCTAAAAATGTGGATTTTGTCTTTTCTACCAGATTTCTTTCTAGTTTAAAATTAACAAATTTCAATTTCACATCTACTGATATTTCCCATCTTGTCGTAGACTACTGTCATCGAATCTCATAAATATATTTAATGAAATCTAATCTACACTTCTAGAGAACCGCGCGGCAAAATGTTTATTAGTTGATTTCATTGTTATATGGCTTCGCGGGGAAGAAGACAGACAGGATATAATTGCCAATATGTGAAAACGACAAGGCTGCTAGTAAGTTCCGTTCGCTTGAGAATTTTAGTCACTACCTCGTTTTCGACGCATTCAAACTGTCCAATCAGCTTAGTCTGATTCCCTGTACAAGAATCATGATCTAAAGCTAAGCTGGGGGATACGTGTATGTATATTCAGAGTGGTCTTAAGGGACGATCGGGCCATGGCCTTATTTGAAAGAACCTGTGAGACGAGAATTTTAGAATGTTAACATGTTAAGATGTCATCGTGTTAAGTTTAAGAATATTGTCATGTAAATTTTGTGTATTTGATATTATTCGTATTCTAGTGTTATGTACAAAATGAGTGGTTTTGCATTTAATATATATATATCATATACAAATACATACATCATGTGTCATAAACAAATACAAAACAATAAAAAATACACCGACCACTGGGAATAGAAGAAAATGGTATTCATGCTTTAACCGGCTAACCAAGACAAATTTCATATTCATAAATAAATATGTTCGATTGTTTTTTATTTATATTATTACAAACTGAATTTGGGGCATGATACTATCAAACAAGTACGGCAACGAATTGAGAATATATATTTTCGAAGAACAATTCGACTACCAAATTATATTCAATTATACTATCAATATGGGTCATCTCAACCTTTAGACTATTAATAGAAATGTGTTTTGTTTTTAATTTATTTTTTTATTCACAACACACGCAATGACGATGCTGATCCACCCGTCTCCAGTGATACTGTGAACTGAAAAAAACTCTTAATACACTTTGTTAAAAATATAGACCATGGCACAATTTAATAAGATTATATGGATGTGCTTTTATCAGGGCATTTGACGACAAAATTACCAAATTGAAACTTTTGCTTTTATTATTAAAATTCGTGCCACCCCTTTTCGAATATCCTCTGTCCGCCCCAATTATTTGTACCTGTACAAGAAAATGAGTGATTGTATCTTGTTTGCTCGCCGACACGACTATTTCAGGTGACAGGACAAGGTAATGTACTTACGTTTTAAGTGGGTTATTGTGTGCATCGTACGCATGCGGTTCTTTCCAGTGTGCTATAGCGTATCTTGCCATCGGCTTAGCCGTGACCATTTGATTGACAGGACAATTGTTTATCGCAGGTGGCGTTGTCTCTGAAAACGAAAAAGACTGTTTGTGATAAAGATGATATACTCTAAAATGTTCGATTAGTGGAATAGTAGATTAGCGTTCACTATTTGATAAAGTGTCGCTTGGATTCATCTCGTCTGTTAGTCACCACATGTCGGATTTAAAGCAAACAGAATTGACTTTTTTGATTATGTACCAATAATGCATGGCTTTGCTATTCAAAATCTATAACTATATATAAGATACAATCATTTGATTTATCGTAGATTTTCTCGTAATGTATAATTCAAATCATTGGCTCCTCAATCTCACATGGCATCGATTTTCTCTAAGGCTCTTCAAGACAAAGTCCGTATTAAAATGTATAATTCAATACTAGTTGAGCTGTATAATCCAACCTTTTCACAGCCAACGGCATATGTAAATGGATTATAATAATCTATTGCACATATACAGTGAGTAAACTGAATTGAGCGTGAACAAATCTTAATACGTATATTGTATAATGTTTACAAACGGTGGAAATACACGTTACTGTAAAGCTGATGGTGTTTAACGTAACGTTTTCGTACACAACGTCATTTTCAGATTGATATTTCACTAAGGAAAACACAACAACGTGTAAGCGATTCTACTTGACATGCGGTCTAAATGTTCGTCTTTTCCAATTCAGTACACGACACAATGTGTTATTATTAAAAAAGCAAACTGTCAATCATGAGGATACTTTTAAATACATTAAGTCGTTTATATTACAGCTGCTGATATTTTAGGCCAGGTTAACGCTAATAGAAGGAGTCAATTGCGGCAATGCATAAATAAGATCGCTACAGCTGATACACAGATCTCAAAGGTCACGCACGGGGCTTCCGCGTTTCGTTTAAACAAATTACTTTAGTTAGTCGATGCTCTCCCGGGTCACGTCGTTAGTGCTGTGGAGTAATTAGGTGTATTAATAATGTATACTGCAATGTCTGTGGGTGTAGCACTATACACATCGAAAGCTGGCTTTGTATTGATTGTAATCTCCTCATCGTACCGTGCAGTGAATGCTGTCCAGCAATAGATGGTGCATACCTAATACATGCCCGAAGAAGATATTTACAGTGGCTTTTAGAATAACGTCCGTATTGTAGTTAATGGCACAGCTTGCTACTAGCCTATTGCTTTTCTGGAAAGTATGACAAAGAGCGTAGGTTTTTGACAAGCCTATTTATTTTGTTAAGAGTATTATTAGGATTGCAAAAAGTCTAATAATGTCAATAAGAAACACTTAGTAATGATAATTCTTACTGTGTCTTGTACTACATATAGCTAACATTTAAAGCAGGAAGTTGTCATCAGTGCGCATGCGGTAGATGGCCATAGTGGGTCGTTGTTTACAAACAAGCGTCTACCCATGAGTCTTTGCGTTCTGCGCGTGCGCTGGTGACAGCTACTGCTCTTTAATTGTCAAACCCGTATAAAAACACATGAGATGGTTATACAAAGATACATTTTGGGTTTGCTCCTTGGTTGATACATATCAATCAACGTGAAAATCTTCTATTGCTATTGAAGAAATTGAAGAATCGTATCGTACAAATAAATGTTTGGATCGTGTAACACAGTGCGAAGTTATGTGGTTACGATCACTCGGTAATTACAGGTACTAACACATGGCATTTTATACGATCACTCGGTAATTACAGGTACTAACACATGGCATTTTATACGATCACTCGGTAATTACAGGTACTAACACATGGCATTTTATACGATCACTCGGTAATTACAGGTACTAACACATGGCATTTTATATGATCACTCGGTAATTACAGGTACTAACACATGGCATTTTATACGATCACTCGGTAATTACAGGTACTAACACATGGCATTTTATACGATCACTCGGTAATTACAGGTACTAACACATGGCATTTTATACGATCACTCGGTAATTACAGGTACTAACACATGGCATTTTATACGATCACTCGGTAATTACAGGTACTAACACATGGCATTTTATACGATCACTCGGTAATTACAGGTACTAACACATGGCATTTTTTACGATCACTCGGTAATTACAGGTACTAACACATGGCATTTTATACGATCACTCGGTAATTGCAGGTACTAACACATGGCATTTTATACGATCACTCGGTAATTACAGGTACTAACACATGGCATTTTATACGATCACTCGGTAATTGCAGGTACTAACACATGGCATTTTATACGATCACTCGGTAATTGCAGGTACTAACACATGGCATTTTATACGATCACTCGGTAATTGCTGGTAATAACACATGGCATTTTATACGATCACTCGGTAATTGCAGGTACTAACACATGGCATTTTATACGATCACTCGGTAATTACAGGTACTAACACATGGCATTTTATACGATCACTCGGTAATTACAGGTACTAACACATGGCATTTTATACGATCACTCGGTAATTACAGGTACTAACACATGGCATTTTATACGATCACTCGGTAATTACAGGTACTAACACATGGCATTTTATACGATCACTCGGTAATTACAGGTACTAACACATGGCATTTTATACGATCACTCGGTAATTACAGGTACTAACACATGGCATTTTATACGATCACTCGGTAATTACAGGTACTAACACATGGCATTTTATACGATCACTCGGTAATTACAGGTACTAACACATGGCATTTTATACGATCACTCGGTAATTACAGGTACTAACACATGGCATTTTATACGATCACTCGGTAATTGCAGGTACTAACACATGGCATTTTATACGATCACTCGGTAATTACAGGTACTAACACATGGCATTTTATACGATCACTCGGTAATTGCAGGTACTAACACATGGCATTTTATACGACCACTCGGTAATTGCAGGTACTAACACATGGCATTTTATACGATCACTCGGTAATTGCAGGTACTAACACATGGCATTTTATACGATCACACGGTAATTACATTTACAAACACATGGCATTTTATACGATCACTCGGTAATTGCAGGTACTAACACATGGCATATTCCATCGCAGATTTTAGAATTAAATATTATTGAATTATCTTTAATGATATCTTGCGTTTGTGAACACGGGAAAATGCGTAAGATTGATAAATTCAGTGAACACGGCACTATTTTGAGCGGAAACGTGGGTCATCATACCATATATAAACGGCCTATGACCCGATGCGTGAATGTACGTACGTTCATTGGCTAATCACTTGACCCTGTATCATACTCGGGACGTAAGATTGCAAACTTCTTTCATAAAATCAAATTTCTAATTGGATCCAAGGAACTTTATTAAGAGAACAAGAGTACTTGTTTTCTGAGTACAAACCTTGCTCTTAAATTAGATTTTTGTTTGGGAATTTGTTTTACGTTGTTTACGTCATATCTTCTAATATTGAAACAACGAAGGTTATTATTCGGGCTTCCCGCAGATGTTCGTTCACTGTAAAACAAAAATGCGCGGCAATTCTTTCGAGATATGATCAGACATTATTTTGGCATTTACTTATAAATTTCACACACACGCCACTTAGTAAGCGGCAATCCTATGTTAGAGGTCGAGTGTTGACCTACTGTCTGTACATATGTGTGCAGTATTACACGCCAGTGGATCAATTGTTTTGCACCATAGAAATAAATAAAATGAAAGAAAATTACTCCATATTCAGTCGATTTTAAAATATTCTATTAGTTTTTCAAACAACAATATCACGATTTTTATTGACATACTAATAATTCACACGACTGTAAAAGGAACAGTGTGAGAAATCGGTAGTCCGAAAACACGGCAGTTGACTACGCCAGGACAGGCGTGGCTAACCCGAATGAATACTATGGGATTCTTATGAATGAACAGTGCTTGTCTGATATAGTACAGTACAGTTAGAAATTACATTTTGAGTTCTCATATAATCTTTGATTAGCACAAATGTGAACTGTCGTGATAGCAATCCGGACTCTGTTCTTAAATCCACGGCACACTTGTCCAATTTTTGCAATTATGAATGTAGCAAATACGAGGGCATGTTGTTTAATCATGGTGCAGATATTATCTATACATATATGGTGATACTACGCTATATTACATATAGCTTAATAAATCAAATAAACGTGGGATCTGCGCATGTGCAAGGAATTCTCTCTACCGTTATCATTCACTACTTACCTGTATCACGTGACGGCTGCTGACAGAAAATCACACAAAGTGAAAGAATAGTCTTGATTGCCTCAGCGACCATTTTGACATTAGAAGAAGATTGTCTTTTATTTCTTGACATTTTTAAAACTCGGGATTCTGCTGAATAAATGAATAATACATTTGTCAAAAATGTCTGAAATCAGCCATTTTGAAAATTATGTGGCGCCTATGCAAATGACAAATTGTCATCATTGTCTTGTATCTCACTCATATCTCTGATAACTTTAGCACAATTATACATCGTATTGGTGATGTTTCTCGTGTTGTGATTCAAGTCAGCTGACGTTTGTATTAGCAATGTATAAAACATCAAATAATTTGTGAAGTCTGAAAAATACAAGATGACTCATTACATTTCCTACGTGTGCACGTGACATTGAACGCTAATAGATTAACCTATTGTTGTTTTCATGTAACTGCCATTATCGTAATACCGAATAGATATCGAATTATCCTTTGAGTGTTTGGCGAATATCGTCGAGATATTAGGCCACACCGACTTAATTTTATGGATGACATCCGCGCGCGCATTAGTTTTCGCCTGTTCTCAAAAACAAAACAAAATCTCCGACGACGAGTCTCCACAGATTGGTTTTCTGTCCAGAACTTGCCGACTCATATTGTTGCAAAGCGCCGGCTTGTCGTAAAATTCGTTTTGTACTACTACTAAACGTGCCAATTTTGTCGTAAATGACCTTCTGCACATGCGTATTGCGTTGCCGGGAATTCCAACATGGCGACCACGCCACCAATATACGTGAGCATAAAAGTTCAGAGGAAAAACGGAGGAATTGTTGTAGACTGGTACGCAATTGACGTCGGCCAGGGAGATGTGACGTTTACACAGCTATACGAGGGATTGGTAGCAGAAGCGAGTTTCGCCCAGACAACTTTAAGGACATATTGTCCAGAGTGGCTGTCCCCCGTTTCTTCTGCAATGATGAGAGAAATGGGAGAGGAGTGGAGGTGTATGGTGGCCTAAAAGTCAGTCAGGTGACAAGTCAGTTCGGTTGCTTTGTCCGCATTGAAGTCGACAAAACTGCAACAAAAGCAGAGGAAGCTCCTCGGCCGAAAATCCGCTTTTGAGATGAAGAAAAGTTTTTTATTATTTTTTATTTCATTTTCTGATTTGGATAATTTGCTTGCACACACAGTCAGTAATATTTTGATCATATGACAAATTTTCATGAAGATACATGTACATAATTTTCTGCATCCAAATTTGTTACATAGTTGAAGTAGTTCTAGAGCATTTGTGTCTACACTTAGTCTATCTGAAGTGTCACTTAAAAAGCTGTAGTTTGAATGTCAAAAAAGTTAATTTTCAGGTTGCTGTTGACAAACTTATTGTTCATTTTTAATTCAATTTTTTTTCAATACAACACAGTAAGTTTTTTTATTTAATATTTATTTATTTTTTGTTGTTTTTATGATACACTGTGTTCTGTAGTTCAATTCGTAATGTTTATACCAGCTCCGTAGTTCTGTGGTTTTAGCAGCATTTTTTGGGGGTCTCCAGAGGATGTCATCAATAAAATTAAATCAGCGTGGCCTTACAACTGTCTGTACCCTTATGTTGGGTTAATCACGAAAAAGAAGTATATTATACAGAAGAGTATTGCTGACACGTCAACATATATATCAAGACGCGTATATACTACAATTCTTATAAAATGTTCTTATAAAATTTGTAAAAAATGTTGATAACAAATTGAATTATTTGAGTATTGTTTATTAAATTGCAGTTACATAGATACCTTAGATAATTGATATTATTTTTAATTTAATTCCAGGTTAGCTTAGAATTCTTGAGAATAATTTTAATAATATTGCTTCGTTTTGTATATCATATACCATATACACAGACTGATACACACTCAAGAATGTGTGTTCGATTTATTTTGCAAATGCGCATGCGCGTTGACAATGACAGGTGACAGTATGTCAAATTATTCATTTCGCGCATCCAGCTATACAATAATTATTATAGTTAACGTTTTATATTGTTTTTTTTAATAAGACCGACGTTCACTATTTGAGATAACATCAAAATTACATAGATAACATAGGAAGCATACCAAATACCTTAAAACATAGGCAGTATAATTTCAACATGTATGACGCCATGAAATCACCAAATACATATGAAAGACTGATCTTTAAAATAGGATATTTATATTAACTGATCAGCGGATCAATTCACTATGTGTGCTTCTATGATTAATTTATATTTTCAGAACATATTACAATATAAAGTTGATGTATTGCGTATACTTACTTGAGTATCAATAGATATTTCTTCGTAGGGGCTATTTTGAGTCATACTTGCTCGGGATGATTTATCTTTTAAATATTTGCAATTGAGCAGAGACACATCATTATTAAAGTTATGGCCGAATATAACGTACTTTTAATATATCATTCAACTACTGTGAATCGTTTAATTCAGTTTTTCTTTTCATTTCGGGATCGTGAGACAAAAGTTGCTGTCACTCTTTGTTTTGGAACTGCATACATATTTTCACTGCTACAAAATTACTGAAATTTGCAACTGTTACAATATTTTCTACACAATTAAAGCGTTTTTGTTGAATGATACTTGTATTTGAACATCAGATAATGTCATTGTTGTAGCAAAAGTCTAAATTAAATCATATTGCACAATATAATTTGATAATACTTACGTCACTTGCAATTAGCGAATGCCTAATTTGTTTTGAAAAGTAGCAATCATTATTATTTGGTTTATCACAATTAGGCTTGATGTAAATCATTCCAGACAATATTTCGTTAATGACTGTATTTGCACTAACGCTAGGCACATGATAATGCAATCACGTGGTGGCGACAATTCTGCAGAGACACGGTCACAGTATGTATAATGCAACGAATATAGAAATAATGCATTTTATATGAAAACTCACTATATAAAAAATCAAATATTATCAATCCGACAAATGTGAAATCAGAGTAATACAGTTGCTTATCGATCTCCTCATTTCTATTTTGGTGTAAACTTATAGTTATTTTATTAATAATGTAACTGATATCATCTTACACTGCCTTATCTATGAAACTCGAAAAAAGTCATCCTACATTATGAATGTCTCATATACTGCTACGTGATTCGTCCGTATTTGCATGCTATTTTAAAAGTCAGTGATTATGTTCCAATGGTCCATTTTAGAGAGGAAAATGATCCGTCGCTCCGGAAAGATCTTTCTTTGGTTGAAAACGCCTAACAAGTAACTCCCAAAATGAACATGCAAGGAAGCGTCTATTATATCGATGACGTAAATCGTGTAACGGCAATTGTTATTATTAGCGTGTAATAAAGCGAAACTAATGGTTTAGATGATAAGAAGGAGTCTGAGTAATATGAACATGCATGGTAATATGCAATATGAACGGAAACACTTAGACGGCACACTTTACGATTGAAAAGTTCAACAAAGGACAATTCGCCAAATGTTTACCTGATTGACTATTACATCTGTTTAAGGGTCCTCTCCATATCGACGATGAGTCGCATAGATACAGATAGTTTGTCTGGTTGCACTTCATCTCACACATAAACCAAATATTGTTTTCCCATTTCGTAGGTACTGGCGTAATTATGATATGAGACGATCCCTGGTTACTCGTTCCTCTATTAACAGCTTGTTCACCTCTCGTCGTCTTATCCACAAGTATAACCCCGCTATAACAATCATAGGTTACTTTATTCCCACAAGCGATGGCAGGCAATCCAGGACAAATGTTTAAGTTCCTGGTGACATGTAATCCGTTACTATAGTAACGTGTAATGTTTATGCAGTGCAAGTTTTTCCTTTCCGTGCTGTTAAGCTCGACATTATTCTCATTCGTGTATCTAGCACCAATCTGTGTACAACAAATACATAGTTATTTATTCACGGGGAACTTCCAGTTCCGGTTCACCGAACAACAATATGGCAGCGAAAACGCCAACATCAAAAACTATACCTTCTTAGATGTTGTTAAATTAAAATGTTATCACCACTCAGGCAAGACTGATTCCCGAGGAACATCATATCAATAACTATAAGAATGGTGGTCCCCATGGTACTGCCATGGATACTATCTTGTGGTTCATTATTGTTTTTGAACTCGATACTTGTCATTGACACTTGAATAATTGTGCATCCATATTAATAAAACTGGAAAATTGCTTTCAAGATCAAAAGAACATTTTAAAAACTTTTGAAAGCTAAATATGATTTATTAGTATTTCATAAATGTATTTTTTGTAAGAATTTTTTTTATAATTGTTATAATTAGTACACTCAAAAATGGAGATGTGATGTGTAGAAATTTGAACTACAGCAGACAATGTTATGATTGATCAAGACACTAAAACACTCAAGTTATCTAATAGATGATATCAGCTAACGTTTTAGCGAAAAAAAATTTGGTCTATTTTAATTTGTATCTGAGAAAGTAAAAATGATGTTCATCAACATTATTATAATGATAATTATTATCATCAAGGACTGTCTGAAATTTGTTTAAAAATATTAGATGTGAAAATATTGTTCTGAAAGTCTACATCAATCGCATCTAGGATGTCGTATGAATACAATTCGACACATTTATTAAAATATCGCCCGTGAGAAAAAAAACAACAACAGCTCCTGTGAAAATCTCTCGGCTGAAAGCGACTGAAATAAACAAAAAGCTTGAAATTGATAAATTTAATAGTGCACATGAAGTGAAATCATGACTCAATCGATTTAAAGTAACTCGATCGACGACAAACTTCAAACTTCTAATTATTTTCATATAATATATATATATATTGTGGGTACTGAGCATATTGCAGAGGCCTGCACGGTGATATCAAGCAATACACGTTTATGCTCGGACACGTAGATTGTTCCAAGTCAATATTGATGTTACATCGTCATATATGCAGTGTGCGTTTAAATAAAGGAATACTCTATGTCAACACTGAGACGACGCAGTGATGGTGACAGTCAGTCGACAGACATCTTATGAGCTTAAAATCATGTAGGATAAATATTCTATCGGTTTTGTCTGTGACATATATGACACCGTAAAAAACATGGCCATTGGGGATTGGTGTTTTTATTTTCGCAAATAGTAAATTTGTGTTTCACCTTGACTAATCATTTTACAGTTGAACGCGAACTTGCCTCATTAAACATTCAAACCATGTTCCAAATTCGACTACTTTGACTATCTTAAGCATAGCACTTCAATGCACTATTACAGTAAGTTCAGTTTCAGCCGGTGCTTTGGGAGTTCCACTCAAATTAATAGCAATGTGCGATGAAGTACACTTGGTCGGACAATCCGGACAATCAACTGATCTTGTCGTATCCTAGCGCCCCTTAAACGCGAAGTCGATCATTATAGGTAATCTTTCGAAATATATTAATATTTATTGGACACTAATGAATTCTCGGATGTCACGATGAAGCAGATAGTGTGTAAGAAGAAAAAGAAGGCAATCAGTCTTTTGGTTTCTAATGAACCGTAATAATTTGAAACGCATTGCTTTTTCTCCAGTAATCGTTTATTAGAGACAGGAGCACCGTAATTATCTGCCAGTTGCCTCATCGCACATACGCAATTGATCGTCGTATTTCCGATGAAAGCAATAATTGTCTAGTGTTAGCCGGAAATTGTATTTATTCGGTAAAATGATGTTCTTTCTCTGCTTTCCCGAATTCGCAATTGGCAAAATTAAGTTTCGAATTATACCTATCAGCCACGTGACAGGTGTGGAATCAGTTTGATCAGCCAAGTAATTACCGTAACATCACGTCCCTTGACAACGCTGTGACGTCATGTTTTTATTCTGTCACACTCACACTGCTTCTTATTAGATATAACTGGGACTTCCCGCAAACTGCTCTTCACCATGGCTACCAATGACAATATGTACATCGTGAGTTTCTATTTCGTAGACTTCCTGTGGGAACCTCATTATGTTTGATAATATAGAGATACATTCAGCATATTACCTTAGTAGATGTGATGAGCAAAAGTAAAACAATCTGTGTGGCACCCATGTTTTCATATATTGGATTTCAAATTCGATTCCTGAAATGATAGACATCAAATGAAGTTACTACAGCAGCAATTCCCTCGATCAATACCGCAAGTGCGGAGAACAATCACACCACTGTTTGTCAAGTGTCTGTTATTTGATTAAATTCTTTCTACTGCGTTTAACGTGCACGATAATCCACTTGTAGTTCATTAAAATATATCCAGGCATAATATCGCTTTAAGTTCTGTTTTATGGCATACACTTTTTTACAATATGCTCAGACAAAATACTACACAGAAACGCGACAATATTATTCACCGCCACTTGAAATTAACTCAAGACATCGTGTAAAGAAAAATATCAGTATCGACGCCCGATTCGGTTATCGAATACGCATTCTGTAAAAATATCACTGAGTATGCTGTGTGTTTTTTGGTCTGTATCCTAGAAAGATTACAATTGTTACAAATACCATTGATATTCATTGAAATAACGTTTTTTCTGTCATTTGAGGCAGAGAGTATTCAAAAAAGTAGTTAGTAGTAGAATCTGTTCAGTATGTGACTTACTGTGTCTATCAAGTCGACGCTAGCACTGACATATTTCCACAAGTAAACACACTGGCATACTTCACGCATACAGAGTAATATATTGACAATTTTAAAATGTTCAATAAAGTCAGCGAGTTCAACCAGAAAACCAGCCATTCACCTTTAAAAATTTAATGGCTATAAATATACAAAAGTCTTAGAAATTAAATTAAATCTGTCATTTCCCAGTAATTACGATAACACACACTTTTTTTAAATTAGTACAATTTGCCAAAATGATGCATTGGTAATCAAATGCCGCAGACACACAGGCTGTGACACCGTAGATATAAATTATTCGCATTATTTACGATACATTTAATTATATTAGACATGTTTTGCAAAGTAAATCATTTTTATCGAACGAGAGTTGTGTTTTCAAGTGGGTGCATCATATCCACCCACATATGCAACCCGATCTAACGGTCTGATCACACGGTTTAATGCTGGGACTATATTATACAGGTGGATAAGCGCTTCCACAATGTTACTGCGCATCAGAGAGCAATATAATATCCAAACACCTAATGCAGTACTGTTATGCCGACCTTTACAAAAAGATTTTATGACCGACACTTTCGCGTGAAGATTTATGTGTCTGTCTGTCTGAAAGATTAACGTGCCATGCGTCTAGTATTCCCCATAAATTGAAATTAAATATATATATAAAATACAGTGTAACTTTCCATAATTAATATGTTTCTGGATCTCAGTCCCATGTTTATTAGCTGAAAATAGTGCGTTGTGCGTAAACGCACATTAGGTTATAGTTCTCCGATTACGTGCATATTACGATGCACAACCGATGATTTCTTAAACAAGACACAGGATACCTAGAAGTCAATGCACATAAGACACGGCGTACGTCATCCACTTACTCGTCCTGTCTTGTTTGCGAAAAGACCGAGAATGGTCAAATATATATTCAATGTTCGGCGCCAAGTGTTGTCATAGTGACTCAATATGAATCAATTGCAGACTTGCATATACAAATATACACTGAATACTATTCTCAGTGATATTAGACGGCCAAATGGATGTGATTTCCTGGATATGAAGCTTAGTACTGACTATATTCAGTATTACAGTACTAATCTGAACATTAAATACAACAACAAGTCATTTAATTACAATACTTGATTGCACGATCCGTTACAGTGGTTGTTTTAGAGTTAACTGCGAAACCAGGATGTTAATAATCTATGCACTATGCTTCTATATGTTTACTAGAAAAACTATCTCTGTCCACTCCAAGTTTTTGACTCACCACTTTATTCTAATAATGTTGGTGTGACAGTGGAAATCTGGAATTAATGTTTAAGTGGTATGTAGTAATTTTTTCTGATTCAGCGTGAGCAATAACAAAGACTGAAGTATGGTGTTCAACTCAATCCAATTTGTAGATGATATATTGCTTTGACTTGAATGTTTGTTTGTTGCAATTTCTTCATAGATTTAACATATACGTTGGTTATCTTTCAGAAAATAAACCCACTCATTTTTGTTCATGATTTTCTGTTGTAGCCAAAAATATGTAAATTTGATCTAAAATCAACAAAGACATTATATAAAAATGCATAACAATGTGCAAATTTGACAGAAAAAATGATGGCATTCAAAGGACTAAGCACCATAGTGACAAATACGGGTTCATGGATTACACGTGGTCAGTGATAGCTGTACACAGTATTACATACATGACACGTGAGTGTCAAATGGGCCTTAGAAAATAGAATATCCATTTTCTTAGTAATACGCCGCCTATCTGAATATTCAGTACTCATTATATATGCAAGAAACAACTAAAATATATTATTATACATCTGTCACCGTAACGACACAAGTTACAGCGTGCCGTAATTTTGCGGTATTTTACGGAGTATTTTCAATTAACCATATTAGGAAATGCGAATTCCAAATATTGAATGAATTCCGCACGTAAGCGGCCTCTAATAATAAAAACAAACACGGCTGCCGCCAGGGTTTGAACGGACTCCACACAAAGAAGTTCGCTAATTCTGTTCTAAGCATTTTGGATTTCGGCATTCCCACAATGTATCCTTGGGAGGAATAGATGTATAATAATAAGGCTATTACGAGGATACCTCAAAGTATGCACTCAGACAGTACACCGCGCGTCGGTCGATTCTGTCACTGTATTGCCTCGAAGGGCGCTCAGATATTCGTCAAACATATCTGGGAAACTTCAAGCAAAAACAGCCATCTACATTTCGTAAAATGAATTCAAAGTGTAACAAAATGTTAAAATGCGTCACATGCATATCACTCTTACCTAATATCTAAGTTGCTGACATTGCAGAATTACGACCATGGAGTTAAACTCCGATATTGCGGTACATTCGTAATCGCCTTCAGTAGGGATGAGAATCCTAGACGACGCCACGTGACCTCGACTGCGATTGCACACAAAAAAGAAAATTAATACATACAAAGACTCCACTCACCACGGTTTGTTCACAGAAGTCAACCCATGGCATGGGAATCGAGAACTTGAATCTCAACTGACTGTATAGTTCGACACAGTGCTCGTTATTACGTTACAGTTGTCATATGTAAATCGAGGTGTACACGAAGTGCTCTATAAAAGAGACCGCTGCCCCAGGGGACATCACTCATATCCTACTAGAGACAATTTCAATTTGAGCTATTATAATATTAACGAGTTTGGTTTCACGGGCAGTTCTACACAGACACCGTGACTACCTGGTCGTTAATTCTGTTTGGTTTCCGAGTAGTTCAACCCAGACACGTGACTACCTGGTCGTTATTTCTGTTTCATACAGTTTGGCACATATTTACAAATGAATGTTTTCATGTAATTTCCAATTAAAAACAAAATCAACATTTTACATCAAATATCAACTTGTAATATATGTTACGGCTTTTTTTCAGTCCCAATAATTTGTCAGAATTATTATATTGTAATATTATATCGTATTAGGCAGTCGCTAATAAAATCATACTCTCGCTACATTGCGGGATTGTGACTGTTACTGCGCAAAGATGTCAAAATCTAGATGTTTTCAAGTTCTTTAAAGCTGTACACACAATCGACTTATTCAGTTCGTTCCCGTGGGAATTCGAATTATTAAGGCGCTGTGAGGCAACAGTAGTGGAATATTCCAATTCATTCTGCTCTGCTCGTTCCTGTACTATCATGTTCTACTTTGTGTTGTGTTGTGTTGTGTTGTGTTGTGTTGTGTTGTGTTGTGTTGTGTTGTGTTGTGTTGTGTTGTGTTGTGTTGTGTTGTGTTGTTGTGTTGTGTTGTGTTGTGTTGTTGTGTTGTGTTGTGTTGTGTTGTGTTGTGTTGTGTTGTGTTGTGTTGTGTTGTGTTGTGTTGTGTTGTGTTGTGTTGTGTTGTGTTGTGTTGTGTTGTGTTGTGTTGTGTTGTGTTGTGTTGTTGTGTTGTGTTGTGTTGTGTTGTGTTGTGTTGTGTTGTGTTGTGTTGTGTTGTGTTGTGTTGTGTTGTGTTGTGTTGTGTTGTGTTGTGTTGTGTTGTGTTGTGTTGTGTTGTGTTGTGTTGTGTTGTGTTGTGTTGTGTTGTGTTGTGTTGTGTTGTGTTGTGTTGTGTTGTGTTGTGTTGTGTTGTGTTGTGTTGTGTTGTGTTGTGTTGTGTTGTGTTGTGTTGTGTTGTGTTGTGTTGTGTTGTGTTGTGTTGTGTTGTGTTGTGTTGTGTTGTGTTGTGTTGTGTTGTGTTGTGTTGTGTTGTGTTGTGTTGTGTTGTGTTGTGTTGTGTTGTGTTGTGTTGTGTTGTGTTGTGTTGTGTTGTGTTGTGTTGTGTTGTGTTGTGTTGTGTTGTGTTGTGTTGTGTTGTGTTGTGTTGTGTTGTGTTGTGTTGTGTTGTGTTGTGTTGTGTTGTGTTGTGTTGTGTTGTGTTGTGTTGTGTTGTGTTGTGTTGTGTTGTGTTGTGTTGTGTTGTGTTGTGTTGTGTTGTGTTGTGTTGTGTTGATTGTTGACTGTCACTTAATTCTTTGTGAACAATGTAAATTTGTTCGACTAAGTTTACATAATACCGTATGTGAATGTTTACCTATAATAAGTATGTTTGATGTTTTATAATAATCATTTTATTCTAAATTCAACAAGAGCTTAAAAAGTTATGTCATTCATGTAGGGATCACTGTTGACTAAGTAGGGCCAAGGTCTACTTTGGTATTAAATGGTGATCCCATGACTCGCTTTGATTTAATGATTTCTAATTAAGATGGTTTAAAACAGTTACACGTAGCAGTTCAAAGTTCACATGCTCACTCACTGTAATTACGTTTGTGGCATGGTATGACAGATATTATCTACAATCCTGTCAAAGGTATCGTAATGCTTAATTTACCGTGAATCGTATATGCCTGGCTGTAAGCAAATTCAATTCAGACAATTGTATTATATACATTAGGATACAGTCATAGATACGATTTTTAAGGGCAGTAATAGAGTTGATTATATGTCTTCAAATCTTTTAAACGTTATCATTTAATTCGATAAATAATAATAATCAATGATAATTAAAATACAAATGTACACATGTCTAAATGTAGGAGAGAAACAACATACATACATACACAAATATTGAGTACAAGAACTAATGTTAGGTGTTCCGAACAGAGATACATACTGCCCCACATGTGGCGCCTGTTATATGTAAAATGATCTCTGTCATCCGTATATCACGGTGTCGTTTTCTACTGCACATATCACATATGACACCGAGTTCTCCTGGGATCATGTGTGCGAGTGATATACAGTGTGTCCACAACCTATTACATTAAATGTCTACCGATGTCATTTATGATTATAAAAACACATTATTTATATTTGCGTTGATGGAATATTGTAAACAAAACAATAGTTTTACATTGTGTAAAACAAAGGTGGTTACGCATGAGTACTAGAAATTTTCAACATGAAAACTAATTAAGTGATCATTACAATTTACAATGTGACAGCTATGATTCAAGAATATGTCCATTGAGGGAAATAAATAATTAATTTCGATGACTATTGTGTTGTGTATTTCTCTAGATTTTGTTGATTGTGCTGGCGATTATTAAGCTAAGTTAATACAAAATATCCATATGACATGCGATAAATGAATAATTGCGTATAACAATTCTACCAACTCATTAATGATTTTTTCTTACCGTGAAATTAACAATACCTAATACTATTAGCTTTTCTTCTAGTTAAAGTAGGAGGGTAGTCACTCCCCCGCTTTAAATAATTCAATATACCGTTCAATGTATTATATTTCACGTTGCAATATAGACGACACGGCAACATACTGCTTTTCAGTTCAAGACATATGTGTTCTGCTGTCGGTGTCATTCGCAAAAAATGGCATTGTGTTTTATATATTGAATAATAGATTGATAAGATTTGAATTATCGCATTCGCATATATTTGAATAAGTAATGTTTCTATGTGAATAAATAATGTTCAAATATAAATATTGTATGTAGAGTCGAAAACCCTGATATTTACGAAAAGGGAACTCTGCATCATGCTGAATAAATAATTTTGTTAATACTCCAATAGAGATCTAATCTACTCTGACACTTGACACTGGCGCACAAACTAGAACACGGGTAATGAGAAACGTTTGGTTCATTGCCCTAATATGGAAGTATGTAATCATACACAGTCAATGTCATATAATTGAAAGTAGTCCGGTACTGTGATTGCTGATTTGTCATATATTGGTGCGCGGGAAATAGCAACTTTAACAGTGTAGTGTAGTGTGGTATATATGAATTCTAAATTGAATGAATACAAGCGATGTTTTATGTTTTGTGAGCAAGTTGGTTTTGTTTTCAAGAAAAAAGCCAGGTTTCACAGTAATGTTAAAAACACAGAAAGGTGATTAGAATAAACAAAATTATATAATGTGTTAAAAATGCATATTATTATTGAGGATAGTCTTGCCTTGCCTACATTAGACGCACCATACAATCTCTAGACGTGCCTACCCTGCTTTAAAGGCGCCAGTCAAGCGTCTAACACGCCATACAATGTATAAACACGCCTGTTGACGCCCCAGAGCTCCTTCGGACGCGCCATACAAACTGTACACGCGCAGACATGTGTTAAACCTAATCATGTTTACTTTCATTTATAAGATTGTAAAACTTTGAACAGTTACACACTCGTCGTCTCAAATATTTCTCAAACCTTCAATAATCAATGGTAACCCGCCTTGAAGTATGTTTAATTACTTGACCATGTACTTTATTACAATTTCTCTGTAAATTGGATCAAGTATATTCAATGCTATATCTCACCTGTCAATCACTATATTGTGCCATGGCAACGTTCTATATGTCCTGCTTAATTTATTAAATATCTTAATCTGTATGTCATCATTTGCCGGTAATAGCACACTTATTTATAGCAATCTAATAATCCTATGGGAACAATTATAAATCACGATTTTCACATTATGAATTGATGAAATTTATCCCAGCATTCCCAAGATCCGAACACTATAGAAACCGACTACCTAGCGTTGCAGTGAAGTTAATGGATTATATTACTACGTTTAATAATGTCTCCACGTGACACAAATTCAATCACCACAGCACTGTCGAAATGATTTTTTTAATTAATTGTTTCGATTCGTTTCATTAACTTAATTGGTTTTCCGTTAGAGCATTGAGTATAATCACAGCGGCGATCGACACGATACAATAAAATGGGAAATGCATTCATTTCTGAGTGATTATAAAGTCGCCGGCGTAAAAACTTGCAATGGACACCCCAAGGTCCATTAGTTAGATTCGCTAGTAATATAGCTGGTATGGTGATCCTATTTTTCCAATAGATGATGTCATCCGACAAACATGTACAAGTGGTCATGTACGTTGTTGGTTTGTTTAAAAAGAGAGTAATCCTACTTTGATTAGTGTCATTCTATGTCTGCGTCATCGGTTTAGAAAAGACAACTTTCAATTTTAAAATGCACCATGCTGCATGGGAAAATAATGTGTTGCATCGCTGACTGATTTATTCTTATGAAGCAAAATTCCTACAGCAATTAGTTGAAAATAAACAGTACTGTATAAATGAATAGTGATTTAGAGATTATATTACAATGATATGACTTGTTCAACTTGATGCAATGTGCTTGAGATTTAAGTACACTGTTATTTATTATCTCAGATAGCATCAGGTTTCTTAAATAGAACATTTGATTATGACTTAATTGTAGTAATTTCAGCTCTTTAGTAAATAGATGATTTTCAGTATAGCTTTGTCCACAGAATGCATTCTAATGTAGACTGCACGATATGAACGGGGATTGGCTGTATGACCAGTCATTTTAAGACCGTCTTTCTCAAGTCTAATGTGGTTTCCCTCATACATGTTACATTTGTAGTTGTTTTTTTTTCGTCGTTTATGCGTAAAATAAGAGGAGTATTGTATCATTCATACACGTCCCATGAACACTTGATCTTTCACAAATGCAATTAATAATAATAATATTCCGCACTGACGATCGTGAAAGTGAGCCGAATAGCTGAATAATGACCGATGGTATAACAATACCATAACCACCCCACCCATATAGAGCCGAATAATCGTAATGCCTTGGGGTGTAACAACCCTCATACTCACCGCAAATAATCGTGATGACTGGAGCCGGAACATCACACACACCCTTCTCATTTGAAAACAACATGGTAGCTTGGCAACTGTTGACATCGTTTACTGAAACCACCACTAGTGCTTTGGCATAATACGCATGTGATCTTCTTTGAAATTGAACACATGAAAGTAGTTCCATTAACCCATTCACTGCTGTTGTTAACCCGTGTTACATTGAACAAAGTAGTCCTATTAAAATTGTGCGCGTTTCAATGAAACTGTCGATCAGAAAATATATATCACCAATATACTAACACTACAAAATAAAAACAAATTTCATCTATTTAAAATTGAAATATAATTTTGTGAACAACATCACTGAAACCTGGCATTATTGGCGCCAACGTTTCTACGAACAATAATCTGATTTAAACTGCGTATTACTTTGATACTCAGAATTCTAATTAAGATTTTTTGTGGTAGTAAAGGATAAAGAGATCGCATTCAATTGCATAATAGAAATAACCTTGCGTAGTATGCAATTCGTTATTATTTTAACAAAGATGTCTTTCTAATTATAGTACTGTACATTATTTTTAAAGCTAATAAGTTCTTCAATGTCAAAACGAATTTTAAACCGGATTATGCAAGGTATAAACACATAATTTTATCCAAAATATGCTTATAATAGTGAGTATTCGAAATAATCCTAGCATTGAGTATCGACACATTTACAGATAAACTATCGTTTACGACACAGATATAATTAACTATGGTCAACAAATTCAGAGTGAATATACAGTACTGAAACGAACAAGACATGCCCCACTCGATATTAACAATACGATTGTAGTCATCCAATTATCTTATCATTCAAACGTGACTACATGCGGTTCCCATCTGGACATCTAAGAATGATATTTTTATTTATACATTATATATATATATATATATATACATCGATAACAACACATACAAGTCAGCTTGTAAAGGCTTGCCAGTCACCAGACACGTGAACTGAGTTCTAATGCAATTAGCGATGCAACACCTTTCAAAGTGAAAAAGCGAGTAAACGAATTTAATTAATTTTGACATGTAACTCCCGAATTCCTAGTAAAACAATTATGAAGATGCCCCCCCCCCCCTCCGATGTTACAATTATTCACCTCGGCTACGCCTTGGTGATTAATTGTCACATTTGGGAGACAACCTTCCATACATTCCTCAGTTGCAGTTCATGATTCTTTGCATACGATTGTATGACGTCATGATATATGTCTATTATCAACACAGTTAAGAAATACTACAACCAAATCAGCTAATAAAATGCAGGTCATCTGTCATTGGGAAACGTGTGATCGGCGAATTCATTCAGAGAGAAATGTATATGATAATCACATAAGAACATAGGCAGGCGTGGAATCACGTGATACGCATCGCGTGAGTAGAAATCTTCGTATTACACAATAACATGTTCCACTAATGGCACAAACATTAATTCAATAGTAACAATGGTAACAATGTCGGGTTTCATTTTTATAAAATGCTTTTAAAGTGTGTGTTTTTTAATCATGTACACCGTCCCACATTGATAAAGAATCTACGATAGAATATATGTGTGGGATTCCTGTTATCTGCTGTTATTTTGGCTGTTACATTATCACGGACCAAGGACACTTTGAAACATCAACGATCGTAACTGTATGCGAACAAGTAGCAGTGCCGAGTATAGTGAATAGATACAGTGATGGAAAGAGTAAAAATGAAGATTGTGTTTACAAGTAGAATTCGTCACAAAACGCCACTTGACAACACGCGGGATGAAACACATGTCGGAATCAATCAATCAAGGTAATTTATATCGTCGTGTCTGTGTAATAATACGAAAAGGCAGTGAACCAAGTGACATGGAGGTCAATGCCTTTACGAGAAAAACACTATGATTTCCCACTTCAGCCATTAGCAGCGTGGTTTATCGAGATGAGTGAAATGTACATGTATATAAACAGGCATACATTATTAAAACCTAAGTGACGTCTTAAGCTCAACGACGACAATTTCAACAAATTTCTGTCGCTCCGATCTTGTTGTCTGCTCTAGATGTTCATTCTGTCACATAATATCTTTGCGAGAATGTTTCCGAGGTTCAATGGAACTACGATAATTGCAGACCCCCCCCCCCTCCTCCGACCCAACTGTATTACGGCACGTCGTCCATCGTATACAACGATTATCACTATTTGCATTCCAGCAACTATTTAGGCTGAATAGTGATCATTCATCACGCATATGTGCTTTTACGAGTGCATCTTGATACAGAAATCTTAGTTACAGAGTCTTACAACACAATACTTCAATCGTTCCCGCTACTAACATTATGCACACATAGCATAGTTGTGTTAACTCTAACTAGTGTATTCAGTGTATGGAGAACACGAGATTGCATAGCCATAACATTTAGTTAGTTGGTGAAGGTAAAGTTGCAAATAAAACAGTGTAACAAAAGTAGTAATGAATTTGAGACCTTTGTGTAATGAAAGACTGTTTGGTACGTGACAATGTGGTGATAACATACAATGTTAATTATTAACCTATGTGTACGTGGGCATTGCTTTCTGCCCTGATTTTTGAAATACCCGTCGGCTCTTGTAATCTTGGCGGTTGCAGGATCATACTGTTCATTTTATTAAACAATTATGTATACTTGTATTTTTCAAAATGTAATAAAATCAATAATTATGGGTCGAGCACAATAACCATTCAACGAAATTCATTGTCGTGACCCCCCCCCCCATTCTTGCATTGCGTTTATGTTCAATATATTCAACATATTTAATGGCACATATTTAATGTGCTGCTTCTATCAAAATAATTTGAAAAAATTAATTGGGCAGGATGCTTGTTTTGCCACCCTCTGTCAGAATTGACTCCAAGATAACCGCATGTATCTGATCATTAGTTGTGTAATTATATGTATTGTAATCAACTCACTGTCCCCTCATGGGAATAGTGAGAATTGCATAAATAATCGATCCGGTTCGATCCGGTCAATGTGCTTAGTATACTGACGAGTTGTGTTCGTCCCCCCTGGAATTATCTACATTCTCCACTTAAAGGATTACAGGATGTCTGGCTTGTCGCAACATGGCATCAGATGGACGATATCCCACGAACATTTATACAGGTGCAAGTGATGTCAACCCGGGGAGTTAGCATCGTCCGCAGCTCTGTGCACGTCATTCGTCCAACGAACGTCGCTGCAAGATAGTCGAGTGTGAGCAAGACTCAGAAACATGTTTAATCAATAATTTGATAAATCCAATCACGATGCGATTTCTAGACAAACAGACGTATATCACGTCAATTCCAAGGCCTGAACTATGAATACATAATACCACCATATCGATTGAGACTTCTCTGTATTTCGAGCTTGAAATTTTGATATTGCTTTAATAGGGCTGAGCCACATTACCATAGGTTTGATAAGACCTATCGTGCATTGAGTGGGCATATGTGTGTACATGAACTGAACAAACTCTTCATACATCATGTCCCATGGAAATTCTAGCTACAGTTTGTACTCACTGAAATCTACTGTCCACAGCATCGAATCTTTTTGTCTCATGTGCTTGAATACATATTTATCTTTACGTTGTTTAGTTTGTCGTGTTGATTAGAAGGGGGCAACTCATGCGCGATGCTTCCCTTTGGGTATTTGCTTTGCGATAGTATTGAGAGTCATATGTACCCCAGAGGGCAGAAACTTGAAACATGTTGTTTTCAACATCAGGCCAGTAAAAGCTTAGTTCTTGATATTTATTCATTTATACAGTCAGGCCAGTAACAGAAAAAGCAGTGTAGCCCTTCTTCTGTTTTGCGACAAATCAAATCAGTCAGTTACTTGTTCATTCATGTTGATTTGATGTTCCGTATTAAACTGACACATCAGATTGACAGAGAAAACATTTTTGACGTATGTGTCAGAATGTCCATAGCTCTGTGTACCATGTGAGTGAACATTCATCTCTTTGATGATCTTTATATATGACACAAAACTCTACAGATTTATATTATCAGACCTGAACTTCCATTGGCTGAATTATACCACGTGAATATATACGTTGCAAAAAAAAACCGTAGGAATGTATACTGACGAATATACATAGCATAGGTTCTGTGCTTGAAGAAGTAATCACAACTCATAACGGTAGGTGGTTGTATCATGAATATATAATTATACGGGAAATTGAAAAATAGATCCCAAGGTATTGGTATTTTAATATGGACTCCCATGGTGGATCTCGCTTATATGGTTAATATAGAGATTAACTCTCCGCAAGGGAAGCTAACAGCAATATTCAAGTGTCAGTTAAGCATTGTTATGTCTTTCACAACAGAGTTTATTGCACAATAAATCAAATGCCTCCAAACTGCAGTTCTTCATTACTTAATAAGTAATATATTGATTACATATACATAAAAAAGTCTTCTTCATTTATATTGCCCAGGGTGCATATAGCCATATAGACGAGCTATCATGGATCATTACAAAGTGTGCCCCTTCACATGCTATTAAAGTTGTCGAAATCCAATTTTCGAAAAAGTGTATATTAGTGTAATACTAGTACCACATGTATGTTTTGTCAATCGTATCCGGTTTCCTATACTGAATTTTATTATTTTAAGCAAATTTCTAATTACTGGAACGAGGTTGCACATCGTGTTCTGTGATTCATTATACAAGTATATTATATCGTTACGACTTTATTGGGTTGTTTATAATTTCAGAATGCAAAAGTTTATGGTAAAAATGACGAGTATAACTGATCACAATGTGCATCTTTATTTTCATCTTTTTTTGTAATTTACGGTCGAAGGAGGTTGCACATTTTTGGCTTGTATGAAATCAATCAATATCAAGTCCAATATGACGTATTAGTAATAATATTATATTATTATAGGATAAAATGACAGTAGGTCTCATTGAGGTTGTGCTACACGTGAAAAGAACGTGCACTGTAAATTATTCCTTATATGTGCCTGATAGTGTGTGTACGGTATATAACTAATTCAATGGCAGCTTTGTAAATATTTTACACGACGTTGAAGTTGTGTATTTATCGAGTGAATGCGTTAAAAATGTGGTTTTCGTGATTAATTGAGATAATTTGATGCATTTACGTCATTTTATGTAATCAGTATGTAAACATAGTGATAAAATGCTTGGCAAAAAATCACTCCTGTTTTTTAATAATGCAAATCTAGTACGGGGTTCTTCTGTATACTACCCATATGGTGGTTTGTGTTATCTGCGTTATAATGGTCATTTAAAGGCACACAATTACAATAACTCCAGTGTCTCCCTCTTACTGGTTTTACTGTCTACATTGGAGCAGGGATGGGGAAACTCTGAATGAACTGAATGTAGGTTCATTCTGATTTTGACAATTTTGAATTGAATTTATTATAATTATCTGCACCACGATATCACAACTAATGTAGTCATGGATCATCTTGTTATATAGCTCTTCAGTGCCGCGACTTTTGTTAATTACAATGATTTTAATAATTCAGTAAAGCGCTGTGATCCATTTAATATTTGACGACATCGTTATTGCACGTCAACGACACCATGATATAAGTACTCAAAGACTGACAGCCAAATCATAGCACGAGCTGCAAGCCACACTTTCTAATACGTATGACAGTGAATCTATTGGATGTGATTTGTTTATATTTATTTATTTTTCAGAAACATCATAGAATACAGGAGCGAGTTTAGAATTGCAAGTTGAGATGCAGTCTGTGAAGCATTTATAAATAAGATAAAGCCTGGGGACAGGAATTATTCTGCGATATAGAATCCAGTCGAAGATAAAATGTCGCGGCTGAGTATGAGGGTTTAATCTGAATTAACATCTACCGCCCCAAACCATTTATAAATACACATTTTTGGGAAGTTTCACACTTCTGAAGACATTCAGGTAGATATTTTCAGATCTTGCACGCCTTTTGTACAAGGGCAAAGATGTCGAGACCTATTTTCAAATGCAATATGCTATTCAAGTCTTAAATTATGTATCACGCTATGCGTGAATGCAGTTCACTGTGGCAGGTGGACGTTTTACCTATGACCTGCATGATAATAACGTGTCCGCATCATGGCAGGACTTTAAGCAGCCCAGAGTTACGGGCAGTTCAAGAAACAGCGCGTGTGTTCCGTTTTTCATTGTATTTGAACTTAATACAACAAAACTCGACCAGAATTTCGTCAACAAAGTCATGTGATCCATAAAATGTCCTACAAACTTTATGTTAAAGGTATTAATAGGACATAGGGATTTGAGAAAAGCTTAGTTGTAACTATAGTTTGACATGGGAGCAGGACATTTAACAAATAAAGTCAAATGTTAAGCAATGGAGTATTATGATTAGTTGAGAAACACTAAGAGCGCAATGTGTGGTGTGGATAAATTATATGCCGACTAAGAGAACATCATGGAAATGGGAACTATGATAGCGATAAGTATCCTGGTAATACCAGGAAGAAGAATTAGTGAGATAACTGAGCAGTGAATTGCTGCTGCTACAAAATAACATAATAGTCAGGGATATCGTTCGAGATGTGTTCATAGTGTGACGTCACTCAAGTAGTTAAAGAAGTGAAGGATGAAAAGTATGTACTCCAAACAGATTTGTCTGAAATAGGTGTTGTTGTGAAAGTTGAAAATGTGATGCTACAAGGAGAGATTTCTAAAGTAATGGAAACAAAGAAAGGGGAAAATGGTGTGCTAGAAAAAGGGATTGTGCTTGACAGAGAAAATGGTTTACTAGAAACAGAAAATGTTGGGCTAGCCAAAGAATACAAGTGTTCTATACAAAAACAATTTTAGGGTAAAAACTAATGTGCAAGCAACAGCAAATCGTGTGGTAGAAACAAAACAAAAGAAAAGAGATGTGATGTGATGTGATAGAAAAAAGAAATGGTGCTTGACAGAGAAAATTGTTTACTAGGAACAAATAGTGGTGATGATAGTAGTGATCTACATGGAGACAGACAACTGACATTTTTGGATTTTACAGAAATAAAAATGCACTGTAAATACAGTAGGTCAAGTGACCTGGAGTATAGAAATATAATGCATTCAAGAACACACTGTGACATGCATATTGCATCTACCACGTAAAGTGGCTCCAAGGTTTAGATGATTGCACTGGGGTGGATGACGGTGAAAGCTTGATTAAAATCATCTCAGTGAATAGCCTACAAAAAAACCATTCCATTGCTCAATCGCGATTGCTCACATTCATGCTATTAAAGATGATTTTTCACTAGGTATTTATCTGGTTGAAATGTAATGTGCAACTCATTTGCCTTGACATCGTGACATGAAAAGGAAGTGTTATTTCTACAGAGCTAACTTTACATTATGAAATATTTCGACAAATAAATATCGTTGATTTACTGGTGCTTGTTAAGTGAGAACAGTTTATTGATGCTTCCTTTGGTTTAGCTAGATCAAAGAATGGCACTGATAACTTTACCGTAGAGAATGTTTGGAGCTATTTAAAACAAATACCTCTATTTGGAAAAGCATTTGTTTGTTATTTAAAAATGTATTAATATATACAGTTTACTGTTAATAACAATAAGTACGCATTCTACACCCCCAGACTATTAATTGACAATCCCTCGGTAGGTTGATTGATCTCTCAATTGAATGTCAGTATATGTAAAACTCCTACGAATCCCCTGGGGTTAAAAATGCATGGCTATTGAATTGATAACAATGATGTCTTTTACTTAGTTTGCCTGAATTGAGACTATGTTATCAAAAGTTAAAAGGGAAAGATACTGGAGCAAATCAGATGATCTTTGTCCCACCATCTTTTGCCCGATAAACTAAAAAGCGCTTCTTGTTTCTCTTCTGAACATTGTGAGTATGTCGGCGGTTTTGTCAGTGTAGCATTGCAAACTGCAGAACATAATTGAAATGAAAATCTTGATTACATCTGTGCACTAAGATTGACTGCAATGTTAATATTACAGCCCTGGAGAAGAACAATCATTTCACATCAAAATGGATCCCCATTTGCTTGTAACATTTTCCCAAAATTGCTTCTTTCATCCTAAATGATACAATTATCATCAACCTGGAATGATAGATACACCCGTAGTAGTAGACGTTCGCGTTCTATATTATTGGATCTGATAGCAGCAATAAATCTTGGAATGAGAAATGCAATTGGATTTGGTGGAAACCTTTTAACTTTTGCTTGTTTGAAGCGACACTGCATTAGTGAGTACACCTACTCGGGATTACCTGACGCAATCACCAGGCTGTCAAACTATGCAATCGCTTTTCATATTCCTCAATGTGTCACTGCTTCCAAAACAAAAATCAGAAATAATCAAGTTGATAAAACGTGATTGGAGACTAGATTCTTGTAAACCAAATCTTATTTGACCCTGAAAACCTCATGTTATAATCTATTTCGCATATATGGTGAAATATATTCTGGTTTATAAGCAATGACTTGTACCATGCACCGTATAAATGTTCTAATATTCAAATAGGCATGTTAGCCACAAACACCTCAGACCCCTACTCCTTACAAGTCAGCCATATCACATAGACAAGTGTGCCTCAGACATAAGATACATGTAGTATCATCCATCTTTCTGTCAAAGTTAGTCATTGCTTACACCACGTTTTTTAGGCAATTTTTGAAGTTCATATTATTAATTTTACAAATGAATGCTGAAATTGTAGACCACTTTTCCAAACGGTCCGCATTTAGCATGGAGACCACATTGGATGCTATCATATCATTGACTTCATTTGCATATAGTTATGTATAATACATCAGCGAAACCGGCATTTAAATAACGTGGTCTACTATTGTTCAATTGCAATTCAAATACAGTGAATAATCCAGTATGCATTATACTGTGATTCATTTGTAAGCAATGATGATGTATTTTGAATCAGTGTAGAATGTTCGCAAGACCATGATGCACTATTTATGGATGTGAATTTGCATATATTAAACATAGTGACAATATACTGGCACTTGGTATTCATTTTAGTGATAATGTTAGATCATATATTTTTATTCAGTTCATTGCTTCCTTAGGTACTTCCACGAGAATTTATGGAATCTATTTTTATGATGTGGTCGTTGGCTTTTATGAGTTCACGTGACATGGGTTACTGAACTACAATTTATTTGAAATATCATTTTGTCAATATAAAACAAAACGTTGTATTTTAAAATTTTGACATTGGAATTTGAACAATATTATTCATACTGTGTTACTAAATTCTCAGTTACATGTCAAAATCATATTGTCAGATGTCTGCATAACGATACTGTTATTATTATATTATTATTACATCTGACATGACATTGCAGAAGGTATGCTATGTCGTGCATCTATAGCAGTAGCATGGGAAACAGTTATCATCAACATCACCGTCGTCGTCGTCATTATCATCATCATCACTTGCATAAGATGAAACAGTAGATGGAGTTAAAGTATAGATAACATCAATCGTGTGTATGACTCATTTTCTAATTGTGCACCTTGAAGACACTCACCCACGTATTATTTAATTTCACGTCCATAATACAATCATTTAAAACACATTGGTATCATCATAATATGCCTCATGGTTAATTATTTGTATGATGAATGCCATCAAATATAAGTACAGCAAAATCCTTATCAGCAAGACTAATTATCAAAGATTTATTGAAAATTTCTTGGGCGTCACTTTTACATCATCGTCAGCTGAATTATTTGCCATAGCTGCCATGTACTTCATGACAGTTTAGAATACCACTTAACTTTACAGACACGTGATCAATGCATTCAATTGCCAAGAGCCTACCTAGTAAAGCCTTGAGGCGGAATTTTATAACAATGTCACAATCCGTTTTTGTTCGCCAAACTAATGTTTCAGTTGCCATAGAAACGATTGCGAATCAACTTCAGGGAATAATGTTATGATGTGTAACGTTCACTCATAGCCAGTCTCAGAGTACGATCTGCCTATTTGTGAATCTTCAGACACTGTTACCAATGCGACCTTCAGGGGAAGCACGTATGAGTTCATGACAAGACATACCCAGTCTTATCTTGAAGTGAATAGAGCTTCTTCGTAAGCCTTCTTTTCTGCGAGACGACGTGAGCAGAGATCAATAGTGATTCATCTAAGTTTAAGCTTCTATTTTGACATGCTGAATCAACTGTGTTCAAGCTATATCGATTTGTGAAAGGTCACACCTCAGTTGAACACATTAGGTCCTAATAAGCTGAACTAGAAGTGGGGTGAATAGTTACAACGGATTATTCCTTTGTGACGTTTCAGACTTCTCTGCTCAAAATAATGAGACTCTTGTGTATGTTCAATGACGGGCAACACAATTGAAATAGAAAATCAATTTTTGTTCCAATTCATCTTTTAGAGTATTACCTCCGTTTGAAACTCAAATAGACAAAAGATTATTTTAGGTGTCAATTTTAGTGACTGATGTAGACACAGTGGATACAATAGCCACCCGCCACCTCATACAATAGGTTTACAATCAAGATAGTGATTTATGTTTGGTAAGGTTGGACTTTTTGGAGAGGAGAGTATTGTACCAAAAGTACTCTACGTTTGACTGACTGGGTGAAAACCTATGGATTAATGCTTTAATCCCCCCCCAAAAAAAACATGTGAATTATAAAACACACTTTTTTTCACGCAATTGGGTGTCATATAATTTAGGACTACTCAATTGTTTTTTCTTCGCCTAGTCAAAATCCACTTAGTAAACAGATAGAGCGTACTGCGTCAGGATCGTGCGTTCATACACTGCAAAGCTGTTACGTAAACCCTCAACGCCTTGCAGTGGTACACAGGGTTGCGAACCGGGTAGAGAAATGGCAAATTGAGCGTGACCAGACGAAAAATCATGCTTGATTAGATATCACCATATCCATGCAATATTTGACGCATATGTTATTCGCCATACTAAAACAACATACTGTGAATCAAGAAACTTCCAAACAGACTGTCACAGACTGGTACAAGGAAAAATAATGTATGTTCCCTGTTTGATGATCGAGGAGTTGAAACTAATGTTTCACGTGTCATCATAGTGTTGGGCTATAGATACTAACACCCATGCGTCATCACGTGTAAAATTCAAAGTAATATAACATTAAGCATTTTATGAAACGTACCTTTGCATCTCGTCTGTGAGTGCAGATAAAACTCATCCAATTGATTATTCGGAAATAGATTAATTTTCACACGAGTATCAATTTACACGCTCCGGTGAACCACTGTTCAACGCAGGTAGCTCTTCCTATGGTATTTCAACGTACTGCAGTGTAATAGCCGATGTGTATGCGGGTTTACGCTAGTCCACCCTCGTTATTGCGACGAAGCGGCGTCGTTTAGAGTGAGTTTACTAGTAGTAACACTAATTGCACATACCTTTAATTTGATAGCGTCAGTCTGGAAACAAGTCCCTTTTTCGTGCTCATCAAAACAGCGTATGCGTCATACAGCTGTGCCTAGACTACCTCATTAGTATTCATACAGTGTTTACATCTTGGAGGGGTACTCGGCATCTTTCAGCTTCCATTGATTTCGATGCAGTAATCTGGAATAAGGCGTTCACGTAATAACTTTCATGTATTAAGGCACTTACCGAATCGTGCAGACTACCTTCTAGCGATTAAGCGATGTCCAATCTGTATAACTGTTATACGGTTTTAATAGATGCAATGTCAATGTACTGATCTTTATCTCACATACATAAATTAATAATTCATCAGTTCGTAGTCATTACACTGAACGAAAAGTTGTATTAGTTGATTGGTAATTAATATTTAATTTCAACAAATCATTGTATACAGGATATAATAAAACTGGCATATTTTCATAATTGATGAAACAACATTCAATGATTTACATACTAGTATAATTGTAGATTGCGGAAGTGATCAAGATCGAATATTATCACGTATTTGTTTAATGGAATATCCTATTAAAAGAGAGTAAGTATTATTTGTTAGACGTTGGTGGCAGTGCGTGACAATGTCATGTTCATGCAACAACGCATCTGTGCATTATGATAACCACGTGGTAATTTAACCTTTGACCGCAAAGTCAACTGTTGCCACCTTTCATAAAATATACCCGTGTAATTTATGAAAACAAGCTCAGGTTTCGGCGACGATTTGTGCGAAGGTAGAGGGTCTCTTTATAGAAATAAGTGTTTCCAGGAAATTTATGGTAATAGTATCACAAAGTGTTGAAAATAAATTCAAATTTCAGACACGGAACTGGGCACATTTTTAATCCCGACTGAGATTGATTTACAGTGGGTGTCACATATGGAGCATATTGAACTCACATCTACGAATCACCCGACTCACCTCCCGGCTGCGTTTTGGTTTGCTCATAGTTTGTAATGGAATATAATTTCTGAGTATATTTATTCGGAGAACATGTTATTGAATTAACTCTGAAGTTTTCTATTTCACGGTAATATTCTAGCTTTAATGAGAAAATGTCTGACTGTGAGTATGTATTTTAATGCCCACCAAACTCAGTGTCGCTGTTAGTTACAATAGATGAGGTATATAATAAATTGGTTGTGTCAAATAAACTGATAACCATAATCAGTAGTAGTCCATGCATACTCGTTAATTATTAGCATTATTTTTATCATATTCATTCAGCGAACACGTGCGTGATTAAATTCACTCTGAAGTTTTCCGTTTTAGGGTAATATTTCACTTTAATGAGAAACTGAATTCAATCGCCCCTTGTCTGACTGTCTGACTGAGCGTGTGTTTCCTAATATCCATAAAACCTAATGTCGCTGTTATTAGAAAGGAGATGTTGTGTGGAAGTTCGTAGGCGCATGCCATTCATGGAAGTTTTATGGACGCGTCGTTGATAAGAATCAGTGTTCGATATTGGTTGATTATATGCAAATTCGACATTGATTAGAGATGAACGACGTGTTATTTACACAGATATTTCAAGTTGAAACACTTGGGGCAAAGCAATAACAATGCTTACACAACAAGCGCCGAAGATCATGTACACCATTTTTTGTATAATAAAAAAACTGGGAGCTTGCTTTACGAAGATTATTTTAAATTATTTGATAGTATGGTTTTGCCGATTTTTAAACTACGGAATATGGGGGCATAGTAAATACCAAAGTAAAATATATATTATCTGCGCATTGGTTTGGGCAGGTATGGTTATGGCAGAGACCATGGCATTTTTACACCTATTTGTGACCAGAGCATTCTGATATATTTAAGCAAGAGTGGTGGGGGATATTGTCTCAAAAGAAATGCGGCGGACATATCGAAATATCAAAACTTCATTTCATCCAAAAGTATATTTGTATTGTGTAAAAATTGATAAATTAAAAAGGACTCTTGCTTGTATCAGGTGCTCTAGTCATAGGCTAGAACAGGTTAGATTTGTTGGACTGAATGTAGAACAGAGAATATGTAAAATATGTGAATCCCTTGAAATAGAGGATGAATTCCACTTTGTTTAAAAATGCCCTATGTATGAAAAAATTAGATTTTTTTTTATTTTACCCTCATGGTCATATACTTATCCAACATTAGAAATATTTTATTCCATTATGTCAAACAATTTGACCAAATACTCACAAAACTAGCAATGTTTGTACATAAAGCACACATTCTTAGACAAGAATATATTAACATGAGGTGACTTTTGACCTCATTTTGTGAAATGGGCCGGTGGCCTTTAAAAACAAATAAAGATTCTTCTTTCATGTATTTTGCGTGTAAGTATCTCAATTACTAATGAAAAAAATAATGCCGATAGAGGGCAGCCTTGCTTTGTACCACGGTAAAAAATAAACAGTTTTTATAAACTTTTCGTGTCTTCGTTTAAAATCTCGTGCGAGCCAGTTACAGGTCTTAATTTCCTCCTCAGATTTTATTTTTCTACGTGTTGCTTTTCCTTTTTTTTTAAATTTTAAGAAGTACCTATTATTTAGCCTTCTTCAATCTACTCTTCACTAGACTATACCTGGGCGTTTTCGGTCAAAGAAACATATAATTTTTCGAGGCTATTCTTAACCTCAAAGTAGTTTTGGATATTTTAATTTTATACGAAACTGAACTGTTACTTTTCGACATAATTTACCTGCACGTGATTACTTATTTTATTGAAGTTACGCATTTGACCATAGAGAAATATCTCTAGTGTTTACCTAATTATGTCAAATGTATAAACGTTCGTTGAACCTGTATATTTATGACGTTACACTGTGCGTTGATAAAAGACGATAAACAGTGTTAAAAGTAGTAGTTGTAAATCAATATATATCACCCACAAATGTCATAACAACAACAAATGTAATAAAATATAAGACCAGCCACAAATGTAATAACTTTCATCAACGCAATACACCATAACCACAAATGTATTAATTTTGCCAAACAACAACTGTAGTAACCTGATCAATGTTTTCGTTTTGACAGATGCAATTTTAGTACTTTAATGGTATATGTTCAGGATCGATTATATTATATAATTACAAGGAAAAAATAGTAATTTATAGTAATAATATTAATTCGAACTCATTTAATAATTAATAAATAATATTACATTTTTTACGTCGAGTTCATTTTGTTGATCAGTCAAATATTCAACCTACCTATACAAGGAAACTACTAGTACCCTTGGTAACAAATGTAATAACATGTATTATAAACTAAAATGTAATACCGTTAGTGACAAATGTAACAAATAATACGATGTTATTACGAGGATACCTCAAAGTATGCACGAAGACAGTAGAGCTGGAGTATCGACCGACGCGCAGCGGAGGTCGATGTGCGGTGTACTGTCTGAGTACGGAGGCAAACTTTGTTGACACACATTTTTTCAAAGGGGAACTGCCCTTTCTCTACCCCCCCCCCCCCCCCGTCCCATGTTCCGCCGCCACTGGCATTACACTTCTGTGTAACATTTTCGATTTTTTGTAGTCACATTCTCATTGGCAACGAACCTTTATATGCATGTTTTTATCTTCTTCAAAGCCATCCGTCCAAGGTTTCAAATTTAGGAATAAAAAAAAAATTATCGAGTAAACAGGAATATGTCATAACCACGTGACCTTTCTATTATAACGGCAAAGTTATGAGTGATGTGTATTTCACTGATATGGTCACAGGTGGTGAAAGAGCCAATGCCCAGCAGCACAAGTCTAAGATTGGTTAAAGTAGCGGTAGATCGGAAAAGTATGTTTTGTGCGGCTTTTATTTTAACTTTTATTGCTCAGTAAAAGGGTCACAATTTCATCAAAACCGGTCAATGCTGGGAAGAAGTGACTAAGACAAACAGACAAACACACAAACGAGGCAAGAATAAAAGCCAATATAATATCAAGAAACGTAGATTCAAAAACATGTTCCAAATTGTTTTCTACCATGTATCTTTAATTATTCACTGTGTCATGTGACTCTCCCAGAAAATGATGACTCTGAGTAGAGGTTAGTCATGTGTGGATGAATTAGTGACGTCACTAGTCTATCAAGTTCTGGGTATAGATCTTTAATGTAGTAGAAATCAGCTACAATAATAACACTATTAGTATTATTTTATTATCTTGGTTTTAATGCCGTAATTCAACTATAAACAAATAGAACATCTATTGATTTTTCATATGAATATTTTTATCGAGCATTTTTCAATCTTGTAGTTTTCTAATTATGTTGACATGTCGGGGGGTAATGTTGTTGAACAACGACAGTCTTCTGCGGAGCTGGCACACCTGGAAACGGGTACGCACTAGCCTGGAACAAAGCAAACAATGTAATACAAGAGAACTGGTGATGGTTGTAGAACCATAACTGCCTCAGCTCAAAGACTATTATGTAATACAAGGGAATGTAAAGGGAAATGTATTGTAGTGTTACCTCTGTGTAATTTACAATATATCCGCATTAACCTTCACTATTAAGGACAATATGGGAGTAGAAGCAAGGCTACGCAAATTTGCGAAATAGTAGTTAGTTAGAATTACCAGACATTGTGGGATATAAAGAAGTGGCATATTAACCCAACAAACATACTCGCACATATCCATACATGTCTTTTTGTGTGGGGAAAGCTGTCATGTACACTTATTCATAATACCTGGAAATGGTTTCACAACAGAAAACAAGTGTTATTGCTGTAAATAATTATGAACAATAAAAACTGAAATTTAGAAAAACTATGAACAAAAAATAATGAAAGTCTGTGATTTTCTGCACAATTTCCAGGAAATTATTAACCGAACCATAACATTTATAAAAAGCACAGTGCTGAGATTCACTTCGAGTATATCAGAAATATAATCTTACAATTGCATACGAGTCGTCAAAACGTACAATTTGGTGACATAATTCAAATTTTGTATAGTTCAATATGTATACAACCACCCATGTACTAGTACATTTTGACAATAAACCCCTCTTTCACATTGTGCAAATACAAACAAGACATTAAACCTTCCTGACAGTAACATGTAAGCGTTGTATTAACCCGAATGAAAAGTCTTGAGTCACGGCGAATACTTCTATCGAGTCGCCCATTTAAAAACCGCTTCAACTAGCCAAGGCCAATCAATAATGTGCGGGGTCATTAATTAAATAATATTAATTTTATTAACACTTACACATTCCCCGGAGGGATTGGCAATAAATGTTTAAGAAAGAATAAAAGGTTAGAAAAATTAAATAAATAATATAAAATAAAAACATACAAAAAACTAAGCTAATACATTACTGTAACAGAGAAAGAAAATATTAAGACTAAATTATTATACAATAAAAAGATAGAAAAAATGCAAAACTTAACTGTGAACGAAAATTGTCACTGGGGTTGCTGTCTTATTTCAAAACACTTCTTTAGGCACCTTGCTACAGGGAGTGTTAGACCACTGTTGTTTAGCAAGGCTATGAATTGTGTCTTTGGTGACAAATTTTGGTTTTTGCCATTTCAAATAAGACATTTCTATCGGAGGTACAACTTTTGCATGACATCATTAGATGATATTTTCTACTTGATTCTGATCACAAAGGTTACATAATCTATTAGCAAGGGGTATTCTGTTGTGTCTGTCAGTCACAATATTTTTCAGGGTAACAAGGTAGGTTTCAAAAGCAAAATTGTTTTTTAATTCTCTGTATGTTCTTAATTTATTTATTTTTCATTTTGGTTTGATTAATTGTCGTTTTGTAATTCACTTTTTCAAGTTGATATAAATGATGTTTGTATATTTTTATTAATTTGTCCTAATTGCCTTGTTGTTAGAATTTCATTGTTGTCAACCAGGTTATACTGGTTGATGTTAATCAAAAAGGAGTCTACCATTTACTGTTAATTTCTTAATATTAATAATTTACTATTAAACTCAAAAACATCGTAATGTTATTACTTCTACACCAGGCAACACCAATTAAAACCAACATCGATTTAGAATTACTGTGGTCAATGACATTGACATTTTTTGCTTTTCCATAAAGCAGCAGTTTCCCTTTTTTAATAATCAAAACTACCCTTGATACCCTGGAGAAGTATGTCCATTGTTTCACAACAACGACTGTCCCAAGAGATTTTCGTCTTCTCAATTTCTCAAGATAAACGTCCCAGGGTTGTTTTGTTTACTAGGAGGAAATGTCATTTGACAGCATTGCTTGAATTAATTTCCATTGCACAAAAAGCAGCAAAACCTCTTACTGAAGCACAGAATTGGCATGATTTTCCCGGCCATTCACGCAAACTGCAAATCAAGACTTTTACCACATCCATAGTTGTTGACAGCCGATGGATGATGATGGATATATTGTGACGTATTTTGACCCCCGGATTCTGACCTTGCATTCTTGCCACATTTACTTTCATACCCATTCAATTTCCTTTCATTATTTCATCCAGATTCCATGATATTTTATATTTAAAACCAACTTTTATTTCACAGTCACTCAAGTTTTCACTTTTCTAAAATTATCTTACTGATCAAACGACTTTTCACTCCCATCATGCAATCTCCCATAGTACTTCCGCAGACACTGCGGCGATCGCCAACATACTAGTATCTACAAATAACCTCGCTCTCAGGAGCTGAAGAATAAATAGATTGTACATACTGCCCTCTTTAGTTCATTTTAAAATAACATATTTCCCTCTATAGTTCATTTTAAAATAAAATAATCTGTTGTTTTTTTTCTTTATTGTGACAGTCTTCAATTATTTAAACTTATTTATACACGTTTGTTATTTTAAAAAACAATATCAAAACTATGTAGTTTAATATCAATTAATCCAAACAGCTTTTATGATCATATTTAAATATGTTATAGATGACTAGAACAGTCTATGTTAATCCGGGTATTTCGTCATCGACGCTTGAATGTGTAAATCTGGAGAAAATGATGGATACCATATTGACCAAGGGAAGGCCGCAGATATACTGGGTGGGCTACATAACATGAATACATTATTCACTGAACTGACACGCAATGGTAATGTCGAATACTTACCACAAGTCTGACACTGAACTGGGCATCCATACCTTTAGCTACCAGATTAGCGGCTTTCATAGTGCCATCAGCCGCTACACCAATATGCTGACCAGGGTTTTGTAAAGATTCGAAAGTCACAAACGCATTCATTGTCTCGTGAATTTGAAATTCACTCGGAAACCCACCAAATCCCTAATACAATATAAATACAATATATTTTATTCAAGACAGCAATGAAAGAGTTACGGAAATTAAAAATATACAAGATAAATGTTCAATGTTAGAAGTGCGTTATTTCTTTTGTGGAAGCGTTGCTCCATGTGTTAAGAAAAGTACACATATACCAGTATGAGTAGTGTATTTTCCACCAAATTATACAGGGTGAATATCCATTTCTCTAGTTTTCTCAAAATTGTCAATTCATCTACCTAAATTTGTTTTTAATTATCATTTTGAATTTTTGCTGCTGCAATTTACTCAGTAAGGGTCTAAAGATTTTACATTTTGAGATTTAGTTGGCATTGGTATGGTGGAGAATGCATGTGAATAAACCAAATTATTTTTCTTATTTATCATCAATTTATATTTTACATAATTCGTTTATTTAGGTTGGTACTTACCCTTCCTGATACATGGTTACTGGTAATTGTCAGATGAAATGATGGGTTGGCAATATTACGCAATATTACAATATTATGTTCTTCATTAATACAGGTGAAATGAGCTACAATAAATGAAATATGTCCATGTCTATTCAGCTGAATACGAGGCTACAATAAATGAAATATGTCCATGTCTATTCAGCTGAATACGAGGCTACAATAAATGAAATATGTCCATGTCTATTCAGCTGAATACGAGGCTACAATAAATGAAATATGTCCATGTCTATTCAGCTGAATACGAGGCTACAATAAATGAAATATGTCCATGTCTATTCAGCTGAATACGAGGCAGATATGACCTTGACCACTGTTACGTTTGCTGAATACTATAATTAAATTAATTCTGACTCATATTTTTTCAGTTCAAAGCCTGGTGAAAAACAATTCATAGCTATGTTGAAAATGATTTTTTAGCAAATATAATCAACATGAGAAGTAGCCATCCTCATTAGCTGGGAGATAAATTTCTTTTTCACGCCATTTTGAAGACACGACCAAGTCATGGGATTTAAGAATTGTTTAGCATGGTTGTAAACTATGTTGACTTACACTTGACAAAAATTACTACTAGTTACTCTTAGCACCAGAACATCAAACCATTAAGCAATTTGGCAAAGAACATTTAAAAACAATGCGTGTTCCCTAAATGCATGAAGCATATCCACAGATAGTTGGCGACATTTAAAGGGCTATAGTCGTCGCGCCACGCATGTGCGAGATATATGTGTCTCATATAAAAAAAGATGGCGACTTCGACAGTTGAGTACTGTAAACGAGTACAAACTGAGATGATTCAAAGCTTTAATTAGGTAATTTTTAGGTGATTGGAAGATAACGAAGGAGTAACGGGCGGTAATCAGTGAAAGTCGCGCCCAGGTCAAATCTTATACCTAAATGTGATTTCCATTTAAAGAGCATATTGGATTGTGAGAAAAACAATGCTTATCAACACAAAAGTCGCACATGCTCAGCGCGACAACCACCGCGCTTTAACCTTCTTTTACCAAACAATAAAACTGACCAGCAAGGAATAAAAAAGCACTAACAAGACGTTTCGGGTTCAACTCTGCCTCAGCAAGTGGACACAAGACAATCAAAACACCTCACTATAAAACATACAAACACAATAAGGAACCAATCAATGCAAAAGAAATAAGGTGAATTGACAATTAATGCTAGCTGGACTGAGTGTGCCAATTTTGAATTTTAATGATTGCTCACACCTGAGCCGGGAGGAATCCCCGCCATTTATATGTAACAGTAACAACCATATTACCACCACAATCAACCACCACTACCATCCACTAGACCCATCCACTCACGTGCACACCTCAATAACGACATCGACGAACCAATGTATGTAAGCGCTGCGGCAATATAGCAATGAATTTATTAATCCATCCACGTAAATATGCTCTGCCATATCCTTCGTCTATTGCTTCGACGCGCTACATAATTATTCAGAAAGATTCGCTTTACGGTAGCGTTAAATATACCGGTAAGTAAGCAGTGTGACTATTTTTTCCAAGTGAAGAGTTAGTTTTCCAACGACAGAAACAAATTAACTGAAAATAACACATATAGAAGTATGTGCAACGATATATCTTCTTCTCTAGAATACTCTTATTACCATTTATATTTAAATTAAATTTTATAATCTCGTTGTTATATCTCTTCACTCATTTAAGACAAATTTAGCTGCCTTGCACAAACACACATACAGACTTGTTCACCACAGTGGTTCTCGTGATATGCTTACCACAATGGTCATTGGGGGTTGCTAGGGCATCTACTTCGCCATTGGGCAAAATACGAAGCCCTTTACCAGTCATACAAGATGTCAATTCTACTACATTTCCAGTAGCAAATTTATCCTACAAAAGCAAAATGCACAATATTACTGAATATCGATTTGTGAATCATTGTAAAGTCAGGAAAGTATACTCGTAACACTGTGTCATTGTGTTATCATATCAAGAATAGACAAAAGATGTCACGCAAAGAAGCTACCAAGGTATGTCGTGTAGCATGTACATCATAGTTTGGACAGTTTTCAATTACTAATGACACATTATTATTTACAAAACTATGTATAATTTATTAATATTATTATTCACTGTTTATTTGATTTATTCTATAGACCCTCGCTATAAGCAATTTGTATAAATATTTAAAAATATTATTTTAAATTCTAAATTATACCCTAATTTACTCATTTGTTTATTTATCAATTTCATTTGCAATTCATTTGTATATTATTATCTGTAAATATGTTTTATAGTAAAATACACTAAATTCATTCATAACCACCATGCCAGACGTCACAGGTCCGTCATTACCAATGAAATATAAATTCACTGTGTCATGTGACTTACCAATATGACATTTTATCAAAATATCTACTACGATATATAAATATACTATGACCGGCGATATATAGATTCACTATACCATGTGACACACCAGTATAACATATGGATCCAATATGCCATATGACTTTCCGATATGACATATTGCACCACTGTGTCATGTGACTTACCAATATGACATATATATTCACTGTGCCATGTGACTTGATATATGACATATTGCACCACTATTTCATATAACTGACACTTAATGTTATTATTTACTGAGACAATAAGTTATTTAGATTCAGTGTAATTTTGACTTACCAATGTCGGACTGCTGGAATAGCGGTCCACTCCATGACTGGCAACTTTATATGCATCTTTAGCAAATTCTTCAGCTTTGTTTCCGATAGAATTTAGTAGATCACCAATCGAAGACTACAGAAGAATCACATAATATGAGGTTACATGTGAAATCTTCGTATGCACGATGCGGTGCTATTAGTAGATCACCAATCGAAGACTACAAAAGAATCACATAATATGAGGTTACATGTGAAATCTTCGTATGCACGATGCGGTGCTATTAGTAGATCACCAATCGAAGACTACAGAAGAATCACATAATATGAGGTTACATGTGAAATCTTCGTATGCACGATGCGGTGCTATTAGTAGATCACCAATCGAAGACTACAAAAGAATCACATAATATGAGGTTACATGTGAAATCTTTGTATGCACGATGCGGTGCTATTAGTAGATCACCAATCGAAGACTACAAAAGAATCACATAATATGAGGTTACATGTGAAATCTTCGTATGCACGATGCGGTGCTATTAGTAGATCACCAATCGAAGACTACAGAAGAATCACATAATATGAGGTTACATGTGAAATCTTCGTATGCACGATGCGGTGCTATTAGTAGATCACCAATCGAAGACTACAGAAGAATCACATAATATGAGGTTACATGTGAAATCTTCGTATGCACGATGCGGTGCTATTAGTAGATCACCAATCGAAGACTACAAAAGGGTCGCATAATATGAGGTTACATGTGAAATCTTCGTATGCACGATGCGGTGCTATTAGTAGATCACCAATCGAAGACTACAAAAGAATCACATAATATGAGGTTACATATGAAATCTGTGTATGCACGATGCGGTGCTATTAGTAGATCACCAATCGAAGACTACAGAAGAATCACATAATATGAGGTTACATGTGAAATCTTTGTATGCACGATGCAGTGCTATTAGTAGATCACCAATCGAAGACTACAAAAGGGTCGCATAATATGAGGTTACATGTGAAATCTTCGTATGCACGATGCGGTGCTATTAGTAGATCACCAATCGAAGACTACAAAAGAATCACATAATATGAGGTTATATGTGAAATCTTCGTATGCACGATGCGGTGCTATTAGTAGATCACCAATCGAAGACTACAAAAGAATCACATAATGTGAGGTTACATGTGAAATCTTTGTATGCACGATGCGGTGCTATTAGTAGATCACCAATCGAAGACTACAAAAGAATCACATAATATGAGGTTATATGTGAAATCTTCGTATGCACGATGCGGTGCTATTAGTAGATCACCAATCGAAGACTACAAAAGAATCACATAATATGAGGTTATATGTGAAATCTTCGTATGCACGATGTGGTGCTATTAGTAGATCACCAATCAAAGACTACAAAAGAATCACATAATATGAGGTTACATGTGAAATCTTTGTATGCACGATGCGGTGCTATTAGTAGATCACCAATCGAAGACTACAAAAGAATCACATAATATGAGGTTATATGTGAAATCTTCGTATGCACGATGTGGTGCTATTAGTAGATCACCAATCAAAGACTACAAAAGAATCACATAATATGAGGTTACATGTGAAATCTTCGTATGCACAATGCGGTGCTATTAGTAGATCACCAATCGAAGACTACAAAAGAATCACATAATATGAGGTTACACGTGAAATCTTTGTATGCACGATGCGGTGCTATTAGTAGATCACCAATCGAAGACTACAAAAGAATCACATAATATGAGGTTACATGTGAAATCTTCGTATGCACGATGCGGTGCTATTAGTAGATCACTAATCAAAGACTACAAAAGAATCACATAATATGAGGTTACATGTGAAATCTTTGTATGCACGATGCGGTGCTATTAGTAGATCACCAATCGAAGACTACAAAAGAATCACATAATATGAGGTTACATGTGAAATCTTTGTATGCACGATGCGGTGTTGTCTCATCACATTGCCATACAAATCAGAATACAGAATGTACAGTGGATTTTGCTTTCGAGGAGACAAAATAAAAATTATTTAAAAAAATAATTCATCTATTAAATAAAAGAGATATTAAAAGGTTTGCAGTAATCAGGATAGTAAGTTGTACTACAATGAACTTTCAGCTTTCTACATATATATTTTACAATTTTAAATTGAACAGGTTCGATTTTATCGGAAAGTCCCGTTTGATGTGGCGCCCAAACCATAGAGCTAAACTGTAGAATATATTTTACGTGCAAAATTTAATTAATTAATATCATGATTATCAAGAGAAGACCAACATGTACGTCTATAAAAAAAAGAAACAATGAGCTTGAAAGCACTAAAATTAACCTGAGGATTGTATGACAAATTTAAAGATAAATAGGTTCCATAGTCTTTAAAGGGGAACTAAATAGAGCCTATTTTGGTGTTTGTATTTATCAAGTTATGTATATTGATTATAAATTTGAAAAAAAAATAAGAAAAATGATTATCTTCAGAGTTATGATGATTTAAATATGAGAAACCATAAACCTTCCTCATGAGGTATAAACAGGGAAGGTAACAAAGCATGATGACGAAATAGTATCTGATTAAATATAAGCAACTTAGGGAGCCATAGTTGGCTGGACTGGTGTATTGACTCCTAGTCTATGTTGTTTATTTACAAGCGTATCAACATACAAACATTATGGATGTGCAATTGATCGAAACAGGCATTTTTTTGTCTAACTGTCTAATAAGTGCTGTTTCCAGTACTGCACTGTGCGTGCAAATTTTTTCAAAGTCTGGATGCTTGAGTATGCAATCTTCAGTTCGTAGGTGGTGGTGGAAACATTCACGCGGCTGCACTGGCAAATCAATGGGAAAATTGTCACAGGAACACTAAGCAGATTGTTCACAGACTTCCGTGTAATTTGAAATAAAACTATCATCCGAACAAGGGGCATCGTCGACGATATACTCTCATCACTCACACTGGACTGATCTGAATCTTCACAGTATACCGTACTACCCTGATCATAAGCCCGGAGGCATGAACACGTAAGGGAAAAGTAAGGAATGAGCTTATACTCGAGGACCAACTCAGAAAAAATGATTGTGTTTTGGGGTTAAACACTGTAACCATCTTGCCAACAACGAAAAATTATTCGTTCACCACGCCGGGCTCGGGAAAATAATACTTATTTTTGAAAAAAACAATGCGTCATTGATTTCCACGACACTTACAATGAAGAAACAAACATGTTCATAAAAAACACACACATTTTATTACAATACGATTTACATACCGTCTGAATTTACGGTGAAATAATGGGTAGGGTCTGTGAGGAAACAGTGGACGAAGGCATCATCTTTATCTTCGTTTTGGTATGTTTTTGATCGTACGCAAACTCTCGACGCAAAGCAATTTTCCACCATGAAGTTTTTCAGCACGATTTGACCTGAAACAACTTTATTTGACCTAACAGGTCATGTCTTCCATTAACCAATCAAAATAATGTGTCGTAATGTCGTATTGACGATGATTTTTTAACGCAATGCGGAAGTAAATTACCGCTTTGTTAAAATGCGATCTGTAGCACTGATTGCAACGAAAAAACGATGTTTTTTCCCCCAAAAACTGGCAATTCGCAATTTCCAAAATGTAAACGACGGTTAATAGTAACCGTGGGTAAACTGAGTGTGGAGGAAGAATTTAAACACCTTTCACGGTCGCCAACATGTCACATCGTTCAAACCCTAGGCATTTCATGATAGTCTCAAAGTAAACCATGCCCAATAACCAGGTACACGACTTAATGATCACATGTTTGGCTTTTCGAAAGCTACTATTAGTACTCAAAGAAATATGGATTACTCCAGTATTGCAACATCGGGGTTCATCCTGAGTAAATGACAGAATAGAAAGAATGCAAACCACGTTGTGTACGTTCGCCATGCACTCTGACATTAATGATGCGAGTTTTCTCATAAAACTAAAAGCACGAACCAAACTACCATGCCAATCACGATTATTGTGAAATGAAACACACTTTTTACACGCATATTTTAAAGAATATCGTCGACGCCCAGTAAAAACACTCTGGGCTTATAATCGTGAATGCCCTCAACTCGATAAATACCTAGTAAAAATAGAGGGATGGGAGGGGCTTACGATCGGGGAAGTGCGGTAACGCAATTGAGCTTCCACTCTCAGAATACTGTGGTTCAAACGCATAAGGCTCTAACCCAAGTTCTAAAAAGCACATTGTGCATATAAAAGTTGAGTTTATACTAGTAGTACACAATACTTGACACCCTGGGACTTGACAGCATGAACGGCGTATAGCCTATAGGAATGCGATGAGATACTAAAACGTCATAGCTATGAAAAGTACCCGGATGTTAAATGTGTTCGTTCGTTATTTATTTCCCTTCATGAATGGCCTCCATGGTGTTTAATTGCAAGCACGTCAAATGCGTATCCAAGCTAGTTATAATTAAAACAAAATTAAACCACTGCAATATTATTTCGAATACAGTTTAGAATATACACAACTGTAAATTAAGCCCGCATTTAGGTTCGCTTTAATAATATATACTTGTTCTAGAGTAGTACTCCTGATAGAGTATTTTTGTTTGATATGGGCTTTTTCGTTAATGTAAAGCTGATGAATTTGCATTTACTTAAAGCGGGAGGGTTGTCACCTGCGCACGCGCGGGAATTGAGTCCCAAGCGATGATAACAACACACGCTAAAAACGCAAAGGCTCATGGGCAGACGCTTGTTTGTAAACAATGACACGTTAATCCATCGGACGCATGCAAAGATGACGTCACCCCTGCTTTAAATTGAGTGAAAATAGCAACGGTTACACCACTCCACTAATTTATTTTGAACATTTTGCAAACTATCACTAATAGTAAGGGCGTGATAGACCTGAGTTTGACAGTCATATTAATATACATAATACACAATGAGTGATACTCGACAATGCATTGAACCATTTAGATACGTGATCATCCAGTGCTATTCGCTGCTGTGGTGGGAGGAAAACCGGCAGCACATCACGTATACCTTACCAATGTGAGGGCCCAGGGTGGAACACGCAATTCTCAAATTTAAAGTTAAAGCGGGGGTATCGTCACTTGCGCATGCGTCAGATAGTCATAGCGTGTCACTGTTTACAAACAAGCGTCCACCCATGAGCTTTTGCGTTTCTAGCGTGTGCTGTTATCATTGCTTGGAACTCAATTCCCGCGCGTGCGCAGGTGACGACCCTCCCGTTTTAAGTCTGACCATGTTGGAATGCACGAATGCAAATTGAAAAGTGCCTGACATTAACAAGTGTACAAAATACTAAATGTACACGATTTACAGACTCTGACCAGTTTGTAGTTGAATTCGATAACCCACGTGAGTAGAACAACGAGTCACATGACCAAGAGCGGTATAAGTCAGATAATAATAATAATAATAATAATAATAATAATAATAATAATAATAATAATAATAATAATAATAATAATAATAATAATAATAATAATAATAATAATAATAATAATAATAATAACTTTATTGCATCCTTAGAATTACAAATGTTCTATTGGTTTACAGCAATAAATATATAAGTGATTAAAAAAAAAAAAAAAATAATGAAGGAGTTTAAGATACTTAATATACGTCACCCTCTTTTTTGTGACGCATACTCGTTCATAATCTATTACATGAAAATGATTTGAATTTTGGTAAGATACAACACTCGCGTGTAGCTCATTTAATATGACAGACTAGACAGCTCGAGCTCATTTCGCCAGGCCGTACATATTGGAGCTCAGTGACGTCACATGCATGCATGCAGGCAATATCACGGTCGACATATAGCGGCGGTCGGATTGCTTCATTGAGTTACAGGTCTCTAATTGCATCTTTGCAAAGAAAGAAAACAGTTCGAATGTAGCACATTTTTCAAATAAGAGCGACAGAATAACACCATAACATTTATAAACATGTGCGTATGAGACGTTAGAGACGACTAAATTCAGTTGTTTTCGCATTCTCGCATTCAGTTTTATAATAACCAGGTAATTCACAATTTCAACAGATAAAATACTGTGACTGAAATAATAATAATAATGAAAAGGTTATGAAGTCAATTATTTTAATTACCATTATTTTTTTTTTAAACATCAGTAAAGCTTGTAGTGTATGACTGGTGCAATTGTTACGTTTGTGCTTTGGATTAGTAGTTGCCAACTGAATGACACGAATCTCAAAATATAATTGCATCACACATAGGGGATGAACAGTAGAAGACAATAATTGAGTTCTACATGTACGTGACAGAAGATTCAAGTATACCATAAACGGCCTGTATTGGCTTCTACTTTTTTGCCTTTTCAAAATGCACACTATATTCAAGTTACATTGCTATATCAAACTAACTGCACTTGCTATAGGCTTAGGACTTATTCACCCACGAAACGGACACGATTGCGTTGCGTCATTAGTTAGTCCCCAGTTAATGACTGCACATATTAAGCAGTGCATTGTGTTCCCTGGTAGTCAAAAATATAATAATAATAATGAACATGAAGTTATCCAAAGCACCTTCACGTGTCGCCGCTGAGCGATATTTGTCTCTCGATTTTTATTTCTTTGTTTATCTCCTCCCTGGAAGAAGATTTGACTACATATTTATTTTATCTGACACATATTGTTATCGCGGTGTCGTCGGCAGAACACAGTAAAAAGATTCATTTGCTTTGGTCACATGAAATATATGACGTTCTGTCGAAAAAAAACTAGCGTGGTCTCTGTACTTCAATTATACTTTTCGTTTAGCGAAATAATTAATATATGTATTTTATGGAATTTAGTACAATGTTTTTTCCTGGTGAAATGAGAATATTATTAGCTAATTTGTCGGAATTGTCGTTGTAAGGTGAGTGGGTGTTGTTGTGCGGGATATCTCCCTGTGGGTACCCATGCTGCTCCTGGGGATATCCACTATGCTGTGTATCACCTGTCATATGGCATATCTATCCTGAGATGTGCCACCTGACCTTACCTCTTGGTATTCAGTCTGACTCTGAGGGGTTTTAGCATTGTACGCTGGTGGATATCCACGGTTATGCAGTTGTGCCATCTTCTGCAAAAAAAACATAGGAAAGGTTTACTTCTGTACGATTACCATTTGTGTGCAATTATTTACCAATATCTAATAGAAAAACAGAAAGGTAGAAAAATTGTTTTTTACTTTATGTATATAAAAATTTTGTTTTGTATAATTATGTGTGCATTTAGGAAGGGGAAATAACATGTATCAACAATTATTAACAGCAGAGACCATGGCGTTTTCCAGTATGCCATACTGATTATACATTTATTTTTAAAGGTGAAACAATCATTCGTTTGTGTTTTGTTTTACGACTATGATCATGAATATATAATCGCTACATGATACAGATAATGATGCATACTAGGTTGTACAAGTAAGATGTTTCAGGGGTTGTTTGCTGGCTGCGAGGGGATGAGTGATTTGTAAACAATGAATACAGTGTTAACCAATTCTGTCATCTTTAATCGAGAAATTGTTAGATAATTGGAAGATAAGGTTTTCTTCATGTTTTTTATGCCACAAAGAATAAACCATGATCATAAATATAACGTGTATTGTAGACATAAAAAGAAAATCTACAAATATTCTTATGCCTCTAACAGAATGCAGTGTAAGACACTGTATTTAATGTATGTAATTCTTTTTCTATGCCACTTACAAAACACATCTAACACGTTGCTCTAAATTGTAATGAAAACGTATAAAAAGCTAACTTACAGGTAAAACTGGATCCAGATGGTGTTACTCCTCTATTGGTCTGGTAGATTGTGATATGGATGCCTAGATTGCGGGGTTGTATCGTTTCTATAATTTTGTTTTACGTACCAGTAGAAATCACAAGAAAATTTAAATAGTAAAGCACAGAAAATACCTGGATATGTTTAACATTTTTTTTAATAGTTGAAAGTTCATAGTGTGAAAAAATGTGCAATTTTTAAATTCTCTGACAAAAAACCTGGCAGGCACATGATTTGAGTAGATTCTGATAGATTATTAAGATGTGAACAAACTGCAATGTTTGATGTTTTCTGAGATGTCTACATATAATGAGAATTCAACTCAATGCATACATTATGGGTGAAAACAAAAACATCAATTTTTCTCTTTCCAATTTTATTTGTAAAGAACTGCATAAGATCGACACAACTTGCATATGATATGACCATTTCATCTTTCCAAAATATATCTAAACATTGCATGTATCTGTATATGAAAAAAACAAAATGTTTTCTGAAAAATGTTCTATTCATATACTGTAATTCCAGTTGATATGTCGTAATTAGCTTTATAATTTTGTATATGTTTCCATTGACACTCTCTTAACTTGGCTTTTCTGTAAATTAATAAATTATTCATTCAGATACATGTATCTTAGTCAGTGATAAATATCATTTCCTAATATCCTCATATGCAGAATTCTACGTATAACTTAAATATTGCCATTTATGAATTCATTTGCAAATTGAGTAAAATTAAATTAAAAAAATAATTGATATTTTTTTTTAGACTTGGTTGACTGTGTTCAATTAATACCCCTTCAGTAAATATTCCTACAAACTAACATGAGTGTATGTTATGATGTATGTAACAAAAACAAACGAAAATGGTACCTGCATATCAGAGATATAATATGCTGGCCAGAAAGCATGATTACCGACAATGGATCATATTTGATATGCTAATGAAATGATTCATGTATATACAAAATATGGACAAAACTATGTACAATATATCACATTTTCAACAACAACTAAGATGGCCGCCAGATGACTTTCTTCATCAAATCACAAAATGTATCCATTTATGATACATGTGCTAAATATAAATGACAGAGATTCCAGTCGGCCAATATTGATCTGATCATGAAACAAACATATACATGTTTCCAGACAAGCTGTATGTGACAATCACAGAGATAAATGGTCAAAAAGTCTTGCTAAAAAGATGGCCACCAGTCAGCCTTCTTTTATCCAAAACAAATTGATCTGATTAGATAATGAAACATATATTGTCATAGACATGATTTCAACATGTATGCGTGTGTGCCAAACTGTTTGTAAATCTCTGAGATTTAGTAGTAGTATCAGTCAGCCATCTTAGATCCAATCCCGGGATCCTATTATGAAGCAATTTGAAGAACTTGAAGAACATATATGATAACATGTATAATACATTGCTAAACTTGAATGAAAACTGACAAAGCATGTTCATAACAGTGCATTAAAAAAAGATGGCTACCGGTCGGCCATTTTGGATCAAATGGCAAACCACATTTTGTGCATATTCTCCACATACAGGCACATGCAAAGAATGATAATGCCACGATAACTAAGAATCATCAATCGAGACATATTTTCAGAGTGTCTTCAACACAACCAACCATCAATAGACTTTAAACTCAACTCTTTGTTGAATGTTTTTGTATACAAAATATTTATAAATGTGAAATGACTGTTGAAAACAACTTAACCAATGGACACATGGCAGTAAATAAGCCAATGATTAAACGTAGTGGTTAAAGGAATCATGGGTAATAGGAGTTATCAAGCTTATTCCTTGGTTCAGAATAAAGCACTATGTGTGAATATTTTATAAATATTTTATAAAATTCAAAAATTGAAATTTACTGTATCAACCAACATTATTTATCACAGTATGCAAATTATCTTCACAATTTGAATAATTTTTGCTTATAATGAATATTTAATAACAATTAATTTCTAACAGATTTAATCTGCTAAAAGAATACAAGATCACTAAAAAAATGTTTTTCAATTCCTTCTATTTTGTGGTATATATGCCCTCATTCCATACTTTATACCAGGACTTCATATTGGTAAAACCAGTAGTAAAATCTAGTACACAATAGTTCATGTTATGTAGAAATTTTATTGCAGATATGAAAATTAAATACAAATATTACAGTGCATATAATAGAGCTTTGGTAAAAAAAAGATTGTCAGCCTCATCACAGTGACTATTCAAGTACATAATCTGTATTTATGGAGAGAGATTTAAAACTGGGACCAGTACTGAGGAAATGGGAAGGGTGGATTCTACAGAAAATTTCACAGAAAAGAAACATTCATTCATTTATTTATTTATTAAAAAAAACATGTCCTATATCATCGAAAAAACTCAAAACTAAGTGAAAAATACAATTTTCACAGTAGTTTCTAATGAATCTCAGTAGAAAAACGACAACCAGCAACTTTAGCAATGACTTTTTTTTTTAACTGTAAATAAAAATGATATACATGAAATGTTCAGCCCAAAATATTATTCTAATTCCCAGTCTCTGTCATTTCGAACATCTCACATTGATAAGGTACTTGTAATACACACCATTAACCATTTCAGCACCATAATTGTTCCCTCCAAAAAAACAACATTTTGCCCATTTTTAAGTATTTTCTTAAAAAGTGATCATTTTGGACCAAATGAACATGATTTTTTATCAGCAACAAGTCTTGTTCAAAATTTTAGAAAAAATCTGTCAAAAAATGATAGTAAGGGCTAGTCAAACTGGTACTTATCAATCCAATCTGAATATTTCAGTCTCATCATATTTATAAATCAGTAAAATAGTTAATTGTGTAAATGTAAATATGTATCCAACTGTAAATTAATATCTTACTAAAATCAAAAACTATTTTACAATAATTTGACTCATACATGCTAATTATAATATCGTAGTATGAATATTTTGTTTACATATATTAGGCATGTATCAAATAGAAAAAATATTTTATTTTTAATGGCACAATTCAAAAAAAATATAGAAAATCTATCAACTGTATAAACATTTCATCCGTGTTCTCATCATGTATTGACAATGTTCTTGTGTTTTATTTATATTTATATGTTGGGGGATATTGTTGTTGAACAACCACAGTTGTCTGTGTAGCTCCTACACCGGCAGATGGGTATGCACTTGCCTGAAATAAAGTAAACAATGTAATGTAGATATATTGTGCATACTGTCCTCTACAGTTCAATTTCAAATATTATGTTTTTATGGTGACAATCTTTAAATATTATGTTTTTATGGTGACAATCTTTAAATATTGTCACTAATCCCTACACAAATAATTTGCTGATTTAATAAACAATACCAGAAATATGAATTGAATATCAATTGAGAACTAGAATAGATATTATACCATGTTGGCCAGGGAACCAGAATAGATATTATACCATGTTGGCCAGGGAACCAGAATAGATATTATACCGTGTTGGCCAGGAAACCAGAATAGATATTATACCATGTTGGCCAGGAAACCAGAATAGATATTATACCGTGTTGGCCAGGGAACCAGAATAGATATTACCGGTATACATGTACCATGTTGGCCAGGAAACCAGAATAGATATTATACCGTGTTGGCCAGGGAACCAGAATAGATATTACCGGTATACATGTACCATGTTGGCCAGGAAACCAGAATAGATATTATACCATGTTGGCCAGGAAACCAAAATAGATATTATACCATGTTGGCCAGGAAATCAAAATAGATATTATACCGTGTTGGCCAGGAAACCATAATAGATATTATACTGTGTTGGCCAGGAAACCAGAATAGATATTATACCATGTTGGCCAGAGAACTAGAATAGATATTATACCATGTTGGCCAGGAAACCAGAATAGATATTATACCGTGTTGGCCAGGAAACCATAATAGATATTATACCGTGTTGGCCAGGAAACCAGAATAGATATTATACCATGTTGGCCAGGAAACCAGAATAGATATTATACCATGTTGGCCAGGAAACCATAATAGATATTATACCGTGTTGGCCAGGAAACCAGAATAGATATTATACCATGTTGGCCAGGAAAGCAGAGTAGATGTTATACCAAGTTAGCCAGGGATCCAGAGTATATATTATATCATGTTGGCCAGTTCAACAGCAATGCTGGCAAAGGACTGTGAGCCAAGAAACAAACATAAAAAACATACTATGTTGGCCAGGGAACTAGAATAGATATTATACCATGTTGGCCAGGTCACCAGCAAAGCTGGGAAAAAACATAGAAAACAAACATACTATGTTGGCCAGGGAACCAGAATAGATATTATACATGTTGACCAGGGAACCAGAATAGATATTATATCATAATGGCCAGGTCACCAGCAATGCTGGGAACAAGAATAGAAAACATACTATGTTGGTCATGACATCAGCACAGATATACTTTGTAGATCACAGAATCAGCAGAAAACTAGGCCAAACCAAATTGTTGATGAATACTTACCACAAGTCTGACACTGAACTGAGCATCATTATCTTTACCAACAAGATTGGCTGCTTTCATAGTGCCATCAGCCGTTACACCAATATGCTGACCAGGACTTTGTAAAGACTCCAAGGTTACAAACCCCTTCAGTGTTTCGTGAATTCGAAATTTACATGGAAAGCCACCAGTTCCCTAATATAATATAAACAGAGGATGGTGAATTATAATTAGGTGCAATGAATATGATATGATTGTGTATTGTCTCTATACTCTGATCACATAGAATGTTATGAAAGTGACAGACAGTTATAACAAGCCGGTAGGCTGGTTGGCGATCCGCTCCGCTTAAAAACAAGCAACATATTTTTGGTTGTTTCCATAGTGTGTCATAAACGTGAAGCTAACGTCGGTTTATAACTAAATGGGCCCAAATACAAAGTTTGCAAAAAACATTCAGTCGTTAGAAGTCACTTAGTTTATTACTAGGACGTATTCTGCTGTTACATTTATTATTTCCATACATTTTCTAGAATGAAGGCAGCATTTACAGTTCATTCAAAGTTGCGTTGGGATTACGTTGATACAGTGTAACAATGGCAAATTTGGTTGCACAACTTCCCTTTATCATATACACCCAGCGACACCGATGCCAATGGCAGTGCTGGGCCAGGATTTTTTTCCAATTAGTGACGACCTACCTGAGAAGTATGAACAAAATCAGCCGAGCCGAAAAAATCACAGAGAAGTTAAAAGCCGTTGCTGGTGAAAAGTTACCCCAACTTTGGGGTCAAATATCTCGGTAATGAAAAAAGATATCAAATAGTAACTTTGTGCCCACACTCAAGTTGAGTAGAATGAGCTATGTCTGAAGTGTTTTATCCTAAATTTGCTATGGCAACTGTGAGCCAAACATTTTTTTCACATTTTTCCTAATAACTAGGGTGAAGGTGTGACCTACCTGCCAAGTTTGATAGAAATTGGCCAAGCCAAAAAAATCACAGAAGAAACCATACGTGAAATCACTGGAAATCACACACACAGACACACCAACACACACACACAAAACGACAAAAGTGATTATAAAGGCAATCCTAGCAAAGCGGATCGCCAATATACGACATCAATGTTCAATGTTAGAAGTGTGGTATTTCCTAGATAACAGTTCCAACATTTACCAGTGTACCTTCCAGCCCCAGGCTTCCCCCAAATTATACAGGGTGGATATCCATAGTGAGTTCAATCTGCTTTTTAAATTCATCAACCTAAACTGATTGTTGTTTTTAATTTCATCACTGAAAATTAATTAAGCAGCCAGTCAGTTTATTTATCTTTTCATATTTGCCACTGCTATTTAATGTTTTTATGGATGACCGGTTTACTCTGTAAGGATTTGATGAATTTACAGGTTGAGATTTAGTTGCCATCATGGCCGAGAAATGCCTCTGTGAAAAACTAAATTATTTTTTTTTTATTTATCCAAAATTTATGTAATTTATTTATTCAAATTAGTACTTACCCTTCCTGATACATGGTTACTGGTAATTGTCAGATGAAATGCTGGGTTGGCAATATTACGCAATATTACAATATTATGTCCTTCATTAATACAGGTGAAATGAGCTACAATAAAGAGAGATATTTGGTTTATTCAGACATACATGTACTCACACATTCATCTATTGTCATCTGCAGTTTTTATTTTTAACATGAAGAATTCATACACATGAGAAGCAGACAGAGACACTTACAGTTTTACTATCAGTTTTCATCTGTACTTAAAAAATAATAATTTATTTTTAAAGTTGTCAATATATTTACAGTTACAGCCACATATTGCCACCAATTTGAGACTATAATAGTGATACTTTTTACAATGAAATTAGAACAAAATAAATTACAAGTAAAAATAATGTAGTAACTTCTATGGTATTTAGCTTTCAGAAAATATTACAAATCAAGAGAATGCTCATTTTTTTAAAATGAAAAAATTGTTAATAAATCACCTAATAGCTTTAATAATTGTATGAACTATGAGCCTTGTTTTCAAAAATGTCCATCCTGTGAAAACACCATGAAATTGTTCCATATTTGGAATTCACATTTCCTAATAAGGTATGAATGCAGATACCCCATACACTACAGTATGCTTAAGATGTATAATAATATTGTACAATTTCCATATGAACAAAACACCTAGTAGATGTATGCCTTGTACACACACACATACGGACATGGTCACCACAGTGGCTCCTGTGCAATGCTTACCACAAGGTTCATTGGGACTTGCCCTGGCATCTACTTGACTATTGGGTAAAATACGAAGTCCATTACTTGTCACACGAGATGTCAACTCAACTACATTCCCAGTAGAGAACTTTTTCTAAATAAAATACAAAATCAAAGAATTTTTAGAAAGAACTCTCATGTACTTAGGGTATTAGAGGCATAAAGTATAAATAAGGAAAAATATGACGGCGTACTGTCTGAGTGCATACTTTTCAGTATCCTTATTATTATACATCTTTTCCTCTTAGGAATACATCATGGAAATGCCAAAATCCAAACCATTTAGAACAGATTTAGTGAACTTCTTTGTGTGGGTCCAGTCAAATCCTGGGGGGCAGCCATGTTTTTTTTTTTTTATTTAGCGGACGGTTACATGTATAATCGTTCCATATTTTGAAATTCGCACACTGTAATTTATAGCAATTAGATGACAGACAAAAATGTATAATATTAGAACTCCAATACACATAAAGTAAATATTTTATTTATTGCATGCAAAATCATTGAAATATGTGAGCATTTGAGCTTCAAGCAAAAAAGTTAAAATACACAGTGTCACACTATTTAAGTAGTGAAAATACTGTACAGATAACGCATGGATTTCAAAAAAAAAAATCAGGTCTGTGCACTATCGCAGAACATCTATGTGATAAATACACACATACCCATACATACAGACAGACACCCATTGCATATTTAATCTTGGGAGTCAATATTTTAATATTAATTTTAAATCTAGGGAATATACAACTGTATATCTAGATATGTAAAAATGTAAAATCATGTCATGTGACTTACCAATGTTGCACTGCTTGCATGGATATCCACTTCATGAGTGACCGTATCATACGCCCCTTTGGCTAATTTTCCTGCTCCTTTGCTTAATGAACTTAGCAGACCACCAGCTGACGACTGAAAAGTAATCGAAAAAAAAAAATTATTTTCACTGAACGAATGATTCAGTGAAAATAAAATCAAGTGAATACATCTTTTTCCCTATATTTTATTTTCAACTCATCAAAAATAAACTCCATAGTAAAAACCCAACAGCCTTTCCAGCAAATATTAATTCATGCTAAAATAAAGTACTGTAAAGGGGTAATTATTCACTGGGTTTTAATTTAGCTTATTTCGCTGACTGGAAAAATGCGCTAAATTAAAACACAGTGAATATGTAAAATTTAGCATAGAACACATTATCTTAATGACGAAACCGTGAATTTAAAACCCACTGAATATGCCTGAAATGGTAAATCAGTGAAATTTAAACCCAGTGAAAATTAGTCATTTTACAGTATTTTACAGAATCTAATCATTTTCAAACTTATCTGTATGGTACAGTGTATATCACAGATGGCAGAATTCAGTTGTATTGGCCATTTTCAAAAAAGATGGCCTGGTGTAGTTGAAAGACATTCAGACTGTGGATGTATATGTATGCAAGTAATTTACTTACTTTAGATGAACCACTGGATGGCCTCACAACAACGGGCTGCAAATGAAGTATACACATACAATGAAAATATATTCTATTATTGGAATCCATTATTTAAATTGCCAAAAATATTAGGGATTTTTTTAAACAAGGGAACAGGGGCACAGCGCCCGCATGGAAGCAGATCCTATGGCAACCATAAAATTCTGAATGACCAGGAATACAAGTGCCCACAGTCTTCAACCGTGACCTGTCTGGTAGTAATTTTGGCCCCAAGGAAGCCATAGAATGCTCCATTTTAACTTAGAATTATCAAAAACTCCACACCCTGGTAGGGAGAACCCTATTTTGGCAGCACCGCTTAAATGCAGTACTCCCTCTTGCAGTTTGTTTCTAAACAAAAACCTGAATATGGAATTAAGTTTTAACAAATGTAGCTGTTATGAGGTTGGTGGATGCAGCTATGCACGGGTTTCACTATTTCCCATGAAAAAAATCTAAAAATATGACATGACAAAAAGTAGGTGAACAGTAAAAGGTACAAATTATCGACCATACATGCATGTGTGGTAATAACCTAGGGTACTTCTGTCTGCATTGACTTCATGGAGATTTATGGTTATTAATAATAATAAATTTATTGTATCCTTATCGGTTGACAGCAATAAAATGTTAGTTATAAAATTCAATACATAAAATACTAATGAAAGTAAAATTTTAGTCATTGAATTGCTATTTTTGATTTCATATAAGTTGTATAAATTATGTATGAACTCATATTACCGGTATATTTGAAATTTTTCTGTTTGGTGATCAAGATTTTCCATGAAAAAATTGTTTACGCAACATTGTTTACAGACTCTGTATTTGAAAGGCTTGTTTTTGGGAGTATTATCATTTTTTAAAACAAAGTTTTCTATAAAATAATGTTACCTGATTTGTTTGAATTATCGTTGTATGATGAGCAGGTCGTTGAGCAGGATATCCCCCTTGTGGGTATCCAGCCTGCCCCTGGAGGTGTGCCTGTCCTTGGGGATATCCACCTTTGGGATATCCACCTTGGGGATATGCCACCTGTCCCTGGGCATATCCACCTTGGGGATATCCACCCTGGGGATATGCCACTTGTCCCTGGGCATATCCACCCTGGGGATATCCGCCCTGGGGATATGCCACCTGTCCCTGTGGGTATCCTGCCTGGGGATATGCAGCCTGTCCATGGGGAGGATTAGCACTGTAAGGTGGTGGAAAGTCAGGGTTGTGTGGTGGCTGCGACATCTTATGCAAACTATAAACAAAACAAACAAACAAAAGTTACCACATTAATTCCTTTGTGAATTGAGTTTCTCAGATGGTGTACAATGTACTTTTCAAGTTTCCCAAGATCTCCACAATATTGCATAGAAAACATCATAAATGAATGAATTCATGTCTATCATGTTACACCAGCATTTTAATTGCCTGAACACGTCATTGTGATTGGGCAAGAAAGTGTTTTTAATTATGCAAGCCATAGTTAAAAAGATGGTAAGGTTACCATGGTTTTTCATGTTTCGAAGTAGGCCCTAAATGTCAAATTACACAGAAGGGGTAAATTCTGCTGTCAACTGAAATCAGCAAAAACATTATTAGAGTGTTCTCAAAAATAATCATTGCCATCTGCTGTGACTCACCCATGAATCTAATTTTGTTGATCCTCAAAACAAAATGAGAAGTATAGCAGTTTAATAGCACTAACTGGCGAGTGTACTAACATACATCAATTTTACATATATCAATGCTAACAGGAAAACTATGGGTGAGAATTTACACCACAGCTTGATGTATCTAATCGCTTTATTAGTTCTCGACCCATTTCATTTTAATGTGCACGGTTGCAAGTAGAATGTTTCAGATGCTTTATCACATTTACACATGGTTTTTGCTACTTTTCAAGTTATTTTTATGTCCCAGTATTACATTTAAAATGAAGTTGGTATATTACATGTATAATAACAAAAAAATTACCTTCACAGTCAGGAATACCAGGACTCGAGAAACACTACTGCTGTAGCAGTTTATTTCTTAGTCATGGTCTATTAAATTAATGCGTTCATCGTCAGGATCACAATGTATTTTATACTTATATTAATAACTTTGATTGAAAATTATAAGCAACACCAACATATATGAAATCTATCACATTTTGAAGGAAATTCTCAATGTACAGATCAATAAAAAAATAATAGAAATGTTATTGCATCCTTAGAAATACGATGAGTTTATTAGTTGATATTAATAGTTATAACTATACAATAAGATAATTTGGAATCATCAAGTTATGTAACATAGGGTTTTCATTTCTTTTTATGAATAAAGTTTCCAATCTTCTGTATTATAATTGTTATCATTTATACTACTCATATACATATTAATATTTGCTTTCCATGTCGCTGAGAAAGAAATTGTACAACTGACATGACAATCTGTTAATTAAATTAATTAATATTTCTTTGGTTCAGCAGATGCTTCTTACACAATATTCATCTTATTAACAACAAAACAACATTTGTTTCATATTTAATTCTCACCCTACCACGTTAAAAAGATAAAAAGAATATTTCAGTGAAATAACCACGTCCAGAGATTCTAAGATAAGGCAACTTTTAGTGATAAAAGATTAATGTTCTTAAGATTAATGTTCATACACATGTCAATTGATTAACCAATGAAATCCCAAAAGTGAACACTTGGATTATGTAAACATTATTTTTATATATTCAAAAACAGAAAACACATGATACATGCTTTGTGAACTAGCAGAAATAGTCCAAAAAAATTACTAGCCAGTTCTTTCACATAGCCACTCATGTACGTGTTTGTGATCATCTTGCAATTCGCGTGACTTCTTTGATTCCAAGTGATCTCATTGCATAGCCTCATTCTACAAATTGTTAATACTATGAGGTTATTACGAGAATACCTCAAATTATACACGAAGACAGTACAGTGGCAGTATCGACCGACGCGCATATACCTTTTTTCCGATATTTTACATTCAACTCGTCAAAAATCAGTGAAAATAAATTCCATACAAAACACCCAAAAGGGCTTTTTCGGCAAAAATTAATTCCAGCTAAAATAAAGTATTTTACAGTACATCCCATAATATACACCATCTTGACATCTGCCATATTAATTCACAGCCGTAATAACATTGTGCTTCAAATATGAATTATAACCATACTCGTCTGAACTTACCGTGAAATATTTGATCATATCATGTAGTTATTAAAAATTAATTGTAAAATTCATAACTGAGAAGTTCTGAAAAGTGAAACTGAAAGTGACTTGGTCAAGTTGGCATCCCTTCATGGATATTTACCCAAGAATTAAGGGACGGCCATATAATCCTTAAAAAAAAAAACAGCTATCAACAAAGAAGCTGTTATGCAATAAGGTAAATGTTGCTATCTTACCTCGATCAGTATAGAAGAGTATCTACGCGTTGATCAGTACTTTGTGAGTGACTCAAATAACGGTGGGTCACCTGATGTTGTGTCGTCTTCCGGTGTGTTTGTTGTTCTCGTTTCCGTGTTGACTACGCCCTCTTGCGTTGAACACTAGGTAGTTTTCAAAATGGCGATCAGAAAGTAGTTTTTGGCCTTCTTTTCAAAGAATTCATAATTTCCCGGTTTGCCTGGCGACATCTTCCGTTAGAATTACAGCAACGAGAAGAAAAGTTGAAATGGAGGTTTCGTTTTTTGTGTTGGCCAGTTTCATGACACTGAGTTCAGCTCAGCTGACCGTGAACGTAAAAAACAAAGGCGGTGATTTGATCCAAGAAAGCATCCAAGCTGACGTTGCACAGGATCTTATCCATTTACAGTTTCAGAAACCTGACGGGACATTGATATCATTGCTTATTGATTTTAAATCGGTATGTATTATAAACCATTTGGAATAACCGGGGCAACCGAGAAACCCGAATAAGAGAGGGAAATTATTAATTTGCATTTAAGAAAGTCTATATGATCCTAGCCCTGAGTACAGTCTTGTAGGTTGGCCTTCTTCCGCTGATCCTTCGGTCCCCACAGTCCTGAGAAGTCGCATAGACCGAGGATTTGACACTCTCCTACAAATTTATGGCGGAGAACCGTTCTGCAGTGTTCATGATTGTAACCAGCTAAAATATCTATCGACCAATCTAGCGATCACAAATACTTTTTTTTGTGTCCGAAAAATGAACCTACATTACTAGAACTAGCTGTGGAATTATAGCCCTACGGAACTGCAGCTACTGTAAAGGGGGTAATTATTCACTGGGTTTTAATTTAGCTTATTTCGCTGACTGGAAAAATGCGCTAAATTAAAACACAGTGAATATGTACAATTTAGCATAGAACACATTATCTAAATGACGAAACCGTGAATTTAAAACCTACTGAATATGCCTGAAATGGTAAATCAGTGAAATTTAAACCCAGTGAAAATTAGTCATTTTACAGTATACTAGAACTAGAACGTTGGCAAAAGCTAGTTTTACGCAACGGAACAACGTTTTGTTAATAAATACGTCAAGAACAAGATGGCGGCATATATTTTTGGTTGACGTTGGAAAATGTCGATTTGATCGACCCTAGTGGGAACTCTTAAGTAATTTCGCTTCCAGTTAGGGTATTTAGAATAGTTGGACGTATCGACCTGCTTAATTTTTAACTGCAAAGCTGAATGCCTCTTAAATTGCCGATACATTCCTTCACAATAGTGTTGAATCCCCGGTCTATGCGACTTCTCAGGACTGTGGGGGGGCCGAATGATCAGCGGAAGGAAGCCACGGCCAACCTACAGGACTGTACTCAGGGCTAATATGACCCTAGGCCTGGGAGCATAGGTACTATAATCAACCGAGGGGGGGGGGGGGGTATCGGCTGGTATCTAGTGTAAGAAATAGACAAGGAATGAAGGCTCCAGCGAGCTCATATTTTTTAAACTGGAAAAACCAGACGAACAGAACGAAAAATAAAATCTATAAAAATACCAGGTTGAAGAATATTAGTTGCTCTTTCAAATTTTGCCAAAGCTTTACCTATATTTTACCTATATCTGCAGAATAAACAAGAAAACTACACAAATTGACTCCATTTCTAAAGAACTAACGGTTGGTCCAAACGCACGGCACAGTTGGAGACGAAGAACCAATCACAAGACTGGTTACGAACCAGTTGAGCAAGGCTAACCAAGTTGTAACCTTGATGTGGTTCGTAACCAGCCTCATGAATGGTTGTTGACAAATTCTGAACAGGCCACACCTCCAACCAAAGTTCTGCACCAGTCGGCAATAAATTATTGGCATTATTCATGTATCTCACAAGTGGAGAATATTTAAATATATTAATATGACAGAGCGGTGGACGAAACACAGGGGTAAAACGCTTACCTGTACAATTTGGGACATAAGAATTCAATTTTATTAAAATACTACCGGATTCGGCCCTGGGCGATCTTATGGAGGATTTGATTTTTTTTTAGAAAAATGTGGACCAAAAGATCGCCCGGGCGATGTTATGGCAGATATTACAAAGCCCATCTTGTCCGGAAAAATAACCCTGCACTGATAAAATGGTCTCAGAAAATGTTTAGAAAAAATAATGTTTCACATTGACCAAATATAATCATGCAAAGTATAAATTCAAAGTGTTTTAATACATTGGTGAGAGATCGCATTTTACGTGAACAAGAAGAAAAAGCAAGCCAAAGTCGAAACGGGGTGCATCATGACACATCACAGGCTGTGACAACCGAGTAATCAGCGAAATCATTTTGGGTGCAATTGAACTTCAAGTACTTCTTTGCGAAACTTGTTGCGCGAAATGTGTGTTGACCGTGACCGAAGTTTGACCCCAAGTTACGCACTGAACTGGCGCGTTACCATAGGAACCTTTTTCTTCCATGCTCTGCGCGTCGGTAAAAAATAGTAAAATTGTTATTATATCCGACGATACTGTAATCATATAACTTGTCTGCAACTTTGTACTGGCTTTGAATACTAGTATATCAACATCGTTTATTTCAAGTTAGTGTGCTGCTTTTCTAATTACGCAAATTTGTTTACAATATTGTACCGGCTCTGAATTTTTCAACTTTGTAATGCTTTCATAATAATTACACAAACTCAAGTTATTTTTATATTACCGACTTTATAGTGTGTTGCACTCGTAATAATTACGCAAACATAAACATGGGCGCATTTAAATCACAGTAGTCAGGTGTCTTGTGATTCATCGATGTTCCAATGGTGAATTATTTTATTCGAAATGAAGTGAATATGTAATATAATAAACTCTGGGCAGCGCACTTCGATCACATTATTCACGTATATTTTGACTGAACTCAGCTAACCATGTGTTTGAATTGCGTGCGGCATTGGGCAATGACCTCCAGAGTTCACGCACTGATATTTAAATTCGGGTCACCCAGCTTCACACAAATTAATATAGTTACTTATCATTTGTTCAAAAAATCGTTCAACTCTCACAAATACTACGAACGCGAAGAGTTTACTGAAAGAGAACGTCTTTTTTGGACAAAACAACACGATACAAGATTATCTGTGCAAGGTTAGATTTTTAGAACGTACACGACCGCTTAACTCTGTGTTTTTTAATAATCATGTCGCATGTGAAACGCAGGAGACATTTTAGTTCGCCAATTTCCTGTTTACCAATGTCTTTTTGTCAGGAATGCGATACAGACAAAGATTAAACATTAACGATACCTACCGTTGTCAAATCAACCAAGAGGCTCGAATCAGGAAGGCTTGGGTATTTCAAACTTCGTAAATAGCATTCATTCCAAGCGCAGACTTTATTTGAGTGTAATAAACGTATTAAAGTGAAATGTATTCACAAGCCATAATACTGGTCCGACTTTTACTCTTGAAATTGGTGATAAATACTTGCATAAAATACAAACGTATACCATTTTTCATGCAACAATAATTCGTATACAGCATTGGATTTATTGGATTTTTACGTGTTTCGACTTCACAGTGAATTATTTTTAGCGTCATATTTGAAATAGTGCGCTCGATGCAAGATTTTGGACGGATAAATTGGGGTCTGTAAAAATGTTTGTTGGTTCAGTCAGGCAATGTGTGAACCAAAACATTGTCCACTATTTGAAACATCGCCAATGGGCGAGGTTTAGGATGGGCGGGCTATCGGCCGAATCCGGTAGGTGAGTGGTATAAGCTATTGGCACATTTGTATAAAAAATAAGATATCCAGATTTGCAACAAGTGAATTGTTCAGTACTGGCTTATAGTTATTCAGGCTTTTTTCTAGAAATTGCAATTCAGCGGCGCCACCAAGTGGGGGAGATAGGGTTCTCCTTACCAGGGTGTGGAGTTTTTGATAATTCTAAGTTAAAATGAAGCATTCTATGGCTCCTTGGGGCCAAAATTACTGTCAGACAGATCACAATTGAAGACTATGGTCACATGTGATCCATGGTCAATCAGAATTTTTTGGTTGCCAGAGGATCTGCTCCCCTGGGTAAGGGGTGCCATGGCATGAGGGCACTGCGCCCGTTCTCTTGTTTAAAAAATTCCCTTGTTATTGTTAAAAATGTCTCTGTATTGAGTGTTTGTCCTCCTGTTGCATCTTCTCAATTACTAGATAAGTCTTGATTCTGATAAAAGTGCATTTGTTGATTAACTTGTTTTCTCACACAGGAAGTGCAGATATTTAAAGCCCTTGTATTGGGAGAAGAAGAAAGGGGTCAAAGCCAATACCAAGTTATGTGTTTTATTACAAAATTTACCAAATCTGAATTTATATCATCAGATGCTATGTCCAAACTAAGACAGGTAATTGATATTCATTACTAATGCATAAGGTAAGCTTACTGGAACAAAAGGAATGTCTTGTACAAGTATGATGCTAAAAGTGCAGTGGTAGAAGTAAGAAAATAAAAGTATTACTGTAAAATCTGTATTAGAAGCCGCACCCATTCTTTTTGAACAATTGAGACCCAAAAATTCACGATTTCTCATATGTGAGTGTACATGTAGATGCTCTAATAGATGCCGTATTTCCTCTGTTGCATTGTATCATTTTAATGGAAGCCTCGGCTTTTAATACAGATTTTACAGTATGTTTCCAGTAAGCCAACCTTGCATAGAGTTTGCATGCCAACCCTATATCTTTGCCCAACATTGAATTATTCAGTCACATTAATACAATTACATTACATGAACAGAAAAACCCTGGGACTATTCGTAATCCAGAAGAGGACAAAGGACAAGAACATATATTTATGGATCTTCAGATTGATTTAAAAGAATCATCAAAATTCAGCAAACATATTTACAATACATGCATGGAGGCACAAGATTCAACATACATCAGAGAAAGTGATATCCGAGCTCTATCGAAAGGTATGCCGCAGACTTTTGATATCTACACATATTATCATTTTTGACAATGTTATGTATATGTATAAATGCAACATACAGACTCTTTGGGAACATCGAGTTCAGTTGATGTCTAAACTGTAAACCAGCCACCAGAAAAATTGTTGCAAAAGTTGTAAAATGTCTATGATGTGTGCATTTGTTTGAGTGTCGATTTTGAAATAAATTAGTAATGAATGAAATAACAATTTGTTGAATTACAAAATAAAGTTTTTAATTGACTTTCGGTATGAAATGAGGTTTTTATGTAGATGTCAACTAATACTTCAGACACTTGCCATAGGTATACGTTTGCTTTACCCGGTAATTCAGATAATTTGGTGGTTGGAATACAGTTGGATCAGCTAAACTCATTTGTACCTACATGTACATATGTTATATCACTGCTTGCCACATGAAATTTACTGAGTTGAACCAGCGAAAAGCCAACCTTGTCTTAATTATATTAATTATATATATTCTCCAATTTGATTGGAATCACATCTCTCTTCATATCGAAACATCACAATTGTCATATTTGAATTTTGTGCAAAAACAAATCTTCTCTCAAATCTTTGTTTTTGGTATACTTTTCTCCGTGAAATTTGGCAATCTGAAAAAAAACAAAACATTTCTGCTTACTTTCATGTATTCTTCAAATCCACCCAATTCAAGTTTGTTTGTTTTTTAAGGGACAACAAAACATTTAAATTTACTCATGGGGAACACTACATGTGATCCATATGAAATATGTGATAACTGTGATGTCTAACTGTTATACTCATTGCTCCACACTCTTTACCTACAAAGTATATATTTTCTGAAAGTTTATAGTTGAATCTGATTTAGGAGTAGATTTTAAATAACTTTTAAACCTCTTTTGCCGCATGATTTTAAAGTTAATATTTATTTAATGACATAATTTGTTGTGATTTCCAAATGCGTTATTGTGTTTTTAATGTTCAAAATTAATAATTGAAAATTGAGCTGCAAATTTCATTATGCGGTGTGCCCTCCAGAACATGTAGTTGTAGTGCTATTTCTGATCATGTGAGGCAAACTTGGTGATCTGTTTCTGAATGCAAGCAAGACTACACAAGGTCTGACACAGAGCCAAATTGTAATAAAGTTTTTCTAAAATCAAATGTAAACAATTTTATTATAGATCTAGCACTGACCGAAATCAATAGAATTAGCCATTCTGTAAAAAGATGAGTGAACACTCATTCCAAAACGTATCTTCACTTGTTCTAACATTCAAATAGGTGATTTTCTGTACAATTGCGAGATCTCGCGAGATGCATGAAAGACACGCGTCGAACGTCTGCCGCAAAAATCGAACGATTTGATTTTGAACTAGAATTTCTTTATTTCGTAGCTTACATTGACCGGCCGATCTTCGACAGAGGAATATTGCTTCCGAATAACCTTACTTAATCAAAATTGCCTATCATCAAACGTGGACAGCACATTATTAAGCATGGAAATGTCCCCGAAATACTTTCGCGTTTGTCGAATCCCACGCGATGTTTGACGTGACTACGACGCTATGACCTTTGTTTGTCCTGTTTTTACGTTCGATTTCACGCATAACGTGTGATTCTCGCAGTGAACGGAAAATGGTCTATTTTATCTTTGTTGTGTGAAGGCACACTGCAAGTACATGTATAATAAATCTAGAAAATGGCCTTATTAAATATTGGGTATACTTTCTTATCTTTTGATTTAGAATATTAATAATAAGTGTATACATGTACTGACTAACTACTAATGGCCATGTGTGTATTTTGCCTCTTTCTCTTTCATCATCTCCAGGTTACAGAGCATCTTATCTTTATCCACACTATTTAACATCGCAAGGTATTAGTTTAGATTATAACACTTCTCATGATGTCTTCCCTAGTGAAGGATGGTAGTATTTTGGCAATATCGTAAATCATACAAGCTCTAAACACTCAATACTGCCCCCAGGTGTTGGTGTTGTTGTAATCAGTGAGTTATTAAACTAGAGGTCAATACTACAATGGTGTTAGCACATGTGTGTAGGTGATTGCATACAGAATGTATAACTGAAAAGAAAAAAATGATTTCTAGATCTGAAACTATCTGTACTCTAATAAATGAATTAATATGTGTAATGGTGGTATTCCCATGGTACATCTCACTTATACAGACAACAGAATTATTTCACAAAAAGAGTATTACTACGGTAGATGAGAAAGTATTTGATGTCATCATTCATTGTGTTCCAGTGCAAGTGATGTCATCATTCATTGTGTTCCAGTGCAATTGATGTCATCATTCATTGTATACAATGCAAGTGATGTCATCATGGCATTTAACTGCGATCGTTGTGTGTTGGTGCAGCTTACCTCATCATTTATTGTGTTCCAATGCAAGTGATGTCATCATTCATTGCATTTCAGTGCAAGTGATGTCATCATTCAGTGAGATGTACCATGGGAGTTCCACCATACATGTATGGTTTCATTGATAAAGTATTTCTAGTTTCAGATCTAGTTATTAATTCCTTTTCAAGTGCAATCTCAAAACACATAATTAAAACTATTGCAATGTTGATTTTCACTTTCAAGTGGTCTTCTTTAGTTTGGACACATTGATGGTTTGAGCTCCAAAATTCCTGTACTACATGTAGTCAGACTTTTTAGAACATGTGATTATCAAAACTAGTAAAATAAAACATTTAAACAATATACCAATTCTTCAATATCATGAAGGCATTCATTTTAAATTACACATACATCAAAAAGTGCAACCATTTTAAGTAGAAAAGCATTCAATCTCCCAATACACTGCAGTTTTGAAGAAACACACTAAGACGAAGGAAGTTGCATTTCTTGAAATATTGATTTCCACTACCATCCCTCCAAAATTATCATTCCTCCCTCCCTCCCTTCATATCAGAGTGTCTCCCATACTCTTTTATACTTTGATGCACGTTTATACTTCCTTCAATTCATTGTTTAGACAATATGACATCATCAGATTTATTTATAATATTATGAATGTTATTTTATTGATGTGTGTACTCCCTGAATGGCAGCTGTATATCAGCATCTCAAATCAATGTGACATACTTTGTAGATGTACGAGGTCAGTAGACTAGTTTGCTAAGCTACTAAGCATGTGATGTGTTAGGATTGGTCAATTCTGTGATGTGTTAGGATTGGTCAATTCTGTGATGTGATGGGTCAATTCTGTGATGTGTTGGGATTGGTCAATTCTGTGATGTGTTGGGATTGGTCAATTCTGTGATGTGATGGGATTGGTCAATTCTGTGATGTGTTGGGATTGGTCAATTCTGTGATGTGTTGGGATTGGTCAATTCTGTGATGTGTTGGGATTGGTCAATTCTGTGATGTGATGGGATTGGTCAATTCTGTGATTTGTTGGGATTGGTCAATTCTGTGATGTTCTGGGATTGGTCAATTCTGTGATGTTCTGGGATTGGTCAATTCTGTGATGGGATTGGTCAATTCTGTGATGTGTTGGGATTGATCAATTCTGTGATGTGATGGGATTGGTCAATTTTGTGATGTGTTGGGATTGGTCAATTCTGTGATGTGATGGGATTGGTCAATTTTGTGATGTGTTGGGATTGGTCAATTCTGTGATGTGATGGGATTGGTCAATTCTATGATGTGTTGGGATTGGTCAATTCTGTGATGGGATTGGTCAATTCTGTGATGTGTTGGGATTGGTCAATTCTGTAATGTGTTGGGATTGATCAATTCTGTGATGTGATGGGATTGGTCAATTCTGTGATGTGTTGGGATTGGTCAATTCTGTGATGTGTTGGGATTGGTCAATTCTGTGATGTGTTGGGATTGGTCAATTCTGTGATGTGTTGGGATTGGTCAATTCTGTGATGTGTTGGGATTGATCAATTCTGTGATGTGATGGGATTGGTCAATTCTGTGATGGGATTGGTCAATTCTGTGATGTGTTGGGATTGGTCAATTCTGTGATGTGATGGGATTGGTCAATTCTGTGATGTGTTGGGATTGGTCAATTCTGTGATGTGTTGGAATTGATTATTATGATTTCTTTGATTTGAGTTTTAATTGATTATTATGATAGTCTTCTCTCAGAGACTTCCTAGAACAAATAAACATTTCTCTATATTGTGCTTGAATGAAACATTTGTGTTTGATATAATATACAAACAAACTTGAATTGTCAATAACAATCACTGTTATGTAGAAAAAATCAAGCACAGAGATAAATATTTGTAATGACTGGACATAAAATATACCATAAAAAAAACGGCTGATGAAATCTTGAGAGTTGCAAGATTTGGTTTATGCCACACAAATAGTGTTTATCACTGGTCATTGCATTAACTATTTCCTGGTGTAACTATGGTGATCAGAACAGCTGATAAAATCTTGTTGAGAGCTGTAAGATTTTGTTTATGCCACACAAATAGTGTTTATCACCCGTCATTGCGTTAACTGTTTTTTGGTGTAACCATGGTAATCAGAACAGTTGATGCAATGACAAGAGAAAATGAAACACAATTTCAGAGGCTGTCACTTTCAACAAGATCTTGGCAGCCATTTTAGTTAAGGTCAATTGACTATTACATGCATGGTAGCCTAGCAACGAGCAAACCTGAAACTTGTTTATCAAAAAGAAGAAATGATCAGCTACTTGAGGTCACACATCCTGGTATTTTTGACCCACCACAAAACAAAGATTTTTACTTTCATGATCAATGAAAAAAAACAGAATAGGTTTATACTGTAAAATAGAAGAAATATGTTTGACACAAAATAGACAGGATATGTGACTTACAAAGTAACTGGCATTGACTCTATCGCTCAGGGTCAAGTGCTACTGATTATTCCAGAGATTTTATCGCTGGGAACTTAGGGGGGCTTATTCATATCTATGTAAATTGTGCCCACAGATTTGATTGGTTTCCCTATGTTGACAATGTTGTAATATTTGGGTTTTTTTATTGTAACTTTGCTTTTTATCCGTGGGCGGCTATGCTACTGATTTTACTATGCCCAATAAAAGGCTGTAGCCATACATGTATATAAATATAAGCATATTCTAAAATATTTACCTACTGTGAAATACTTTATTTTAACTGGAATTAATTTTTGATGAGTTAAATGTAAAATATAGGAATATAGATATATTCACTGGATTTTATTTTCATTGAATCATTAATTCAGTGAATATAGCAAAAATAAAGTATTTTACAGTAATATGTTTAATTAATTCAGCTACACTGGATTTTTGCTAACTTTAGATGCAGCTAATTTAGCAAATTGTGAACTGAATCATTGTCATAAAAGAGCATTCTGTTAATTGAAAATGCAGATAAATAAAAAAATAATGCTAAATTCGCTGCGAAAGGCATGTAAATGTTTCAAATTGATATTATATTGAGTATGTGAATAACACAGCATGTGTGCAGCAACTAACATTCTGATTGAGAATTGTTTGTCAATACGGTTTCCATGATATAAATGCCTGAAGCGGTCATACAGAGAAAAGATATTTAATATACACAAAGAAAGTAAAACACCTACAGATCTAACCGAAAGTGTTACAAACACGTTTGAATGTTCCGCATAATCATACATTTTCCTCTGTTTACTACAGACACAGGAATGCTATCAGCACATGGTGGAAATAGAATCCTGTGACTGAACGCAAACATTCTTTGTTGCCATCTCGGGTTGTTATCTCATATTAAATCATTATTACCCTGGTACATGTATAACCTTGGAAAAGATGTTTTATAATAAGGTTATCTCCAAAATGCACTCAGACAGTATAATAACGCATTGACTTCCGTGAACACTGTACTGCCTTCGTGCATACTTTCCTGTATTCTCACAATAACCCCATAGCATTTTAATAACCTTAATATACATTGTTCTGGATCAATAGTTTAGTCTATGAAGTGTATTATGAAAATTAGATTATATGCATTTTGTTTTGAAACACTCCCACAATCTTGGATATAACATATTTGGAATTCACATTACCTAATAAGGTAGTATGAAAATACATTGACAGATTTATAAACATAACATGAGATATGTAACACAATACAAGTATTAAATTTCTGTTAAGTTCCTCACAATTCATAATTTACCCTAATTTAAATCATTTCCATAAATTGTTAAAATATGTGATTCGTGGCTGATGACGGCCAAGTGAATTTCTAATATTTTCTGGAATTTAATATTTTTGTTTTTGAGGTAATTTAAATTGATGAAATTTCAGTATTCACAATCTACATTTTAGCTGTGATTCACGAAGTTATTCCTGTGGTGGCAACATTTAGTTTTCAACAATACGATTTTGAAATAAACAACGAAAATCAAAATCCTATTTTCAATTTCGGACTTTTCATTCTATTGAATCACTAAGGGTCCGTTTCGGTAATGTTTTAAAATTAGGGAAGGAGAATTACATACACAGGCATGTGTTAGGTATATGGTGCGGTAGAAATAATAAATAAATTAGTGGTTTTTAGTTATGTTAATGCATTAATAGATATGGTGCTTTTAATGTATCATCTGCATTAATATCATTTTTCATCCATTTAACTTTTGCTATTTTAAAAAATAAGATGTATATTCCTTTTTTTTGGTTTATATTTAAATTAAGTTAAAGAACTGTTGTTTATTATTAATTAGAGATGCTAACTGACAGCCAAAAGGTGACATGCATGTATCTGATAACTTTAGTGTTATTTCATGGGAACTATATTGATTACCAGTCAGCTTACTGCTATATGTTGTATTATCACTAACTCTTTGTCCATATGCTCTCCTGCTGACGATTTTAAAATTTCATTTTCACATTACTTTTAGGTAATAATTACACGTATAATTCACTGTTGAGTGCCACAAAGCCGCTGACGATACAGAAGATGCCGCACTGCCACGATATGACGAATGCGTGGAAGCCCTGCACGTGTCAGTTTGAAATCTGTCTCGGATGGTACCCATGTGGGTTAAAATACTGCAAAGGTCGTGACTCAGTCGGGAAAGTTGTCAGTTTCCGATGTGGGATTAAAACATGTCGAAAATGCCGGACTTTTGATTTCTTTGTGAAACAAAAACAGTTGTGTTTATGGGATGAGCCATGATTTGTCAATCCAGATTCTACCAACGATGAAAATAGTCACATTCTGAATTTCTTTAGAAATACACGTTCACTTTAAGTTCATAGAAGCTGAAAGTATTATATTTTGAGTAAAAAATGCAGCATTAATTTGATATTTACAAAACAGATGTGCTTGCAATGGTGGCCAATAAGAATTGTATACAGTCAGCTGGCATTGAACAGTAAGGGCAGTGGTTGTCACAGCCACCACATACATTTGATATGTATTCTATACTGTGCATAGCAATGTATACGCATGTATAAGGGCAGTGGTTGTCACAGCCACCACATACATTTGATATGTATTCTTTACTGTGCATAGCAATGTATACGCATGTATAAGGGCAGTGATTGTCACAGCCACCACATACATTTGATATGTATTCTATACTGTGCATAGCAATGTATACGCATGTATAAGGGCAGTGGTTGTCACAGCCACCACATACATTTGATATGTATTCTATACTGTGCATAGCAATGTATACGCATGTATAAGGGCAGTGGTTGTCACAGCCACCACATACATTTGATATGTATTCTTTACTGTGCATAGCAATGTATACGCATGTATAAGGGCAGTGATTGTCACAGCCACCACATACATTTGATATGTATTCTATACTGTGCATAGCAATGTATACGCATGTATAAGGGCAGTGATTGTCACAGCCACCACATACATTTGATATGTATTCTATACTGTGCATAGCAATGTATACGCATGTATAAGGGCAGTGATTGTCACAGCCACCACATACATTTGATATGTATTCTATACTGTGCATAGCAATGTATACGCATGTATAAGGGCAGTGGTTGTCACAGCCACCACATACATTTGATATGTATTCTATACTGTGCATAGCAATGTATACGCATGTATAAGGGCAGTGATTGTCACAGCCACCACATACATTTGATATGTATTCTATACTGTGCATAGCAATGTATACGCATGTATAAGGGCAGTGGTTGTCACAGCCACCACATACATTTGATATGTATTCTATACTGTGCATAGCAATGTATACGCATGTATAAGGGCAGTGATTGTCACAGCCACCACATACATTTGATATGTATTCTATACTGTGCATAGCAATGTATACGCATGTATAAGGGCAGTGGTTGTCACAGCCACCACATACATTTGATATGTATTCTATACTGTGCATAGCAATGTATACGCATGTATAAGGGCAGTGGTTGTCACAGCCACCACATACATTTGATATGTATTCTATACTGTGCATAGCAATGTATACGCATGTATAAGGGCAGTGGTTGTCACAGCCACCACATACATTTGATATGTATTCTATACTGTGCATAGCAATGTATACGCATGTATAAGGGCAGTGATTGTCACAGCCACCACATACATTTGATATGTATTCTATACTGTGCATAGCAATGTATACGCATGTATAAGGGCAGTGATTGTCACAACCACCACATACATTTGATATGTATTCTATACTGTGCATAGCAATGTATACGCATGTATAAGGGCAGTGGTTGTCACAGCCACCACATACATTTGATATGTATTCTATACTGTGCATAGCAATGTATACGCATGTATAAGGGCAGTGATTGTCACAGCCACCACATACATTTGATATGTATTCTATACTGTGCATACATGTAGCAATGTATACGCATGTATAAGGGCAGTGATTGTCACAGCCACCACATACATTTGATATGTATTCTATACTGTGCATAGCAATGTATACGCATGTATAAGGGCAGTGGTTGTCACAGCCACCACATACATTTGATATGTATTCTATACTGTGCATAGCAATGTATACGCATGTATAAGGGCAGTGGTTGTCACAGCCACCACATACATTTGATATGTATTCTATACTGTGCATAGCAATGTATACGCATGTATAAGGGCAGTGATTGTCACAGCCACCACATACATTTGATATGTATTCTATACTGTGCATAGCAATGTATACGCATGTATAAGGGCAGTGGTTGTCACAGCCACCACATACATTTGATATGTATTCTATACTGTGCATAGCAATGTATACGCATGTATAAGGGCAGTGATTGTCACAGCCACCACATACATTTGATATGTATTCTATACTGTGCATAGCAATGTATACGCATGTATAAGGGCAGTGATTGTCACAGCCACCACATACATTTGATATGTATTCTATACTGTGCATAGCAATGTATACGCATGTATAAGGGCAGTGGTTGTCACAGCCACCACATATATTTGATATGTATTCTATACTGTGCATAGCAATGTATACGCATGTATAAGGGCAGTGATTGTCACAGCCACCACATACATTTGATATGTATTCTATACTGTGCATAGCAATGTATACGCATGTATAAGGGCAGTGGTTGTCACAGCCACCACATACATTTGATATGTATTCTATACTGTGCATAGCAATGTATACGCATGTATAAGGGCAGTGGTTGTCACAGCCACCACATACATTTGATATGTATTCTATACTGTGCATAGCAATGTATACGCATGTATAAGGGCAGTGGTTGTCACAGCCACCACATACATTTGATATGTATTCTATACTGTGCATAGCAATGTATACGCATGTATAAGGGCAGTGATTGTCACAGCCACCACATACATTTGATATGTATTCTATACTGTGCATAGCAATGTATACGCATGTATAAGGGCAGTGATTGTCACAGCCACCACATACATTTGATATGTATTCTATACTGTGCATAGCAATGTATACGCATGTATAAGGGCAGTGATTGTCACAGCCACCACATACATTTGATATGTATTCTATACTGTGCATAGCAATGTATAAGCATGTACGTCAAATATGCTTACACAGAATTAGGACTTGTTGACCGCTACCCTTTCATGTTTTTTTTATGAATTATATATAAGCCTTCCAACATTGGTTACTAGACAGACTAACAGTGAAATGTCACTAAACATCATACCAATTAGAATTATGTTTGCCTCAAGTAAAAAAACAAGTACCGGTATATATATTTTTTTTTAAATTGTCTTGGTGATCCAAAATATTATACTTTTATTAATTGAAAAATCTATGACTGAGAAATTATGTATGACCTCCAAATCATTAAGGTTGGTCTTTACTTTTAGCCGCTGAGAATATTTTATGTGTGTAGAGCATCTCTGACTGTCAGCCATTTTGTTTAATATTTTGACATAGACTGATGCATAAGAGTTGTCTTGCAGTCTAAGACATTTAGTTGACACCATAGAACTGAAACGAAACATGTACTTGTTCTTGAAGAGGGAGTGAAGGAATGCTGACAGTTCTTTTGTCAAAAAATAGACTGGGCAGTTTAAACCTGAATGCATGTCTGACACAAACAAACAGCTCTGTGTATCTAAAAGGACAGTTAGAGAACCAATACAAATCTGTTGACCAAAATGTTATAAGTTGTAAACATGGACCTTACTAATCACACAGATAAATTAACTTTCGATTCAATTTTGACAGGTTCAAGTTTCAATTGAGTAATACCAAATGTGTCTGTAAAGTATGGTGCCAAGGTTATATTAAGTGCACTTTTAATAGAACAAATATGGTATATGTAATAATGCTATAAATTTAAATATGAGCAACATTAATCAATTGCAAATGTATTTTTTTAATAATCTGTGTTTGAGTATAATTTTATTTATGGAATGGATATTTTAGCATAATAATGAATTGTCTGTATTTTTTATGATCTTTCATTGTATGCCATAAAATCAATGCATTTTATTAATGTCTGATTGAATTATTTTTGATATAAATGTGAATATATCACGCCATTCAAAACATAGTACATTCTGAGGTGAATAATCATGTTATCATCCACAGAAAGATAAATTAAACATCAGAAAAATATTACGAGGTCATTACGTGATACCACTTGTTTGCTAGAGCAGGTTGATACAACATAGCGTGACAAGGTCGCACGAGTTGCGCCCTTCATGGTGCTCCAAACCCAATACAATTGTTAGTGGGGTCTGATGCTCTTCGGCTGACGAGGGCGCCACTCACGCCACAACAAGATATTTTAGGGTGAATTTTACTGAACTAGTTACTAACCATATCAGTGTGCACACATTTGCAGTTATCGGTATTGATGATTGACAGAAATATTACCTTTTGCAGATACCTTTTTGTAACAAACTATCAGCTGACACTATTACAAGTTAGTGTCACTGAACAACTAGAGTAATTCTTATCCAATCTGAAATTTATCATCTCTGCATTCTTCTGCAGTGAATATGGGTACACACGCTATCTGTTTTTCTCTGCATATTGTTCAAACGTTCATAAAGTAACTTTTAACCTGAATATCGCGATGTACCAAATCAGCTAAGCAGTATTTCACACTAAAACAAACCAACATGCTCTGTAACAGAACTGAGAATCCCAAATCAAAATGGAATCCCAAATAATCAAGAGGTTGATCTTCAGGAAAAAAAAATATATGTATGCAATACTTCAGGCATACACAGAAATGTTGTCTTGATTATTTTGTTTTTAAAATGTGAATATCATTTTACCAAATTACAAAACTATAGTAAAATGTTTTTCAAGATTTGTTAGTGACACACCAGTGAATTAGCATAATGAGTTTTCAGAATATCTTTGTGTCAATGACAGGCCATATCTGCTGAGATGATGCTGCTTTCAAAAATTCAGTATACAACAAATGCAAGATTTCAGTGATACTTAGATGCATTGTGATAATATCCAGATAAAATTTTTGCTTGACATCTGTGAATATTAATTACCTAATTTGGCAATATTCTCCATTTTTAGCATTTTCACCATAAAACAAAATGGTGCGATAAGTAATTATGAATCAGATATGCCAAATCAGACCATACATAATGTTATATGTGATTTTTTAAACAAAAGTTATGACCGATAGAAACCTTTCATTTCAGGTGCGAAATTTATAAATATTTATTAATTTACTATACTGAGGAATGATCACTGAAAATTACCAGTACAAACATCACATATTTTTTAATTTTGAGCTTTGTTAGAGTAAATTGAGTTATCACTTGGTCATGTGACAAACCGACATAGCGTTGTTATCATAGAGGAACGAACAGATGAACGCTGGTAACCACTATATTCCATGGGATAATATTCAAGCTGTACAAGTAGCATCTCTGCTGCATGTCGGTCGCTGCATTCACCGCACTGACTATATGCATAAGTTACAGTATCCTCGCATTAAAAAGACAATTTGTAAGATCATATTGTAGTTTATTGTATATACATCTAAACTATATGAATGATAAAACATGGAAATATATTTACAAAATGGTGTCGGCAATTGTCACTTTCAAAGCAATGGTTTAATTTACGATAGAAAAAAAACTATGAATTGACATTGCATTAGCAACAACCTATTTTAAAAAAAAAATAAAAGGAATGCTGTAGATGAAAGTGTGTTAAGCCTCTGTGATTAAATCTTCTGTTGACAGCACACTGGTTGAGTCTCTACTTTCAGTGGTATCCCGATGCTTTGATGTTTTCTTTTTTTTACTTTGCGTGTTCTTTTTCCGTGATTTTCCATCTCCTTTGGTATTCAACAACGGATGAATTTCTGGTGAAATTGAAAAGAGGTTTGTATTTTCAATTATATTTTGAAAAGTATTGTTATATAATGTGTAACTCGTATCAAAATTGAACTTCACACCAATAGACTATTTTCTGCTCCCTGCAAGATCCTGTGTTATGTGTGCAAGCAAACGTAAAAACAGAACAAACAAAGGTCATAGTGTTTCAACAAATGCAAAACTTTTTTTGGGTATTTCCACGCTTATGCTGTTACTTTATCAATATTAATCACCATCAAATGTGTAATCTCAAATATGACATCAAAGTTTAATGATGACCAGTTATTCAAATCATAGAAAAATTATTCATAATAACAATAATGAGAACAGTGACACTGGAAATGAAATGACTACTGGTACTAACCATCTAATGGAGCACCTTCCATTTCAATCTCGACTGTTTTGACCTTTTTCTTCTTGGGTGAAGGCGAAGCTAAATCACCACTTCGTTTTTGTTGGTGCTGCTGCTGCTGCTGTTGTTGTTGTGATGTGAGGCTGGCTTCATCAGTCTGTAATAATAGCAATTATAGTGAAACCTGCATTAGTGACAAATTTTATGTACACGTAAAGACCACTTGACCTCAATGACATCATTAGACAGTACCTACATGTAAAGTATAGGAATGCCACATGTTTAATGTGACAATCGCTTTTTTTAATGCTTTGGTCATGCAGCTCTTTGTACATCTTGTATAATGCCCATGATTAAGTAAGATAATTGCACATGTCTCCAAGGACATCATAATAAAGACAAACATCCTTATTCTCAAGTTCAAATGTGATTAACAAAATTTATTATTAAAACTCAAAATCTATATAATGTAAACCGTATACACATATTTAAGATTCACAGTCAATTTGTCCCAATCCACGTTCGTCCCACGAATCAATTCATTCCAATTCATTTTCCTCCAAATTCACATTCTTCCCAGGACACTTTTGTTCCTTACGATCTCGTGCAGGGCAATGTCGATTTCCATGTTGGTGTGTAGGGAGTTGTCAATTTCTTTGTAGTACCAAGCTAGTACCTGGAATTGGTTGAATCCCCTTTGGGACAAATATACTTATGGGATGAATCGACTTAGGACGATTCAACGTGGAATGCAACAACGTGGGACGAATGTGATTTGGGATGACCATCCACCATATTTAACTACCAGTACTATAACAATGTACAAATGTTGCATATATTTCAGTTTTTGTCATTTTAGACTGTTTTTTTTTGTCATGTTGGCAAATACTTTTAAAGACAATACTCACAGGATCAGCTGTTGCTGGACCCCATCCCCCTTCAGGTTCATCCACCTCTGGTGATATTGGTAAATATAATAGTGCATTTTTGTCTTCATCGTCCTCATCACTATATCATGGAAAGAAACTTATGTTTAATTTAAAGAAGACAATGTTATACATGGTAGTAAATAAAGGGCAGTAGTCGTCGCGCCATGCATGTGCCAGATATGGGTCTCATACATGTATAAACAAAGATGGAGACTTTGACTGTTGCACACACCAACTAGTACAAACTGAGAGGTTACAAAGGTATCAATGGAGTCACAGGCAGTAATTAGTACAAGTGACACCTAGGGCAAAACTCATACACATGATTTCATTAGAAACGTGCATTGGATTGTGGGAAAATCGTTGTTTATCAACACAAATGTCGCACATGCGCGGTGCGACGACTACCGCCCTTAAACATACTGAAAATCTATTGTATTTTAGACATGGCATTTCAGTAGCAATGACCAAGCGTGGTAAGAGAACACTGAGAATAAACACTGACTTTATCTCTGCAATATATCTGATACAATAAGGTCAATAGCAAAAACACATGTGTTTCACAATTGCTAATTTTTGTCTTTTATGAATTTTATCAAGTTGTAATAGAACAATGTAAGAAATATTGTCTGAATGAGTTAAAAAATGTAATCATACACCTCACGAGACGACTCTACCAAGAGGTCACGAATTTGACCTCAAGAAAATAGATACTGTAAACAAGGAAAAAATGAATTTTATTGTTATTTTACATATTCACGCAGATTTAATTTTGCGGATTTGACTTAACGAAATTAAAACCCAATGATTGATTAATGCATTTACAGTACATCTTATTAGCATACGACAACAACATAAAACAAAATGGCGATATCACATATTGCCACAGAGGGCGCAATTTAAAATACTGTAAAACACTTTGAAATAGCTACATATCATTTTAGATAATTTGACTCAATGCATGAATTAACTGAATCTTAATTTAGCTAAAGTGCCAATAATCTTACCGTGAAAATATACTCTATTCTAATTAGCGACATCTTAATTTAGCGAAATTGTGGATTAGCTAGATTAGCTAAAAAGACATGTTTCGCAGTACTCTCTCTAAACAGGATCTGCCAAGGTACAGTATAGTGATGACACAATGGTCAAATAAGCGTAAATTGACTTGCAAAGATGAAAATGAACCCACCTACTAACAAACGCCACAATAGAATCAACTGTTGTAACATCCACTTCTTCATCTTCTAGCGTATTAGAATCTAATTATAAAAATATATTGTTAATAAACAAATAGAAATGTAACACAGGTAATAAATCATCATTAGAACGGTTTGTTGTCACACATGGCAGTCTGATATTTAGTATATTAAGTTTGCACTTCCATGCATGCACACTTTTCTGCAAAAACATGACAAACTTTGTATGCAGATCAAATATGGGGCTAATCTGCACTGGCTCGGAAGGTTGTAAATGATTAGCTAGTTTGAATTTGCATAACAATACTGACAATGAACGTGCATTCAACGCCACAAGTTTTTTTGTTTTTTTAGCCAATCAGAATTCATCTTCCGAGCCAGTGCAGATCAGCCGCAAATATGGTAACCCCTGTATAATTGAAATTAGTATGAATGCCGATCAGATGAACAGATGCATTGTATTTGAAATACAAAGAGAAGTGTTACCAGTTCCCTGCCTGCTATAGAACTGAGCAATAGCCAGAGCATGTAAAATGCCTGTCTATAATCTATATTGAAATGCAAGATGATATTTTTTGCTCTGTAGAGACTTACATGTAGTCTATTTCGGTTGATTATTTATAATTATTTTGTAAAAATCAAAAGTTAACAGGTTTGTAGAAATTTAGCCTGTCAAATCAAATTTTGTGTGTAAGATGACATACAGACAGATGGCTGGCTGAACGCCTGCTAAGCAATGCAATGGATAGTGGAGGTCGAATTTATAACTCCATATTCATGAGCTTGTTATGCAGAAGTTGAATAGACAATTATGTTGCAAGATACGTTGTCCCCCTTAATTGTTTGTGTATGAATGAGTTGAAAACATTTCACATATCTAGACAAACATTTCATAAACTTAGATAACATAGTTGCCTACAATACAAAATGCTTGGTACAAAACTGAAGCTGGTATTTTAAAATATTCGTCTAATACTGCACATTACTGCTGACAGTAAGTACAGTAGATCGACATCAACTAACCGCCTTCATGCATATGGTAGTAAAACAACCATTAATGTATGGTACATGTACCACCGCTATGATACCCTGACATTGTCTTACCAACAGGATCCTCTACTGATTTGTCTTCATCTTCAATGTCAAATTCACTTTCTCTTTCTTCATACTCTACATTTTCATCTAACTCTTTAAAATCAGGAGCAAAAGCACTCCAATTTTCCTGAAAATCAATGATACAGACAGCAACAATCAAAGTTAAAGCGGGGGTGTCGCCACCTGCGCATGTGTCAGATGGCCATAGCGTGTCAATGATACAGACAGCAACACACAAAGTTAAAGCGGGGGAGTCGTCACCTGCGCATGCGTCAGATGGCCATAGCGTGTCAATGATACAGACAACAACAATCAAAGTTAAAGCAGGGGTGTCGCCACCTGCGCATGCGTCAGATGGGCATAGCGTGTAATTAACAAGCGTCTACCCATGAGCCTTTGCATTTTTAGCGTGTTTGCTATCGTCGATTGGGACTCAATTCCAGCGCATGCGACAACCCTCCCGCTTTAAGATGACCTTACAAAAGTACCCAACGATACAGACAACAGTTACCACACAAATTTGAGATGTCCTCAACAAAGAAGCCAATGATATGAAGACCAGTCACCATATGCAGACTTAGTATAAACATACTTACTACTTGGTTCTGTGCCCATACTGATACCACACCACTAGATACTGAGGCTATAATGGGTCTAACAGGATGCCATACAACATCTAATAATAATTCTCCTCGTGTACCATGTAATATTTTCACCAAATTTCCAATACTTTTTTCCCATATATACAAAGCGTGTTGTCGTGCCGACCCTACAATACATTGATAAATGTAGCAGTAAATAGTACAAATATGAACTTAACTGTATGCTGTAAAATTTCTCTATTTCTGTTGTAAATTATTACCAGAAAAGACAGGAACAAAACCAAGGTTAGCCATAGATCCTTGGTGTTGAGAGTCATCAGTCATCGGATAACCACTAACATACCACTATGCATTCTGCTATAGCACAATTGGTTAGATGTACGTATAATTCATGTACATGTATATTGTTTTGGACCAAAAACTAGATTTATCTGTAAAAATAGCAATTGTATCAATTTTCAGCAATGTGGTTAAATTTAAGTTAGATTATTGCTTCTATACGCAAGCATATTTCAAGAGTTCTGTCTTACACATTCAGTCACAGAGTCCCTGGTGGTGTTTGATTAGACAGTCAATGACTGTATTGCCATGGATCCACGACTACACCCAGGACTGACAGTTTAAACATCACTTTCAACTAGATTACACTCAAGCGGTTTTACCTGCAACTATGTATTCTCCATCACCAGAGAAGCAACATTTCTTCCATGGTGTCCTATTGACTAAATCTTGTAATTTTTGTATTGGTTCTGGTTCACCATCTTTACCACATGCCAACACTTCACCACTCTCATACACACGGATTATTCGGTCAGCAGAATTAACTAAAAAACAACTAAAAATACAAAAACAATTATTGTATTTGCTCTATTAGAAGTGTACCGGTATGTGTTCAAAGCAGATGTCACCTTTTCACAATCAAATGTTAGACTACTGATACTTGTCAGACACAGTGCAATAATTGTTCCCATACACACCCCTGTCATTTACTTAAGCAAATGCACCACTAATATGGTAAATATGGTAAATGCATCTTATGGTTATGCTTCTAACAGAATATTGAATTGTTGTATATTAGTATAAGACCACTACTGTGTAACAAGCCAGTTTTCAAAGCATAAATTGTATATTAGTAAAGGACCACTACTGTGTAACAAGCCAGTTTTCAAAGCATAAATTGTATATTAGTATAGGACCACTACTGTGTAACAAGCCAGTTTTCAAAGCATAAATTGTATATTAGTATAGGACCACTACTGTGTAACAAGCCAGTTTTCAAAGCATAAATTGTATATTAGTATAGGACCACTACTGTGTAACAAGCCAGTTTTCAAAGCATAAATTGTATATTAGTATAGGACCACTACTGTGTAACAAGCCAGTTTTCAAAGCATAAATTGTATATTAGTATAAGACCACTACTGTGCAACAAGCCAGTTTTCAAAGCATAAATTGTATATTAGTATAGGACCACTACTGTGTAACAAGCCAGTTTTCAAAGCATAAATTGTATATTAGTATAAGACCACTACTGTGTAACAAGCCAGTTTTCAAAGCATAAAGTGTATATTACCGTAAAATCTGTATTAGAAGCCGCATCTCTAATAGAAGTCGCACCCATTCTTTTTGAACAATTGAGAACCAAAAATTCATCATTTCTCATATGTGTACATGCTCTAATAGAAGCCGCATCCCCTCTGTTGCATTGTACCATTTCAATAGAAGTCGCGGCTTCTAATACAGATTTTACAGTAGTATAGGACCTCTACTGTGTAACAAGCCAGTTTTCAAAGCATAAATTGTATATTAGTATAGGACCACTACTGTGTAACAAGCCAGTTTTCAAAGCATAAATTGTATATTAGTATAGGACCACTACTGTGTAACAAGCCAGTTTTCAAAGCATAAATTGTATATTAGTATAGGACCACTACTGTGTAACAAGCCAGTTTTCAAAGCATAAATTGTATATTAGTATAGGACCACTACTGTGTAACAAGCCAGTTTTCAAAGCATAAAGTGTATATTACCGTAAAATCTGTATTAGAAGCCGCATCTCTAATAGAAGTCGCACCCATTCTTTTTGAACAATTGAGAACCAAAAATTCATCATTTCTCATATGTGTACATGCTCTAATAGAAGCCGCATCCCCTCTGTTGCATTGTACCATTTCAATAGAAGTCGCGGCTTCTAATACAGATTTTACAGTAGTATAGGACCTCTACTGTGTAACAAGCCAGTTTTCAAAGCATAAATTGTATATTAGTATAGGACCACTACTGTGTAACAAGCCAGTTTTCAAAGCATAAATTGTATATTAGTATAGGACCACTACTGTGTAACAAGCCAGTTTTCAAAGCATAAATTGTATATTAGTATAGGACCACTACTGTGTAACAGGCCAGTTTTCAAAGCATAAATTGTATATTAGTATAGGACCACTACTGTGTAACAAGCCAGTTTTCAAAGCATAAATTGTATATTAGTATAGGACCACTACTGTGTAACAAGCCAGTTTTCAAAGCATAAATTGTATATTAGTATAGGACCACTACTGTGTAACAAGCCAGTTTTCAAAGCATAAATTGTATATTAGTATAAGACCACTACTGTGTAACAAGCCAGTTTTCAAAGCATAAATTGTATATTAGTATAGGACCACTACTGTGTAACAAGCCAGTTTTCAAAGCATAAATTGTATATTAGTATAGGACCACTACTGTGTAACAAGCCAGTTTTCAAAGCATAAATTGTATATTAGTATAGGACCACTACTGTGTAACAGGCCAGTTTTCAAAGCATAAATTGTATATTAGTATAGGACCACTACTGTGTAACAAGCCAGTTTTCAAAGCATAAATTGTATATTAGTATAGGACCACTACTGTGTAACAGGCCAGTTTTCAAAGCATAAATTGTATATTAGTATAGGACCACTACTGTGTAACAAGCCAGTTTTCAAAGCATAAATTGTATATTAGTATAGGACCACTACTGTGTAACAAGCCAGTTTTCAAAGCATAAATTGTATATTAGTATAGGACCACTACTGTGTAACAAGCCAGTTTTCAAAGCATAAATTGTATATTAGTATAGGACCACTACTGTGTAACAAGCCAGTTTTCAAAGCATAAATTGTATATTAGTATAAGACCACTACTGTGTAACAAGCCAGTTTTCAAAGCATAAATTGTATATTAGTATAGGACCACTACTGTGTAACAAGCCAGTTTTCAAAGCATAAATTGTATATTAGTATAGGACCACTACTGTGTAACAAGCCAGTTTTCAAAGCATAAATTGTATATTAGTATAAGACCACTACTGTGTAACAAGCCAGTTTTCAAAGCATAAATTGTATATTAGTATAGGACCACTACTGTGTAACAAGCCAGTTTTCAAAGCATAAATTGTATATTAGTATAGGACCACTACTGTGTAACAAGCCAGTTTTCAAAGCATAAATTGTATATTAGTATAGGACCACTACTGTGTAACAAGCCAGTTTTCAAAGCATAAATTGTATATTAGTATAGGACCACTACTGTGTAACAAGCCAGTTTTCAAAGCATAAATTGTATATTAGTATAAGACCACTACTGTGTAACAAGCCAGTTTTCAAAGCATAAATTGTATATTAGTATAGGACCTCTACTGTGTAACAAGCCAGTTTTCAAAGCATAAATTGTATATTAGTATAGGACCACTACTGTGTAACAAGCCAGTTTTCAAAACATAAATTGTATATTAGTATAGGACCACTACTGTGTAACAAGCCAGTTTTCAAAGCATAAATTGTATATTAGTATAGGACCACTACTGTGTAACAAGCCAGTTTTCAAAGCATAAATTGTATATTAGTATAGGACCACTACTGTGTAACAAGCCAGTTTTCAAAGCATAAATTGTATATTAGTATAGGACCACTACTGTGTAACAAGCCAGTTTTCAAAGCATAAATTGTATATTAGTATAAGACCACTACTGTGTAACAAGCCAGTTTTCAAAGCATAAATTGTATATTAGTATAGGACCACTACTGTGTAACAAGCCAGTTTTCAAAGCATAAAGTGTATATTAGTATAGGACCACTACTGTGTAACAAGCCAGTTTTCAAAGCATAAATTGTATATTAGTATAGGACCACTACTGTGTAACAAGCCAGTTTTCAAAGCATAAATTGTATATTAGTATAGGACCACTACTGTGTAACAAGCCAGTTTTCAAAGCATAAATTGTATATTAGTATAAGACCACTACTGTGTAACAAGCCAGTTTTCAAAGCATAAATTGTATATTAGTATAGGACCACTACTGTGTAACAAGCCAGTTTTCAAAGCATAAATTGTATATTAGTATAGGACCACTACTGTGTAACAAGCCAGTTTTCAAAGCATAAATTGTATATTAGTATAGGACCACTACTGTGTAACAAGCCAGTTTTCAAAGCATAAATTGTATATTAGTATAGGACCACTACTGTGTAACAAGCCAGTTTTCAAAGCATAAATTGTATATTAGTATAGGACCACTACTGTGTAACAGGCCAGTTTTCAAAGCATAAATTGTATATTAGTATAGGACCACTACTGTGTAACAAGCCAGTTTTCAAAGCATAAATTGTAAATTAGTATAGGACCACTACTGTGTAACAAGCCAGTTTTCAAAGCATAAATTGTATATTAGTATAGGACCACTACTGTGTAACAAGCCAGTTTTCAAAGCATAAATTGTATATTAGTATAAGACCACTACTGTGTAACAAGCCAGTTTTCAAAGCATAAATTGTATATTAGTATAGGACCACTACTGTGTAACAAGCCAGTTTTCAAAGCATAAATTGTATATTAGTATAGGACCACTACTGTGTAACAAGCCAGTTTTCAAAGCATAAATTGTATATTAGTATAAGACCACTACTGTGTAACAAGCCAGTTTTCAAAGCATAAATTGTATATTAGTATAGGACCACTACTGTGTAACAAGCCAGTTTTCAAAGCATAAATTGTATATTAGTATAGGACCACTACTGTGTAACAAGCCAGTTTTCAAAGCATAAATTGTATATGTATATTAGTATAGGACCACTACTGTGTAACAAGCCAGTTTTCAAAGCATAAATTGTATATTAGTATAGGACCACTACTGTGTAACAAGCCAGTTTTCAAAGCATAAATTGTATATTAGTATAAGACCACTACTGTGTAACAAGCCAGTTTTCAAAGCATAAATTGTATATTAGTATAGGACCTCTACTGTGTAACAAGCCAGTTTTCAAAGCATAAATTGTATATTAGTATAGGACCACTACTGTGTAACAAGCCAGTTTTCAAAACATAAATTGTATATTAGTATAGGACCACTACTGTGTAACAAGCCAGTTTTCAAAGCATAAATTGTATATTAGTATAGGACCACTACTGTGTAACAAGCCAGTTTTCAAAGCATAAATTGTATATTAGTATAGGACCACTACTGTGTAACAAGCCAGTTTTCAAAGCATAAATTGTATATTAGTATAGGACCACTACTGTGTAACAAGCCAGTTTTCAAAGCATAAATTGTATATTAGTATAAGACCACTACTGTGTAACAAGCCAGTTTTCAAAGCATAAATTGTATATTAGTATAGGACCACTACTGTGTAACAAGCCAGTTTTCAAAGCATAAAGTGTATATTAGTATAGGACCACTACTGTGTAACAAGCCAGTTTTCAAAGCATAAATTGTATATTAGTATAGGACCACTACTGTGTAACAAGCCAGTTTTCAAAGCATAAATTGTATATTAGTATAGAACCACTACTGTGTAACAAGCCAGTTTTCAAAGCATAAATTGTATATTAGTATAGGACCACTACTGTGTAACAAGCCAGTTTTCAAAGCATAAATTGTATATTAGTATAAGACCACTACTGTGTAACAAGCCAGTTTTCAAAGCATAAATTGTATATTAGTATAGGACCACTACTGTGTAACAAGCCAGTTTTCAAAGCATAAATTGTATATTAGTATAGGACCACTACTGTGTAACAAGCCAGTTTTCAAAGCATAAATTGTATATTAGTATAGGACCACTACTGTGTAACAAGCCAGTTTTCAAAGCATAAATTGTATACTAGTATAGGACCACTACTGTGTAACAAGCCAGTTTTCAAAGCATAAATTGTATATTAGTACAAGACCACTACTGTGTAACAAGCCAGTTTTCAAAGCATAAATTGTATATTAGTATAGGACCACTACTGTGTAACAAGCCAGTTTTCAAAGCATAAATTGTATATTAGTATAGGACCACTACTGTGTAACAAGCCAGTTTTCAAAGCATAAATTGTATATTAGTATAGGACCAATACTGTGTAACAAGCCAGTTTTCAAAGCATAAATTGTATATTAGTATAAGACCACTACTGTGTAACAAGCCAGTTTTCAAAGCATAAATTGTATATTAGTATAGGACCACTACTGTGTAACAAGCCAGTTTTCAAAGCATAAATTGTATATTAGTATAAGACCACTACTGTGTAACAAGCCAGTTTTCAAAGCATAAATTGTATATTAGTATAGGACCACTACTGTGTAACAAGCCAGTTTTCAAAGCATAAATTGTATATTAGTATAGGACCACTACTGTGTAACAAGCCAGTTTTCAAAGCATAAATTGTATATTAGTATAGGACCACTACTGTGTAACAAGCCAGTTTTCAAAGCATAAATTGTATATTAGTATAGGACCACTACTGTGTAACAAGCCAGTTTTCAAAGCATAAATTGTATATTAGTATAGGACCACTACTGTGTAACAAGCCAGTTTTCAAAGCATAAATTGTATATTAGTATAAGACCACTACCGTGTAACAAGCCAGTTTTCAAAGCATAAATTGTATATTAGTATAGGACCACTACTGTGTAACAAGCCAGTTTTCAAAGCATAAATTGTATATTAGTATAGGACCACTACTGTGTAACAAGCCAGTTTTCAAAGCATAAATTGTATATTAGTATAGGACCACTACTGTGTAACAAGCCAGTTTTCAAAGCATAAATTGTATATTAGTATAGGACCACTACTGTGTAACAAGCCAGTTTTCAAAGCATAAATTGTATATTAGTATAGGACCACTACTGTGTAACAAGCCAGTTTTCAAAGCATAAATTGTATATTAGTACAAGACCACTACTGTGTAACAAGCCAGTTTTCAAAGCATAAATTGTATATTAGTATAGGACCACTACTGTGTAACAAGCCAGTTTTCAAAGCATAAATTGTATATTAGTATAGGACCACTACTGTGTAACAAGCCAGTTTTCAAAGCATAAATTGTATATTAGTATAGGACCACTACTGTGTAACAAGCCAGTTTTCAAAGCATAAATTGTATATTAGTATAAGACCACTACTGTGTAACAAGCCAGTTTTCAAAGCATAAATTGTATATTAGTATAGGACCACTACTGTGTAACAAGCCAGTTTTCAAAGCATAAATTGTATATTAGTATAGGACCACTACTGTGGAATAAGCCAGTTTTCAAAGCATAAATTGTATATTAGTATAGGACCACTACTGTGTAACAAGCCAGTTTTCAAAGCATAAATTGTATATTAGTATAAGACCACTACTGTGTAACAAGCCAGTTTTCAAAGCATAAATTGTATATTAGTATAGGACCACTACTGTGTAACAAGCCAGTTTTCAAAGCATAAATTGTATATTAGTATAAGACCACTACTGTGTAACAAGCCAGTTTTCAAAGCATAAATTGTATATTAGTATAGGACCACTACTGTGTAACAAGCCAGTTTTCAAAGCATAAATTGTATATTAGTATAGGACCACTACTGTGTAACAAGCCAGTTTTCAAAGCATAAATTGTATATTAGTATAGGACCACTACTGTGTAACAAGCCAGTTTTCAAAGCATAAATTGTATATTAGTATAAGACCACTACTGTGTAACAAGCCAGTTTTCAAAGCATAAATTGTATATTAGTATAGGACCACTGCTGTGTAACAAGCCAGTTTTCAAAGCATAAATTGTATATTAGTATAGGACCACTACTGTGTAACAAGCCAGTTTTCAAAGCATAAATTGTATATTAGTATAAGACCACTACTGTGTACCAAGCCAGTTTTCAAAGCATAAATTGTATATTAGTAAAGGACCACTACTGTGTAACAAGCCAGTTTTCAAAGAATAAATTGTATATTAGTAAAGGACCACTACTGTGTAACAAGCCAGTTTTCAAAGCATAAATTGTATATTAGTATAAGACCACTACTGTGTAACAAGCCAGTTTTTAAAGCATAAATTGTATATTAGTATAGGACCACTACTGTGTAACAAGCCAGTTTTCAAAGCATAAATTGTATATTAGTATAAGACCACTACTGTGTAACAAGCCAGTTTTCAAAGCATAAATTGTATATTAGTATAAGACCACTACTGTGTAACAAGTCAGTTTTCAAAGCATAAATTGTATATTAGTATAAGACCACTACTGTGTAACAAGCCAGTTTTCAAAGCATAAATTGTATATTAGTATAAGACCCCTACTGTGTAACAAGCCAGTTTTCAAAGCATAAATTGTATATTAGTATAAGACCACTACTGTGGAACAAGCCAGTTTTCAAAGCATAAATTGTATATTAGTATAGGACCACTACTGTGGAATAAGCCAGTTTTCAAAGCATAAATTGTATATTAGTATAGGACCACTACTGTGTAACAAGCCAGTTTTCAAAGCATAAATTGTATATTAGTATAGGACCACTACTGTGTAACAAGCCAGTTTTCAAAGCATAAATTGTATATTAGTATAGGACCACTACTGTGTAACAAGCCAGTTTTCAAAGCATAAATTGTATATTAGTATAAGACCACTACTGTGTAACAAGCCAGTTTTCAAAGCATAAATTGTATATTAGTATAGGACCACTACTGTGTAACAAGCCAGTTTTCAAAGCATAAATTGTATATTAGTATAAGACCACTACTGTGTAACAAGCCAGTTTTCAAAGCATAAATTGTATATTAGTATAGGACCACTACTGTGTAACAAGCCAGTTTTCAAAGCATAAATTGTATATTAGTATAAGACCACTACTGTGGAACAAGCCAGTTTTCAAAGCATAAATTGTATATTAGTATAGGACCACTACTGTGGAATAAGCCAGTTTTCAAAGCATAAATTGTATATTAGTATAGGACCACTACTGTGTAACAAGCCAGTTTTCAAAGCATAAATTGTATATTAGTATAGGACCACTACTGTGTAACAAGCCAGTTTTCAAAGCATAAATTGTATATTAGTATAGGACCACTACTGTGTAACAAGCCAGTTTTCAAAGCATAAATTGTATATTAGTATAAGACCACTACTGTGTAACAAGCCAGTTTTCAAAGCATAAATTGTATATTAGTATAGGACCTCTACTGTGTAACAAGCCAGTTTTCAAAGCATAAATTGTATATTAGTATAAGACCACTACTGTGTAACAAGCCAGTTTTCAAAGCATAAATTGTACATTAGTATAGGACCACTACTGTGTAACAAGCCAGTTTTCAAAGCATAAATTGTATATTAGTATAGGACCACTACTGTGTAACAAGCCAGTTTTCAAAGCATAAATTGTATATTAGTATAGGACCGCTACTGTGTAACAAGCCAGTTTTCAAAGCATAAATTGTATATTAGTATAGGACCACTACTGTGTAACAAGCCAGTTTTCAAAGCATAAATTGTATATTAGTATAGGACCACTACTGTGTAACAAGCCAGTTTTCAAAGCATAAATTGTATATTAGTATAAGACCACTACTGTGTAACAAGCCAGTTTTCAAAGCATAAATTGTATATTAGTATAGGACCACTACTGTGTAACAAGCCAGTTTTCAAAGCATAAATTGTATATTAGTATAGGACCACTACTGTGTAACAAGCCAGTTTTCAAAGCATAAATTGTATATTAGTATAGAACCACTACTGTGTAACAAGCCAGTTTTCAAAGCATAAATTGTATATTAGTATAGGACCACTACTGTGTAACAAGCCAGTTTTCAAAGCATAAATTGTATATTAGTACAAGACCACTACTGTGTAACAAGCCAGTTTTCAAAGCATAAATTGTATATTAGTATAGGACCACTACTGTGTAACAAGCCAGTTTTCAAAGCATAAATTGTATATTAGTAGAGGACCACTACTGTGTAACAAGCCAGTTTTCAAAGCATAAATTGTATATTAGTATAGGACCACTACTGTGTAACAAGCCAGTTTTCAAAGCATAAATTGTATATTAGTATAGGACCACTACTGTGTAATAAGCCAGTTTTCAAAGCATAAATTGTATATTAGTATAGGACCACTACTGTGTAACAAGCCAGTTTTCAAAGCATAAATTGTATATTAGTATAGGACCACTACTGTGTAACAAGCCAGTTTTCAAAGCATAAATTGTATATTAGTATAGGACCACTACTGTGTAACAAGCCAGTTTTCAAAGCATAAATTGTATATTAGTATAGGACCACTACTGTGTAACAAGCCAGTTTTCAAAGCATAAATTGTATATTAGTATAGGACCACTACTGTGTAACAAGCCAGTTTTCAAAGCATAAATTGTATATTAGTATAAGACCACTACTGTGTAACAAGCCAGTTTTCAAAGCATAAATTGTATATTAGTATAGGACCACTACTGTGTAACAAGCCAGTTTTCAAAGCATAAATTGTATATTAGTATAGGACCACTACTGTGTAATAAGCCAGTTTTCAAAGCATAAATTGTATATTAGTATAGGACCACTACTGTGTAACAAGCCAGTTTTCAAAGCATAAATTCTATATTAGTATAGGACCACTACTGTGTAATAAGCCAGTTTTCAAAGCATAAATTGTATATTAGTATAGGACCACTACTGTGTAACAAGCCAGTTTTCAAAGCATAAATTGTATATTAGTATAGGACCACTACTGTGTAACAAGCCAGTTTTCAAAGCATAAATTGTATATTAGTATAGGACCACTACTGTGTAACAAGTCAGTTTTCAAAGCATAAATTGTATATTAGTATAGGACCACTACTGTGTAACAAGCCAGTTTTCAAAGCATAAATTGTATATTAGTATAAGACCACTACTGTGTAACAAGCCAGTTTTCAAAGCATAAATTGTATATTAGTATAGGACCACTACTGTGTAACAAGCCAGTTTTCAAAGCATAAATTGTATATTAGTATAAGACCACTACTGTGTAACAAGCCAGTTTTCAAAGCATAAATTGTATATTAGTATAGGACCACTACTGTGTAACAAGCCAGTTTTCAAAGCATAAATTGTATATTAGTATAGGACCACTAATGTGTAACAAGCCAGTTTTCAAAGCATAAATTGTATATTAGTATAAGACCACTACTGTGTAACAAGCCAGTTTTCAAAGCATAAATTGTATATTAGTATAAGACCACTACTGTGTAACAAGCCAGTTTTCAAAGCATAAATTGTATATTAGTATAGGACCACTACTGTGTAACAAGCCAGTTTTCAAAGCATAAATTGTATATTAGTATAGGACCACTACTGTGTAACAAGCCAGTTTTCAAAGCATAAATTGTATATTAGTATAAGACCACTACTGTGTAACAAGCCAGTTTTCAAAGCATAAATTGTATATTAGTATAGGACCACTACTGTGTAACAAGCCAGTTTTCAAAGCATAAATTGTATATTAGTATAAGACCACTACTGTGTAACAAGCCAGTTTTCAAAGCATAAATTGTATATTAGTATAGGACCACTGCTGTGTAACAAGCCAGTTTTCAAAGCATAAATTGTATATTAGTATAGGACCACTACTGTGTAACAAGCCAGTTTTCAAAGCATAAATTGTATATTAGTATAAGACCACTACTGTGTACCAAGCCAGTTTTCAAAGCATAAATTGTATATTAGTAAAGGACCACTACTGTGTAACAAGCCAGTTTTCAAAGAATAAATTGTATATTAGTAAAGGACCACTACTGTGTAACAAGCCAGTTTTCAAAGCATAAATTGTATATTAGTATAAGACCACTACTGTGTAACAAGCCAGTTTTTAAAGCATAAATTGTATATTAGTATAGGACCACTACTGTGTAACAAGCCAGTTTTCAAAGCATAAATTGTATATTAGTATAAGACCACTACTGTGTAACAAGCCAGTTTTCAAAGCATAAATTGTATATTAGTATAAGACCACTACTGTGTAACAAGTCAGTTTTCAAAGCATAAATTGTATATTAGTATAAGACCACTACTGTGTAACAAGCCAGTTTTCAAAGCATAAATTGTATATTAGTATAAGACCCCTACTGTGTAACAAGCCAGTTTTCAAAGCATAAATTGTATATTAGTATAAGACCACTACTGTGGAACAAGCCAGTTTTCAAAGCATAAATTGTATATTAGTATAGGACCACTACTGTGGAATAAGCCAGTTTTCAAAGCATAAATTGTATATTAGTATAGGACCACTACTGTGTAACAAGCCAGTTTTCAAAGCATAAATTGTATATTAGTATAGGACCACTACTGTGTAACAAGCCAGTTTTCAAAGCATAAATTGTATATTAGTATAGGACCACTACTGTGTAACAAGCCAGTTTTCAAAGCATAAATTGTATATTAGTATAAGACCACTACTGTGTAACAAGCCAGTTTTCAAAGCATAAATTGTATATTAGTATAGGACCACTACTGTGTAACAAGCCAGTTTTCAAAGCATAAATTGTATATTAGTATAAGACCACTACTGTGTAACAAGCCAGTTTTCAAAGCATAAATTGTATATTAGTATAGGACCACTACTGTGTAACAAGCCAGTTTTCAAAGCATAAATTGTATATTAGTATAAGACCACTACTGTGGAACAAGCCAGTTTTCAAAGCATAAATTGTATATTAGTATAGGACCACTACTGTGGAATAACCCAGTTTTCAAAGCATAAATTGTATATTAGTATAGGACCACTACTGTGTAACAAGCCAGTTTTCAAAGCATAAATTGTATATTAGTATAGGACCACTACTGTGTAACAAGCCAGTTTTCAAAGCATAAATTGTATATTAGTATAGGACCACTACTGTGTAACAAGCCAGTTTTCAAAGCATAAATTGTATATTAGTATAAGACCACTACTGTGTAACAAGCCAGTTTTCAAAGCATAAATTGTATATTAGTATAGGACCTCTACTGTGTAACAAGCCAGTTTTCAAAGCATAAATTGTATATTAGTATAAGACCACTACTGTGTAACAAGCCAGTTTTCAAAGCATAAATTGTACATTAGTATAGGACCACTACTGTGTAACAAGCCAGTTTTCAAAGCATAAATTGTATATTAGTATAGGACCACTACTGTGTAACAAGCCAGTTTTCAAAGCATAAATTGTATATTAGTATAGGACCGCTACTGTGTAACAAGCCAGTTTTCAAAGCATAAATTGTATATTAGTATAGGACCACTACTGTGTAACAAGCCAGTTTTCAAAGCATAAATTGTATATTAGTATAGGACCACTACTGTGTAACAAGCCAGTTTTCAAAGCATAAATTGTATATTAGTATAAGACCACTACTGTGTAACAAGCCAGTTTTCAAAGCATAAATTGTATATTAGTATAGGACCACTACTGTGTAACAAGCCAGTTTTCAAAGCATAAATTGTATATTAGTATAGGACCACTACTGTGTAACAAGCCAGTTTTCAAAGCATAAATTGTATATTAGTATAGAACCACTACTGTGTAACAAGCCAGTTTTCAAAGCATAAATTGTATATTAGTATAGGACCACTACTGTGTAACAAGCCAGTTTTCAAAGCATAAATTGTATATTAGTACAAGACCACTACTGTGTAACAAGCCAGTTTTCAAAGCATAAATTGTATATTAGTATAGGACCACTACTGTGTAACAAGCCAGTTTTCAAAGCATAAATTGTATATTAGTAGAGGACCACTACTGTGTAACAAGCCAGTTTTCAAAGCATAAATTGTATATTAGTATAGGACCACTACTGTGTAACAAGCCAGTTTTCAAAGCATAAATTGTATATTAGTATAAGACCACTACTGTGTAACAAGCCAGTTTTCAAAGCATAAATTGTATATTAGTATAGGACCACTACTGTGTAACAAGCCAGTTTTCAAAGCATAAATTGTATATTAGTATAAGACCACTACTGTGTAACAAGCCAGTTTTCAAAGCATAAATTGTATATTAGTATAGGACCACTACTGTGTAACAAGCCAGTTTTCAAAGCATAAATTGTATATTAGTATAGGACCACTACTGTGTAACAAGCCAGTTTTCAAAGCATAAATTGTATATTAGTATAAGACCACTACTGTGTAACAAGCCAGTTTTCAAAGCATAAATTGTATATTAGTATAAGACCACTACTGTGTAACAAGCCAGTTTTCAAAGCATAAATTGTATATTAGTATAGGACCACTACTGTGTAACAAGCCAGTTTTCAAAGCATAAATTGTATATTAGTATAGGACCACTACTGTGTAACAAGCCAGTTTTCAAAGCATAAATTGTATATTAGTATAAGACCACTACTGTGTAACAAGCCAGTTTTCAAAGCATAAATTGTATATTAGTATAGGACCACTACTGTGTAACAAGCCAGTTTTCAAAGCATAAATTGTATATTAGTATAAGACCACTACTGTGTAACAAGCCAGTTTTCAAAGCATAAATTGTATAATAGTATAGGACCACTACTGTGTAACAAGCCAGTTTTCAAAGCATAAATTGTATATTAGTATAGGACCACTACTGTGTAACAAGCCAGTTTTCAAAGCATAAATTGTGTATTAGTATAGGACCACTACTGTGTAACAAGCCAGTTTTCAAAGCATAAATTGTATATTAGTATAGGACCACTACTGTGTAACAAGCCAGTTTTCAAAGCATAAATTGTATATTAGTATAAGACCACTACTGTGTAACAAGCCAGTTTTCAAAGCATAAATTGTATATTAGTATAGGAACACTGCTGTGTAACAAGCCAGTTTTCAAAGCATAAATTGTATATTAGTATAGGACCACTACTGTGTAACAAGCCAGTTTTCAAAGCATAAATTGTATATTAGTAAAGGACCACTACTGTGTAACAAGCCAGTTTTCAAAGAATAAATTGTATATTAGTAAAGGACCACTACTGTGTAACAAGCCAGTTTTCAAAGCATAAATTGTATATTAGTATAGGACCACTACTGTGTAACAAGCCAGTTTTCAAAGCATAAATTGTATATTAGTATAAGACCACTACTGTGTAACAAGCCAGTTTTCAAAGCATAAATTGTATATTAGTATAAGACCACTACTGTGTAACAAGTCAGTTTTCAAAGCATAAATTGTATATTAGTATAAGACCACTACTGTGTAACAAGCCAGTTTTCAAAGCATAAATTGTATATTAGTATAAGACCACTACTGTGTAACAAGCCAGTTTTCAAAGCATAAATTGTATATTAGTATAAGACCACTACTGTGGAACAAGCCAGTTTTCAAAGCATAAATTGTATATTAGTATAGGACCACTACTGTGGAATAAGCCAGTTTTCAAAGCATAAATTGTATATTAGTATAGGACCACTACTGTGTAACAAGCCAGTTTTCAAAGCATAAATTGTATATTAGTATAGGACCACTACTGTGTAACAAGCCAGTTTTCAAAGCATAAATTGTATATTAGTATAGGACCACTACTGTGTAACAAGCCAGTTTTCAAAGCATAAATTGTATATTAGTATAAGACCACTACTGTGTAACAAGCCAGTTTTCAAAGCATAAATTGTATATTAGTATAAGACCACTACTGTGTAACAAGCCAGTTTTCAAAGCATAAATTGTATATTAGTAAAGGACCACTACTGTGTAACAAGCCAGTTTTCAAAGAATAAATTGTATATTAGTAAAGGACCACTACTGTGTAACAAGCCAGTTTTCAAAGCATAAATTGTATATTAGTATAAGACCACTACTGTGTAACAAGCCAGTTTTCAAAGCATAAATTGTATATTAGTATAGGACCACTACTGTGTAACAAGCCAGTTTTCAAAGCATAAATTGTATATTAGTATAAGACCACTACTGTGTAACAAGCCAGTTTTCAAAGCATAAATTGTATATTAGTATAAGACCACTACTGTGTAACAAGTCAGTTTTCAAAGCATAAATTGTATATTAGTATAAGACCACTACTGTGTAACAAGCCAGTTTTCAAAGCATAAATTGTATATTAGTATAAGACCCCTACTGTGTAACAAGCCAGTTTTCAAAGCATAAATTGTATATTAGTATAAGACCACTACTGTGGAACAAGCCAGTTTTCAAAGCATAAATTGTATATTAGTATAGGACCACTACTGTGGAATAAGCCAGTTTTCAAAGCATAAATTGTATATTAGTATAGGACCACTACTGTGTAACAAGCCAGTTTTCAAAGCATAAATTGTATATTAGTATAGGACCACTACTGTGTAACAAGCCAGTTTTCAAAGCATAAATTGTATATTAGTATAGGACCACTACTGTGTAACAAGCCAGTTTTCAAAGCATAAATTGTATATTAGTATAAGACCACTACTGTGTAACAAGCCAGTTTTCAAAGCATAAATTGTATATTAGTATAGGACCACTACTGTGTAACAAGCCAGTTTTCAAAGCATAAATTGTATATTAGTATAAGACCACTACTGTGTAACAAGCCAGTTTTCAAAGCATAAATTGTATATTAGTATAGGACCACTACTGTGTAACAAGCCAGTTTTCAAAGCATAAATTGTATATTAGTATAAGACCACTACTGTGGAACAAGCCAGTTTTCAAAGCATAAATTGTATATTAGTATAGGACCACTACTGTGGAATAAGCCAGTTTTCAAAGCATAAATTGTATATTAGTATAGGACCACTACTGTGTAACAAGCCAGTTTTCAAAGCATAAATTGTATATTAGTATAGGACCACTACTGTGTAACAAGCCAGTTTTCAAAGCATAAATTGTATATTAGTATAGGACCACTACTGTGTAACAAGCCAGTTTTCAAAGCATAAATTGTATATTAGTATAGGACCACTACTGTGTAACAAGCCAGTTTTCAAAGCATAAATTGTATATTAGTATAAGACCACTACTGTGTAACAAGCCAGTTTTCAAAGCATAAATTGTATATTAGTATAGGACCACTACTGTGTAACAAGCCAGTTTTCAAAGCATAAATTGTATATTAGTATAAGACCACTACTGTGTAACAAGCCAGTTTTCAAAGCATAAATTGTACATTAGTATAGGACCACTACTGTGTAACAAGCCAGTTTTCAAAGCATAAATTGTATATTAGTATAGGACCACTACTGTGTAACAAGCCAGTTTTCAAAGCATAAATTGTATATTAGTATAGGACCACTACTGTGTAACAAGCCAGTTTTCAAAGCATAAATTGTATATTAGTATAGGACCACTACTGTGTAACAAGCCAGTTTTCAAAGCATAAATTGTATATTAGTATAGGACCACTACTGTGTAACAAGCCAGTTTTCAAAGCATAAATTGTATATTAGTATAGGACCACTACTGTGTAACAAGCCAGTTTTCAAAGCATAAATTGTATATTAGTATAAGACCACTACTGTGTAACAAGCCAGTTTTCAAAGCATAAATTGTATATTAGTATAGGACCACTACTGTGTAACAAGCCAGTTTTCAAAGCATAAATTGTATATTAGTATAGGACCACTACTGTGTAACAAGCCAGTTTTCAAAGCATAAATTGTATATTAGTATAGGACCCCTACTGTGTAACAAGCCAGTTTTCAAAGCATAAATTGTATATTAGTATAGGACCACTACTGTGTAATAAGCCAGTTTTCAAAGCATAAATTGTATATTAGTATAGGACCACTACTGTGTAACAAGCCAGTTTTCAAAGCATAAATTGTATATTAGTATAGGACCACTACTGTGTAACAAGCCAGTTTTCAAAGCATAAATTGTATATTAGTACAAGACCACTACTGTGTAACAAGCCAGTTTTCAAAGCATAAATTGTATATTAGTATAGGACCACTACTGTGTAACAAGCCAGTTTTCAAAGCATAAATTGTATATTAGTAGAGGACCACTACTGTGTAACAAGCCAGTTTTCAAAGCATAAATTGTATATTAGTATAGGACCACTACTGTGTAACAAGCCAGTTTTCAAAGCATAAATTGTATATTAGTATAAGACCACTACTGTGTAACAAGCCAGTTTTCAAAGCATAAATTGTATATTAGTATAGGACCACTACTGTGTAACAAGCCAGTTTTCAAAGCATAAATTGTGTATTAGTATAGGACCACTACTGTGTAACAAGCCAGTTTTCAAAGCATAAATTGTATATTAGTATAAGACCACTACTGTGTAACAAGCCAGTTTTCAAAGCATAAATTGTATATTAGTATAGGACCACTACTGTGTAACAAGCCAGTTTTCAAAGCATAAATTGTATATTAGTATAAGACCACTACTGTGTAACAAGCCAGTTTTCAAAGCATAAATTGTATATTAGTATAGGACCACTGCTGTGTAACAAGCCAGTTTTCAAAGCATAAATTGTATATTAGTATAGGACCACTACTGTGTAACAAGCCAGTTTTCAAAGCATAAATTGTATATTAGTATAAGACCACTACTGTGTAACAAGCCAGTTTTCAAAGCATAAATTGTATATTAGTATAGGACCACTACTGTGTAACAAGCCAGTTTTCAAAGCATAAATTGTATATTAGTATAAGACCACTACTGTGTAACAAGCCAGTTTTCAAAGCATAAATTGTACATTAGTATAGGACCACTACTGTGTAACAAGCCAGTTTTCAAAGCATAAATTGTATATTAGTATAGGACCACTACTGTGTAACAAGCCAGTTTTCAAAGCATAAATTGTATATTAGTATAGGACCACTACTGTGTAACAAGCCAGTTTTCAAAGCATAAATTGTATATTAGTATAGGACCACTACTGTGTAACAAGCCAGTTTTCAAAGCATAAATTGTATATTAGTATAGGACCACTACTGTGTAACAAGCCAGTTTTCAAAGCATAAATTGTATATTAGTATAGGACCACTACTGTGTAACAAGCCAGTTTTCAAAGCATAAATTGTATATTAGTATAAGACCACTACTGTGTAACAAGCCAGTTTTCAAAGCATAAATTGTATATTAGTATAGGACCACTACTGTGTAACAAGCCAGTTTTCAAAGCATAAATTGTATATTAGTATAGGACCACTACTGTGTAACAAGCCAGTTTTCAAAGCATAAATTGTATATTAGTATAGGACCCCTACTGTGTAACAAGCCAGTTTTCAAAGCATAAATTGTATATTAGTATAGGACCACTACTGTGTAATAAGCCAGTTTTCAAAGCATAAATTGTATATTAGTATAGGACCACTACTGTGTAACAAGCCAGTTTTCAAAGCATAAATTGTATATTAGTATAGGACCACTACTGTGTAACAAGCCAGTTTTCAAAGCATAAATTGTATATTAGTACAAGACCACTACTGTGTAACAAGCCAGTTTTCAAAGCATAAATTGTATATTAGTATAGGACCACTACTGTGTAACAAGCCAGTTTTCAAAGCATAAATTGTATATTAGTAGAGGACCACTACTGTGTAACAAGCCAGTTTTCAAAGCATAAATTGTATATTAGTATAGGACCACTACTGTGTAACAAGCCAGTTTTCAAAGCATAAATTGTATATTAGTATAAGACCACTACTGTGTAACAAGCCAGTTTTCAAAGCATAAATTGTATATTAGTATAGGACCACTACTGTGTAACAAGCCAGTTTTCAAAGCATAAATTGTGTATTAGTATAGGACCACTACTGTGTAACAAGCCAGTTTTCAAAGCATAAATTGTATATTAGTATAAGACCACTACTGTGTAACAAGCCAGTTTTCAAAGCATAAATTGTATATTAGTATAGGACCACTACTGTGTAACAAGCCAGTTTTCAAAGCATAAATTGTATATTAGTATAAGACCACTACTGTGTAACAAGCCAGTTTTCAAAGCATAAATTGTATATTAGTATAGGACCACTGCTGTGTAACAAGCCAGTTTTCAAAGCATAAATTGTATATTAGTATAGGACCACTACTGTGTAACAAGCCAGTTTTCAAAGCATAAATTGTATATTAGTATAAGACCACTACTGTGTAACAAGCCAGTTTTCAAAGCATAAATTGTATATTAGTATAGGACCACTACTGTGTAACAAGCCAGTTTTCAAAGCATAAATTGTATATTAGTATAAGACCACTACTGTGTAATAAGCCAGTTTTCAAAGCATAAATTGTATATTAGTATAGGACCACTACTGTGTAACAAGCCAGTTTTCAAAGCATAAATTGTATATTAGTATAAGACCACTACTGTGTAACAAGCCAGTTTTCAAAGCATAAATTGTATATTAGTATAGGACCACTGCTGTGTAACAAGCCAGTTTTCAAAGCATAAATTGTATATTAGTATAGGACCACTACTGTGTAACAAGCCAGTTTTCAAAGCATAAATTGTATATTAGTATAAGACCACTACTGTGTAACAAGCCAGTTTTCAAAGCATAAATTGTATATTAGTAAAGGACCACTACTGTGTAACAAGCCAGTTTTCAAAGAATAAATTGTATATTAGTAAAGGACCACTACTGTGTAACAAGCCAGTTTTCAAAGCATAAATTGTATATTAGTATAGGTCCACTACTGTGTAACAAGCCAGTTTTCAAAGCATAAATTGTATATTAGTATAAGACCACTACTGTGTAACAAGCCAGTTTTCAAAGCATAAATTGTATATTAGTAAAGGACCACTACTGTGTAACAAGCCAGTTTTCAAAGAATAAATTGTATATTAGTAAAGGACCACTACTGTGTAACAAGCCAGTTTTCAAAGCATAAATTGTATATTAGTATAGGACCACTACTGTGTAACAAGCCAGTTTTCAAAGCATAAATTGTACATTAGTATAAGACCACTACTGTGTAACAAGCCAGTTTTCAAAGCATAAATTGTATATTAGTATAGGACCACTACTGTGGAATAAGCCAGTTTTCAAAGCATAAATTGTATATTAGTATAGGACCACTACTGTGTAACAAGCCAGTTTTCAAAGCATAAATTGTATATTAGTATAGGACCACTACTGTGTAGCAAGCCAGTTTTCAAAGCATAAATTGTATATTAGTATAAGACCACTACTGTGTAACAAGCCAGTTTTCAAAGCATAAATTGTATATTAGTATAAGACCACTACTGTGTAACAAGCCAGTTTTCAAAGCATAAATTGTATATTAGTATAGGACCACTACTGTGTAACAAGCCAGTTTTCAAAGCATAAATTGTATATTAGTATAGGACCACTACTGTGTAACAAGCCAGTTTTCAAAGCATAAATTGTATATTAGTATAAGACCACTACTGTGTAACAAGCCAGTTTTCAAAGCATAAATTGTATATTAGTATAGGACCACTACTGTGTAACAAGCCAGTTTTCAAAGCATAAATTGCATATTAGTATAAGACCACTACTGTGTAACAAGCCAGTTTTCAAAGCATAAATTGTATATTAGTATAGGACCACTACTGTGTAACAAGCCAGTTTTCAAAGCATAAATTGTATATTAGTATAGGACCACTACTGTGTAATAAGCCAGTTTTCAAAGCATAAATTGTATATTAGTATAGGACCACTACTGTGTAACAAGCCAGTTTTCAAAGCATAAATTGTATATTAGTATAAGACCACTACTGTGTAACAAGCCAGTTTTCAAAGCATAAATTGTACATTAGTATAGGACCACTACTGTGTAACAAGCCAGTTTTCAAAGCATAAATTGTATATTAGTATAGGACCACTACTGTGTAACAAGCCAGTTTTCAAAGCATAAATTGTATATTAGTATAGGACCACTACTGTGTAACAAGCCAGTTTTCAAAGCATAAATTGTATATTAGTATAAGACCACTACTGTGTAACAAGCCAGTTTTCAAAGCATAAATTGTATATTAGTATAGGACCACTACTGTGTAACAAGCCAGTTTTCAAAGCATAAATTGTATATTAGTATAGGACCACTACTGTGTAACAAGCCAGTTTTCAAAGCATAAATTGTATATTAGTATAAGACCACTACTGTGTAACAAGCCAGTTTTCAAAGCATAAATTGTATATTAGTATAGGACCACTACTGTGTAACAAGCCAGTTTTCAAAGCATAAATTGTATATTAGTATAGGACCACTACTGTGTAACAAGCCAGTTTTCAAAGCATAAATTGTATATTAGTATAGGACCACTACTGTGTAACAAGCCAGTTTTCAAAGCATAAATTGTATATTAGTATAGGACCACTACTGTGTAACAAGCCAGTTTTCAAAGCATAAATTGTATATTAGTATAGGACCACTACTGTGTAACAAGCCAGTTTTCAAAGCATAAATTGTATATTAGTATAGGACCACTACTGTGTAACAAGCCAGTTTTCAAAGCATAAATTGTGTATTAGTATAAGACCACTACTGTGTAACAAGCCAGTTTTCAAAGCATAAATTGTATATTAGTATAAGACCACTACTGTGTAACAAGCCAGTTTTCAAAACATAAATTGTATATTAGTATAGGACCACTACTGTGTAACAAGCCAGTTTTCAAAACATAAATTGTATATTAGTATAGGACCACTACTGTGTAACAAGCCAGTTTTCAAAGCATAAATTGTATATTAGTATAGGACCACTACTGTGTAACAAGCCAGTTTTCAAAGCATAAATTGTATATTAGTATAAGACCACTACTGTGTAACAAGCCAGTTTTCAAAGCATAAATTGTATATTAGTATAGGACCACTACTGTGTAACAAGCCAGTTTTCAAAGCATAAATTGTATATTAGTATAGGACCACTACTGTGTAACAAGCCAGTTTTCAAAGCATAAATTGTATATTAGTATAGGACCACTACTGTGTAACAAGCCAGTTTTCAAAGCATAAATTGTATATTAGTATAGGACCACTACTGTGTAACAAGCCAGTTTTCAAAGCATAAATTGTATATTAGTATAGGACCACTACTGTGTAACAAGCCAGTTTTCAAAGCATAAATTGTATATTAGTATAGGACCACTACTGTGTAACAAGCCAGTTTTCAAAGCATAAATTGTGTATTAGTATAAGACCACTACTGTGTAACAAGCCAGTTTTCAAAGCATAAATTGTGTATTAGTATAAGACCACTACTGTGTAACAAGCCAGTTTTCAAAGCATAAATTGTATATTAGTATAGGACCACTACTGTGTAACAAGCCAGTTTTCAAAGCATAAATTGTATATTAGTATAGGACCACTACTGTGTAACAAGCCAGTTTTCAAAGCATAAATTGTATATTAGTATAGGACCACTACTGTGTAACAAGCCAGTTTTCAAAGCATAAATTGTATATTAGTATAGGACCACTACTGTGTAACAAGCCAGTTTTCAAAGCATAAATTGTATATTAGTATAAGACCACTGCTGTGTAACAAGCCAGTTTTCAAAGAATAAATTGTATATTAGTAAAGGACCACTACTGTGTAACAAGCCAGTTTTCAAAGCATAAATTGTATATTAGTATAGGACCACTACTGTGTAACAAGCCAGTTTTCAAAGCATAAATTGTATATTAGTATAAGACCACTACTGTGTAACAAGCCAGTTTTCAAAGCATAAATTGTATATTAGTATAAGACCACTACTGTGTAACAAGTCAGTTTTCAAAGCATAAATTGTATATTAGTATAAGACCACTACTGTGTAACAAGCCAGTTTTCAAAGCATAAATTGTATATTAGTATAAGACCACTACTGTGTAACAAGCCAGTTTTCAAAGCATAAATTGTATATTAGTATAAGACCACTACTGTGGAACAAGCCAGTTTTCAAAGCATAAATTGTATATTAGTATAGGACCACTACTGTGGAATAAGCCAGTTTTCAAAGCATAAATTGTATATTAGTATAGGACCACTACTGTGTAACAAGCCAGTTTTCAAAGCATAAATTGTATATTAGTATAGGACCACTACTGTGTAACAAGCCAGTTTTCAAAGCATAAATTGTATATTAGTATAGGACCACTACTGTGTAACAAGCCAGTTTTCAAAGCATAAATTGTATATTAGTATAAGACCACTACTGTGTAACAAGCCAGTTTTCAAAGCATAAATTGTATATTAGTATAAGACCACTACTGTGTAACAAGCCAGTTTTCAAAGCATAAATTGTATATTAGTAAAGGACCACTACTGTGTAACAAGCCAGTTTTCAAAGAATAAATTGTATATTAGTAAAGGACCACTACTGTGTAACAAGCCAGTTTTCAAAGCATAAATTGTATATTAGTATAAGACCACTACTGTGTAACAAGCCAGTTTTCAAAGCATAAATTGTATATTAGTAAAGGACCACTACTGTGTAACAAGCCAGTTTTCAAAGAATAAATTGTATATTAGTAAAGGACCACTACTGTGTAACAAGCCAGTTTTCAAAGCATAAATTGTATATTAGTATAGGACCACTACTGTGTAACAAGCCAGTTTTCAAAGCATAAATTGTATATTAGTATAAGACCACTACTGTGTAACAAGCCAGTTTTCAAAGCATAAATTGTATATTAGTATAAGACCACTACTGTGTAACAAGTCAGTTTTCAAAGCATAAATTGTATATTAGTATAAGACCACTACTGTGTAACAAGCCAGTTTTCAAAGCATAAATTGTATATTAGTATAAGACCACTACTGTGTAACAAGCCAGTTTTCAAAGCATAAATTGTATATTAGTATAAGACCACTACTGTGGAACAAGCCAGTTTTCAAAGCATAAATTGTATATTAGTATAGGACCACTACTGTGGAATAAGCCAGTTTTCAAAGCATAAATTGTATATTAGTATAGGACCACTACTGTGTAACAAGCCAGTTTTCAAAGCATAAATTGTATATTAGTATAGGACCACTACTGTGTAACAAGCCAGTTTTCAAAGCATAAATTGTATATTAGTATAAGACCACTACTGTGGAACAAGCCAGTTTTCAAAGCATAAATTGTATATTAGTATAGGACCACTACTGTGTAACAAGCCAGTTTTCAAAGCATAAATTGTATATTAGTATAAGACCACTACTGTGTAACAAGCCAGTTTTCAAAGCATAAATTGTATATTAGTATAAGACCACTACTGTGTAACAAGCCAGTTTTCAAAGCATAAATTGTATAATAGTAAAGGACCACTACTGTGTAACAAGCCAGTTTTCAAAGAATAAATTGTATATTAGTAAAGGACCACTACTGTGTAACAAGCCAGTTTTCAAAGCATAAATTGTATATTAGTATAAGACCACTACTGTGTAACAAGCCAGTTTTCAAAGCATAAATTGTATATTAGTATAGGACCACTACTGTGTAACAAGCCAGTTTTCAAAGCATAAATTGTATATTAGTATAAGACCACTACTGTGTAACAAGCCAGTTTTCAAAGCATAAATTGTATATTAGTATAGGACCACTACTGTGTAACAAGCCAGTTTTCAAAGCATAAATTGTATATTAGTATAGGACCACTACTGTGTAACAAGCCAGTTTTCAAAGCATAAATTGTATATTAGTATAGGACCACTACTGTGTAACAAGCCAGTTTTCAAAGCATAAATTGTATATTAGTATAGGACCACTACTGTGTAACAAGCCAGTTTTCAAAGCATAAATTGTATATTAGTATAGGACCACTACTGTGTAACAAGCCAGTTTTCAAAGCATAAATTGTATATTAGTATAGGACCACTACTGTGTAACAAGCCAGTTTTCAAAGCATAAATTGTGTATTAGTATAAGACCACTACTGTGTAACAAGCCAGTTTTCAAAGCATAAATTGTGTATTAGTATAAGACCACTACTGTGTAACAAGCCAGTTTTCAAAGCATAAATTGTATATTAGTATAGGACCACTACTGTGTAACAAGCCAGTTTTCAAAGCATAAATTGTATATTAGTATAGGACCACTACTGTGTAACAAGCCAGTTTTCAAAGCATAAATTGTATATTAGTATAGGACCACTACTGTGTAACAAGCCAGTTTTCAAAGCATAAATTGTATATTAGTATAGGACCACTACTGTGTAACAAGCCAGTTTTCAAAGCATAAATTGTATATTAGTATAAGACCACTACTGTGTAACAAGCCAGTTTTCAAAGCATAAATTGTATATTAGTATAGGACCACTGCTGTGTAACAAGCCAGTTTTCAAAGCATAAATTGTATATTAGTATAGGACCACTACTGTGTAACAAGCCAGTTTTCAAAGCATAAATTGTATATTAGTATAAGACCACTACTGTGTAACAAGCCAGTTTTCAAAGCATAAATTGTATATTAGTAAAGGACCACTACTGTGTAACAAGCCAGTTTTCAAAGAATAAATTGTATATTAGTAAAGGACCACTACTGTGTAACAAGCCAGTTTTCAAAGCATAAATTGTATATTAGTATAGGACCACTACTGTGTAACAAGCCAGTTTTCAAAGCATAAATTGTATATTAGTATAAGACCACTACTGTGTAACAAGCCAGTTTTCAAAGCATAAATTGTATATTAGTATAAGACCACTACTGTGTAACAAGTCAGTTTTCAAAGCATAAATTGTATATTAGTATAAGACCACTACTGTGTAACAAGCCAGTTTTCAAAGCATAAATTGTATATTAGTATAAGACCACTACTGTGTAACAAGCCAGTTTTCAAAGCATAAATTGTATATTAGTATAAGACCACTACTGTGGAACAAGCCAGTTTTCAAAGCATAAATTGTATATTAGTATAGGACCACTACTGTGGAATAAGCCAGTTTTCAAAGCATAAATTGTATATTAGTATAGGACCACTACTGTGTAACAAGCCAGTTTTCAAAGCATAAATTGTATATTAGTATAGGACCACTACTGTGTAACAAGCCAGTTTTCAAAGCATAAATTGTATATTAGTATAGGACCACTACTGTGTAACAAGCCAGTTTTCAAAGCATAAATTGTATATTAGTATAAGACCACTACTGTGTAACAAGCCAGTTTTCAAAGCATAAATTGTATATTAGTATAAGACCACTACTGTGTAACAAGCCAGTTTTCAAAGCATAAATTGTATATTAGTAAAGGACCACTACTGTGTAACAAGCCAGTTTTCAAAGAATAAATTGTATATTAGTAAAGGACCACTACTGTGTAACAAGCCAGTTTTCAAAGCATAAATTGTATATTAGTATAAGACCACTACTGTGTAACAAGCCAGTTTTCAAAGCATAAATTGTATATTAGTAAAGGACCACTACTGTGTAACAAGCCAGTTTTCAAAGAATAAATTGTATATTAGTAAAGGACCACTACTGTGTAACAAGCCAGTTTTCAAAGCATAAATTGTATATTAGTATAGGACCACTACTGTGTAACAAGCCAGTTTTCAAAGCATAAATTGTATATTAGTATAAGACCACTACTGTGTAACAAGCCAGTTTTCAAAGCATAAATTGTATATTAGTATAAGACCACTACTGTGTAACAAGTCAGTTTTCAAAGCATAAATTGTATATTAGTATAAGACCACTACTGTGTAACAAGCCAGTTTTCAAAGCATAAATTGTATATTAGTATAAGACCACTACTGTGTAACAAGCCAGTTTTCAAAGCATAAATTGTATATTAGTATAAGACCACTACTGTGTAACAAGCCAGTTTTCAAAGCATAAATTGTATATTAGTATAAGACCACTACTGTGTAACAAGTCAGTTTTCAAAGCATAAATTGTATATTAGTATAAGACCACTACTGTGTAACAAGCCAGTTTTCAAAGCATAAATTGTATATTAGTATAAGACCCCTACTGTGTAACAAGCCAGTTTTCAAAGCATAAATTGTATATTAGTATAAGACCACTACTGTGGAACAAGCCAGTTTTCAAAGCATAAATTGTATATTAGTATAGGACCACTACTGTGGAATAAGCCAGTTTTCAAAGCATAAATTGTATATTAGTATAGGACCACTACTGTGTAACAAGCCAGTTTTCAAAGCATAAATTGTATATTAGTATAGGACCACTACTGTGTAACAAGCCAGTTTTCAAAGCATAAATTGTATATTAGTATAGGACCACTACTGTGTAACAAGCCAGTTTTCAAAGCATAAATTGTATATTAGTATAAGACCACTACTGTGTAACAAGCCAGTTTTCAAAGCATAAATTGTATATTAGTATAAGACCACTACTGTGTAACAAGCCAGTTTTCAAAGCATAAATTGTATATTAGTAAAGGACCACTACTGTGTAACAAGCCAGTTTTCAAAGAATAAATTGTATATTAGTAAAGGACCACTACTGTGTAACAAGCCAGTTTTCAAAGCATAAATTGTATATTAGTATAAGACCACTACTGTGTAACAAGCCAGTTTTCAAAGCATAAATTGTATATTAGTATAGGACCACTACTGTGTAACAAGCCAGTTTTCAAAGCATAAATTGTATATTAGTATAAGACCACTACTGTGTAACAAGCCAGTTTTCAAAGCATAAATTGTATATTAGTATAAGACCACTACTGTGTAACAAGTCAGTTTTCAAAGCATAAATTGTATATTAGTATAAGACCACTACTGTGTAACAAGCCAGTTTTCAAAGCATAAATTGTATATTAGTATAAGACCCCTACTGTGTAACAAGCCAGTTTTCAAAGCATAAATTGTATATTAGTATAAGACCACTACTGTGGAACAAGCCAGTTTTCAAAGCATAAATTGTATATTAGTATAGGACCACTACTGTGGAATAAGCCAGTTTTCAAAGCATAAATTGTATATTAGTATAGGACCACTACTGTGTAACAAGCCAGTTTTCAAAGCATAAATTGTATATTAGTATAGGACCACTACTGTGTAACAAGCCAGTTTTCAAAGCATAAATTGTATATTAGTATAGGACCACTACTGTGTAACAAGCCAGTTTTCAAAGCATAAATTGTATATTAGTATAGGACCACTACTGTGTAACAAGCCAGTTTTCAAAGCATAAATTGTATATTAGTATAAGACCACTACTGTGGAACAAGCCAGTTTTCAAAGCATAAATTGTATATTAGTATAGGACCACTACTGTGGAATAAGCCAGTTTTCAAAGCATAAATTGTATATTAGTATAGGACCACTACTGTGTAACAAGCCAGTTTTCAAAGCATAAATTGTATATTAGTATAGGACCACTACTGTGTAACAAGCCAGTTTTCAAAGCATAAATTGTATATTAGTATAGGACCACTACTGTGTAACAAGCCAGTTTTCAAAGCATAAATTGTATATTAGTATAGGACCACTACTGTGTAACAAGCCAGTTTTCAAAGCATAAATTGTATATTAGTATAAGACCACTACTGTGTAACAAGCCAGTTTTCAAAGCATAAATTGTATATTAGTATAGGACCACTACTGTGTAACAAGCCAGTTTTCAAAGCATAAATTGTATATTAGTATAAGACCACTACTGTGTAACAAGCCAGTTTTCAAAGCATAAATTGTACATTAGTATAGGACCACTACTGTGTAACAAGCCAGTTTTCAAAGCATAAATTGTATATTAGTATAGGACCACTACTGTGTAACAAGCCAGTTTTCAAAGCATAAATTGTATATTAGTATAAGACCACTACTGTGTAACAAGCCAGTTTTCAAAGCATAAATTGTATATTAGTATAAGACCACTACTGTGTAACAAGCCAGTTTTCAAAGCATAAATTGTATATTAGTAAAGGACCACTACTGTGTAACAAGCCAGTTTTCAAAGAATAAATTGTATATTAGTAAAGGACCACTACTGTGTAACAAGCCAGTTTTCAAAGCATAAATTGTATATTAGTATAAGACCACTACTGTGTAACAAGCCAGTTTTCAAAGCATAAATTGTATATTAGTATAGGACCACTACTGTGTAACAAGCCAGTTTTCAAAGCATAAATTGTATATTAGTATAAGACCACTACTGTGTAACAAGCCAGTTTTCAAAGCATAAATTGTATATTAGTATAAGACCACTACTGTGTAACAAGTCAGTTTTCAAAGCATAAATTGTATATTAGTATAAGACCACTACTGTGTAACAAGCCAGTTTTCAAAGCATAAATTGTATATTAGTATAAGACCCCTACTGTGTAACAAGCCAGTTTTCAAAGCATAAATTGTATATTAGTATAAGACCACTACTGTGGAACAAGCCAGTTTTCAAAGCATAAATTGTATATTAGTATAGGACCACTACTGTGGAATAAGCCAGTTTTCAAAGCATAAATTGTATATTAGTATAGGACCACTACTGTGTAACAAGCCAGTTTTCAAAGCATAAATTGTATATTAGTATAGGACCACTACTGTGTAACAAGCCAGTTTTCAAAGCATAAATTGTATATTAGTATAGGACCACTACTGTGTAACAAGCCAGTTTTCAAAGCATAAATTGTATATTAGTATAGGACCACTACTGTGTAACAAGCCAGTTTTCAAAGCATAAATTGTATATTAGTATAGGACCACTACTGTGTAACAAGCCAGTTTTCAAAGCATAAATTGTATATTAGTATAGGACCACTACTGTGTAACAAGCCAGTTTTCAAAGCATAAACTGTATATTAGTATAAGACCACTACTGTGTAACAAGCCAGTTTTCAAAGCATAAATTGTATATTAGTATAGGACCACTACTGTGTAACAAGCCAGTTTTCAAAGCATAAATTGTATATTAGTATAAGACCACTACTGTGGAACAAGCCAGTTTTCAAAGCATAAATTGTATATTAGTATAGGACCACTACTGTGGAATAAGCCAGTTTTCAAAGCATAAATTGTATATTAGTATAGGACCACTACTGTGTAACAAGCCAGTTTTCAAAGCATAAATTGTATATTAGTATAGGACCACTACTGTGTAACAAGCCAGTTTTCAAAGCATAAATTGTATATTAGTATAGGACCACTACTGTGTAACAAGCCAGTTTTCAAAGCATAAATTGTATATTAGTATAGGACCACTACTGTGTAACAAGCCAGTTTTCAAAGCATAAATTGTATATTAGTATAAGACCACTACTGTGTAACAAGCCAGTTTTCAAAGCATAAATTGTATATTAGTATAGGACCACTACTGTGTAACAAGCCAGTTTTCAAAGCATAAATTGTATATTAGTATAAGACCACTACTGTGTAACAAGCCAGTTTTCAAAGCATAAATTGTACATTAGTATAGGACCAATACTGTGTAACAAGCCAGTTTTCAAAGCATAAATTGTATATTAGTATAGGACCACTACTGTGTAACAAGCCAGTTTTCAAAGCATAAATTGTATATTAGTATAGGACCACTACTGTGTAACAAGCCAGTTTTCAAAGCATAAATTGTATATTAGTATAGGACCACTACTGTGTAACAAGCCAGTTTTCAAAGCATAAATTGTATATTAGTATAGGACCACTACTGTGTAACAAGCCAGATTTCAAAGAATAAATTGTATATTAGTAAAGGACCACTACTGTGTAACAAGCCAGTTTTCAAAGCATAAATTGTATATTAGTATAGGACCACTACTGTGTAACAAGCCAGTTTTCAAAGCATAAATTGTATATTAGTATAAGACCACTACTGTGTAACAAGCCAGTTTTCAAAGCATAAATTGTATATTAGTATAAGACCACTACTGTGTAACAAGTCAGTTTTCAAAGCATAAATTGTATATTAGTATAAGACCACTACTGTGTAACAAGCCAGTTTTCAAAGCATAAATTGTATATTAGTATAAGACCACTACTGTGTAACAAGCCAGTTTTCAAAGCATAAATTGTATATTAGTATAAGACCACTACTGTGGAACAAGCCAGTTTTCAAAGCATAAATTGTATATTAGTATAGGACCACTACTGTGGAATAAGCCAGTTTTCAAAGCATAAATTGTATATTAGTATAGGACCACTACTGTGTAACAAGCCAGTTTTCAAAGCATAAATTGTATATTAGTATAGGACCACTACTGTGTAACAAGCCAGTTTTCAAAGCATAAATTGTATATTAGTATATGACCACTACTGTGTAACAAGCCAGTTTTCAAAGCATAAATTGTATATTAGTATAAGACCACTACTGTGTAACAAGCCAGTTTTCAAAGCATAAATTGTATATTAGTATAGGACCACTACTGTGTAACAAGCCAGTTTTCAAAGCATAAATTGTATATTAGTATAAGACCACTACTGTGTAACAAGCCAGTTTTCAAAGCATAAATTGTATATTAGTATAAGACCACTACTGTGGAATAAGCCAGTTTTCAAAGCATAAATTGTATATTAGTATAAGACCACTACTGTGTAACAAGCCAGTTTTCAAAGCATAAATTGTATATTAGTATAGGACCACTACTGTGTAACAAGCCAGTTTTCAAAGCATAAATTGTATATTAGTATAAGACCACTACTGTGTAACAAGCCAGTTTTCAAAGCATAAATTGTATATTAGTATAGGACCACTACTGTGTAACAAGCCAGTTTTCAAAGCATAAATTGTATATTAGTATAGGACCACTACTGTGTAACAAGCCAGTTTTCAAAGCATAAATTGTATATTAGTATAAGACCACTACTGTGTAACAAGCCAGTTTTCAAAGCATAAATTGTATATTAGTATAAGACCACTACTGTGTAACAAGCCAGTTTTCAAAGCATAAATTGTATATTAGTAAAGGACCACTACTGTGTAACAAGCCAGTTTTCAAAGAATAAATTGTATATTAGTAAAGGACCACTACTGTGTAACAAGCCAGTTTTCAAAGCATAAATTGTATATTAGTATAAGACCACTACTGTGTAACAAGCCAGTTTTCAAAGCATAAATTGTATATTAGTATAGGACCACTACTGTGTAACAAGCCAGTTTTCAAAGCATAAATTGTATATTAGTATAAGACCACTACTGTGTAACAAGCCAGTTTTCAAAGCATAAATTGTATATTAGTATAAGACCACTACTGTGTAACAAGTCAGTTTTCAAAGCATAAATTGTATATTAGTATAAGACCACTACTGTGTAACAAGCCAGTTTTCAAAGCATAAATTGTATATTACTATAAGACCCCTACTGTGTAACAAGCCAGTTTTCAAAGCATAAATTGTATATTAGTATAAGACCACTACTGTGGAACAAGCCAGTTTTCAAAGCATAAATTGTATATTAGTATAGGACCACTACTGTGTAACAAGCCAGTTTTCAAAGCATAAATTGTATATTAGTATAGGACCACTACTGTGTAACAAGCCAGTTTTCAAAGCATAAATTGTATATTAGTATAGGACCACTACTGTGTAACAAGCCAGTTTTCAAAGCATAAATTGTATATTAGTATAGGACCACTACTGTGTAACAAGCCAGTTTTCAAAGCATAAATTGTATATTAGTATAAGACCACTACTGTGTAACAAGCCAGTTTTCAAAGCATAAATTGTATATTAGTATAGGACCACTGCTGTGTAACAAGCCAGTTTTCAAAGCATAAATTGTATATTAGTATAGGACCACTACTGTGTAACAAGCCAGTTTTCAAAGCATAAATTGTATATTAGTATAAGACCACTACTGTGTAACAAGCCAGTTTTCAAAGCATAAATTGTATATTAGTAAAGGACCACTACTGTGTAACAAGCCAGTTTTCAAAGAATAAATTGTATATTAGTAAAGGACCACTACTGTGTAACAAGCCAGTTTTCAAAGCATAAATTGTATATTAGTATAGGACCACTACTGTGTAACAAGCCAGTTTTCAAAGCATAAATTGTATATTAGTATAAGACCACTACTGTGTAACAAGCCAGTTTTCAAAGCATAAATTGTATATTAGTATAAGACCACTACTGTGTAACAAGTCAGTTTTCAAAGCATAAATTGTATATTAGTATAAGACCACTACTGTGTAACAAGCCAGTTTTCAAAGCATAAATTGTATATTAGTATAAGACCACTACTGTGTAACAAGCCAGTTTTCAAAGCATAAATTGTATATTAGTATAAGACCACTACTGTGGAACAAGCCAGTTTTCAAAGCATAAATTGTATATTAGTATAGGACCACTACTGTGGAATAAGCCAGTTTTCAAAGCATAAATTGTATATTAGTATAGGACCACTACTGTGTAACAAGCCAGTTTTCAAAGCATAAATTGTATATTAGTATAGGACCACTACTGTGTAACAAGCCAGTTTTCAAAGCATAAATTGTATATTAGTATAGGACCACTACTGTGTAACAAGCCAGTTTTCAAAGCATAAATTGTATATTAGTATAAGACCACTACTGTGTAACAAGCCAGTTTTCAAAGCATAAATTGTATATTAGTATAAGACCACTACTGTGTAACAAGCCAGTTTTCAAAGCATAAATTGTATATTAGTAAAGGACCACTACTGTGTAACAAGCCAGTTTTCAAAGAATAAATTGTATATTAGTAAAGGACCACTACTGTGTAACAAGCCAGTTTTCAAAGCATAAATTGTATATTAGTATAAGACCACTACTGTGTAACAAGCCAGTTTTCAAAGCATAAATTGTATATTAGTATAGGACCACTACTGTGTAACAAGCCAGTTTTCAAAGCATAAATTGTATATTAGTATAAGACCACTACTGTGTAACAAGCCAGTTTTCAAAGCATAAATTGTATATTAGTATAAGACCACTACTGTGTAACAAGTCAGTTTTCAAAGCATAAATTGTATATTAGTATAAGACCACTACTGTGTAACAAGCCAGTTTTCAAAGCATAAATTGTATATTAGTATAAGACCCCTACTGTGTAACAAGCCAGTTTTCAAAGCATAAATTGTATATTAGTATAAGACCACTACTGTGTAACAAGCCAGTTTTCAAAGCATAAATTGTATATTAGTATAGGACCCCTACTGTGGAACAAGCCAGTTTTCAAAGCATAAATTGTATATTAGTATAAGACCACTACTGTGGAACAAGCCAGTTTTCAAAGCATAAATTGTATATTAGTATAGGACCACTACTGTGTAACAAGCCAGTTTTCAAAGCATAAATTGTATATTAGTATAGGACCACTACTGTGTAACAAGCCAGTTTTCAAAGCATAAATTGTATATTAGTATAAGACCACTACTGTGTAACAAGCCAGTTTTCAAAGCATAAATTGTATATTAGTATAGGACCACTACTGTGTAACAAGCCAGTTTTCAAAGCATAAATTGTATATTAGTATAAGACCACTACTGTGTAACAAGCCAGTTTTCAAAGCATAAATTGTATATTAGTATAGGACCACTACTGTGTAACAAGCCAGTTTTCAAAGCATAAATTGTATATTAGTATAAGACCACTACTGTGGAACAAGCCAGTTTTCAAAGCATAAATTGTATATTAGTATAGGACCACTACTGTGGAATAAGCCAGTTTTCAAAGCATAAATTGTATATTAGTATAGGACCACTACTGTGTAACAAGCCAGTTTTCAAAGCATAAATTGTATATTAGTATAGGACCACTACTGTGTAACAAGCCAGTTTTCAAAGCATAAATTGTATATTAGTATAGGACCACTACTGTGTAACAAGCCAGTTTTCAAAGCATAAATTGTATATTAGTATAGGACCACTACTGTGTAACAAGCCAGTTTTCAAAGCATAAATTGTATATTAGTATAGGACCACTACTGTGTAACAAGCCAGTTTTCAAAGCATAAATTGTATATTAGTATAGGACCACTACTGTGTAACAAGCCAGTTTTCAAAGCATAAATTGTATATTAGTATAGGACCACTACTGTGTAACAAGCCAGTTTTCAAAGCATAAATTGTATATTAGTATAGGACCACTACTGTGTAACAAGCCAGTTTTCAAAGCATAAATTGTATATTAGTATAAGACCACTACTGTGTAACAAGCCAGTTTTCAAAGCATAAATTGTATATTAGTATAGGACCACTACTGTGTAACAAGCCAGTTTTCAAAGCATAAATTGTATATTAGTATAAGACCACTACTGTGTAACAAGCCAGTTTTCAAAGCATACATTGTATATTAGTATAAGACCACTACTGTGTAACAAGCCAGTTTTCAAAACATAAATTGTATATTAGTATAAGACCACTACTGTGTAACAAGCCAGTTTTCAAAGCATAAATTGTATATTAGTATAAGACCACTACTGTGTAACAAGCCAGTTTTCAAAGCATAAATTGTATATTAGTATAGGACCACTACTGTGGAATAAGCCAGTTTTCAAAGCATAAATTGTATAATAGTATAGGACCACTACTGTGTAACAAGCCAGTTTTCAAAGCATAAATTGTATATTAGTATAGGACCACTACTGTGTAGCAAGCCAGTTTTCAAAGCATGAATTGTATATTAGTATAAGACCACTACTGTGTAACAAGCCAGTTTTCAAAGCATAAATTGTATATTAGTATAGGACCACTACTGTGTAGCAAGCCAGTTTTCAAAGCATAAATTGTATATTAGTATAGGACCACTACTGTGTAACAAGCCAGTTTTCAAAGCATAAATTGTATATTAGTATAGGACCACTACTGTGTAACAAGCCAGTTTTCAAAGCATAAATTGTATATTAGTATAGGACCACTACTGTGTAACAAGCCAGTTTTCAAAGCATAAATTGTATATTAGTATAGGACCACTACTGTGTAACAAGCCAGTTTTCAAAGCATAAATTGTATATTAGTATAAGACCACTACTGTGTAACAAGCCAGTTTTCAAAGCATAAATTGTATATTAGTATAGGACCACTACTGTGTAACAAGCCAGTTTTCAAAGCATAAATTGTATATTAGTATAAGACCACTACTGTGTAACAAGCCAGTTTTCAAAGCATAAATTGTATATTAGTATAGGACCACTACTGTGTAACAAGCCAGTTTTCAAAGCATAAATTGTATATTAGTATAAGACCACTACTGTGGAACAAGCCAGTTTTCAAAGCATAAATTGTATATTAGTATAGGACCACTACTGTGGAATAAGCCAGTTTTCAAAGCATAAATTGTATATTAGTATAGGACCACTACTGTGTAACAAGCCAGTTTTCAAAGCATAAATTGTATATTAGTATAGGACCACTACTGTGTAACAAGCCAGTTTTCAAAGCATAAATTGTATATTAGTATAGGACCACTACTGTGTAACAAGCCAGTTTTCAAAGCATAAATTGTATATTAGTATAGGACCACTACTGTGTAACAAGCCAGTTTTCAAAGCATAAATTGTATATTAGTATAGGACCACTACTGTGTAACAAGCCAGTTTTCAAAGCATAAATTGTATATTAGTATAGGACCACTACTGTGTAACAAGCCAGTTTTCAAAGCATAAATTGTATATTAGTATAGGACCACTACTGTGTAACAAGCCAGTTTTCAAAGCATAAATTGTATATTAGTATAGGACCACTACTGTGTAACAAGCCAGTTTTCAAAGCATAAATTGTATATTAGTATAAGACCACTACTGTGTAACAAGCCAGTTTTCAAAGCATAAATTGTATATTAGTATAGGACCACTACTGTGTAACAAGCCAGTTTTCAAAGCATAAATTGTATATTAGTATAAGACCACTACTGTGTAACAAGCCAGTTTTCAAAGCATACATTGTATATTAGTATAAGACCACTACTGTGTAACAAGCCAGTTTTCAAAACATAAATTGTATATTAGTATAAGACCACTACTGTGTAACAAGCCAGTTTTCAAAGCATAAATTGTATATTAGTATAAGACCACTACTGTGTAACAAGCCAGTTTTCAAAGCATAAATTGTATATTAGTATAGGACCACTACTGTGGAATAAGCCAGTTTTCAAAGCATAAATTGTATAATAGTATAGGACCACTACTGTGTAACAAGCCAGTTTTCAAAGCATAAATTGTATATTAGTATAGGACCACTACTGTGTAGCAAGCCAGTTTTCAAAGCATGAATTGTATATTAGTATAAGACCACTACTGTGTAACAAGCCAGTTTTCAAAGCATAAATTGTATATTAGTATAGGACCACTACTGTGTAGCAAGCCAGTTTTCAAAGCATAAATTGTATATTAGTATAGGACCACTACTGTGTAACAAGCCAGTTTTCAAAGCATAAATTGTATATTAGTATAGGACCACTACTGTGTAACAAGCCAGTTTTCAAAGCATAAATTGTATATTAGTATAGGACCACTACTGTGTAACAAGCCAGTTTTCAAAGCATAAATTGTATATTAGTATAGGACCACTACTGTGTAACAAGCCAGTTTTCAAAGCATAAATTGTATATTAGTATAGGACCACTACTGTGTAACAAGCCAGTTTTCAAAGCATAAATTGTATATTATTATAAGACCACTACTGTGTAACAAGCCAGTTTTCAAAGCATAAATTGTATATTAGTATAGGACCACTACTGTGTAACAAGCCAGTTTTCAAAGCATAAATTGTACATTAGTATAAGACCACTACTGTGTAACAAGCCAGTTTTCAAAGCATAAATTGTATATTAGTATAGGACCACTACTGTGGAATAAGCCAGTTTTCAAAGCATAAATTGTATATTAGTATAGGACCACTACTGTGTAACAAGCCAGTTTTCAAAGCATAAATTGTATATTAGTATAGGACCACTACTGTGTAGCAAGCCAGTTTTCAAAGCATAAATTGTATATTAGTATAAGACCACTACTGTGTAACAAGCCAGTTTTCAAAGCATAAATTGTATATTAGTATAAGACCACTACTGTGTAACAAGCCAGTTTTCAAAGCATAAATTGTATATTAGTATAGGACCACTACTGTGTAACAAGCCAGTTTTCAAAGCATAAATTGTATATTAGTATAGGACCACTACTGTCTAACAAGCCAGTTTTCAAAGCATAAATTGTATATTAGTATAAGACCACTACTGTGTAACAAGCCAGTTTTCAAAGCATAAATTGTATATTAGTATAGGACCACTACTGTGTAACAAGCCAGTTTTCAAAGCATAAATTGTATATTAGTATAAGACCACTACTGTGTAACAAGCCAGTTTTCAAAGCATAAATTGTATATTAGTATAGGACCACTACTGTGTAACAAGCCAGTTTTCAAAGCATAAATTGTATATTAGTATAGGACCACTACTGTGTAATAAGCCAGTTTTCAAAGCATAAATTGTATATTAGTATAGGACCACTACTGTGTAACAAGCCAGTTTTCAAAGCATAAATTGTATATTAGTATAGGACCACTACTGTGTAACAAGCCAGTTTTCAAAGCATAAATTGTATATTAGTATAGGACCACTACTGTGTAACAAGCCAGTTTTCAAAGCATAAATTGTATATTAGTATAGGACCACTACTGTGTAACAAGCCAGTTTTCAAAGCATAAATTGTATATTAGTATAGGACCACTACTGTGTAACAAGCCAGTTTTCAAAGCATAAATTGTATATTAGTATAAGACCACTACTGTGTAACAAGCCAGTTTTCAAAGCATAAATTGTATATTAGTATAAGACCACTACTGTGTAACAAGTCAGTTTTCAAAGCATAAATTGTATATTAGTATAAGACCACTACTGTGTAACAAGCCAGTTTTCAAAGCATAAATTGTATATTAGTATAGGACCACTACTGTGTAACAAGCCAGTTTTCAAAGCATAAATTGTATATTAGTATAAGACCACTACTGTGTAACAAGCCAGTTTTCAAAGCATAAATTGTATATTAGTATAAGACCACTACTGTGTAACAAGTCAGTTTTCAAAGCATAAATTGTATATTAGTATAAGACCACTACTGTGTAACAAGCCAGTTTTCAAAGCATAAATTGTATATTAGTATAAGACCCCTACTGTGTAACAAGCCAGTTTTCAAAGCATAAATTGTATATTAGTATAAGACCACTACTGTGTAACAAGCCAGTTTTCAAAGCATAAATTGTATATTAGTATAGGACCCCTACTGTGGAACAAGCCAGTTTTCAAAGCATAAATTGTATATTAGTATAAGACCACTACTGTGGAACAAGCCAGTTTTCAAAGCATAAATTGTATATTAGTATAGGACCACTACTGTGTAACAAGCCAGTTTTCAAAGCATAAATTGTATATTAGTATAGGACCACTACTGTGTAACAAGCCAGTTTTCAAAGCATAAATTGTATATTAGTATAAGACCACTACTGTGTAACAAGCCAGTTTTCAAAGCATAAATTGTATATTAGTATAGGACCACTACTGTGTAACAAGCCAGTTTTCAAAGCATAAATTGTATATTAGTATAAGACCACTACTGTGTAACAAGCCAGTTTTCAAAGCATAAATTGTATATTAGTATAGGACCACTACTGTGTAACAAGCCAGTTTTCAAAGCATAAATTGTATATTAGTATAAGACCACTACTGTGGAACAAGCCAGTTTTCAAAGCATAAATTGTATATTAGTATAGGACCACTACTGTGGAATAAGCCAGTTTTCAAAGCATAAATTGTATATTAGTATAGGACCACTACTGTGTAACAAGCCAGTTTTCAAAGCATAAATTGTATATTAGTATAGGACCACTACTGTGTAACAAGCCAGTTTTCAAAGCATAAATTGTATATTAGTATAGGACCACTACTGTGTAACAAGCCAGTTTTCAAAGCATAAATTGTATATTAGTATAGGACCACTACTGTGTAACAAGCCAGTTTTCAAAGCATAAATTGTATATTAGTATAGGACCACTACTGTGTAACAAGCCAGTTTTCAAAGCATAAATTGTATATTAGTATAGGACCACTACTGTGTAACAAGCCAGTTTTCAAAGCATAAATTGTATATTAGTATAGGACCACTACTGTGTAACAAGCCAGTTTTCAAAGCATAAATTGTATATTAGTATAGGACCACTACTGTGTAACAAGCCAGTTTTCAAAGCATAAATTGTATATTAGTATAAGACCACTACTGTGTAACAAGCCAGTTTTCAAAGCATAAATTGTATATTAGTATAGGACCACTACTGTGTAACAAGCCAGTTTTCAAAGCATAAATTGTATATTAGTATAAGACCACTACTGTGTAACAAGCCAGTTTTCAAAGCATACATTGTATATTAGTATAAGACCACTACTGTGTAACAAGCCAGTTTTCAAAACATAAATTGTATATTAGTATAAGACCACTACTGTGTAACAAGCCAGTTTTCAAAGCATAAATTGTATATTAGTATAAGACCACTACTGTGTAACAAGCCAGTTTTCAAAGCATAAATTGTATATTAGTATAGGACCACTACTGTGGAATAAGCCAGTTTTCAAAGCATAAATTGTATAATAGTATAGGACCACTACTGTGTAACAAGCCAGTTTTCAAAGCATAAATTGTATATTAGTATAGGACCACTACTGTGTAGCAAGCCAGTTTTCAAAGCATGAATTGTATATTAGTATAAGACCACTACTGTGTAACAAGCCAGTTTTCAAAGCATAAATTGTATATTAGTATAGGACCACTACTGTGTAGCAAGCCAGTTTTCAAAGCATAAATTGTATATTAGTATAGGACCACTACTGTGTAACAAGCCAGTTTTCAAAGCATAAATTGTATATTAGTATAGGACCACTACTGTGTAACAAGCCAGTTTTCAAAGCATAAATTGTATATTAGTATAGGACCACTACTGTGTAACAAGCCAGTTTTCAAAGCATAAATTGTATATTAGTATAGGACCACTACTGTGTAACAAGCCAGTTTTCAAAGCATAAATTGTATATTAGTATAGGACCACTACTGTGTAACAAGCCAGTTTTCAAAGCATAAATTGTATATTATTATAAGACCACTACTGTGTAACAAGCCAGTTTTCAAAGCATAAATTGTATATTAGTATAGGACCACTACTGTGTAACAAGCCAGTTTTCAAAGCATAAATTGTACATTAGTATAAGACCACTACTGTGTAACAAGCCAGTTTTCAAAGCATAAATTGTATATTAGTATAGGACCACTACTGTGGAATAAGCCAGTTTTCAAAGCATAAATTGTATATTAGTATAGGACCACTACTGTGTAACAAGCCAGTTTTCAAAGCATAAATTGTATATTAGTATAGGACCACTACTGTGTAGCAAGCCAGTTTTCAAAGCATAAATTGTATATTAGTATAAGACCACTACTGTGTAACAAGCCAGTTTTCAAAGCATAAATTGTATATTAGTATAAGACCACTACTGTGTAACAAGCCAGTTTTCAAAGCATAAATTGTATATTAGTATAGGACCACTACTGTGTAACAAGCCAGTTTTCAAAGCATAAATTGTATATTAGTATAGGACCACTACTGTGTAACAAGCCAGTTTTCAAAGCATAAATTGTATATTAGTATAAGACCACTACTGTGTAACAAGCCAGTTTTCAAAGCATAAATTGTATATTAGTATAGGACCACTACTGTGTAACAAGCCAGTTTTCAAAGCATAAATTGTATATTAGTATAAGACCACTACTGTGTAACAAGCCAGTTTTCAAAGCATAAATTGTATATTAGTATAGGACCACTACTGTGTAACAAGCCAGTTTTCAAAGCATAAATTGTATATTAGTATAGGACCACTACTGTGTAATAAGCCAGTTTTCAAAGCATAAATTGTATATTAGTATAGGACCACTACTGTGTAACAAGCCAGTTTTCAAAGCATAAATTGTATATTAGTATAGGACCACTACTGTGTAACAAGCCAGTTTTCAAAGCATAAATTGTATATTAGTATAGGACCACTACTGTGTAACAAGCCAGTTTTCAAAGCATAAATTGTATATTAGTATAGGACCACTACTGTGTAACAAGCCAGTTTTCAAAGCATAAATTGTATATTAGTATAGGACCACTACTGTGTAACAAGCCAGTTTTCAAAGCATAAATTGTATATTAGTATAAGACCACTACTGTGTAACAAGCCAGTTTTCAAAGCATAAATTGTATATTAGTATAGGACCACTACTGTGTAACAAGCCAGTTTTCAAAGCATAAATTGTATATTAGTATAGGACCACTACTGTGTAATAAGCCAGTTTTCAAAGCATAAATTGTATATTAGTATAGGACCACTACTGTGTAACAAGCCAGTTTTCAAAGCATAAATTCTATATTAGTATAGGACCACTACTGTGTAATAAGCCAGTTTTCAAAGCATAAATTGTATATTAGTATAGGACCACTACTGTGTAACAAGCCAGTTTTCAAAGCATAAATTGTATATTAGTATAGGACCACTACTGTGTAACAAGCCAGTTTTCAAAGCATAAATTGTATATTAGTATAGGACCACTACTGTGTAACAAGTCAGTTTTCAAAGCATAAATTGTATATTAGTATAGGACCACTACTGTGTAACAAGCCAGTTTTCAAAGCATAAATTGTATATTATTGCTCTAATATTTAAGTCTGTTCACCAATCATTATTTTGGTGCAAGAGCAGACATGTTTATTTGGACTATTTTATTACATGTGATCGTTTGATGAAGGCCTCTATGGATAGCCAACAAAATAACTGATGTACAACAGCGTAACCAGGTGATGTCACATGTTAACATGATGGTAATTACCCAGTGGTATATTTGGTGTTATTTCCATTTATCATCATCATATGTACTTACTTGCCACGCCTTGCAAACTCAATAGACTTAATTGCTGTTGTATTACTGGTTCCCGTGGTTACTCTAAATGATGCAACTAATTCCAGACTCTTGGTTTCTATCACACAGATCTAGTGATAAACAATATAACTGTTTTCAGATTGTGATGTACATAATAATAATTACACTGCCTGTCAATATTAAAGTAATTCAGAGTATACCTGGAAGCTGTGATAACAGTATATAATATATAGTAGATAATATTTGGTTATCATTGTCCTAAGTAAATATTCAAAATAGCTACATGTTTTGAGCAATGGCTCTTTATCCATAGCATGGAAGCAAATACTGATGTGTTTTTTTTAATTTTTTTACAAATCAGAAATCATTTTGTTTGTGCTAGCCTGCTGACTAACTTTTATGATGTTTATAATAAGGTCTTCCCTAGTTTAGCCCAAATTAATAAATTTTATTGACATGTACAGCGTGTAATAATTTTTAGGCAGGAGATTATCAGACCACACAGCATCACCAACTTGAGAATCTACTAACCTTTCAAGTGCCATTGTCATCTTGTCGTCAAAATGAAATGTTGATAAAAATTAAAAAACCTTTTGATAAAAATCTAAAAGCAATATCTGACACTGTCTGTATGGCCAAAAATGATGATGAAATTCAGTGAAAATTTTACAAAATGTGCAATTATTTGCACTGAATTTTGGGAAGGAAAAATATCTGGCACTAAAAAAGTTGAGCAAGGTTTCCAAAAAGTTGGATAGATGAATCCTGGCCGGTGTCTTTACCTCCCCAATTTAAATGAAAAAATGTCCATGGTAACTGGAGACTTGGTAAGTCAGCTTATAAACTATAATGATACTAACCTTTCCTTTGGCATTACCCATGTAAATATGTTGTCCTCTTCTGTCAAATGACGCCACTATGTTCATGTCGGACTGAAAAACAAAGTTATGACCAGCATGTTATTTAAAGCGGGGAAGTCGTCACCTGCGCATTCGTCAGATGGCCATAGTGTGTCATTGTTTACAAACAAGCATCTTCCCATGAGCCTTTGCGTTTTTAGCGTGTGTTGTTATCGTTGCTTGGGACTCAATTTTCGTGCATGTTAATTCATAACAATATTAGGATTCATATCAATAATATAAACCTTTTATCAGTCCATGTTATGATATACAGGTGTCATAGATAATAGAAACCAATGCAAATAGTTCAACAACAAAAAATGTTGCCACTTTCCAAGAAATTTTCAGACTTTACAATTCACTACGTTCAATTACCCACCATAGACTCCAGTCAGTCGAAATGACTATTTTGAACTGTAGCCAATCAGCCAATGACGAAGAGAGAAATCCAGGTCAGGGGAAGCCCCATGATCTCAAGATTTTCCCCTTACATCACAAACCACATGACCAAGGTAATAAGGCGGCGCTAATAGCTCCCAAGTCAGTCTTGTTACTTTCCGCATCAAATTAGGTGCGATAAAAACGGTGTGAACGATCATAAGATTTTTTCATGTCCGAGTTTTTGGTCTGACTAGCTGTCACCTACGTGGCAGCTGACGCTGTGGCTGGTAGGATAAGTCTTTCTTATTTTTTTACCCCTGTGTCCTGTAAAGCTTTATTTTCCCGAGTCCCAATCAAGTTAATAGACAACTATCCGTATGTTTAAATGGTGGTGGTCATAACCAATCATCTGCCCAAATTGTCCTCAACAAATTGCCATTTAAATAACCCTGTACAGAGGGCTCCACAAAGACCTTTGTTGACAGGTATTCATGTCTTCTGTCCAACAGCTGTGAGGCAATGTTTAAAGGCAAATGTTAGCAGTTCACTGTTCACTGCTACGGTTATTTGAGTAAATAATAAATAACAAGTCATTGTCAATGACACGTCCCTGTTCCGTTCATATTTGAGTGACATATACATTCAAAGCAGATCATGACTGAAATGCACCTGCATATGTACAACACATTGTACTAAATCTGAACAAAATCCATCCATGCATGACTGAGATCTGGTTCCGGAATTGTGAAAATACGTGATTTTATTGCATTTTCGGTCTTAAAATGGCCATCATTCAGCTATTGTTAAGCGGATCATGAAACAACTGCACATATCTATTTGTGACATGATGTACCATGTGTGTGTGAAGTTTGAACTTGATCAATCCAGACATGTCTTGGATACGGATCCAGAACTGAATTCTTTAAAACAAAATGGCCGCCAGTCGGCTATTTCGAACTTGATCCGAAAAAAAAAAATGACGTGCATCAAGGTCCTATTATGTTTAATGTAAGTACCAAATTTGAACGAAATCCGTCCATGCATAACTGAGATCCGGGTTCGGAATGGTGAAAATGTGCGATTTCAATGCATTTTCGGCCTTAAAGCGGCCGCCATTTGGCTATGGTTAATGGGATCATGAAACAAATGCACATACATATTTGTGACATGATGTACCTTGTGTGTGAGAAGTTTGAACTTGATCAATCCAGACATGTCTCGGATACGGATCCAGAACTGAATTCTTTAAAACAAAATGGCCGCCAGTCGGCCATTTCGAACTTGATCCGGAAAAAAAAAATGACGTGCATCAAGGTCCTATTATGTTTAATGTATGTACCAAATTTGAACGAAATCCGTCCATGCATAACTGAGATCCGGGTCCGGAATGGTGAAAATGTGCGATTTTGATGCATTTTCGGCCTTAAAATGGCCGCTATTCGGCGATCGTTAATCGGATCATGAAAATGAAAATGCATGTGCATATGTCCCATATAATGTGGGATGTATGAGTGAAGTTTGAACTTAATCGGTCCATGCATGTTCGAGATACAGGTGATCATGGACGCACGAACGGACGCACACAGGGCAAAACATAAGTCCCCGTTTTCGGACTATGTCCGAACGGGGACTAACAAATGATCAGTCATGTAGTTATGTAACATTGAGAAATAAATTTACAACACTATCTATAAAGGTTAAAGTCTTGGGTGGCCATTATACATCAGTAACAAAGTCATTAAGGTAGCGAGAAGGTTTTGTGACGTTTTTAAATAAAACATTCTCTGTCTGTTGTCTCGTTCAGAACAGTAATTTAGGTTATATATATCAAAAGACTAAGTATAGAGGTGCAAGTTCGCACAAACTGGACAGACATTGTTTACATAATTATCACGTGACATCAAAAATGGCGAACCTTGTAAAAATGACTAAGTACGCGATTGCGAGAGCACACTGCGGAATTTCCTGGTGAAATTTAAGTTATGCATTGTCCGTAATCAAGTCCATTGAAATGCGTCTCCGATAATCAAAAGACCTATTATTCCGATTTCTATGCAGGTTTGTTTTTTTGTCCCCAAATTATTTCATACTTGGCACCTTTAACAGACTATTATTCTGTGACAAAGCATTTTCTTTAAAAACCCAGACATATTTCGCACCATCATTATCTTTTGAACGATAACTGCGAGTTTGAATGTCCAAGTCCGAATGCACTTGATTTGGCGGCGGTCCCAATGAGTCGTTCTCGATCAAAACTTCAACTCGAGAAAAACGCGAAAAACAGTTTTGGTTAATAAAACACTGTAGATTTGCTGCATTATTATAAATATACACTAAAAATGGCCAAACATATTAACCACTGATATCATAGAACTCATAAAGAGTGTCAGATAATGAATAATTTCAAGCTCGAGCGCGAAAAATGAAGAAAACTGCTGGCATTTGAGTCCGTACTCCAGGAACGTTCGGGTTTTCCATTGTTATGCAAACGAACAACGAGGGATAATCCTCTGACAAACATTACTGTCCCACTGTACACGCTGACAGTTTACAAACAAGCTAATCCTTCAAGTGTCTCAGATAAGACATCTAATAAAACGGTTTTCATGGTGAAACAAAATGCCCGATGTTTGAAAAAAAATTGCTGTGTCAGAGTGCGACACTGAGTGGAAGATTTTTCTTTGCCTCGTCTGTCAACGCTTTCTTTCTTTTCTTCGCCATTGCGTTAGAGATAAAATGTATTAGTAAAATAGAATATTGACTTGGAAAATAAAACGATTTAAAAGAAAGTTGTGCAAAGTTACAGTACTCCTTTCGCACAACCTCCCGCCCGATTCCGCTTTCCAATCACCTTTTTCTCTCGCTTTTGCGACCGCTTGTTGAATTCGACCGGACAATTTCCGCTTTATTTTTGACCGCGCAAACCCCGAAATATCACCGCCCACCTGCTAGCTCGCGCGCATTTAAAATTCGAACTAACAGAATAATTTCCGAGGTTTACATTGTCTTTCTGGTTTTTATAGATGTTGAACAGCTGACAAAAGTTCAAATACTTTTTGTTTTAACTATATATAATTATATGCACGCAACCTGACCCTTTGACCTCGATTTGGCTTGGACTGAATATTTTATTTTAAACAATATTCTGACGTGGAATACAAAATGTATTTCAACACAAGTACGACAGGGTTGTCTGGGGTTTCTTTCCTGATTGTTGAGTCTTCGCAATGTGTTTTGTATAATTATTGTTGTTTCCCCCCGATGCTGAAGGACCTTAAAGCTAAATGGCAGTTACATGCATGGGCTGAGTGAAAGAAAATATGTCTAAGCCTAAAATAAAACCTAATATTACACCTCTTTGTGTATTTGTTAATTTTACATATGTTTGTCATGACAGTATGTTTGTAAATATCTAGAAAAATCTCGTCTTTCGTTGATAATTTCGATTGTTTGTTTGGAATGTCGATCCCCGTTAGTTTCTCCATACTGAGTTTAGGAAGGGCGTCGATCAACACCGTGACAATCAGCCGAGAGAAGACAAACATTGACCGTAATTCATGGAGATCATGTCCGTAATTTGTGGGCTGAAACCCCAAATAATTAATCAAGTATTATTATTTTAATATATATTTTATTTTACATCGCAAAACTAAACCATGCCCAAAACAGAGCTAGAGTTGTTCGCGGTGAAACAACCGCATTGAAGACGATGCAACTTCAGCTAGCCATTTCTTACCTTGAAATAAAAAAAATAAAAATTCGAAGAGCATCGGGGAAAATATAAATAATCATCCTTATCAATCGCTTGCTTTATTTTATTCAAATCCATGAAATTCACGATTTTTTTTACATTTGTTGGCAACTTCTGCGCTAAAAAAGATTGAAAATGTGGGTGTGATTATTTTGCAAAGTCCTGTTGATAATGCGGACAAATATGGTTCTGTGACCCAGTTCGTGCTCCGATCAGGTGACTCTCAGCCAATTAATGATGTTGTAACAAAGCATATTTGACGCTAATTGAAGGGTCGTCGTACAATCCAATCACCGGCGTCGATTCACATAGTTGTTTGTGCTGTGACAGGCTTCAAAATTATTCGCTGAAAAACATATATTTTGACAAACTGATGGAATTTGACCTTAGTTCAAAAAGAAAATACTAGGCTAAGATACATTAGAGCTCACGCGAATCAGTTTTCTCTGCAAGTTGTGAAATAAAGTAAACCAGAGTAGCGTCGATGATTTTCAGCCCTGAAGGACTTTGAATTGTTCATCGACTGGCCACCAAATAGTTATGGCTATAACTAAATTTGACACGTTTTTCTTTTAAGCCCAATAAATTATTCATACATGTCAAGCTCTGTTCGATTTTTTCAGGGCATGTGGCCGTTTTTAGTCGAAAATATTTTTTGTGGGAACACTTTTGCGGTATGTATACGGTATAGACCGAGCTCATTCAATGATCGTGACTTAATTTTAAAAATTGAATGTCAAATTTTACCAGACGTGGACCGATGTGGATTCGATATCGTTATTTTTGGAATTAATCACTAACATTTCCTTGTTTCTCTGCTCTGTCAAAAGGAGTTACCTAGGCTTTTTTCATGTAACTGTCTCATTAAAATAAAAATATTACATCTAGAACAAGCACCCAAAAAACGTAACAAGAGGTCCCACTTCAGTTGCTTTCACGATACAAGTGTAATACAGCTATTAGATTTGAAGTGTCGTTCAGAATGTAATAATAGTTAATACTAGTTTGTATGTTCACACTTTACTATCAAAACCACCATTTCGACCACCCATGTGCCAGTTTTCAGTGTTTGGGCGAGCGGTCAATGTTTTCAATGAGCGAGCGAGAGAAAAAAAAAACGCAATTAAAATGCGGTCGGTTTCCGGTCGGACAAGGCCGCGTGGTCGGAAATTAAGCGATAAGCAGTCGATGTAAAAGCGGAAGGTTGGGCGAAATGAGTACTGTATCACCATGTTTCTTAGACGAAGTCTCGACTGACAATAATGCTGACAATGGACGTTAGATAAACACGCATTGTTTGCAACTGGAAGCTTATCACCCGTTATATCAGAATCAGTATACAGATAAGATGTTATCATTTAATTCCTTCCAAAGATAAACACTATGCAAATATCCACGAAACGGCAGTTGTAGTCTTTTCTGCTAGTGTTTTAAAACACAAATTTGAGCAACGTTATTTCGCAATTTCGATCTTTTGTAAACCTGGGGTGATATATCAAGGTCTAAAGTAACCGTTTTATCAATTATTGAAAAATCGAGAAAAAAATGAAAATTTCCCTTCTCGCTACCTTAAGATGGATTCAGCAACTCTGTATCTGTTCTATTATGTATAGCAACCAATATATTTACTGTGAAATGTTTAGACAGGTTTTACAGTTTAGGGGTTTTTCTAGAAAAAAAACTTTAAGAGGGAGCACTGCAATTCTGGGGCGCCATCAAGTAAGGGAAGATAGGGTTCTCCCTACCAGGGTGTGGCGTTTTTGATAATTCTAAGTTAAAATGGAGCATTCTATGGCTTCCTTGGGGCCAAAATTACTATCAGACAGGTCAAAGTTGACGAATGTGGCCACATGTGATCCCTGGTCAATCAGATATTTTATGGTTGCCAGAGGATCTGCTGCCCAGGGTAAGGGACGCATCGCCATGGCATGAGGCCGCTGTACCCCTGTTCTCTTGTTTACGAAAATCCCTGCAGTTGAAATGCCACTTCGCTCACACCACCAGCCTCATTCCAAACCCCTCCAATTTCAGGTTAACATTGACTTACATCATCATCCAATGGTAACACATTATAACTATTATTGCTGTCAACTAATACTGGAGCTTGCTTCATCGGACAAACTAAAAACATGGCCCTACAAAAAAAATTATTTTCAAGATTACCATATGTACATCATTAGTTGACAATCAAATACAGGTATTACAGGTAGGTGGCAGTCACCCAATAGGGAAATACAACATGTCTCAATTTCATAAAAAACAAAGAATTCAGTCAATTCTAAGTAGACTTGGAAGGAAAGAAACGTCTAATACTGGTACTCACTTATTTCTAGGATTGAATTGTACTTTTAAGACTGGTGATGGAAACCTGTATCTGTGATCACATTCACCTGTTAATACATCCCATATGCATACTATGTTATCCGTGGACGCACTCAACAATTTATGACCAGTTCGACCCCAACTGCAAATAAAGCATGTATAAACTCAATGACTGATAAGCTGGAGTCTCCTATACATTTTCACTGCCTGGTAATCATCAAGGTGAAAACAAAGACCCAAAACCCGCAGAAAACAGTACTTTGGGTGGTTGTTGAGACTCCCCTGAACAGTGTAACAAGATCACCCCTGCATGACCAACATATATAAATTTGGTTGTCCAGAATTACTCAAATTGCGTTACTTTCACCGTCTTTTCGTCCGGTGTTCTACACCAGCTCACGCAGATCCCATAGAAATACAAGGTACAGTGGTGCGCGTCTTAGCAACATGGAATGTCTTGTGACGTAGCTCTGCCCCCCCCCCCCAAAGATTAGAATTTTTTTAAGTTATCCTGCAGTATAAAGTTGCAATCTTACTTAGACATCACTCCCAGAACAAGCTGGAAACATAAAATGAGTTGAAATTATGCTATCACAAAATATGATGTATTAAAAGTAAATATCTCTGACTCACTTTTCAGGCTCAGTTTTGAAAATATAATATATACCGTATTACCCAGGGCACGCGCCCCTCCCTGGGCAAGCGCCCACCCCGTTTTCACAAAAGTTAAATGTTGGGGACATCCTTGGTTAAACGCCCAGGGTGATTTTTAGCCAAGAACGGGGTCAACAATAATATTTTATTAGTCAAAAACGAACGCGTTCACTTTATTTAAATAGTGTGTTTGTTATGGTAGTTCTCTTTTTGGAGTGTGTGGTGGTCCTGTTTGTGTTTTTACGTAAAAACTCATTGGAACTTAACGACGTAAGATGAACCACGCAGCATATGGCGCACACGTTCTGCTTTCTCTTCATTCACGATGAATCCAATATTGCAATATTGCAACGATCCATACCTTGGTGAGTGGTTTGAACCGGGGGTTTGAAACACTTAGCATGGTTTCAAAACGTATCATTTCGCCAACTGTGAATCCATAACAGGAGCTAGCACTTTTGAGACATCACGTCGAAAACTTGCTACTTTCTTTCCATCTTTCATCACAGCATGTGGATTATTTTTCTGTCGTTGAAGAAAAAACATTTTGCCGACCTTAAGTCCATTACGATAACCATAATATGGCATGCCTACGATGGGAACTTGTTGCATCATCGTTATTTTTGTAATTTTGTCACGTGTGTGGGTGCGTGAATAAATCATGTTAATGAGGTCGACCAGAGTTTATTTTCAGTCTGTTTTTTATGTATCGCCATTTGGATATGTTTATGTATTCACAATAGTTTGTAAACATTTCACATCAGTAATAAAAGGTTTATTTGTTTCATAACCCTGTCTGCTATTCTTCAGTAATTACGATGCGATGTATCAATACGTGCGTGAACAAAATTATGCTAATGAGGTCATCGCCATCTTGGATTACAAGCGGTAGTTTTTCCCGGCCATTTCGACTTGCACTGATCACGGTTACCAGTACTAAAAAAGTAACTGTGCATTGATTACAATACTTACCATACTTTGTAGCCAATTTCAGTGAGTAATACAACTTTATTCGCTGACATAAAACAAGTTTTATTTTTGAAATTCGACCCTGTGTCTTAGTGTTCCCACAGTTCTTGACCGAGTGCTCACGTTTATTGAAACCTCGCATAAATCAAGAAATAAGTTCGTGTACAAAGTGTACGAAAGCATTCCTTTATTTGACCTTATCATACAATCACAAAAACAACTTTTTAAAATCTTTTTTGGGGTGGTCCTCGGGTAAGCGCCCACCCCAATTTTCCCGATTTTGTATGTTCAGGCCCCTGGGCGCGTGCCCGGGGTAATACGGTATATACACTGGTAATACATGTACCTACAATGTAATTGACCTTCAAGAACAAGCAAAGCCTTCTAATAGAGAAATGTCCATTCTAGGGGGCAGAGCTACATCACAGAACGTTTTTTGTTGCTAGGATGTACACTGTTCAGGAGAGTTTCAACAACAAGCCCAAAATACAGCTTTTTTGAGAGTTTTCAACCAGTTTTGGTTGTCAAGCAGTTAATACATGTATACCTGAATGTTCCCTTCCAAGAATTGCTCCTTTACAAATCTAGCCTAATTTAAAAGGATCACTTAAATTCAAACTCTGCAGTTATTTTCCCATTAACCACCCACAAAAATGAAACTTCAACTACCGGTAAGCAGGATGACAGTTAAGTGTTTGGTTCAAAGTTAAGTAAGTGTTTTTATTATTTATTTTTTAAATAATGTTTTTGTGCCAGGCTACAGTTCTGGCCATTATGTGTCACTGTTGTCTCTCCTGACTTAAATAAGTGCAAAATTGCAAGTGCTAGTGCTGACACATAACGGGGTAGTGCATTTTGTCACAGAAGGCATATTCATTTTTGAGACTATATGACAGGGCTGTATGGCCATCTCTCTATCAAATGGCAATTTTAATGCACTGTCTTGGCGTCAACCAGGCTCGGTCGAACACAAGCACCTGCAGACCTTAACCAAGGTTCCCCCAAAGTCGCATTTGTTAGTGAATGAATGGAATTGGCCTTCCCATTGAGTCTGTGGCACACACACCCAGGGTAGGGGTCAACCTTTTGATATTCAGCCTAAGGTAGGGTTTGAACTTGGGTCTACCGATCATGAGTCTGATGAGATAACCACTATGCTACCAGTGACTGGTTAAGTGTTTCGAAAAAATGTTTTAACATAGCTTTAAAGGTTTGTGATGACAAAAGAAAACTAATAAAATAATTTGTGTCTCACCTTAAAGAACAAACAGGATGTACATGTGCACTTATTATCTTCGCTATCCCTCGTGTCAGGAAATCCCAGAGTACAATTCTACCGTCATTACAGCCAACAGCCAATAAGGTACCTCGTTTGTTGAAAGCACATGTTATAGCAATACTAATACAGTCTAGAGTACCATCACTCTCCTGTGAAAATTATAAAAGGAGGAAATTATATCTAGTTCAGGGACATTATAGAGTAGGGGTTTCCAACTATTTAATTTTGGATAAATAACAAAATCAATTTAGCATAACAATGAGTACAATAAAGGTGATAAACATATTATAGTGTTATGTAAACTAGTTGATAATCTATCTATAAGCTTTTTTGGGTGGTAGAACACTGAAGAGTAACTGTTGTACATGCAAGTCTTGAATCAAAGAAAGCTTAGAAAGAACTCTCGTGTGCTGAGAGTATTTGAGACACATTAAAAATTAATTCGAAAATTACTTGTACTTGAGATATTGATGGAAAAGCTGAAAACTAATTATATTTAATTAGGGGAGAGTAGGAAATCAAACGGGCGGTGCACCGCGGTCATTACTGCGGTGGTGGTGGGTGCTCGGCAGTCGACCGCATTTTATTCAAATTTATGCATAGATTTATGCATGACGCCGGCTGACCGCGGTCGTCTGCGGTAGGCTCGCACAGCAATTCACACTTATTGTCAAGACCATTAATAAACACAAAAAACTGGGAAATTAAAAGGATCACAAAGTTCTAATGAAAAATTAAACCAATTTAGCTGAGCCAAAAGCTAGGAATCTAGTCTATAATAGTTGACATTATTTTATTTGCCTGAGCCTTGGAATAAAATCACAAAACGATCCAGAAAAACGTAGAGATCAACATAATATAAAATATGATCGCATTGTTTTGTGAATATATATCATGCATGGTCTCAGAAAAAGTGTTTAATACATTGGTGAAAGGTCGCATTTATGTGAACAAGAACATGCACTAAGAAGGAAAAGCAAGTCAAAGTCGAAACGGGGTGTACATGGACTTGGTACAACATGCGCTGTGACAATTGAGTGATCGTGGACATCATTTTGGGGCACAATTGAACTTCAAGTACATTGCGAAACTTGCTACGCGGCGATGCTAACATCAAGTGTGTGTTGACCGAAGTTTGACCCCAAGTCACGCACTGAACTGACGCGTTACCTCAGCAACCCTTTACTTTCTTGGTCCGCGCGTCGTTCTCGTAAAATTGTTATTATATCCTGTGGTACTGTAATAACACAACTTGTATCCAACTCTGTATTGGCTTTGAATATTTCAACATCGTTTACTTAGTGTGCTGCTTTTCTAATAACGCAAATATGTTCAGTGTTGCACAGGCTCTAAATATTTCAACTTTGCAATGTATTGCTATTATAATAATTACGCAAGTTATTACTAAGTTATTTTTATTATTGTTGGGACACTAATCTGGGCTATTGGGTCTGTGAATATTTCAATATTACCGTCTTGATATTGCGTTGCATTCGTAATTATTACGCAAATATAAACATGGGCGCATTTAAATCATTGAAAAAGATAGTCAGGTCCCGGAGTCAGGTGTCTAACGAAAGTCGAGAAAATATTTTAAAAGCTTGTGACTCATCGGTGAATTATTTTATTCGAAATAAAGTGAATATGTAATATTAACCATACAATAACATACATTATTACATATGTACTGCTGTGCAGTTTATTTTGATTCGTCCCTGAAATCAAAATCGGTATTTCCACAACCCATATGCAAATGAGGTCTGAGAGCAAACAAAATAGTCCCTTCAGGAGTACAGTTTTTCGGAATAAACAATATTTAGAAGTACGATATTTTCCCCTTGGGGTACATGAATATACTTGCCGAGTGAAATGAAATTTGAACAACAGTAATGGTACTTTTAGGCAGTCACTTATTTTGGCCCAAACTAATTTTCATATCACCCATGCAATAATGTTTTCGGTATTTTCACGGTCGATATGTAAATGAACATGGTATTTTCATTGGTTACCAAACTATTTTTATTTTGTAAACCATTTTCGTCTGCAATTTTTGTCCGATTCAAATCGTTCAGCGACGTTTTTGGCATGTTAGGTGTACATCTCATGGAATATTACGATTGGGAGAACTTAATGTATGTTGACTACCTGGAGTACCGCAGTTGCACGGCATGTTTGCCAATGCACAATTCTGTGGCGTAACTTTTAACTTCAACATAAACTGTGTATCATAGTCGTCCAGTTCAAGTTCTGGTTCTGCCGTGGTCCCAACTAAACGTCAACGAGTTATTTATTCGGACAGTGACTCAGATTAGACATCTGATTATTTTAATTTCTAACAAACAGTGACGCGCGTTCTCCGGGCGCGTTCTACACTGACGCGCTGCTAGGGCGTAACACTTATATTGGAACATATTAATGGGCAATGGGGTTCCCCGACCTAAAATCCATCTCGGTTTGCACGTTCTTTCTTTAATACGAAATAATAAAGTATGGAACATATGTAATAATAACAGAACCCCACACCCTCCCTGTGGCTTTCGTTGCGTATGGAAGTTATTTTCACTCGAGATGCGGTGTATTCTGCTGTACATTCACTCGCTTCGCTCGTGAAAGTACGCCCGCAGGATACACCGCATCACTCGTGAAAATAATTTCCATACGCAACGAAAGCCACGGGGAGGGTGTGGGGTTCTGTCATAATATCATGCGCAATGTTAAATTTTTCTATAATAAACTTGCAGCGCACTTTGATCGCATTATTCGCGTACATTTCGACTGAACTCTAATAACCATGTGTTTGAATTACGTGTGGCAATGGCCTCAATGAGTTCACGCACTGACATTTAAATTCGGGCCACCCAGTTTGACGCAAAATGATATAGTTACTTAACATTTGTTCAAAAAAATCAGTAAACTCTCACAAATACCATGAACGCGAAGAGTTAACTGAAAGACAACGTCGTTTTTGACCAAAAAAAACAAAACACGTCAATACAAGATTATGTGTGCAAGGTTAGATTTATAGAACGTACACGACCGCACTTGAAACACAGGAGACATTTTAGTTCGTTCATTTCTTGTTTACCGATCTTGAACTTTTTGTCTGGAATGCGATACAGGCGAAGAATAAACATTAATGATACCCATCGTTGTCAAGTCAACAAGAGGCTCGAATCAGGAAGGCTCGGCTATTTAAAACTTCGTAAATAACATTCTTTTCATGTGGTAGACTTTATTCAAGTGTAACAAACGTAAGTGAAATGTATGGACGAGTCATAATACTCGTACCTTCGAAAGTTACGACTTTTACTCTTGGAATTGGTGATAAATACATGCATAAAATACAATATTGTTTCACGCAACAACAATTCGTATACAGCATTGGACTTATGGATTTTTATATTAATAAAATACGTGGGCCGATAATATTACCATATGCTTAGTATTTCCATGCCAGCGATGCTCGTAACCTGCTTGATTTAAAAACAGCTATTTGAAACAAAGACTCTTGGAATCACAAAGTAAACTGTTAAGTACGTATTTCACACCTTTCCTACGACCGCGGTTGCAACCGGTACCAGTGGCCACCGCGGTAGAGACCCCTAATTATTAGCAGTCTGCGGCTCTCCCCGGTGTACCGCAGTGATTACCGCGGTGAACCGCCCGTTTGATTTCCTACTCTCCCCTTAGTTACAAATTTGAGTGTAAAACTAATAAGGTCTGCACAATGTAACAGACCATCTTTGTACCATAGAGGATTAGTTTAGACTACGTTTTATGGAACAGTTCACATTATACATGTATGACGATCTTGTCAAATTATGGTATATTATGTAAAGTATTATGTAATTTAAATAAAGTCTCTCATACATTTTAATACTGTCTTGTATGTATTTTAATACTGTCTTGCTCGCTAAATGAGATTGAAGATGAATTACAGTACACATTTTACTACTTTGTATTTATATCATTTAGACCGACAACAAATCCTGACAGATATTGAATTCCCAGATAAAATCACAAATTCATTCCAGAAACTTATATACATGTACATGTATCTACCGGTACTTAAGAATAGAGATGAAGAAATGAACAAAAGCATTTGAAGTTGTGTAAACAAGTGCTTCACAACACAAAATGAAATTGCATAAATTTCTTTTACCTGCTACTTGTACACATACTACTTTTTAGTTTTTGTTACTTATATATGTATTCCTAACAACTGATAGAAATGTTCTTTTTCTAAAGATAACAAATTAACCACTTTGGAAACATATTTTCCATATTCATTCAACCAATTGGACCACCTACAAAAATTATTTATTTCCACATGGTCAAATTGATTGAGCTTTTACGGTAACTTACCTCTGGGTAATTCTGTCCAAAGCTTTCTGAAATGTGAACATACCAGAAAAAGTTGAGTTAATTGAAAGAGCAAGGGCAGTTTCGTTTGTAATGGGCACTAAAAAAAGTTTCTTATAAAAACTAATGTTTTCCTATTACCCAGTAGTTTCCCTGGAATCATTTCAGTTATTCCAAGCAGTGTTCTTCCCAGATGTTTGTTATGACTTTAGTACTTTCAATACCGAGAAGCTGGAGACGACAGCACATTGTATGTGATGTTATAACATGTAAGAGGTGAGATAATAAAGCCATTTCTAAGTAATAATCTCATGACACATGACAAATTAGTTTGGACCCATCAATTGTAGAAAGGTTATGGCCAAACCGAGCAATATACACCAATCTAAAGCACTTTTAGATGGGCCCAGAATGATGATTGGCATCAGGTAATACAAATGTACTATAACAGATAAAATAACTCTACTGATGACCACAAATGCAGCAAAACCAAGAGCCACAGAACTGCAGTGATTGCAGATGTCTAACATGATCAACATAAGCCGTTTCATTTTTTTTGAAATATTCAAATTGGTATTGTTATTTTTCAACAGTTGACAACGGGGAATCAAGAAACTATAATAAACTCTACGCCTAGTCTGGGGGGTATCGGCTGATATTTAGTATTTAAAAAGGGGGGGTGCATTTTTGGAAAAAACAGATGGAGGAAAGTCAAATTTAATTTAATTTAATTTAAAAAAAAATACCAGTTTGGAGTATATTAGTTGCTCTTTCAAAGTTCACAGGGTTATGAATCAGTTAGCCACACACTCTGGTTTGTCACCAGTTTGTGATTCTAAATAGGACACGCCTCCAACTATGCTGGTAACAACGTACAAACAGTTCAGAATTAATATATGGAGTCAATCTGTTTAGTTTTCTCGAATAGGCAATGGTAAAATTTAAAAGAGCAACTGATAGCACATAATAACGATCATCAACACTGACACTGATCTGAAAAAATATTAAAGGATTGCACGAGAAACAGATAAGAAGATAGCAATTTTCACAAATTAAATCATCAATGCTACGTCCATGATCAGTGATCAAACGCAGATGGCCGATATTGGCAATTGATAGAGGTATGGGCTACGGTAGCCCTGAGTACAGTCCTGTAGGTTGGCCTTCTTCCGCTGATCATTCGGTCCCCAAATGGTCTCCAAGTGGGGACCGAATGATCAGCGGAAGAAGGCCAACCTACAGGACTGTACTCAGGGCTAGGGCTACGGTTGTTTCCGTGATTACACACACAAATTATAGGGTATATGCACACAAACGGTTGCTCAATCAGCATCACTCTATAACTATGTTATCTGTATCATGATTGTATTCACTGTTGTTGAAATTTATATTTAATTTCATTCGCAGTACTACATGTTTACTTTGATTTGACATAGTATTAATTTACCATGCCGTTTATTCGGTGTTATTTACAAAACCAAGTTGTTTTGTCTGCGAGTGAAATGAAATATAAAATTCGACAATACAATCATAAAACAGCCAACACAATAATAGAGTATTCCTGATTAAGTGTTGATAATTATACTTACCCAAAAGCGCAAGATTCATTATAAATTTCCGTGTAAATCATACAAAAACAAAACAACTCTCTCGTACAGCTTTTTAAAATGGCGGCTAGATACACTCTCGCGAGAGTTTGCGAGACTGGGATTTCTTCTCGTGCGGTAAACGACTTGGCTAGGGGGTCTTGCTACTATTATAAAGGGGAAAGTTATATGACCCTAGCTTCCACGATACGATTAGTATTAAAAAAAATAATCCGATATTCTTGACGGCTTATGCGATTGTTTACAAAACCCAGATAAATATTTATGGTGATCAAGCTACTTTTTGCACAAAACACAGGTCAAACATTGATGAAAATGGTGATTTGTGATTTTTGGTTACATGCTTATTGTTGTCAAAACTTATCAGGATATAAAATATTGTTATATAAAATATTGTATGAAATTTATTCCATAATTTTTATTTTTGCATTCCAAATAACTATATTTTACTGGAAAAAGCATACGAAAAGTCAATGTGTCATAATAAAAAGTTATGTGACACGTCTATTTATTCTATTCTATATTTATTCTAATTGTCAATTATTTAAATAATAATGAATTCCCAATCCGTAATATTAAATTAGGAGAAGGGTCTATGGTAAGATAATGTACGAGGCGAAGTCGAACACATTATTCCATCCGGGTCCTTCTCCGAATCCCATACGACGCTATAGTATAATTTGTTATTGTTGTTATGTATCACAACCATCAGAATTTTGTTGTTAAAATTAATTCACGTGAGAATAGAAATTTACAACATCACAAAAACCTCTAATTCTGATAGCGATGATTTCTAAATTCTTTTGGATCCTCTAGATCCCATCAATTGTTGATTTATTTACTGTATTTTCATTAATTTGTTATTTATTTGTAGTTATTAGACTTTTTAATTTATAGTTATTTTAGTTGTATTTCTTTCATTTTATCTCACACTATTTGTACCTTACTGTATCCACAGCAGATTACAATTGCGTATTAAACTATTATTATTATTAGGCCAACAAAAAAATGTTTTGTTGCCATCAGCGACCGACCGAAAAATATGAAATATCGGGTCGCGTTTTTTTCCCATATACCTCGGCTATTTACGATAACATTAGTTTTCACGAGTTTTAACAAACAAAAAAATCCGACCGACCGACCCAATTTTTTTAATTTTCCGACTTGAGGGCGACATAAGTTGTTGTTTTTTGGCCTTATTATTATTATTATTTGACCTCTTTGTTTCCAGACTATTCGATAAATGATTTCCACACTTTCTGACGCTTGTGGCGCTAATCCGCCCCATTGGAGGAAGGAAATAGCAACAAGCACACATCTAGAAATTTCTCGAAAACTCTAAATGACGAATTTAACAACGGCGAGGACGATTCCTGAAAGTTCTCGAGATGCGGACAGTGTATATAAAAGCCGAACAGCACAACAACACAGCAGTTACCTGATTACTTCACTTAATAAGGAAGAAGAACGAAAGCACCTACTTCATTAACAGCGACTCTGAAGCAATGGCTTTTAACATATCGATGCCAACTACCACTCATCGGCGGTTCCCCGTCATGCAGAGACAACTACATCCGTACCTCACATCAGGTTGGCAAGAACTTGCTCTTGCCAATGCAATTTTAAATGAGATCATCAAACCTGATTTCGGCTGCGAAGATTGTCACATTAGAACACCAAATCTGGCATCAGGAAAGACTCCCTTCAAGCGCACAGAGACCAGGAAGACTGATAGTTCGGAGCAAAGTCTCGTCGAACCAAAGGCAAAGAACTTTAGGTTGGCTGTAGATGTCGGTAACGTCAGCCCCGATGACCTGAGTGTTAAACTTTCCAATGGCGTTCTCAAAGTAAATGGCAAATCAACGGAGGCCGACACAGACGGCAATGTGTATAGCGTGTACACCTTCACCCGTGAGTTCATGCTTCCGGAAAACGTTGACGTCACATCTCTGACTTCGAAACTGAAAGAAGATGGGGTGCTGATGTTCGAGGCTCCACTGCTGGCTACCAAAGAACCAACAGAAATATACTTGCCTATTACAGTTGACAAAACTGACGAGTCAAAAAAACCGAAGACGAATGAACTGAATGAAGAACCCAAGTCTGAAACTGAATTGCCGCAATCAGAATAATCTCTGAAATGTGAAACAGGGAAATGAAATGTCGCCGACGCAGAACATTAATTCAACATAACGTGTATCTCCACGATCTATTCGAACACTGAGTGGCGACGAATGTCCTTGTTCGAAATTTATAATTTAGTGACAGTTCTTATTAAGGATGGGTGCAGAATAGGATTGATTTAAATATGGACAAATTTTTATATCGTATCTCATTTCAAAATTGTTAAGCATTTGAGCATCATTTGTATTTGTTTTATTTTTACCCATTGTTAAACGGAGCTGGGTGCATTTCATTTACCATCCCTGTTATATTATTTTATTAATACATGTTATTCATTGGAATATTAATTCTGACTACCATTTTATACTGGTAATTACATATTTCTTTTTTTTTTAATATTTGTTGCCGAACAAAAGGCGTAGATTGATCAAGAGAATTTGGGAATGAACGGGAATTTGCCCCAAAAGCGAAAATTTGTTCAGTAAACATAAAACTTAATTTTTTAAGTTGGATTTGTGAAGAACACATACTTAGTTAAACCGCATTGAGACCTCGAAGAAATCTGATATTTTGATTGGTAACATTATGTGGCGTGGTTTCATTATTTAGCAGTTTTGTTTTACATACATAAATATGTACGGTTATGATCTATTGTCGATAATAATAAATATTTGACGTCATGCAACATGTACTATATTGTTTTGTTTTAATTACGTATGTTATGCTTTCTGCTGACCATTACCGATAGCCACCATTCGTATTAAAAACAACCATCCGGGTTACTTCGGTTTCTACATCATAATATCCATCCTAAACGGCTTAGTCTTTTCCACGAAACGAAACGAAACGAAATAAAACTATATCAAATTTGTTAACGACATTGAAAATCGCCACGTCATAGAAATAAATTTCTCGAGAAGATTTAGTATGCAGCTCAATAAATACGAGTAACTAACATGACAGCTCAATAAATAAATACGAGTAACTATAACATGGCATGACCGCCATTTCGATTGACAAAACATGGAACGACCCAAATAACTTAAAACTAGCCAAAAACAAGCCAAACGGATAAAAAATGAGCCAAATGAGTGACAAACGAACCAAAATTGGGCACAAAATCAAAAAGGTGAGCGGTCAGCCATTTTTGAAAGGATACTTTGAACTGGCAGTTGGAGACGCTGTTCCCATCTCGCAAATTAGTCGATGTCTCAGAAGAAGTCAACACAAGTAAATAAATCAAAAATCGTAATGAATATATGCACGTAAGCAAATAATAAAATGATAAAGACACTAATACACAATTATAATACATCATTAAATAATAAATTGGTCCATGGCTAACCTAAGTTTTCCAAAAACTATTAATATTTGGTTTGTGGCGTTATTTCAATGACTTACTTAGCAGTGAGCAATTTAGATTCAGAGTTTAGCTGTAATTTTCAAAGCTTTGCCTGTAGTTGTGACAATTGATTTAAAAAAGGGGGATTTTGAAATTGGAGGCTAAAAAAAACTACTTTTATGTTTAGAAAGAACTCCCTGCGTGCGGGAGCCAATGCAGCCAAAAACCGTTCTCGCATGAATGATACGTCACAATTCAACAAGCAACGCTCATAATATCGCCCATTCTTCCAAAAACTGTAATTTATATCATGAAATCTAGGATACCCCGCCACGTATAAAAGATGTTTTATGTCATTCCCTTTAATTTCGATAAACACTAGCTGTAAACATTATGTGAATGAGCATAGTGGGCCCTCTTCTGGGAATATCCAATGCCACATAATTAAAGCATTTTACTGAGGCACAAAGTATATGTATGGTGTAACCTTTCCTGCATTACATTGTCCCAAATATATTATATAACAGGACACATATATTGGTTGACGTTGACTGTATCTGTTCAGTATGTGTAATGCAATGTGGATAAAGTTACGTATATATGTTACCAACAGACACATTTAAGGTGCCCTACATTAACAATAATGGGTGTTATTGTATTATTTGTGACGTCACACTTACCACGGTAACTATGTCACTACCCTATTGGAAACACATTAGGTTAAAGTTTGTAGTTGCTGCATTGCATAGAAAAAATCACAATATTTGTAAAGTAATTTAATTCAAGCACGCACTGAATACGTCATACAATTTACTTTCAGGGAAACGCGATATAGGGCATAAATCTTAGAAATCAGAGTACACATCAGATACGAAATTCACGTAATGCCACACGTCAGTCGCACCCTCAAGTAATATTGTTATGTTAAATACCAGAATACCTTGTGATCCGAATTGATTGTGTTGATACTAAAGCCTACAATCGTTGTTTTATCGTTATTTTCTTTACTTAGATCACCTGTTTTGTCTCGAGGACTTAGTGGCTAGTTCGTCTTAGTTGTGCTGCTTGAATGGAATGATCACTGTGACATTTGATCTATATAATTCACCACGACGTGGAAATTAATCAATGGAAATTAAATAATTACCAGTTTCAAAAATAACATTACCACTGGAGTTATGTAGCCTGTGGTAATGAAACTGTTCTACGTGTCATGTGACGTATTATGCACAGCACGAAATGCGTCATTCACAATATGGGTGAATGACGTTTTATTGGGGTGAAGATACCATCTTCATCCTTGTTTTCCCTACTTCGTCATATAGTGAACTAGTGGTTCACCTAATGTTCAACTGTGGTATTATAGAGGATTTGTCCACACCTTTAGTCTATTGTATCTCAAGTCTGAATGACTGTACTATTACAATGTTTTACATAATTATTACAAAGTTTAATTGATCATCATCACATCATTAGGCCACGTTGTCTATACCGAACTATTAATTTAAACAGCCACATTTTACCATATTCATCCATGTAGATAATGGGGGATAACACCAGATTCGGACATGTTATCTATATCTAACTATTTGGTCCAACCACCACATTCACCCATATTCACCCATGTAGTTAATGGGGTGATAACACCAGATTGGAACATGTTATCTTTATCAATCTATTTGGTTCAACCACCACATTCTACCATATTCACCCATGTAGATAATAGGGGTGATAACACCAGATTCGGACATGTTATCTATATCCAACTATTTGGTCCAACCACCACATTCTACCATATTCACCCATGTAGATAATGGGGTGATAACACCAGATTGGGACATGTTATCTTTATCAATCTATTTGGTTCAACCACCACATTCTACCATATTCACCCATGTAGATAATAGGGGTGATAACACCAGATTCGGACATGTTATCTATATCCAACTATTTGGTCCAACCACCACATTCTACCATATTCACCCATGTAGATAATGGGGTGATAACTCCAGATTTGGACATGTTATCTTTATCAATCTATTTGGTTCAACCACCACATTCTACCATATTCACCCATGTAGATAATAGGGGTGATAACACCAGATTCGGACATGTTATTTATATCGAACTATTTGGTCCAACCACCACATTCTACCATATTCACCCATGTAGATAATGGGGGGATAACACCAGATTTGGACAAGTTATCTATATCGAACTATTTGGTCCAACCACCACATTCTACCATATTCACCCATGTAGATAATGGGGGATAACACCAGATTCGGACATGTTATTTATATCGAACTATTTGGTCCAACCACCACATTCTACCATATTCACCCATGTAGATAATGGGGGATAACACCAGATTCGGACATGTTATCCAAATCGAACTATTTGGTCCAACCACCACATTCTACCATATTCATCCATGTAGATAATGGGGGATAACACCAGATTCGGACATGTTATCCAAATCGAACTATTTGGTCCAACCACCACATTCTACCATATTCACCCATGTAGATAATGGGGGATAACACCAGATTCGGACATGTTATTTATATCGAACTATTTGGTCCAACCACCACATTCTACCATATTCACCCATGTAGATAATGGGGGATAACACCAGATTCGGACATGTTATTTATATCGAACTATTTGGTCCAACCACCACATTCTACCATATTCACCCATGTAGATAATGGGGGATAACACCAGATTCGGACATGTTATTTATATCGAACTATTTGGTCCAACCACCACATTCTACCATATTCACCCATGTAGATAATGGGGTGATAACACCAGATTGGGACATGTTATCTTTATCAATCTATTTGGTTCAACCACCACATTCTACCATATTCACCCATGTAGATAATAGGGGTGATAACACCAGATTCGGACATGTTATCTATATCAATCTATTTGGTCCAACCACCACATTCTACCATATTCACCCATGTAGATAATAGGGGTGATATAACCAGATTGAGACGTAATTAAAGAAGCAATATGAATAACTTTGGTCAATTTTTGAAAAATCTTCCTTTGATACTGCAATTTTTCGGAACCAATTATATGATTTATCAAGAAATAAAAGTGCACTTTTTTAGCAATCCCAGAAGTATTCATTTGGCAAAGAAAAGGAAAAGTCAAGTGAACCTTTGTCCTTTTTTTGTGAATGAATACTTCTAAGATTGCTACACAAAGTGCACATTTATTTCAACAAGTCATATAATATTAATTCTTAACAAAGCCATTAAAAATTTTTTTTTAAAGATCCTTAAAAATGCCTCAATTTGTCCACATTGCATCTTTAATGAGTAAAATTACAGGATTGGGACACGTTGGGGAATTAGCAGTGAATTTTGGTTAACCGGGATTGGGGAGCAATGCATCTGTAGAAACAACAAAAGCAAAATATACAGCACTATTAATATTTATTTAAAAAACAACGAAAATCAATCAACCAAAAAAAATTGAAAAGTTGGAAAAAGCTCTGACAGATAAAAAAAAATGTGTTCCCTATTTGTGTTGAAACACAAAATTAATTTGCCAAAATATCATTCAGCAGCGGCAACTTCTCCTTCACCTTGACTGTTGTTGTCTCCCTCTTCCTCTCCACTGCTAAAATCAATGAAGGAGAACCTGGGTGCATTTCTAGGGTAATCTCTAGTCGACTGGGCACCCACTTTCCTTCGACAGCGTTCGAGTATCACGCCCTTATTCTGAACACGTTTAGCGTGTTTTTCGTCAAGGGACTTGAAACAAATTGTTCAATATGACTGATCGCCATGGAAGTGGGTTAACAACGAGGAGTTTTCTCTGGTCTTCATCATCGTCCTCGCTGCCAGACACTTCACTGGACATATATCCTACTTTCATTGCACTTGCATACAGCTCCTTATCTCCTTCCGGTATTGATCTATTTCTGTTCAATTCTATTACACGCTTGTTCAGTTTCTGTGGAAACAAGAATACAAAAATTGGGTTAGGTTCTAAAATTTGAAGGAAAATGCATCAATTAAAAATAACATAGTTCGTCTAGTTGTGCTGCTTGAATGGAATGATCACTGTGACATTTGACCTATATAATTCACCACGACGTGGAAATTAATCAATGGAAATTAAATAATTACCAGTTTCAAAAATAACATTACCACTGGAGTTTTGTAGCCTGTGGTAGTGAAACTGTTCTACGTGTCATGTGACGTATTATGACAGCCATAACACCATGGCATCGTCCTAACAGTTTGAGCATGGAGGTATAAGTTTATAACTCCATGGTTTGAGCGACATGAAAGTAACTTTCACTCTTAAACAATAGTTTACCAAGAGCGATACTTGGTGAGAGAGTAACACACATTTTAACACATCTTCTCATCTTTTAGCAGACGCCAGGCGAGCTCATAACCCAACTGCTTCAGATAGTTGCACGAACTAATAATATATATACCGTTTTAATTGAGTACGGAGTCTGCAGGCATAATGTGGTAAATAGTTTGTGTATCGTATTGAGCTGGCATCAGTGGGCATACTTGGCATCATATCACTCAATGTATCATGTCGCATGGGCGGATGATTGCGGGCTAATGTAACATATGACCAATCCCGATCATCTCATAATGATCGAGGATGACGGATCGATAATATTTAAACACATTTTATCCTTTCAATGTTCTGGATTATATCAATGTAAATCCGAGTACGCTCTATTTGTTCATGTGACATATAAAAATAGTGTTAAAATAATGTTGTTGCATGGACGCATTTAACTAACCAGTAGAAAGCGCGACAAGTGGTGGCCACCAGGCATGAGGCAGAAACAATCGACATAACGTTTCACGTGACACCCTTTACCCCTTTGAGCGTTTAGATGTTTAACAATCATGGGCGATGCGCGCCGTGATAGTTATTCTATTGGGGATTTTCATAAAAAAACCGAGAGTAGATTTTGTCAACAAATATACAGAGAAAATTTCATAAAACAAAGTAATTGTCTTCCAACATTTCTAATTTTCAACTCTATATTTTTTATAGCGTCATCCACAGTGATTCAGACAATTAAATGGGCGAGTCCGTTTTTCGGTCTAAGTACAACAACCCCCTCAAATTTCGTTGCTTATAAAATCACCCCAGCCAAATTTACTGGTCGCCCTTATCACAAGCCACAACGCAATATTACAACGCGTGAGACTGTCTTTTGTGAAAAACGCGTTGTAATATCCCCCCCCCCCCCATCTTTAAGATACAGGCCGGGCGATACCGAGCAACATAGTAAATAACGTCTTTTAATTTTAATATAATTTTACAGTATTTTTATTCTTATTAGACAGTTTTTTTATGCCCTTTGTTTGTTTTTCCATTTCCAGTACAGCTTGGAAATAGTAGGTTCAGACTTTATTTATGTATTTAATTAATTATTACGATGCCTTATTTAATTAGTTAATTTACTGGTTACTTCTTAATAATTATTACCAAACGCTTCAGCGTGGTATTAAGAGTTTGTTTTCAGGGGTGGGTGATACCAAGGTGGGAAATGGATGCACATAAGGGGTTAATTCCTTGAATTGCAATATAGAGGGTTCAGGCCGAAATACAATATATAGTGTTTTCATGTTTCGTCTGATATTTCTGTGGTATTCTGCTGCTGTAAGTAATGCACGATTTGTTCCGAAATTCAGTATTTTGTGTGCATTCCAGGGTTATTCGTTTTTTGCTGAAAACACCCCTATTTTTTAATGGCAGAGTCGAATAGTTTCACTCCCACTGGGAAATCTGTATTGTTGCTTGAATGAGAGCTAATTAAACACATTTCCCAGACCGGCGAAAGAGTATACAACAGCCAATTTTAACAGCCTGTCACATGATTTTAGTCTGAATGTCAACAAGAAAGAGGCTAGTCCATTATACGCAGGAATAATTGGGGTAGAATATGTGAGGGATAGTATCAACAGAGATGTGTATACTGGAAAGTAATAACTATCATACTTTACACTCTGAGCATTCCTGTTTTAGTATACTGGTTTGAAAATGTTGAACTTGCATGATTTGCAATGTGTTTTTTTATACTGAAACTCCCCTATTGATCGAATTCCGGGTTTGAACGAGAACGACACACCACGTGATTCATTTGAATACAATGCTGAAGGCAAGCATGCCGTGCTACTGTGGTACTCCACTGACGGGATGACTTACTAGTACTGCATGCTACAACTTCGCTTCTGATGTTGCTTGCTAGCCGTGGATTGAATGAATCTTGATTACCGGTTAAAATGTTGCTCATTTGGCGTTGGTAATCTTTATTTGGAACTGGGTAACGCCGCAACGTCGCCAGCAGAAACCTCCTGGTACTTCGTACTATGATAAAACTCAGTCAACATACACCAAGTTCTGTCAATCGTAGTATTCCATGTGATGTACACCTAATATGCAAAAAATGTTGCTAAACTGGATAAAAATAGCAGACGAACATTTATTTACAAAATAAAAATACTTCGGTTGTAACAATGTCGGCGCCAGTGATCTCTTACCAGTGCGCAACGTAGCCAGAATAAAAGGCATGATCATTTGGCCACTGCTATTACAAGACTGGTAGGAGGTAATAAATTTGGGGCGAAAGTATTCAAAAAACAGATTTTCGCTGTTGCCATGGTAGCGGTGGGTCAGGATTGTTTTTCCAATTAGTGATGGTACGATCTGCCTATCAAGTTTGAACAAAATCAGCCAAGCCCAAAAAAATCACAGAAGAGTTAAAAAGCCATTCCTGGTGAACCGTTACTCTAACTTTGGGGTCAAATTTCTCATTAATGAAAAAAGATATAAAAAATTCAAATAGTAACTTTGTACCCACACTCAAACCGAGTACAATGAGCTATGTCTGAGGTGTTATATCACAGGGAATTGGACAAACTTATGTATTTTAATAAATTATTGAATAATAAAATGTTATATAACTTTTCTTTTACCCCCCCCCCCCTTCCTGGTATCTATTTTTAAAATCAAGTAATCACTATTTTTATTTTGTAAACACATTTCCGTCTGCTATTTTTGTCAGGTTCAAATCGTTCACCAATCGTTCATTTTTGGCATGTTAGATGTACATCACATAGAATACTAGGATTGGGAAAACTTAATGTATGTTGACCACCTGGAAACTGAGTTTTATCAATCTTGAAGGGCTCTCTGAACATCCACCCGCAGCCTGGACCCGCAGTAAAATCAGCCTTTTTACTTTGGCGCGTAGATGTTTTGACTTGACAAGTTGTTTGACAGCTAGCAAAAAGATTGTGCGACGCGCATCTTCGGCGGCGTCTTTTTTATGACGTTTTGAACACTTAGTCAATTTGAGCAGTATTTATTCGGACAATGACTCAAGTTTAGACGTCTGATTATTTTATTTTCACACGTACAGTGACACGCGTTCTACACTGACACGCGTTGCTAGGTCGCAGCACTGTCTTGGAGCATATTAATGGGCAATTGGGTTCCCCGACCTAAATTTCTATCCCGATTTTTTGCACGTTCTTTCTTTAATATGAAATAATCAAATATGGGACATATGTAATAATAACAGAACCCCATACCCTCCCAGTGGCTTCGCTCGTGAAAGAACGGCAGCAGGATACACCGCATCACTCGTGAAAATAACTTCCATACGCAATGAAAGCCACGGGGAGGGTATGGGGTTCTGTCATAATACTTCATTATCACTGAAAACATTTTCCCCCTGAAATAAATTCCAGTGAAAATGCCATTTCCCTCACACTCTATTGAGACACAGCACAGTGAAAATTGGATTCACATGTAATGCTTGAAAACATGTCAGCAAAAATAAATTAAGTGAAATTCTACGTGACTTCATAAGAGTTGGAAATGAACAAATTGCACCCGATCCTACCACTCCATACACAATGTAAACTACACCCCAAAACATCCTTTCGCCCATGGGTACTATCGTGTTTCACCAGTGTATTCTATTTGACTTCAGGAGAAATTGAAATAAACAAATTAATTATAATTTCAGCCACTAGTTGAGCACTACCTCGTCTTTATGTCAACTTTAAGTTATTCATTGCCTACATCAGTGACTTCAAAATATATGTTTCAATCCCAAGAATTTAACTCGCTGTTAATTGCATGGGAGTGCCAGTCTTTCATGAATTACTGGGATTACTGGGAACATGAAGCTGTAACTAAATCCTGGTATAAGCACCGGTTAGGCAGGCTTGAACTATGCATGTGAAGCCACCTGAGAGGTATATTCAATCCAATAGATTTCTCATTGTTTGGTAACTATTTGCTGCAAATGCAGCAAAAATCAATATAAAAATATTACCCACACAGCATTCTACAGGTTACTTGTCTAGTATAGTGTTTATTTTGTTAATAATTATTTATTACTTATAATCATTATGCATTAGTTTGTTTATTGTGTTATAATTATTTAGTATTTCCTTGCTCATATTATCAAGAGATTTTTATTAATTTATTGTGTCGTTTGGGGATAGCGCCCCCAACTGTCAGTTCCAAGTATCCTTTCAAAAATGGCTGATCGCTCACCCTTTTTATTTTGTTCCTAATTTTGGTTCGTTTGTGACTCATTTGGCTAGTTTTTGGTCCGTTTGACTCGTTGTTGACTCGTCTTGGGGTAGTTTGGCTCGTTTTGGTTCGTTTGTCTCGTTTTGGGTCGTTCCATGTTTTGTCAATCGAAATGGCGGCCATGCCATGTTATAGATACTCGTATTTATTTATTGAGCTGTCATGTTAGTTACTGGTATTTATTGAGCTGCAAACTAAATATTTTCGAGAAATTTATTTCTATGACGTGGCGATTTTCGATGTCGTTAACAAATTTGATATAGTTCTATTTCGTTTTGTTTCATTTCGTTTTGTTTCGTGGAAAAGACTAAGCCATCCTAAACACAGCCCAGAACTCATCATTCAAAGGGAACTACAAACCGGCCATGTAAACTACTGTTTTTATAAAACAGTCGGAATATAAATCCATCCAAACCCGGTCAGTTAATGATGCAATATGGGCGAAACGTGTATTTCTTTAATGTTGTTTGATGTGGCATTTTGTGGTCCAAATTGTATTATTTATCGTACACAAACAATTCTGCTTTGAAACGCACTGTATAGTATTCCTTGAATGAAAAATAAAACCCCATAATACACATGTGCAAGGAATGTTGTTGGTAAACACCAAAACAAGCCGGTAGGCTGGTTGGCGATCCGCTCCGCTCAAAAACAAGCAACATGTTTTTGGTTGTTTCCATAGTGTGACATTAAGTTCTATTAGAGGTGCACATTGACCAACAATCACCGTGACAGTTATTGTATGTTGGATATAAATTATGCTGATCCACATATCCCTACCATTTACGTGTTAAACGTGAAGCTAACGTCGGTTTATAACTAAATGGGCCTATATACGAAGTTTGCAAAAAAACATTCAGTCGTTAGAAGTCACTTAGTTTATTACTAGGACGTATTCTTCTGTTACATCATTTATTATTTCTATCCGTTTTGCAATAGTATTTTCTAGAATGAAGGCAGCATTTACAGTTCATTCAAAGTTCAAAGTTGTGTTGGGATTACGTTGATACAGTGTAACAATGTCGGCGCCGGCGATCTCCTACCAGTGCGCAACGTAGCCAAAATAAAAAGCATGGTCATTTGAACACTGCTATTACAAAACCACAGTCAGCTGGCACCGGTGTCGCTGGGTGTATATGATAGAGGGAAGTTGTGCAACCAAATTTGCCGAGTTCGCAGTTTTTCGCCGATAAAAAAATAACTAAGGCAACAACTCACGGTTTTTCAGCATTTTTGTAATAAAGACAATATTCTCTATCAATAATCCGCCCAAAATAGGAACATTTATACTAATTCTTGTGTTTTTTCGACGTTTTTCGAAAAATCTGCGATTAGGCTGCGAAAGTAGAACATTCCGGAGGGGGGTGAAACGGATTTGTGGTTCATTTACCATTGGTTTCTATTGTAAAAAGTTCTCAAAATGTTGTTTCAAGTTGGTTACATGCCTATTGTTGTCAAAACTTATCAGGATATCCCATAATAATTATTATTCTTGTTATATAAAATATATTCCATAATTTTCATTTTTTATACATTTTTTTTCAAATAAATATATTTTACTGCAAAAAAGCATACGATGTCATAATCAATGTCAATGTGTCATAATAAAAAGTTATGTGACACGTCGATCCGAATTATTTATCCTAATTATCAATTATTTAAATTATCAATTATTTAATCCGTCATATTAAATGAGGAGAAGGGTCTATGGTCTTACGAAGTACTAGGCCAAGCCGAACACATTATTCCATCCGGGTCCTTCTCCGAATCCCATACGACGCTATAGTATAATTTGTTATTGTTGTTATGCATCACAACCATCAGAATTTTGTTGTTGAAATTAATTCACGTGAGAATAGAAATTTACAATATCACAAAAACCTCTAATTCTGATAGCGGTGATTTCCAAATTCTTCTTTGTTTCCAGACTATTCGATAAATTTCCGTACTTTCTGACGCTTGTGGCGCTAATCCACCACATTGGAGGAAGGAAATAGCAACAAACACGCGGAAGTATCTAGAAATTTCTCGAAAACTCTAAATGACGAATTTAACAGTGGCGAGGACGATTCCTGAAAGTTCTCGAGATGTGGACAGTGTATATAAAAGCCGAATATGCCAACAACACAGCAGTTACCTGATTACTTCACTTAATAAGGAAGAAGAACACAGACATCTACTTCATTAACAGCGACTCTGAAGCAATGGCTTTTATCATATCCATGCCAACGAGTACCACTCATCGACAGATCCCTGTCAAGCAGAGACAACTACATCCGTACCTCACATCAGGTTGGCAAGAACTTGCTCTTGCCAATGCAGTTTTAAATGAGATCATCAAACCTGATTTCGGCTGCGAAGATTGTCACATTAGAACACCAAATCTGGCATCAGGAAAGACTCCCATCAAGCGCACAGAGACCAGGAAGACTGATAGTTCGGAGCAAAGTCTCGTCGAACCAAAGGCAAAGAACTTTAGGTTGGCTGTAGATGTCGGTAACGTCAGTCCAGATGACCTGAGTGTTAAAATTTCCGATGGCGTTCTCAAAGTAAATGGCAAATCAACGGAGGCCGACACAGACGGCAATGTGTATAGCGTGTATACCTTCACCCACGAGTTCATGCTTCCAAAAAACGTTGACGTCGAATCTCTGACTTCGAAACTGAAAGAAGATGGGGTGCTGATGTTCGAGGCTCCACTGCTGGCTACCAAAGAACCAACAGAAATATACTTGCCTATTACAGTTGACAAAACGAATGAACTGAATGAAGAACCCAAGTCTAAAACTGAGTTGCCGCAATCAGAAGAATCTCTGAAATGTGAAGCAGGGAACTGAAATGTCGCCGACGCAGAACATTAATTCAACATAACGTGTATCTCCACGATCTATTCGAACACTGAGTGGCGACGAGTGTCCTTGTTCGAAATTTATAATTTAGTGACAGTTCTTATTAAGGATGGGTGCAGAATAGGATTGATTTAAATATGGACAAATTTTTATATCGTATCTCATTTCAAAATTGTTAAGCATTTGAGCATCATTTGTATTTGTTTTATTTTTACCCATTGTTAAACGGAGCTGGGTGCATTTCATTTACCATCCCTGTTATATTATTATTTTATTAATACATGTTATTCACCGGAATATTAATTCTGACTACCATCTTATACCAGTAACTACATATGATTTTTTTAATATTTGTTGCCGTACAAAAGGCGTAGATTGATCAAGAGATGAGCGGAAAATTGCCCCAAAAGCGAAAATTTGTTCAGTAAACATAAAACTTGATATTTTAAGTTAAACCGCATTGACACCTAGAAGAAATCTGATATTTTGATGGGTAACATTAAGTGGCGGGGTTTCATTATTTAGCAGTCTTAGCAATTTTATTTTACATTCATAATGATATGTACGGTTATGATCTATTGTCGATAATAATAAATATTTGACGTCATGCCACGTGTACTATATTGTTTTATTTTAATTACGTATATGTTATGCTTTCTCCTGACCATTACCGACAAAACTGATGAGTCACGAAAACCGAAGACGAATGAACTGAATGAAGATCCCAAGTCTGAAACTGAATTGCTGCAATCAGAAGAATCTCTGAAATGAAAATAACAATATTATCCCTGGGCGACCCCACAACAACACAGATAATATTGTCCCTTAGTGCTCTCAACAACAAGAGAGATAATATTATCCCCCATTTGTGCCAAGAACAAAAAAGATAAGGAAATGAAGGGCAATATTATCCCTGTGTGGTCCTAACAATAGTACTTTATGTGGTCCCAACAATAATAGAGTTAATATTATTCCTGAGGTGTCCCAAGAACGACGTACATTGTATATAATATTATCCCTCACTGGTACCAAGAAAAGAAGAGATTATATTATCCCGGGTGGCCCCAAGAAAAGAAGTGATAATATTATCCCCTAGTTGTCTTATAAACAAACCCCAGTGGTTCCAGTAACAGCGAGTGTAATACGTAGTTATGTAGTGACTTTTAATAAAATATTGATAATTTTGTGTGAAATCGCGCTGTTTGATGATATTTGCATGTTCTGCTCGTGAAGTGAATTATTCATGGTCATACTAATTATAATTCCATGCTGTTAGAAATTATTGTTATTACATCTTTAATATTTAATCTGTTTCAAGAAAAAACGAACTAAAGCGAAACCATCTACATTGAATCAACTTTGTACAGTTACTGTTTTGCACAATTAATGAGTCTCGAAATAGGGACTTGGTCGCTGTAAACTAATGCGCCCTCGCCGATGGACGATTATCGTTGAAATGTATCGATGAGGCCGCATCAAACTAATATCAACTAATTGATTAATACTATATTTATAACTACTGTAAAAGAATTAATTCCTATTGCTGTTTAATTTCACTATTTTCACAAGTGATCATATTCACTGGATTAGTACATCAGAAACTTCAGGCTGTAAAACAAATAGGTTTATAGGAATTTTACATTGTTCAAATGGATTTTCACCTATCGGCAAAATAGTGAAATTAAAAACCAGTGACCAATTAATAATTTTAAAGTAGTATATTAAATCGCCAAAGGATGCTCTGAGCTATTGTCGGATTTCAAAAATGATATAACAATTTTTCGTAAATTTGACTTAGAATGTTTCAAAATTGAACTTGCAAAGGTTCCTTTTTACATGTCTATTTTTGTTATGCAATTTATTGTAAGTAATATTCGAATTAAATATTATGCATATAGTCTGCAATCGTAAGCAAAGCTTGAAAGTCAGACAAATTGGACTCTTTCTGCACATGGAAATTGAACTATACGACAGCAGTTTATGCTCGGGTCGTGTGTACATTTGAAAAACAAAATGTATTCAATCTTCAGAAATATGATACTAACTGCGTACGCTAAGATCTTCTTTATTATTCAAATTAAGTTGCATTCAAGCATAATAAAATAACAAAGATATTGCAGTATCATTTCATGATACAAACTTATAATAATTATTCGTCTTTGCTGACCAAGAAAGGCTCGATTACTGGTTGAATACCACTGTCAATTATACGAACAATCTTCTTAGGAGAATGGTATTCGTCTGTGTCAAGTTCGCCGATACGTTCAATAATATCCTGCGTGAAAGAAAACAGATGAAAAAATGTTGAGACTCGTTCGTGTTTCCCATGGTGCTTTGCGCTATGTTCACTTATGATAGGTAAGTGATAAGGGGATATCCATTTAAAAAAAACTAAGGGAAAAGGGGGCTAGGGGTTTTGGTTTTCAGCAAATATTTAATTCACCTCTTATTCCCATAAACATATCTTATTTCTGTTATTTTAATTCCCCTCTATTATATTATACAGCCATAATGATTTTTGGTTTGTTTTTCTCTCAAGATCACCATCTAAACCTTTTTTTCAGTTGGCGAATCCCGAAAATATTCTGTCTGTTCTAAGTTGAGCATCGACAGCTGGGGGATTTTAGCTGGTTCAGTACATCCCCGCGAAAAACGTGAGAACAATAGCTGTAGTTCTGCACAAAACACAGGTCAAACATCGATGAAAATGGTGATTTGTGGTCCATTCACCATTGGTTTCGATCGTAAAAAAATCCCAAAATGTTGTTTAGTTACATGCTTAGTGTTATTTTTGCTACCAACTTTTTTCAAATAACCCTGTTATTCAGTGAGCAAATCTACAAATCGAGATTACGAATATGATTGTAATCTAAGTTATATTTCAGTGCTTCCAATGTTTGCTGCTGTTCAGTTACTTGCGTAATTCCCTCATTCTTAATTAGTTAAACAATAATGAAACCCCTACAACGTCATATTGGATGAGGAGAAGGGTCTATGGTCTTATCAAGTACTAGGCCAAGCCGAACACATTATTCCATCCGGGTCCTTCTCCGAATCCCATACGACGCTATAGTATAATTTGTTGTTGTTGTTATGTATCACAACCATCAGAATTTTGTTGTTGAAATTAATTCACGTGAGAATAGAAATTTACAATATCACAAAAACCTCTAATTCTGATAGCGGTGATTTCTAAATTCTTTTGGATCCTCTAGATCCCATCAGTTGTTGATTTATTTACTGTATTTTCATTAATTTGTTATTTATTTGTAGTTATTAGACTTTTTAATTTATAGTTATTTTAGTTGTATTTCTTTCATTTTATTTTACACTATTTGTATCTTACAGTATCCACAGCAGATTACAATTGCGTATTAAACTATTATTATTATTAGGCCAAAAAAAATTGTTTTGTTGCCCTCAGCGACCGACCGAAAAATATGAAATATCGGGTCGCGTTTTTTTTGTTTTTTTTTATGTATGCGCACGCTATATACCTCACGAATAGAACCTCACAGATACGATCTCACGAATAGGACTCAGGAAGTGACGTATTGATTGTTCAATGGCGTTGTGGCACATTATAATTTAACGTTGCCGGGCCCATTAGTATCAATATATTTGGTATTTCGTAAATAGAAACTGGGCTCGCGACGTGGACTCGGGTCGCACACAGTCGGACAGAGCAAGGGAGCAAGGGAGTGTTTGGTTATTGAATGACCCGTGGTTTGCGGTGCTACTATTCGATGACTCGCGATGTAACGGTCGGTAGTGTGACTGAATCAAACGCTGTGTGCCGTTATATTCCTGGGCACAGAATGTGTTTTGAGGCCTTCGAGTTCCTGTTCATCATCTTCAATTTACCGGTAATGACGTTTTCAACAATTAGATTTTTCGGTACTTTGTAGAAGTTGGTCATGGAGAGCGACATGTTTACTATAGTGTCCTGTATGTCCTAGCGAAGTACTAGTACTCTGATGACAACAAATAATGATGCTCGCAAGATAATTCTAAAATAAAACAGCGTTTGCTTATAATTATAAATGTGTGGGTTGAAGAGAACTGCGGTGCTACCTAAATTTAGCTTTGAAAAACAGATTTCCAAATAATCTGGGTGACAGTATACTCTCAATCTATTACATAAAATATACATGCTTCGTCTTCATAGACTAAACAAATATTTGACCCATTATTTGAATGGACCATCAGCACTAAGTTTCATGTTTTAATGCTGAAATGTAATTATTTACGTCCAACAAACTTATATAGAACTCACGGTTTCACGTTTTGTCACAGTCCGTGCTATTACAGAGAATGGCATTTTCCAGTACACTAATAACGCTTTATAAATTCTCTCCGAGTGCAAAACCGATGTCGAAATATGAAAGATGGTATGTTTTAATAGGTGTTCTAAACTCCACTTCTTATTTAAATTAGGAAAGGTCTTAGAACTCAAGCTCCATTTTGAGTAATTTGTACTAAAATGGATATTAAAATTTCGACATTTTGATGAAGATGTGTTGTCATATTAAGACATAGTTCTACATTACACTAAAAAGAGGGCTTTAACAGTTCGAAATGAGAACTCTGTAGCGCAGAATGAATCGTCATTTAAGGATGTAACTCTGCATATTGTCTGTCTTTCTGTTGTCTAATAAGTATATTAAATGAGATTGGGTAATGTCAAAGAAATATTATTTTCTATTACTTTTTTGACAAATTATTATACTCAGTTGAGATGATGAATTCCACGTCTTTGTTTTACTCATTTAATGAAATATACATTGCACTTACTATAAACAAGAAAATACAACAACAATTACATAAAAAAACAATATATAGTACTGAGGCCTTTCCACGGTTTCGAGAATATGGGCTACTGGCAAGAAGCCCCTGCAAAATTCGACGATTGGCTTTAATACTAACCTCAGAGTATGCAATGTTATTTTTATTTTAAGGGGCAGTTACACGTGATTCTTTGTGAACCCTGTAAAAGCCAAAATATCAGACTACACATCCATGTGATACTAGTATATCACCTCAACCATCCAACTACAACTACACATATCCATGTGATACTAGAATATCACCCCAACTATCCGTCTACAACTACACATATTCATGTGATACCAGTATATCACCTCAACCATCCGACTACAACTACACATATCCATGTGATACTAGTATATCACCCAACCATCTGACTACAACTACACATATCCATGTGATACAAGAATATCACCCCAACTATCCGTCTACAACTACACATATCCATGTGATACTACTATATCACCCAACCATCCGACTACAACTACACATATCCATGTGATACTAGTATATCACCTCAACCATCCGACTACAACTACACATATCCATGTGATACTAGTATATCACCCAACCATCTGACTATACTACACATACCCATGTGATACTAGTATATCACCTCAACCATCCGACTACAACTACACATATCCATGTGATACTAGTATATCACCTTAAACATCCGTCTACAACTACACATATTCATGTGATACCAGTATATCACCTCAACCATCCGACTACAACTACACATATCCATGTGATACTAGTATATCACCCAACCATCCGACTACAACTACACATACCCATGTGATACTAGTATATCACCTCAACCATCCGACTACAACTACACATATTCATGTGATACCAGTATATCACCTCAACCATCCGACTACAACTACACATATCCATGTGATACTAGTATATCACCTCAACCATCCGACTACAACTACACATATCCATGTGATACAAGAATATCACCCCAACTATCCGTCTACAACTACACATATCCATGTGATACTACTATATCACCCAACCATCCGACTACAACTACACATATCCATGTGATACTAGTATATCACCTCAACCATCCGACTACAACTACACATATCCATGTGATACTAGTATATCACCCAACCATCTGACTATACTACACATACCCATGTGATACTAGTATATCACCTCAACCATCCGACTACAACTACACATATCCATGTGATACTAGTATATCACCTTAAACATCCGTCTACAACTACACATATTCATGTGATACCAGTATATCACCTCAACCATCCGACTACAACTACACATATCCATGTGATACTAGTATATCACACAACCATCCGACTACAACTACACATACCCATGTGATACTAGTATATCACCTCAACCATCCGACTACAACTACACATATCCATGTGATACTAGTATATCACCTTAAACATCCGTCTACAACTACACATATTCATGTGATACCAGTATATCACCTCAACCATCCGACTACAACTACACATATCCATGTGATACAAGAATATCACCCCAACTATCCGTCTACAACTACACATATCCATGTGATACTACTATATCACCCAACCATCCGACTACAACTACACATATCCATGTGATACTAGTATATCACCTCAACCATCCGACTACAACTACACATATCCATGTGATACTAGTATATCACCCAACCATCTGACTATACTACACATACCCATGTGATACTAGTATATCACCTCAACCATCCGACTACAACTACACATATCCATGTGATACTAGTATATCACCTTAAACATCCGTCTACAACTACACATATTCATGTGATACCAGTATATCACCTCAACCATCCGACTACAACTACACATATCCATGTGATACTAGTATATCACCCAACCATCCGACTACAACTACACATACCCATGTGATACTAGTATATCACCTCAACCATCCAACTACAACTACACATATCCATGTGATACTAGTATATCACCTCAACCATCCGACTACAACTACACATACGCATGTGATACTAGTATATCACCTCAATCATCCGACTACAACTACACATATCCATGTGATACTAGTATATCACCTCAACCATCCGACTACAACTACACATATCCATGTGATACTAGTATATCACCTCAACCATCCAACTACAACTACACATATCCATGTGATACTAGTGTATCACCTCAACCGTCCAACTACAACTACACATATCAATGTGATACCAGTATATCACCTCAACCATCCGACCACAACTACACATATACATGTGCTACTAGTATATCACCCACCCATCCGACTACAACTACACATACCCATGTGATACTAGTATATCACCTCAACCATCCAACTACAACTACACATATCCATGTGATACTAGTATATCGCCTCAACCATCCAACTACAACTACACATATCCATGTGATACTAGTATATCACCTCAACCATCCAACTACAACTACGCATATCCATGTGATACTAGTATATCACCCAACCATCTGACTATACTACACATACCCATGTGATACTAGTATATCACCTCAACCATCCGACTACAACTACACATATCCATGTGATACTAGTATATCACCCAACCATCCGACTACAACTACACATACCCATGTGATACTAGTATATCACCTCAACCATCCAACTACAACTACACATATCCATGTGATACTAGTATATCACCTCAACCATCCGACTACAACTACACATACGCATGTGATACTAGTATATCACCTCAATCATCCGACTACAACTACACATATCCATGTGATACTAGTATATCACCTCAACCATCCGACTACAACTACACATATCCATGTGATACTAGTATATCACCTCAACCATCCAACTACAACTACACATATCCATGTGATACTAGTGTATCACCTCAACCGTCCAACTACAACTACACATATCAATGTGATACCAGTATATCACCTCAACCATCCGACCACAACTACACATATACATGTGCTACTAGTATATCACCCACCCATCCGACTACAACTACACATACCCATGTGATACTAGTATATCACCTCAACCATCCAACTACAACTACACATATCCATGTGATACTAGTATATCACCTCAACCATCCAACTACAACTACACATATCCATGTGATACTAGTATATCACCTCAACCATCCAACTACAACTACGCATATCCATGTGATACTAGTGTAATACCTCAACCGTCCAACTACAACTACACATATCCATGTGATACTAGTATATCACCTCAATCATCCGACTACACTACACATATCCATGTGATACTAGTATATCACCTCAACCATCCAACTACAACTACACATATACATGTGATACTAGTATATCACCCATCCATCCGACTACAACTACACATACCTATGTGATACTAGTATATCACCTCAACCATCCAACTACAACTACACATATCCATGTGATACTAGTATATATCCTCAACCATCCAACTACACTACACATATCCATGTGATACTAGTATATCACCTCAACCATCCATCAACAACTACACATATACATGTGATACTAGTATATCACCCACCCATCCGACTACAACTACACATACCTATGTGATACTAGTATATCACCTCAACCATCCAACTACAACTATACATATCCGAGTGATACTAGTATATCACCTCAGTCATCAGACTACAACTACATATATCCATGTAATACTAATATACCACCTCAATCATCCGACTACAACTATACATATCCATGTGATACTAGTATATCACCTCAATCATCCGACTACACTACACATATCCATGTGATACTAGTATATCACCTCAACCATCTGACTACACTACACTACACATATCCATGTGACACTAGTATATCACCTCAACCGTCCGACTACACTGCACATATCTATGTGATACTTGTGTATCACCTCAACCATCCGACTACACTTCACATATACATGTGATACTAGTATATCACCCAACCATCCAACTACACTACACATATTCATGTGATACCAGTATATCACCTCAACCATCTGACTACAACTACACATATCCATGTGATACTAGTATATGACCCAACCATCCAACTACAACTACTACACATATACATGTGATACTAGTATATCACCCAACCATCCGACTATTTTATAAAGTTTCTTCTTTGCTCTGGGTTTTAAGCGTTCAGTCAAGAGAGCAAGTAAACATTATTCTTTACAAAATCCGCTATTCTTATGATGATGCACAGTCCCTCTGATGATACAAGGGTTTTTCAGCTTTTTAAATTAATTTCCAAATACGTACACATTTTTTTTAAAAAACAACAACAACAACAAAATTCAATTAACAAAAACACCAAAAGCATACCCTATTGGCGTAATTTCAACACATCAATAAAAACGATTGCCCTGTTAGCATTTTGCCCATCATAAAAAAATATAATTCATACCACCATCATGATATAATTCAGTGTTTGGCTGAACTATTCATTACAAATTAACTCACATCAAAATGTATCATACGCCTTATCGAGTAGATCAACTAAGTTCTGTATTCAAGAAAGAAATTATTCATATTTATGCAGTTAAATAATACGCCAGACTGTTCTTCGCGATTATTCAGGGGAGGGGGAGTTCTGAATGTCACGTACTACGAAGTATACCTTGCCGGAGATTCGTACCAAAGTACCATTTCTGTCATCACTGTTTATTTCGAATAAAACAGTTACCTAGGGATATGAGGCCGGGATCTGAGGTGGAGATATTTGCTCATATACGGACCCATAAATATACCAAATTGAGAAAATATTACCGATTTTCATACCTATCTTGACCAGAAATAAGACCTATATATATTTCTAATATTCAAAAAACGAGACCCACTTCAGGGGCACGTAACATATGCCGCCACTCGAAAATCAAGCTGAAACCTTTTGTGTCAGCACAATTTGCCCCTCAAAATGAAGGAAATAGCTTAGGTTGTAGAGGGTCTAGATTTCAAAATTCAAGGAAGTGTATGCCCCTGGGTTCTCCTAGTAAGTGAGGGGTGATGAGCAGATCTCGCCCCTCTATGCAAAATTTCGTGCCGCCGCCTCTGTAAATCATAATACCGACTGATTTGGATATCTCGGCAAAATGTATCCTTGTTTATAATACTCGGTGTAAAAACCTCTAGCCCCGTGACCCCACCCCACCCCACCCCCAATACGAGACCACAAAATCTGAGCGCAGATTGTGTGCGTGTAGAAAAGTTTGTTCTAGATGATTGGATATAAATTGTATTATCTGATGAAATGTTGAAACCTGTCTACACAAATGTAACTTCCAGCCATATGCGCTAATTGTTGTAATCTTTCATTTTCGTTCGCACTTTTAATATGAAAAACATCATCTGAAACAATTTCTTTTCATTGTAATGTTTCAGTGTCACTTTATTTAACCACTAGAGGGACTTTGATTTAACCCATCGAGGAAAGGGGGATATTTCCTGGAGACTCAAGTTAACAAATGAAAATAGCTTATAATATGATTATCAAAAAAATATTTTCATTATAAACTGAAATAATCTGACAAAATATCTGTCCTGACGTTGCACCCATATCTATCTATACAATTTTGATAATTCTAAGTTAGCCAGCATTAATTTATATTATATTCAGTATACAGTGCAGTAATGTTGGTTTCCATACAGCTTGTTACAAAGAATATAAAGGAACACAATATGCCATTCTTTATCAGCATCCTCAGTTATATTATACAGGTTCTCTAATAAAACACAATTTGTTTTATAATAATTGTAAATGGTTGTACTGTTATTGCATACTAAATAAACATGGTTCTGAATGTCCATATGATTTGTGTGACAGATTGGGTGCAAAACTGACAGTTGAGATTTGTGTCCACAAAATATAAATAACTGTACATCCACAATTATGAGCAACTAATTTAAGGGGACAGTGAAAATTTGCACCACAAATTTCATCAAGTATCTTAAGTAGGTAAAGATAATTTTCCAAAAAAATTGAAAACTGTAAACGTGCTGCCTTCTAGATGACTAACATCGCAAGTGTCAGTTCTGCAGTAGCAATAATTAGCTATTTAAATTTGAACTGACATCAATGAAAATCAGTTGTCACTAATACCCTCATAATTGTATTAAAGTTGCCTACAGCATGTAAGTAATATACTGGAATGTGGTGGATAATTATGTCATCATCATCATTTCAACATTTTATTACAAACTATGGAATTATAAACTTGTTAAATATGTTAATCAGATCTAGTGTGCAATGTCTTCATTATAACACTTTGTGACTATCTCTATATGCACTAGTGCTCCTGACAGGACTCTGTACGAACCTGTGAAAATAGGGCATCAAGGGACACCAAATACTTTCTGCATTTTCCTATACTAATGTAACATACAAACTAGAAAAGCATGCACTCAGAATGTCAAACACACATGATATATACAAGGATGATTTATCTGTGGTTCCACAGAATTTCTGTTTTCTTAGCCATGTTTTTTTGGATTTATATATAGTTTAAGCTCAACAAAACAAAATAATGTTTCAGATCACCATGCACATCAGTCGAAGATTACATGTCAAATGCTTTTTTTTTGTAGTTGACCATGGTAGTAAAGAAATGCATCAATTTTGAAAAAATAATTAGGCCAGAAACACTGTTTTGGGGCAAAGAGTGTATGATGTCACCTTTGACTTATTGTGGTACAATTAAACTGCTATAAATAGATAAAAGTATAGTATCAAAGCAATGGGACTTGCTGTTTTCAACAAGAATTCAAGAATATCACTTTTCACCAAAAATGACAAAAATAATTATAAAAATTAGATAATTGAAGATATCATCACGAAATTAACAAATCTGAAAGAGGTCCACATGTAGTACCTATATATGTAATATAAAAACAATCAGACTTGCGGTTCTCAACAAGAAGTCAAAAGTATCACTTTTTACCAAAAATGACAAAAATATTCACCAAAATTAGAAAATCAAAGATATCATCACGAAATGAACAAATCTGAGAGTGGTCCACATGTAGTACCTATATATGTAATATCAAAGCAATTGGACTTGCGGTTTTTAACAAGAAGTTGAAAATATCACTTTTTACCAATAATTACAAAAATATTCACCAAAATTAGAAAATTAAAGATATCATCATGAAATGAACAAATCTGAGAGTGGTCCACATGTAGTACCTATATATGTAATATCAAAGCAATTGGACTTGCCGTTTTTAACAAGAAGTCTTATTCCCAATTTTGAGTGATGTATCATCAGGAGTCCACAAACTTTAGATATAAGCAGAATAATCATCGCATTTTTCATCAAAAATACCAGTTACTTAACTCACTTGTGCTATTACATATTCAAAGTATACTTTAAAGCTGTAATATGTTTTATATTTAGTTGAAAGCCCTCTGTAAATAGGGCTTACGGTTTTGAACCAGTTGTCAAAAATAATATTTTTTACCAAAAATGAGAAAAATGTTCACTAAAAATCAAAATTTGCATATTTTGACACCAGTTTAACAAATCTGACCACCCCACATATCATTGCTGGAAATATGAAAGCATTTTAACTTACGGTTTCGGACTAGTTGTCGAAAATAACATTTTTTCTCAAAAATGACAAAAATATCTAAATTTCCATATTTTTACACAAATTTAACAAATCTGACAGATATATATATATATATATATATATATAACAAAAATTGTTCACAGATGGTGCCGAGCAAATTTTTTTTTCAATTTTGACACCTCTTAAGGTAGAAATGCAGTTTATTTTGCAAATTTTGACACCTCTTAAGGTAGAGATGCAGTTTATTTTGCAAATTTTGACACCTCTTAAGGTAGAGATGCAGTTTATTTTGCAAATTTTGACACCTCTTAAGGTAGAGATGCAGTTTATTTTGCAAATTTTGACACCTCTTAAGTAGAGATGCAGTTTATTTTGCTAATTTTGACACCTCTTAAGGTAGAGATGCAGTTTATTTTGCTAATTTTGACACCTCTTAAGGTAGAGATGCAGTTTATTTTGCTAATTTTGACACCTCTTAAGGTAGAGATGCAGTTTATTTTGCAAATTTTGACACCTCTTAAGGTAGAGATGCAGTTTATTTTGCTAATTTTGACACCTCTTAAGGTAGAGATGCAGTTTATTTTGCAAATTTTGACACCTCTTAAGGTAGAGATGCAGTTTATTTTGCAAATTTTGACACCTCATAAGTAGAGATGCAGTTTATTTTCTAATTTTGACACCTCTTAAGGTAGAGATGCAGTTTATTTTGCAAATTTTGACACCTCTTAAGGTAGAGATGCAGTTTATTTTGCTAATTTTGACACCTCTTAAGGTAGAGATGCAGTTTATTTTCTAATTTTGACACCTCTTAAGGTAGAGATGCAGTTTATTTTGCAAATTTTGACACCTCTTAAGGTAGAGATGCAGTTTATTTTGCAAATTTTGACACCTCTTAAGGTAGAGATGCAGTTTATTTTGCAAATTTTGACACCTCTTAAGGTAGAGATGCAGTTTATTTTGCTAATTTTGACACCTCTTAAGGTAGAGATGCAGTTTATTTTGCTAATTTTGACACCTCTTAAGGTAGAGATGCAGTTTATTTTGCTAATTTTGACACCTCTTAAGGTAGAGATGCAGTTTATTTTGCAAATTTTGACACCTCTTAAGGTAGAGATGCAGTTTATTTTGCAAATTTTGACACCTCTTAAGGTAGAGATGCAGTTTATTTTGCAAATTTTGACACCTCTTAAGGTAGAGATGCAGTTTATTTTGCTAATTTTGACACCTCTTAAGGTAGAGATGCAGTTTATTTTGCTAATTTTGACACCTCTTAAGGTAGAGATGCAGTTTATTTTGCTAATTTTGACACCTCTTAAGGTAGAGATGCAGTTTATTTTGCAAATTTTGACACCTCTTAAGGTAGAGATGCAGTTTATTTTGCTAATTTTGACACCTCTTAAGGTAGAGATGCAGTTTATTTTGCAAATTTGGACACCTCTTAAGGTAGAGATGCAGTTTATTTTGCAAATTTTGACACCTCTTAAGGTAGAGATGCAGTTTATTTTGCTAATTTTGACACCTCTTAAGGTAGAGATGCAGTTTATTTTGCAAATTTTGACACCTCTTAAGGTAGAGATGCAGTTTATTTTGCTAATTTTGACACCTCTTAAGGTAGAGATGCAGTTTATTTTGCTAATTTTGACACCTCTTAAGGTAGAGATGCAGTTTATTTTGCTAATTTTGACACCTCTTAAGGTAGAGATGCAGTTTATTTTGCTAATTTTGACACCTCTTAAGGTAGAGATGCAGTTTATTTTGCTAATTTTGACACCTCTTAAGGTAGAGATGCAGTTTATTTTGCAAATTTTGACACCTCTTAAGGTAGAGATGCAGTTTATTTTGCAAATTTTGACACCTCATAAGTAGAGATGCAGTTTATTTTCTAATTTTGACACCTCTTAAGGTAGAGATGCAGTTTATTTTGCAAATTTTGACACCTCTTAAGGTAGAGATGCAGTTTATTTTGCAAATTTTGACACCTCTTAAGGTAGAGATGCAGTTTATTTTGCTAATTTTGACACCTCTTAAGGTAGAGATGCAGTTTATTTTGCTAATTTTGACACCTCTTAAGGTAGAGATGCAGTTTATTTTGCAAATTTTGACACCTCTTAAGGTAGAGATGCAGTTTATTTTGCAAATTTTGACACCTCTTAAGGTAGAGATGCAGTTTATTTTGCAAATTTTGACAAATTTCACTTTATTTTTTATGGCATTGTATGAACATCTGTATTCTGTGAAAATTTGAAATTAAAATCATTAGTGGAACTCTGTTAAATCCAATGGCGATGTAAATCAGCATATATTTTTAACTATAAAATATACAATTTAGCAATTATCTCTTATAAACTTTACGCTTTGACCTTTTGTTTTGAAATTTTCACAAATGATTGACAATGTGTTTATCCTCAAAACGCTGTCAGGGCATTGTTTTTGGTTGAGCAGTGTTACAACAATCGTACAGACAAACTACCCTGCGTGTTAATTTATGCATAAACTTGAATTAGTGAAATTTGAGCTGCTGCCCAGGTAGACAGTTTTCAAAACGGGACTTTCTTCATAGTAAAGAGATGTACCTGTAAACCAATTGTGGCAGGAAACAGAGGCATGGTTTAGAAGCTAATTTGTTTTAAATCACTTTTGACCAAAAAAAAAACACATTTTTGTGCATATTTCAAACTACAATGTCCATAAAAAAAATACTTACAAAATTTTAAAATTCATACAATAAGCTTTCTGAAAATATATAGTTATGTGGACAAGGGAGGTCATCTTGGTTGCCTAATTAACTAATTAAAATACCTGTCTTGTAAACTGCATCTCTACCTTAAATATCAATTGGTCCAAACCTAATAATCCCCTTATATACCGGTAGCTACAATGGTATGTTAATGATTTGTTAACACAATCACTTCTCTATTTCAAAACAATATTTCTTGCATGAGAAATCTCAACCCAGGCATTTGGGATGTGGGATTCAATTAGTCTCAAAAATTGAATAATGCTGCCTAGCACAAAGGGATGGCTGGACAAATGTGAACAATAAGATACAGTATTGTATTTATTTATTTATTTTAAATGCAATATTCAAATGCTGAACCTTTCACAATATGAATGATTAAAATACTAAATAAATGAATTTTCAGGACAGCTGATTCCAAAACTGTGGTGCACACAATATATTAAGGCATGCCTGAAAAATGATATTCTTCACTTCATGATTTTAAATGGTGGAATTTTAACGACAAGATGGAACAACATAGGAATTATATCAGAATTATCAGACATTAATCGTTCTTGAACTTCTAGAAAACTAACAATTGCTATGCAATCTTCAATTTCAATTACTAGTAGTTCAAATTATTTTGTATCTTTCTCCAAGCAACCCCTAGAGGGCACTGTGTAATTAAAAAAATTTCACTGGTTTTAATTCCAGTGGATACTAAATAGAAATATTCATTAGGTTAAAAATTCACTGTTCGAGAAAGGAAACTATACATTCTACTGTTAAATCATAGACCTTTTTATTAGGTTCATACTGTCTATCAGCCATCCAAATCAGGTACTGGTAATAATTTAATCTGATTTATGTACATGCAGCGGTTAATTTGATAAAAATCATTAGCCACATTTTATTTATTATAAGTAATAGAGACATTATGTGAGCTGCTCACATCTCATTTGCATACATTTTTGTATGTATTGTGCAGTTCCTATTCCTGAACAATATTTCATGATTGCATTGAATTTTTCTAGTTCATTTAACTTCCTACAATTTTGTATAATTTCCTTACAGTACTTGAATAATTCAATTCTGTGTGTATCGTACAGACTGCAGTGCATAAGGAAATGTATCTCATCTTCTATCTGCTTTTTATCACAGTGTTTACAGACCTTTTCATTCCTTGGAGTTTTGCAATGCCTGCCAGTTTCAATATGAAGTTTGTGATCAGAGATTCTGAACTGGCATAGGGCGTGTCTCAGTTTAATATTACTCATCGTTATTAAACATTTTTCCATTTTAAACTTTGTTTTGAATGTTCTATAATTTTACAATTTGTTTGTTCCACCATTTGCTCTGTTGTCATCAAATAGAGCTTCTTTCCATTTTATTTTATAATTTTCTTTCAGTAAAGCAGAGATAGTCTTGGTTTGATGTGGTTTCTTTTTGTTTGTTTTTTGGTTTTATTGCATTATCAAGATTGTTGTCACTGATTATTTTGTTGACATTTCTTGTCCACCTAGTTTTTACTGTATTGACCTCATCAAAGGTGCTTTTTATTAACTTGGGCGTCTATGGGAGTTTTGATCTGAGCCAGAATTTAATTATTTGTGTGTTAATTTTGATGGCAAGAGGGTATCTTCCCAATTCCCCTAAGATTGCAAGCTTAGTAGCATTCTTTGTAACCCTCAGGAGTAATCTGCAGAAATAGTTAACAGTTTCAATAATATCGCTATTTTTAGTGACTTCCTCTCCTCGTACTTCACACCCATAGCTAATGATGGGTGCTATCAATTTATCAAATAGGTTTAGAGCTATGCTTATTTTGAGGTTTGAGTACATACTCGTGTATGTTTGTTCCAGTGTTGAATAAATAAATAATTTGTCAAATAAGCCCCCTTCCCTATACCCCCTCTAGATAACTATAGGTGGTCCTTAGAAGGGACATACGCAAATAAATTGGGTAATGCTAGAGGATAGGGTTGGAGTTAGGGCTAGGAGTGGTATGGGGTGGTGGTTTTGGTACAAGCTAGTATTTTTTTAGATTTTATTTTGTATTCCGTTTGACTGTTTTTTCGAGTTTATAAATATGAGCTGGCTGGAGCCTTCAACCCTTGTTTATTTCTTACACAAGATACCGGGGGACGGTCGATTCGTCCCAAGTCGTTTCGTCCCACAAGTTAATTCGTCCCAAGTCGATTCGTCCCACAAGTTGATTCGTCCCAAAGTCGATTCGTCCCACGCACTGTTTTTGCCGATGTTATATACAAATACACCTTATACATGTATGCAACGTAGAGTTATTAGTTAATAAAAACAAATACACCTTACACGCAACGTACAAGTTATTAGTTAATAAATACAAATACACCGTCAAGTTATTAGTTAATAAATACAAATACACCGTACACGCAACGTAGAGTTATTAGTTAATAAATAAATAAATACAAATACACCGTTCACGCAACATGGAGTTATTAATTAGCGTGTCAGTAACAGTTGGCATAGAAATTGACCCTGCTCAAGATCGTAATGCTGTCCAAAAATTAAATAAATTGGACGAATGTGAATTGGGACGAATGTGAATTGGAACGAATCGACTCGTGGGACGAATGTGAATTGGAACGAATCGACTCGTGGGACGAATGTGAATTGGGACAAATCGACTTGTGGGAGGAATGTGTTGGGACGAATGTGAATTGGGACGAATTGACTGTGAATCAAGATACCAGCCGATACCCCCCCCCCCCCATGCTCATAGGGATTGCGTACAGTTGATTACAGTTCCTGGGCTCCGAGTGGTTGGAGGGTCACAAGTGTTCATAGCAAAAATGTCTGGAGAGCATTTATAAAATAAAAACGATTAAATAATGCTGGGCTTAAGTTACAGCTCTGTTTTACTCCTGAAGATTATATAGAAATCTATTTGTTAGTCCTCCGTTTAACAAGCTGTCGAAGATTCGGGTCAACGCAACGAGTCCGATGCCAATAAATATTCCAATAAATGTCAATAAATACTACGTACATAAACATGAATAAACATGCAAACTGAATCGCTATCTCACGAGGCGATATTGGTTTAAATACTGCGTCAGGAAAACCGGTAAACGCAAAACATCGAGTACACACTGCGAAGAAACCGAAAAAATACTAACAACTAACCTACCAGCCATTTTGTATAATGCAACATGGGTAATATGTAAAAAAACAACAACACAATACTAGTAACAAGAAATGCAGATATTAAAAATAAAATAAACTGTTATGTATAGCAGGTCGTATTCGTGAGGTCCTATTTGAGAGCTTCCAGATACGTTGCTGCAGTTGATGCAGCTCTCTTGGTCGTGGTATACGTTGGCCGCAACGTAATATCAAAATAGCTTAAGCGGCCAATAAGAGCTGCTAAACTGCAGCAACCAGATATGACCCAATGTGGCGTGCGCATAACCCGTCTTATACCTCGGCTATTTGCGATAACCTTCGTTTTCACGAGTTTTAACAAAAACAAAATCTGACCGGCCCAATTTTACAATTTTCAGACTTGAGGGCGGCATAAGTTTTTTTTTTTTTTTGGCCTCATTATTTTTGTTTGACCTCTTTGTTTCCAGACTATTCCATAAATTTCCGTACTTTCTGACGCTTGTGGCGCTAATCCGCCCCATTGGAGAAAGGAAATAGCAACAAGCACACGGAAGCGTACAGAAATTTCTCGAAAACTCAATTAAACTCGAATTTAACACTGGTGAGGACGATTCCTGAAAGTTCTCGAGATGCGGACAGTGTATATAAAAGCCAAACATGCCAACAACACAGCAGTTACCTGATTACTTCACTTAATAAGGAAGAAGAACGAAAACACCTACTTCATTAACAGCGACTCTGAAGCAATGGCTTTTAACATATCGATGCCAACTACCACTCATCGGCGGTTCCCCGTCATGCAGAGACAACTACATCCGTACCTCACATCAGGTTGGCAAGAACTTGCTCTTGCCAATGCAATTTTAAATGAGATCATCAAACCTGATTTCGGCTGCGAAGATTTTCACATTAGAACACCAAATCTGGCATCAGGAAAGACTCCCTTCAAGCGCACAGAGACCAGGAAGACTGATAGTTCGGAGCAAAGTCTCGTCGAACCAAAGGCAAAGAACTTTAGGTTGGCTGTAGATGTCGGTAACGTCAGTCCCGATGACCTGAGTGTTAAAATTTCCGATGGCGTTCTCAAAGTAAATGGCAAATCAACGGAGGCCGACACGGACGGCAATGTGTACAGCGTGTATACCTTCACCCATGAGTTCATGCTTCCAAAAAACGTTAACGTCGACTCTCTGACTTCGAAACTGAAAGAAGATGGGGTGCTGATGTTCGAGGCTCCACTGCTGGCTACCAAAGAACCAACAGAAATATACTTGCCTATTACAGTTGACAAAACGAATGAACTGAATGAAGAACCCGAGTCTAAAACTGAGTTGCCGCAATCAGAAGAATCTCTGAAATGTGAAGCAGGGAACTGAAATGTCGCCGACGCCGAACATTAATCCAACATAACGTGTATCTTCACGATCTATTCGAACACTGAGTGGCGACGAATGTCCTTTCTCGAAATTTATAATTTAGTGACAGTTGTTATTAAGGATGGGTGCAGAATAGGATTGATTTAAATATGGACAAATTTTTATATCGTATCTCATTTCAAAATTGTTATGCATTTGGGCATCATTTGTATTTGTTTTATTTTTACCCATTGTTAAACGGAGCTGGGTGCATTTCATTTACCATTCCTGTTATAATATTATTTTATTAATACATGTTATTCATCAGAATATTAATTTTATACTAGTAATTACATATAATTTTTTGTAATATTTGTTGCCGAACAAAAGGCGTAGATTGATCAAGAGATGAGCGGCGAATTGCCCCAATAAATCTCCAAAAGCAAAAATTAGTTCAGTAAATATAAAACTTATTTTTTTGAGTTGGATTTGTAAACAACACACAGTTAAACGACATTTCAAAACTCGAAGAAATCTGATATTTTGATTGGTAACCTTAAGTGGCGGGGTTTCATTATTTAGCAGTTTTGTTTTACATACATAAATATGTACGGTTATCATCTATTGTCGATAATAATAAATATTTGACGTCATGCAACATGTACTATATTGTTTTGTTTTAATTACGTATGTTATGCTTTCTGCTGACCGTTACCGATAGCCACTATTCGTATTAAAAACAACCATCCGGGTTACTTCGGTTTCTACATAATATCCATCCTAAACACAGCCCAGAGCCCTTCATCCAAAGGGAACTACAAATCGGCCGTGTAAACTACTGTTTTTATAAAACAGTTGATATATAAATCCATCTGAACCTGGCCAGTTAATGATGCATTATGGGCGAAACGTGTATTTTCTTAATGTTTTCATGATTTTTTTAAACAAAGGAACAGGGGCGCAGCGCCCTCAAGCCATGGCCATGCACGCCTTACCCTTGGGAGCACCTATAACCTCTGGCAACCATAAAATTCTGATTGACCAGGAATCACATGTGGCCACAGTCTTGAACTGTGACCTGTTTGACAGTAATTTTGGCTCGAAGGAAGCCATAGAATGCTCTATTTTAAATTGGAATTATCAAAAGCTGGTAGGTAGGGAGAACCCTACCCCACCCCCCACTTGCAGGCGCTACTGAATTGCAGTGCTCCCACTTGCAATTTTTTTCTAAGAAAAAATGCTGTTTGATGTGGCTCCACAACCATCCGACTACACTACACATATCCATGTAATACTAGTAAATCACCTCAACCATTCGACTACATCTACACATATCCATGTGATACTAGATCACCTCAACCATCCGACTACAACTACACATATACATGTGATATTAGTATATCACCTCAACCATCCAACTACAACTACACATATACATGTGATATTAGTATATCACCTCAACCATCCAACTACAACTACACATATCCATGTGATACTAGTATATCACCTCAACCATCCAACTACAACTACACATATCCATGTGATACTAGTATATCTCCACAACCATCCGACTACACTACACATATCCATGTGATACTAGTATATCACCTCAACCATCCAACTACAACTATACATATCCATGTGAGACTAGTATATCTCCACAACCATCCCACTACACTACACATATCCATGTGATACTAGTATATCACCTCAACCATCCAACTACAACTACACATATCCGTGTGATACTAGTATATCACCTCAACCATGCGACTACACTACACATATCCATGTGATACTAGTATATCTCCACAACCATCCGACTACACTACACATATCCATGTGATACTAGTATATCTCCACAACCATCCGACTACACTACACATATCCATGTGAAACTAGTACATCACCTCAACCATCCGACTACAACTACACATATCCATGTGATATTAGCATAACACCTCAATCATCCGACTACACTACACATATCCATGTGATACAAGTATATCTCCACAACTATCCGACTACACTACACATATCCATGTGATACTAGTATATCTCCACAACCATCCGACTACACTACACATACCCATGTGATACTAGTATATCATCTCAATCATCCGACTACAACTACACATATCCATGTGATACTAGTATATCACCTCAATCATCCGACTACAACTACACATATGATACTAGTATATCACCCACACATCCGACTACACATACCCATGTGATACTAGTATATCACCTCAACCATCCAACTACACTACACATATCCATGTGATACTAGTATATCACCTCAACCATGCAACTACAACTACACATATCCATGTAATACTAGTATATCACCTCAACCATCAGACTACAACTACACATATCCATGTGATACTAGTATATCACCTCAACCATGCAACTACAACTACACATATTCATGTGATACTAGTATATCACCTCAACCATCCAACTACACTACACATATCCATGTGATACTAGTATATCACCTCAACCATGCAACTACAACTACACATATCCATGTGATACTAGTATATCACCCAACCATCAGACTACAACTACACATACCCATGTGATACTAGTATATCACCTCAATTATCTGACTACATTACACATATCCATGTGATACTTGTATATCACCTCAACCATGCAACTACAACTACACATACCCATGTGATACTAGTATATCACCTCAACCATCCAACTACAACTACACATATCCATGTGATCATGTAATACTAGCATATCACCCAACCATCCGACTAAAACTACACATACCCATGTGATACTAGTATGTCACCTCAACCATGCAACTACAACTACACATACCCATGTGATACTAGTATATCACCTCAACCATCCAACTACACTACACATATCCATGTGATACTAGTATATCACCTCAACCATGCAACTACAACTACACATACCCATGTAATACTAGTATATCTCCTTAACCATCCAACTACAACTACACATATCCATGTGATCATGTAATACTAGCATATCACCCAACCATCCGGCTAAAACTACACATACCCATGTGATACTAGTATATCACCTCAACAATGCAACTACAACTACACATACCCATGTGCTACTAGTATCACCTCAACCATCCGACTACAACTACACATATCCATATGATACTAGTATATCACCTCAACCCTCCGACTAAAACTACACATACCCATGTGATACTAGTATACCACCTCAACCATGCAACTACAACTACACACACCCATGTGATACTAGTATATTACCTCAACCATCCAACTACAACTACACATATCCATGTGATCATGTGATACTAGTATATCACCCAACCATCCGACTACAACTACACATACCCATGTGATACTAGTACATCATCTCAATCATCCGACTACAACTACACATATCCATGTGATACTAGTATATCACCTCAATCATCCGACTACAACTACACATATGATACTAGTATATCACCCACCCATCCGACTACACATACCCATGTGATACTAGTATATCACCTCAACCATCCAACTACACTGCACATATCCATGTGATACTAGTATATCACCTCAACCATGCAACTACAACTACACATATCCATATGATACTAGTATATCACCTCAACCATCAGACTACAACTACACATACCCATGTGATACTAGTAAATCACCTCAACCATCCAACTACACTACACATATCCATGTGATACTAGTATATCACTTCAACCATGCAACTACAACTACACATATCCATGTGATACTAGTATATCACCCAACCATCAGACTACAACTACACATACCCATGTGATACTAGTATATCACCTCAATCATCCGACTACACTACACATATCCATGTGATACTAGTATATCACCTCAACCATGCAACTACAACTACACATACCCATGTGATACTAGTATATCAGTTCAACCATCCAACTACAACTACGCATATCCATGTGATCATGTAATACTAGCATATCACCCAACCATCCGACTAAAACTACACATACCCATGTGATACTAGTATATCACCTCAACCATGCAACTACAACTACACATACCCATGTGATACTAGTATATCACCTCAACCATCCAACTACACTACACATATCCATGTGATACTAGTATATCACCTCAACCATGCAACTACAACTACACATACCCATGTGATACTAGTACATCACCGCAACCATCCAACTACAACTACACATATCCATGTGATACTAGTATATCACCTCAACCATCCAACTAAAATTACACATATCCATGTGATACTAGTATATCTCCTCAACCATCCAACTACAACTACACATATCCATGTGATCATGTAATACTAGCATATCACCCAACCATCCGACTAAAACTACACATACCCATGTGATACTAGTATATCACCTCAACCATGCAACTACAACTACACATACCCATGTGCTACTAGTATCACCTCAACCATCCGACTACAACTACACATATCCATGTGATACTAGTATATCACCTCAACCCTCCGACTAAAACTACACATACCGATGTGATACTAGTATACCACCTCAACCATGCAACTACAACTACACACACCCATGTGATACTAGTATATTACCTCAACCATCCAACTACAACTACACATATCCATGTGATCATGTGATACTAGTATATCACCCAACCATCCGACTACAACTACACATACCCATGTGATACTAGTATATCATCTCAATCATCCGACTACAACTACACATATCCATGTGATACTAGTATATCACCTCAACCATCCAACTACACTGCACATATCCATGTGATACTAGTATATCACCTCAACCATGCAACAACTACACATACCCATGTGATACTAGTATATCACCTCAACCATCCGACTACAACTACACATATCCATGTGATACTAGTATATCACCTCAATCATCCGACTACAACTACACATATGATACTAGTATATCACCCACCCATCCGACTACACATACCCATGTGATACTAGTATATCACCTCAACCATCCAACTACACTGCACATATCCATGTGATACTAGTATATCACCTCAACCATGCAACTACAACTACACATATCCATGTGATACTAGTATATCACCTCAACCATCAGACTACAACTACACATACCCATGTGATACTAGTATATCACCTCAACCATCAGACTACAACTACACATACCCATGTGATACTAGTAAATCACCTCAACCATCCAACTACACTACACATATCCATGTGATACTAGTATATCACCTCAACCATGCAACTACAACTACACATATTCATGTGATACTAGTATATCACCTCAACCATCCAACTACACTACACATATCCATGTGATACTAGTATATCACCTCAACCATGCAACTACAACTACACATATCCATGTGATACTAGTATATCACCCAACCATCAGACTACAACTACACATACCCATGTGATACTAGTATATCACCTCAATCATCCGACTACACTACACATATCCATGTGATACTTGTATATCACCTCAACCATGCAACTACAACTACACATACCCATGTGATACTAGTATATCACCTCAACCATCTGACTACAACTAAACATATCCATGTGATACTACTATATCACCTCAACCATCTGACTAAAACTACACATATCTATGTAATACTAGTATATCATCTCAACCATCCGTCTACAACTACACATATCCATGTGATCATGTGATACTAGTATATCACCTCAACCATGCAACTACAACTACACATACCCATGTGATACTAGTATATCACCTCAACCATCCAACTACACTACACATATCCATGTGATACTAGTATATCACCGCAACCATCCAACTACAACTACACATATCCATGTGATACTAGTATATCACCTCAACCATCCGACTAAAATTACACATATCCATGTGATACTAGTATATCTCCTCAACCATCCAACTACAACTACACATATCCATGTGATCATGTAATACTAGCATATCACCCAACCATCCGACTAAAACTACACATACCCATGTGATACTAGTATATCACCTCAACCATGCAACTACAACTACACATACCCACGTGCTACTAGTATCACCTCAACCATCCGACTACAACTACACATATCCATGTGATACTAGTATATCACCTCAACCCTCCGACTAAAACTACACATACCCATGTGATACTAGTATACCACCTCAACCATGCAACTACAACTACACACACCCATTTGATACTAGTATATTACCTCAACCATCCAACTACAACTACACATATCCATGTGATCATGTGATACTAGTATATCACCCAACCATCCGACTACAACTACACATACCCATGTGATACTAGTACATCAACTCAATCATCTGACTACAACGACACATATCCATGTGATACTAGTATATCACCTCAATCATCCGACTACACATACCCATGTGATACTAGTATATCACCTCAACCATCCAACTACACTGCACATATCCATGTGATACTAGTATATCACCTCAACCATCAGACTACAACTACACATATCCATGTGATACTAGTATATCACCTCAACCATCAGACTACAACTACACATACCCATGTGATACTAGTAAATCACCTCAACCATCCAACTACACTACACATATCCATGTGATACTAGTATATCACCTCACCCATGCAACTACAACTACACATATTCATGTGATACTAGTATATCACCTCAACCATCCAACTACACTACACATATCCATGTGATACTAGTATATCACCTCAACCATGCAACTACAACTACACATACCCATGTGATACTAGTATATCACCTCAACCATCCAACTACACTACACATATCCATGTGATACTAGTATATCACCTCAACCATGCAACTACAACTACACATATCCATGTGATACTAGTATATCACCCAACCATCAGACTACAACTACACATACCCAGGTGATACTAGTATATCACCTCAATCATCCGACTACACTACACATATCCATGTGATACTTGTATATCACCTCAACCATGCAACTACAACTACACATACCCATGTGATACTAGTATATCACCTCAACCATCCAACTACACTACACATATCCATGTGATACTAGTATATCACCTCAACCATGCAACTACAACTACACATACCCATGTGATACTAGTATATCACCTCAACCATGCAACTACAACTACACATATCCATGTGATACTAGTATATCACCCAACCATCAGACTACAACTACACATACCCAGGTGATACTAGTATATCACCTCAATCATCCGACTACACTACACATATCCATGTGATACTTGTATATCACCTCAACCATGCAACTACAACTACACATACCCATGTGATACTAGTATATCACCTCAACCATCCAACTACACTACACATATCCATGTGATACTAGTATATCACCTCAACCATGCAACTACAACTACACACACCCATGCGATACTAGTATATCACCTCAACCATCCAACTACAACTACTAAAAAACTAAGAACTAACCTACCAGCCATTTTGTATAATGCAACATGGGTAATATGTAAAAAAAAACAACAACACAATAACAAGAAATGCAGATATTAAAAATAAAATAAACTGTTATGTATAGCAGGTCGTATTCGTGAGGTCCTATTTGAGAGCTCCCAGATACGACCCAATGTGGCGTGCGCATAACCCGTCTTATACCTCGGCTATTTGCGATAACCTTCGTTTTCACGAGTTTTAACAAAAACAAAATCTGACCGGCCCAATTTTACAATTTTCAGACTTGAGGGCGGCATAAGTTTTTTTTTTTTGGTCTCATTATTTTTATTTGACCTCTTTGTTTCCAGACTATTCTATAAATTTCCGTACTTTCTGACGCTTGTGGCGCTAATCCGCCCCATTGGAGAAAGGAAATAGCAACAAGCACACGGAAGCATATAGAAATTTCTCGAAAACTCAATTAAACTCGAATTTAACAGCGGCGGGGACGATTCCTGAAAGTTCTCGAGATGCGGACAGTGTATATAAAAGCCGAACAGCCCAACAACACAGCAGTTACCTGATTACTTCACTTAATAAGGAAGAAGAACGAAAACACCTACTTCATTAACAGCGACTCTGAAGCAATGGCTTTTATCATATCCATGCCAACTAGTACCACTCATCGACAGATCCCTGTCAAGCAGAGACAACTACATCCGTACCTCACATCAGGTTGGCAAGAACTTGCTCTTGCCAATGCAATTTTAAATGAGATCATCAAACCTGATTTCGGCTGCGAAGATTGTCACATTAGAAGACCAAATCTGGCATCAGGAAAGACTCCCATCAAGCGCACGGAGACCAGAAAGACTGATACTTCCGATGGCGAGAAAGGTAGAAAGGAAGCCGTTTGCAGTGAACCGGTGACTGAACCCGGTATTTCGGAGCAAAGTCTCGTCGAACCAAAGGCAAAGAACTTTAGGTTGGCTGTAGATGTCGGTAACGTCAGTCCCGATGACCTGAGTGTTAAAATTTCCGATGGCGTTCTCAAAGTAAATGGCAAATCAACGGAGGCCGACACAGACGGCAATGTGTATAGCGTGTATACCTTCACCCATGAGTTCATGCTTCCAAAAAACGTTGACGTCGAATCTCTGACTTCGAAACTGAAAGAAGATGGGGTGCTGATGTTCGAGGCTCCACTGCTGGCTGCCAAAGAACCAACAGAAATATACTTGCCTATTACAGTTGACAAAACTGACGAGTCAAAAAAACCGAAGACGAATGAACTGAATGAAGAACCCAAGTCTGAAACTGAATTGCCGCAATCAGAATAATCTCTGAAATGTGAAGCAGGGAAATGAAATGTCGCAGACGCAGAACATTAATCCAACATAACGTGTATCTCCACGATCTATTCGAACACTGAGTGGCAACGAATGTCCTTTCTCGAAATTTATAATTTAGTGACAGTTGTTATTAAGGATCGGTGCAGAATAGGATTGATTTAAATATGGACAAATTTTTATATCGTATCTCATTTCAAAATTGTTATGCATTTGGGCATCATTTGTATTTGTTTTATTTTTACCCATTGTTAAACGGAGCTGGGTGCATTTTATTTACCATTCCTGTTATAATATTATTTTAGTAATACATGTTATTCATCGGAATATTAATTCTGACTACCATTTTATACTAGTAATTACATATAATTTTTTTTTTAATATTTGTTGCCGAACAAAAGGCGTAGATTGATCAAGAGATGAGCGGCGAATTGCCCCAATAAATCTCCAAAAGCAAAAATTAGTTCAGTAAATATAAAATTTATTTTTTTGAGTTGGATTTGTAAACAACACACAGTTAAACGACATTTCAAAACTGGAAGAAATCTGATATTTTGATTGGTAACCTTAAGTGGCGGGGTTTCATTACTTAGCAGTTTTGTTTTACATACATAAATATGTACGGTTATCATCTATTGTCGATAATAATAAATATTTGACGTCATGCAACATGTACTATTGTATTGTTTTGTTTTAATTACGTATGTTATGCTTTCTGCTGACCATTACCGATAGCCACTATTCGTATTAAAAACAACCATCCGGGTTACTTCGGTTTCTACATAATATCCATCCTAAACACAGCCCAGAGCCCTTCATCCAAAGGGAACTACAAACCGGCCATGTAAACTACTGTTTTTATAAAACAGTTGATATATAAATCCATCTGAACCTGGCCAGTTAATGATGCATTATGGGTGAAACGTGTATTTTCTTAATGTTTTCAGGATTTTTTTTAAACAAAGGAACAGGGGCGCAGCGCCCTCAAGCCATGGCCATGCACCCCTTACCCTTGGGAGCACCTAGAACCTCTGGCAACCATAAAATTCTGATTGACCAGGAATCACATGTAGCCACAGTCTTGAACTGTGACCTGTTTGACAGTAATTTTGGCTCGAAGGAAGCCATAGAATGCTCCATTTTAACTTAGAATTATCAAAAACTGGAGAACCCTATCCCCCCCCCCACTTGGAGGCGCTGCTGAATTGCAGTGCTCCCTCTTGCAATTTTTTTCTAAGAAAAAATGTTGTTTGATGTGGCATTTTATGTTCCAAATTGGGTTATTATTTATCCTTTTGAACCACTCTGTATAGTATTGTTTGCATGGAAAATCAAAACCCATAATGCACATGTGCAGGAATTGTTGCTGTACATACCAAAACATTTACTGAACACGTGCCTTTAAATTCATTGCGAGTTTCAAGAACACTGCAGAGGCGACGACACGAAATTATGCATGGGGACGAGGTCTGTTCACCATTCCTTGCGCCGTGTAGGCATCGCGCATCACCCCCACCCCGGTGCCGCCGGTTATGTAGTGACTTTAAAATATTGATAATTTTGTGTGAAATCGCGCTGTTTGATGATATTTGCATGTTCTGCTCGTGAAGTGAATTATTCATGGTCATACTAATTATAATTCCATGCTGTTAGAAATTATTGTTATTACATCTTTAATATTTAATTTAAAGCGAAACCATCTACATTGAATCAACTTTGTACAGTTACTGTTCTGCACAATAAGTGAGTCTCAAAATAGGGACTTGGTCGCTGTAAACTAATGCGCCCTCGCCGATGGACGATTATCGTTGAAATATCAACTAATTGATTGACACTATATTTATAACAACTGCAAAAGCATTAAATTCTATTGCTGTTTAAATTCACTATTTTCATAAGTGATCATATTCACTGTAAAACAAATAGGTTTATAGGAATTTTACATTGTTCAAGTGGATTTACTTCCCGCGGATTTCACCAATCAGCAAAAATAGTGAAATTAAAAACCAGTGACTAATTAATAATTTTAAAGTAATATATTAAATCGCCAAAAGATGCTCTGAGCTATTGTCGAATTTCAAAAATGATATAACAATTTTTCGTAAATTTGACTTAGATTGTTTCAAAGTTGAACTTGCAACGGTTCGTTTTAATATGTATATTTTTGTTATGCAATTTATTGTAAGTAATATTCGAATTAAATATTATGCGTATAGTCTGTAATCGTAAGCAAAGTTTGAAAGTCAGATAAATTGGACTCTTTCTGCACATGGAAAATGAACTATACGACTGCAGTTTATGCTAGGGTCGTGTGCCCATTTGAAAAACAAAATGTATTCAATCTTCCGAAATATGATACTAATTACGTACGCTAAGATCTTCTTTATTATTCAAATTAAGTTGCATTCAAGCATAATAAAATAACAAAGATATTGCAGTATCATTTCATGATACAAACTTATAATAATTATTCGTCTTTGCTGACCAAGAAAGGCTCGATTACTGGTTGAATATCACTGTCAATTATACGAACAAAATCTTAGGAAAATGGTATTCGTCTGTGTCAAGTTCGCCGATACGTTCAATAATATCCTGCGTGAAAGAAAACAGATGAAAAAATGTTGAGACTCGTTCGTGTTTCCCATGGTGATTTGCGCTATGTTCACTTATGATAGGTAAGTGATAAGGGGATATCCATTTAAAAAAAACTAAGGGAAAAGGGGGCTAGGGGTTTTGGTTTTCAGCAAATATTTAATTCACCTCTTATTCCCATAAACATATCTTATTTCTGTTATTTTAATTCCCCTCTATTATATTATACAGCCATAATGATTTTTGGTTTGTTTTTCTCTCAAGATCACCATCGAAACCTTTTTTTCAGTTGGCGAATCCCGAAAATATTCTGTCTGTTCTAAGTTGAGCATCGACAACTGGGGGATTTTAGCTGATTCAGTACATGCCCCGCGAGAAACGTGAGAACAATAGCTGTAGTTCTGCACAAAACACAGGTCAAACATCGTTGAAAATGGTGATTTGTGGTCCATTTACCATTGGTTTCGATCGTAAAAAAATTCCCAAAATGTTATTTAGTTACATGCTTAGTGTTATTTTTGCTACCAACGTTTTTCAAATCACTCCGTTATTCAGTGAGCAAATCTACAAATCGAGATTACGAATATGATTGTAATCTAAGTTATATTTCAGTGCTTCCAATGTTTGCTGCTGTTCAGTTACTTGCGTAATTCCCTCATTCTTAATTAGTTAAACAATAATGAAACCCCTACAACGTCATATTAAATGAGGAGAAGGGTCTATGGTAAGATAATGTACGAGGCGAATTCGAACACATTATTCCATCCGGGTCCTTCTCCGAATCCCATACGACGCTATAGGATAATTTGTTATTGTTGTTATGTATCACAACCATCAGAATTTTGTTGTTAAAATTAATTCACGTGAGAATAGAAATTTACAATATCACAAAAACCTCTAATTCTGATAGCGGTGATTTCTAAATTCTTTTGGATCCTCTAGATCCCATCAATTGTTGATTTATTTACTGTATTTTCATTAATTTGTTATTTATTTGAAGTTATTAGACTTTTTAATTTATAGTTATTTTAGTTGTATTTCTTTTATTTTATTTTACACTATTTGTACCTTACTGTATCCACAGCAGATTACAATTGCGTATTAAACTATTATTATTAGTAAGCCAACAAAAAAATTGTTTTGTTGCCCTCAGCGACCGACCGAAAAATATGAAATATCGGGTCGCGTTTTTTTCCCCATATACCTCGGCTATTTACGATAACCTTAGTTTTCACGAGTTTTAACCAAAAAAAAAAAAAAAAAAAATCTGACTGGCCCAATTTTACAATTTCCCGACTTGAGGGCGACATAAGTTGTTGTTGTTGTTGTTTTTTTGGCGGGGGGGGGGGGGGGCTCATTATTATTATTTGAGCTCTTTGTTTCCAGACTATTCGATACATTTTCATACTTTCTGACGCTTGTGGCGCTAATCCGCCCCATTGGAGGAAGGAAATAGCAACAAGCACACGGAAGTATCTAGAAATTTCTCGAAAACTCAATTAAACTCGAATTTAACAGTGGTGAGGACGATTCCTGAAAGTTCTCGAGATGCGGACAGTGTATATAAAAGCCGAACATGCCAACAACACAGCAGTTACCTGATTACTTCACTTAATAAGGAAGAAGAACGAAAACACCTACTTCATTAACAGCGACTCTGAAGCAATGGCTTTTAACATATCGATGCCAACTACCACTCATCGGCGGTTCCCCGTCATGCAGAGACAACTACATCCGTACCTCACATCAGGTTGGCAAGAACTTGCTCTTGCCAATGCAATTTTAAATGAGATCATCAAACCTGATTTCGGCTGCAAAGATTGTCACATTAGAAGACCAAATCTGGCATCAGGAAAGACTCCCTTCAAGCGCACAGAGACCAGGAAGACTGATAGTTCGGAGCAAAGTCTCGTCGAACCAAAGGCAAAGAACTTTAGGTTGGCTGTAGATGTCGGTAACGTCTGTCCCGATGACCTGAGTGCTAAAATTTCCGATGGCGTTCTCAAGGTAAATGGCAAATCAACGGAGGCCGACATAGACGGCAATGTGTACAGCGTCTATACCTTCACCCATGAGTTCATGCTTCCGGAAAACGTTAACGTTGAATCTCTGACTTCGAAACTAAAAGAAGATGGGGTGCTGATGTTCGAGGCTCCGCTGTTGGCTACCAAAGAACCAACAGAAATATACTTACCTATTACAGTTGACAAAACGAATGAACTGAATGAAGAACCCAAGTCTGAAACTGAATTGCCGCAATCAGAAGAATCTCTGAAATGTGAAGCAGGGAACTGAAATGTCGCCGACGCCGAACATTAATCCAACATAACGTGTATCTCCAAGATCTATTCGAACACTGAGTGGCGACGAGTGTCCTTTCTCGAAATTTATAATTTAGTGACAGTTCTTATTAAGGATGGATGCAGAATAGGATTGATTTAAATATGGACAAATTTTTATATCGTATCTCATTTCAAAATTGTTATGCATTTGGGCATCATTTGTATTTGTTTTATTTTTACCCATTGTTAAACGGAGCTGGGTGCATTTTATTTACCATTCCTGTTATAATATTATTTTAGTAATACATGTTATTCATCGGAATATTAATTCTGACTACCATTTTATACTAGTAATTACATATAATTTTTTTTAATATTTGTTGCCGAACAAAAGGCGTAGATTGATCAAGAGATGAGCGGCGAATTGCCCCAATAAATCTCCAAAAGCAAAAATTAGTTCAGTAAATATAAAACTTATTTTTTTGAGTTGGATTTGTAAACAACACACAGTTAAACGACATTTCAAAACTCGAAGAAATCTGATATTTTGATTGGTGACCTTAAGTGGCGGGGTTTCATTATTTAGCAGTTTTGTTTTACATACATAAATATGTACGGTTATGATCTATTGTCGATAATAATAAATATTTGACGTCATGCAACATGTACTATATTGTTTTGTTTTAATTACGTATGTTATGCTTTCTGCTGACCGTTACCGATAGCCACTATTCGTATTAAAAACAATCATCCGGGTTACTTCGGTTTCTACATAATATCTATCCTAAACACAGCCCAGAGCCCTTCATCCAAAGGGAACTACAAACCGGCCATGTAGACTACTGCTTTTATAAAACAGTTGATTTATAAATCCATCTGAATCTGGCCAGTTAATGATGCATTATGGGCGAAACGTGTATTTTCTTAATGTTTTCAGGATTTTTTTTAAACAAAGGAACAGGGGCGCAGCGCCCTCAAGCCATGGTCTTGCACCCCTTACCCTTGGGAGCACCTAGAACCTCTGGCAACCATAAAATTCTGATTGACCAGTCTTGAACTGTGACCTGTTTGATAGTAATTTTGGCTCGAAGGAAGCCATGGAATGCTCCATTTTAACTTGGAATTATCAAAAGCTGGTAGGTAGGGAGAACCCTAACTCTCCCACTCTCCCCCATTTGGTGGCGCTGCTGAATTGCAGTGCTCCCTCTTGCAATTTTTTTCTAAGAAAAAATGTTGTTTGATGTGGCATTTTATGTTCCAAATTGGATTATTATTTATCCTTTTGAACCACTCTGTATAGTATTGTTTGCATGGAAAATCAAAACCCATAATGCACATGTGCTGGGATTGTTGTTGTACATACCAAAACATTTACTGAACACGTGCCTTTAAATTCATTGCGAGTTTCAAGAACAACGCAGAGACGACGACACGAAATTATGCATGGGGACGAGGTCTGTTCACCATTCCTTGCGCCGTGTAGGCATCGCGCATCACCCACACCCCGGTGCCGCCGTCACTGCAACGTTTTCAGGTCGTGATAAATCATAATCCAATGTATTCATTATCATGAAATATCAAACAGCAATATTAAAAATGTTCTCATCCATCCAATGGCAATGTTATGATATAAATGTGTTTTTTATATATATATTTCCATATGAGACATAATTGTTATTTTAAGCCAGTATTTTTGATGTTTTCTTTTTTTTTTAACGTGGTTTGTTGCGTAACTCACATGGTAATATAATGAACCCTGTTTGACACATCAAATGGAAAATATAACTGTATAAAAAAGTTAGTATATGCTATTAGATGATATAATCCCTTGTAATGCATGTTTCTATAGAGATACTATTACCCCGCCCCTTCCACCCCACGCGTCCCACGGATAGCTCTACACTTTTGGTGTATATTATAAATAATATATTTGGCCAATGTATTGTCATTGTGTGTGGAAAAACATTATCTCATTACGCCCGTGAACTGGCCATCACCTTAGAAAAAAAAAATACGTCGCTGGTCCCACGTAATATTATCTCATCATCATCTTCCCACCTTATTATTCACTGTGTGAAGGACTGAAGAGTGGTCCCAACAACAAGGGAGATAATATTATCCCCCAGTTGTGCCAAGAATGTTTCAAAGTTGAACTGTTATGTCTTTGTATATTAAAAGTAATCTTCGAATTAAACATTATGCGTATATTCTGTAATCGTAAGCAAAGTTGTTGAAAGTCTTATAATTTGAAATTCATGTATTCGTTCTTCAGAAATATGATACTAGCCACGTACGCTAAGATCTTCTTTATTATTCAAATTAAGTTGTATTCAAGCATAATAAAATAACAATGATATTGCAGTATCATTTCATGATACAAACTTATAATAATTATTCGTCTTTGCTGACCAAGAAAGGCTCGATTACTGGTTGAATACCACTGTCAATTATACGAACAATCTTCTTAGGAAAATGGTATTCGTCTGTGTCAAGTTCACCGATACGTTCAATGATATCCTGCGTGAAAGAAAACAGATGATAAAGATGGCGAGACTCGTTCATGTTTCCCATGGTGCTTTGCGCTATGTTTACTTATCATATGTGATAGACATGATAAAGGATTATCCATTTAAAAAAAAATAAGGGAAAAGGGGGCTAAGGGTTTTGGTTTTCAAAAATATTTAATTCACCTCTTATTCCCATGAACATATCTTATTTCTGTTATTTTAATTCCCCTCTATTACATCATAGAGACATTATGCGTTTTGTTTTGTTTTTTCTCTCAAGATCACCATCGAAACATTTTTTCAGTTGGCGAAACCCTAAAATATCACGTATATTTGGTAATGTGTCTGTTGAACATCGACAATTGGGGGATTTGAGCTGGTCCAGTACATGCCTTGTTTTCCTCGCGAAAAACGTGAGAACAGTAGCTGTAGTTCAAAGGATATTATGTTCAAATAGACAACTAATTTGTGTAACTCGTTTTTTAGAACTGATACGATGTATGAGTCAACATCGGGATATCAGAGATATGGCATGTGAAATGCATCAGTTGTAGAGCGCCGCGAGAGTCAATAATTTGGGAAACGTTAAACACAGTTGGGGAAAAATATATCTTGAACGAGGTTGATATTATAATTTCGGCGGAAATGTCTTGTGTCCCCAAACTCAAACACATATATTCACGGAACTAGGAAATGTTGAAATACTTTAGTTCTTACCATGCCTTTGATAATTTTTCCGAATACCACGTGTTTACCGCCCAACCATCTTGCTTTTACTAGTGTGATGAAGAACTGTGATCCATTTGTGTGAGGTCCAGTGTTCGCCATGGCAACGTAACCCGGACCATAGGGTATGAGAAAGAAGTTTTCGTCATCGAATGATTTCCCATAGATGCTGATACCTAGAAAAATATAAGATAGGATGGTTCAAGACAGAGTACATTATTTTGATATCGTTATATTTTTAACAAATATCTTAACCATACATTGCCTTGTATTACCGTGTCACACATAACAAACTGACACTGGGCCATGATTGTTGTTATTAAAGATGGCAGACGGACGGCTCTCACACAATGAACGAAGTGGAAATATATAAATCTATTCACAAGTTAGCATGCTTTTAGGTAGCAGTCTGCAAATATATTTTTTGCTAATTCTGTGTGATTTCTCACTCATATGTTTGTCATTTTGGAAAATTAAATGAAATTGTGATGGGAAAAATTATTATTATAATTACGTGTATTTCTCAGGATACCGATTTCATAATGATGTCAAACTATGTCACCCCAATCTGATTAAAATTTAATGTATTATACGGCGTGTATTGTATTTTATTTTATATATATATTTTTTTTTTACGTATTTGTGATTCGGTATATTTTCAACTATCGCCACATACAGATCCTTGTTTTGGCATTCGCAATTACTAAAACTTTAAAAAACTATCAACAAATAAATAATAGATAAATAAAATGAAAAACAAAAACAAAGATCTTATTTTAATCAGATTGATGTCACCACCACAAGGAAGGTTTAATAACGTTATTGACACACGAATCATACACCTTGTTCTTTTTCTATTATAATCAAACAATAATTATGATAATTTGTTATTTTGTTGGCTTACTTTCTTTTTCATTGACTAACATAATTTCATACCTTTCTCATGCCACGTGGAGGGTGAAATGCTCGACCTGTGTAATGGCGCATTTTAGAGCGCTAACGAGAGTTTCCCTGGAACATTTAACCCAGATGCTGCAGCAATAACGGTTCGGTCTCTTATCGACACATAATCATGCACTAACAGTGGACCAAATTAAATCTACCGCGAGAATGTGTCAATTAATCCTAGTATGCCCAATAGATCTGATCTGCCGATATAATAATAATAACTAATACAACACTTATGCTGATGCTTATTGTTGGTCTTAACAATGCAATGGTAAAATAGTTTTACGCGCGGTGACAATATTAGTATTTGTTAGCAGTCTATTCAGAATATTTAGCATTTATCCGGTGCTAATATCAAGCCTGGATTTGAACAAGTCCAAGGTAGGTGATAAGAGAATGTACTCCGGTAAAGAGTTCCAATTATTATCAATTCTGAAGATGAAGCTATTCTGAGTTCAGTGTTACATGTTTTTTCTTTCAACTTTAAACTATGCCTTCTAGTGGGCTTGTAGACATTAAGCTGTAACCAATTTTGATCAGTTAGCTACACATGGTGTGTATATGTGTACGCTTCAATCATATCATCTCTCGTTCTTTTGTATATTAGAGATGGCACATGAAGTCTCCCAACATATGAAATATGACTAATCGCAGTAACCGACTTAGTTGCCCGACGATGAACACCCTTAATAGTCAAGAAGTCAACTTTGAAACGGGTTCGCCATATTGAACTCCCGTATTCGAGAAGTGGTCTGACTATTGACTTAAATTATGAAACTTACTTCCACTTCCATCTCCTTCAGTGACATCACCACCCTGAATGACAAAATCTTTGACAACCCTGTGGAATATCGTGTTTTTGTAGGTAAGGAATTGTCCCCTTCGTTCAAATCCCTTCGTCAGAGCGGCAAAGTTGTTGCATGTTATAGGAACAGTTTCACAGAAAAGACCGATTTCAATTCTCCCAACTGGCATGTCGTCAATTTCAAGTTCAAACCAAGCTTTCTTTGTTATCAGGAGATCATTGCTATCGTCACGGTCTTCAAGAGGCCCTGAAACATGAATATACATATAAAGATGGTTTGTGCCTTTTTCTCTCAAATAATAATAAATTTTAGCGTATTTTTTTAGAATGCACCGTGGTTCTTGTTCTCACCATCAGTCGTTATAGAAAGCACAGTTTCTGAAAGAAAAGATATTATAGCCCTTATTTTCGTGTCAATAAACCACGCATGCGCACATCTATCAGTAAGTATCATGATTACATCACAATGCGCGCTTTTCATCGTTATTATATTAGTAAAGCAAGCCTATAATAACTTATATTAATTAATTATTTCGGTTGTTATTTTTTCATTCCAGTCATTGAGTAAATCAAGCCTTATTTTATCTATTTTTCTAAATGTTATAGCAGATGTGTACTGAATACCGATGGCCGATATTTTATTTCTCTACATTTCTGTGTTAGGACGCCAACTAGACCAAATGTAACCACATTTTAGGATTATGTGGTCTATCGAGTTACAGCTTTTGATCATTATTTTGAAGTGTACTAGTATTTGAATATATTTAGTAGCTATTTGAATTTAAGGTAGAAGCCTGCTCATAATGTTTGAGAAAGTTGGTCATAAATCACATAATAGTGTTCATTAGTTTATTATGTACAGTCATGGAGGTATAATAATTCCATTGTAACAGGAAACTGTACCGTGCCGTGTATTAATTGTTTTCTAAAAAATACTGTTCCATAGGACATAGTGTTAAAAAAAAATTGCAGTTGTTGTTACCGTTTATCAGACATGATATATACCGTGACGTCAGCAGCTTACAATTTGAGAGAATGAACAATGTCATAGTAATGGTAAATGTGTTACAATACTAAATGGCAGCCATTCACTAAAATACAACCTCATTTTTTCAGAAAATAGGCTGGTGATCCCCAAGATTTTTAAGTCAGTGTTCTTTTACAATTTAGTGCAAAGTGGTCATCGTCATTATGCGTATTATCATGTATGAGTAGACCTGTACAGAAAGTTCATACCAAATATTTGTCACTCTACTCCACTTTATTTACGGCGGTTTGTCACATTATCAAAAAAAAAAACAATATTTTTATTATTATTAGACATGGTTGTATCAATATCCTCGTTTACGATATATTTCTGAAGTATTAAACCATGTTTTGAGTGAATAAATTTTATTAAGGGAAAATAATTTATACTAGTAACATGTGTATCTGGCTCCCGGAACATAACACCTGGACTTAATTTAATCGCTAGAAATATCTTCATGCACTACAGAAAAGTTTCGGTTTCTTAGAAGTGGGGGAGCCTTGGCAGCTCAACATATTAGGCCTGAATTCATTTGTAATAATTCACAATATATAAATCCAATGATATCAAACATTAACTCACCTGTACGTTTCTTAATTCCGGCCTTAAACTGCCTTACCTGCCCGCTGTCGCTTAAAAATATCGTCAGGCATAAAAATAAAAATATGTGTGTTAAAAACCGATGCATTTTGTCCATGTATAAAATGTATGCTGAACTATGTTTTCACTGCTTTACGACTGACACGCGATCGGTGCACGTCTGGTTTTAATTGTCTTAGGACTTCGTGGCATTATTTTTTAATGGGAGGCCCCCCCCCCCATAAGCAATCATTATGCAAATATGGTATAACATTGCCTTAAGTTCCAAATTTCGACAAAATATTGCGCCGAATAAGTAGTTTTCATCATTTCTACATTAACACGGTGATAGTCAATGCGCGGAATGTGTTACATGTATTTAACTAGGATGGCAATTAGAACAATTTGGATTTGTGTTGCTGATGAATAACGAAACTTTGCACAAAACTGTGATGGGAAAACAAAGCGAATATGTTATCCATATGATATAGCGTAGTGTTCCCACCAACCAATCGCCGCCATGCCAGCTGCGTTTGAATAATTGCATTGTAGTTGTATTTATGGTTTGAATAATAGAGATAGTACAAAGATCCACGTCGGCAGTCAGAGGCCAAAGTGTATGCAGGGGGAGGGGAATGACGGGGAGGGTGCGCCACATTTATCAGTAAATATCAGCGAAGAAAAATGAATCGGGACGTAACTGTTTTGTTTTTTTTTCGTTTTTTTTTCGTTTTACTTCGTGCGTGACATTAATGTCATCAGTTGGTGCGTTGCTAAAAAACATAACTAGACTTTAAAGGTTCATTCTCACCCCAGGAAGCGAAGGACACTCGGTTGCAGTTATATATTCTATTCACGGTAAATGCAAGGGTCTAATGTTAAATGGACGATTTATCAATATTTCACCAATAACGGGGGTTTTGAGCATTGTGAAGCTTTTCGGTCATTTGGAACCAACATTTCTGTAACATGCTTTAGTTTTAGTTCGATGGCGGCGTATGAACCAATTGAAACATAAATGTGTTTGAAATACTGTCTACTCTAGAGAATTCCCATATCTGTGTTACATGCATTGAGTCTGTTGCAAAACCCCAGACAGTAATATAACATGGTTACTTAGTGTCCGAATCTTGAACATATCATTTAGACAATTCCCCCGATGTCGTGCGTTGTCTTTGCAATTTTCGGGTGATATTTAGACGTAACGATAGCGCGAATGCGAACGTTCTGTGGTTAGGCAAAAAAAAACAACTTATGTTGCCCTCAAGTCGGAAAATTGGAAAAAATTGGGTCGGTCGGTCGGATTTTTTCTAAACTCGTGAAAACTAAGAGTATCGTAAAAAGCCGAGGTATATGGACTTCGTAGTATTCGGAACATGTCAGAGAAATACAGATCAACCCGAGGTTCAATGTCGCCACTTATCCCCCCGAGGACCCTGGGGATCAAACAACAATCAGGGGTCGTTAATTTTTAGATGAAACAATTTTTTACTGCTTAAAATGGTGAGTTTTTAATATTTGGGCCTATTAAAAAAAAAAAAACGCAATCCGATATTTCATCATATTTTTCGGTCGGTCGCTGAGGGAACAAAACATTTTTAGTATCGAGTAGTTAAAGTTCGCCATTTTTATTGCATTTTATGATTCAAGTTAGAAATCCACTTTATCGTTAGCAATAGGTGTAAGTCCATAACACTACTTGTCCCCATTCTCGCCATTTGTTACTTTTTGCCGTGACATTTGGAACTTTTTATAATGTTTTTCTAAAATCAAAAAATCTCGAGAAAAATTATGGAAGTCCAAAAAGCTAGCGGAAAAACACAAATGACGGTATGAAAATAAATACAACTATGAACGACAACTGAATTACCAGGCATAAAACATTTTTAATTTAAAATAAAAACAAGAACAAGTCGTAATGATCAATATTTTTGTTCCGTATCAAGTATGAATCACACATTCAAGTAATAAATATGGAATATATTTACATTGCAATGAAAGTTGTGGTATTATAAGTCCTCCGTGACGGTGCGTCTTTCTTATTGGTCCTGGGGCGAATTACTTGTATGACGTCACTGGTTGAAATTGTAATCGTTCGCCAGTAAACAAAATAGTGCTTTTGAGAGATTTACAGTATTCCAATAGACGAACTACTGCACAACTAAACACAATAATCGCTTTGAGCAAAGTCATTTACATCTTTTTGACGTCATATGAGCGTTTCGTCGCTAAACGCAAAGGAAATTGTGTAATGATAGAAAACAGTGACGTCACGTTTACATTAAATGAATTATGAAGTTAAAATGGCGGATGATTTTGGCAGTAATGTATGACGTCATATGAGCGTTTCGTCGCCAGACGTAAAAGAAATTGTGTAATGGATGGAAAACAGTGACGTCACGTTCACATCAAATGAATTATGAAGTTAAAATGGCAGATGAATGTGGCAGTAATGTATGACGTCACCGTGGAAGTGTATATTGCAATATGCCGTATTTAAGTCAAAGCTCTGAAATTATTGTAATAAACAAAATAGGAATACATAATACACATTTTTTTAAATTATTCGCATATGCTGCATGTTTGCATGGGGTTTGTTATCTTAATTAACCCGATTAATGGTTTATTTCTTTCTAATGAGCAGGAATGTACAAATAGGACTGATAAATCATTGGACGGCAGTAAGACTACGCTGTACGCGTGGAAATGCGCGAAGTATATCTGGTACCACTTTAATGTTGAGAGAGATGGCGAGAGAGCGCCCTCATACGAAACACGTCGTTGGACCAAACGTATTCTGTGGACATCGCGGCGCACTACGAACACGTGACCTATTTCAAATCATCGGAGAATACTTGACATGGCATGGTGGGGAATATTAATGCGGTGACATTCACTTGCTTTCTTGGCCTTTTTCCGTTCTTTTTGGTTTTGTCGATTTTAAAAGAAAGTCTTTCTCGTTGACTTGGGTGGGATTACTTCCGTCTGACCTGTAACGTAATTAATTAATTAATTAATTACAATCAATTATTATTATCGTAGAAAACATTTTTGGAGCAAAAATTATAAGAATTATACTGATGACTGAAACATACCAATTAATACTTTGTAACCATAACGACAGTTTTGCACTAATAAAATATCTGATCATACTGATCACATATTTTAAAAATCGAATGTACTCAGACTGGATTTCCCATAAGATAAATCAAGTGCAGTTTGTTTAGATAAATCAGATCGTTTAATCTGCCTTTATACGATGTGAGTCCATAAACCATGATCAAATTGAGTCAAAATCAATTACGTCACGTGACCGCTATGAAAAAGTCGCCATGGTGTTCTTTTATTTCACACTACTATAAGGTTAATACGAAGATACCTCAAAGTATGCACGAAGACAGTACACCGGAAGTATCGACCGACGCGCAGTGTAGGTCGATGCGAAGGTGTACTGTCTGAGTCCGGCCAAACCCTGGTGGCAGCCATGTTTGTTTTAATTATTAGTGGACGCTTACGCGCGTAATCAATCCATATTTGGAATTCGCATTTCCTAATATGATGGGATGAAAATACCCCGTAAAATACCACAAAATTACGGCACGCTGTCACGGTAACTTATGGGGTTACGGTGACAGATGTATAATAATAAACATGGCAAGCATATGTCTATCCAATATATTGAGAACATATTTCAGTGAATAAGTACATACATTTGTGTTGTGACCCTGATTTACTTACCCGCGACTTGGCAAGTCATCCATAGTTTCTGGTAAGTCTGTATTGTACGTTTCTGGTACAAATACTATAAGACTGCACGACATCACGACCAGAGCACTCATAGTGATGAAAGGAATTAAGTAATACACGTCCATCAATGCCACGATGTACGGAGCGGACAACGCCCCCACGTTTTGAAAACCGAACGCAAGACCCATTCCAGCATTTCTATATAAAAAAAAAACACGAACAATTGTTGAACGCAACTTGTGGCCGAGATAATTAAAGTTACAGAAATGACACGAAAACAGTATAAATGTTCGTATTGTGTCTTGTATTTGTTGTTTTGTTTTCATGTACTTGGTGTAGGTTCAAAACATGTACATTTCAGTGAACGAGGTTGTTGATAACCTTTGCGAAATTTGCTGTCTGAACTTTAGACAATTAATTTCAAAATCCCTCAAAATAATTAGGAGCTACCGGTAATGTATACACGATAAACGTTGTACGTGGCCAAAAGATTTAAAGGGCTGTAGTCGTCGCGCCACGCATGCGCGAAATGTATGGGTCTCATAAAAACAAAAGAGAAAACTTTGACTGTTACAAGTACAAACTTAGACGTTGCCAATCTTTTATTAGGTATCTTTTTAGGTGATTGGGTGGTATCAAAGGAGTCACCGACGGTAATTAGTGCAAGTCGCGCCCAGGTCAAATCTCTTACTTGTGATTCCATTAGAAGAGTGCATTGAATTGTGGGAACGCGACGACAAACGCTCTTTAAGCTTCACAGTTTTTGAAAGTAGTTTTTGGGGAAAATGAAGAAACAAGTCTGGCTACTCTTGGTTTACCAGAAATGAACATAATTGTAAAATATAACAATAGCAAGAACATTTACTGGTGCAGAAAATGTTTCGATAAAATAATTTTGCGTAAATTTCTTGTTCATTATCTAGTACCCAGAATGTAAACAAATATAATGACATTGACAAGAAGTAAATAAATTAGAGGTCATCGAATAAACTAATTTTCGAGACTTAATAAAAACAGTATTAAATTATGGCCATATTGTCAGTTTCTGGAACGTTTTGATTTATTGCTCGCTATGGTGGTGAACAATCTCCCAATTGTCTATTGTTACCTACCTGACTGTTGTTGGAAAAGACTCCATGGATAATAAATACATGGATGTATAACTAATCTGATTTAAAAACTTGGTAAGTATTCCAAAACTTATAATAACAGCTTCTATGTCTGTGTAAAAAAATATCAAAACATTATAAATAATTTATTGGTATAAAGAAAAATTACTTATTATCGCATCCGGAATGTAACCACGGGATAACATGGCATATTGGGGAACGAGGATAGTATCCTCAACTTAGTAAAAACATATCTTACTGAGGTGTATGGTAGATAGTACCAAGTTGCCATAGCAACACATCTAAATTACACAATTTGTTTCATTTTTTCTCAAGATGATTTCCGTAGTAAAATCAGAACTATTTTCTTTCAAGTTATTACATATACGAGTGGCGTTATTGCAATGAATTAGCAATCATGAGAACGAGGGTGGTAACCCTAACTCATTAATAATTTCAATGCATGCATGTAGTGTAGTACAATAGACGTAAATCGGGAAAATTTGAGTACTATTGTTATTATTGAACAAAGTCGACACTCTCAGCGTAATATAAATTATCATGGTAGAAATAAACGATGTTTAAAAAAGTGTGTTTTCGTGCGACTACCTGTCAAACCAGTCACCATCCACGTCACGCCACTTAAGACCGACACTACCACTAGAACAATCTTCCGTGGCTGGTTGTTCAACCAAAACCAATTTAGAAAAATGGCAGGTAGCTCAAAGACGCCCATTAGCGTAAATACAGCATATGGATGACCGGGAAAATAATAATCTGTGTTTTCGGCGATTCCCATGTACATTAGATTGACGGTAAACCTGTGTAAAAAAATATACAACGTCACTCAATTAACATTCACAGAAACAAAAACACAAAACTAACATTTAATGCCGACTATCCACACACCCATATGCCTCGCATGAAATTCAAAATGATTAAACATTCTCAAAACCGAAGCGATGGACCCAGAGCTAGCTTGGCCTAAAAGTCTCAGATCCAAATTTTGCAATTATTTTACCAAAATAATTGAAAGTACCTGTCGTTGAAGCTACAACACTACAGGTAAGATATTCGAATTTGTTTGCATTCTAAATGTCAGAACAATATTTCGCTGTAATTTTAAAGGAAATCGGAGCTATTAGGTCGCGCCCTCTAGAGTCAAGGCACTGCAGTGGTGCCATAGGTGAAGAGAAGGATGTTTATGAATGAATGAATGAAATTTATTTCACCAAAAAAAAACAAAAAAAAAACGGTAAAGGTAGAAGTTGCACAGGTAGTAAATACATATAAATAAATAAATAATTAAATAAATAAATAAACAAATAAATAACGAATTCTACTTAGATAACTTTTCTTTTTTTGGTGGGGATTACAGATATAGTTCATCAGAACTAGTCGAGTCCGTAACCCCTGGATATATAATTTCATAGTTTAATCACACAAATTTCCAAATAAAGAAAGAAAGAGAAAAAAATATTACAAATCAGTTTTCAATTGAGCTTTTTTAGGAAACTCCTTTTCACAATCCTCACATAGTCCGGGGTTCATAGCTGCAGCTACAGTTTTGAGTATATTATAAAAGACGAACGACAAATCCAAAGTCCCTTGGGGAATTGCGACATAACCAAGCAAAGTTGTTGTTTTAGTACGGTTACTTACTTTTTTTAGTAACCGTGCTTTGGACGACATTGTTTTCACTTATGTATGTCATGTTTACATCATCGAAGAATTTAGTCGCTAGAGGGCGCTGCTTACAGGAAAGGTATATTCCGCGAAATACATTGCAGGCATTGTTGAACAACGGCAATTATTACTATTATTCGGCATACGTTTATAATGAGGTTAGTTGAGTTATTAATAAAAAATATTTACCAATTGAAACAAATTATTGCAGTCGTGACCTTTAAACCAGGCATCCGTATAAGTTCAAATGCTGTGTGGTGAACAACCGGTTCCTGTGACAAACAAACAAACATTTCATGGTCACGTTTAAAAACAAATAGAATGAAGAGAAACATGGACATAAAAATAAGACAAAGACAATATTTCATTTCTTCGTTTGTTACATTGTCGCTATAAATTGATTGTTTCTACCTTTTCCTCTGTAAATGCCGTGACGTCAACAAGAGCCTCATCAAGAACTGCGCCGTTTAATGTCGCGATCTTTTTGATAATGTCCTTCGCCTCATCGTGTCTACCCTGTTGTATCAACCATCTTGCAGACTCTTTTATGAAACTTGGAAATATAAAAATAACGTTATAAGCTATATGGCCCATATCGACTTTGTAAAAGATGAGAACGGTCACGTATACCTTACTTGAATATGATTTAGTTTATCCCATCGTATCGATGAGAAAGACTTGAAATATTTCAAATTAAAGACGATCCTCAAAGAGGAACATACATAATTTTTTTGTTATTATGTTTTATGCAAACGATGTACATTACATGCTCCGTATTCGTCGCTATGGAAAATATATCAAACATGACGCGACTAATTCGTTAAACCACAGTCCCTCTATATAGGGACTGTGGTTAAACACCACTCCAATAAACACATATCTACGACGCTAGTGACATCTCATTGCAAATTTAAAATATGCAAACGTCACAGACTATGGTATATCGTAAGTGGTCTCCATGTAATGAAATACCCTTTGTTCATTGGTCAGTTTGAAATCACGTGATGTCCGAGGACTGGCATCACTTTCCAACTTGTCAACCAAATACATTTACAACAACAATAAGTAATTACTAGCATCGTATCTACGCCAGTGAAGTGACGTCCAATGAGTGGAGCGCCGCATATATTCTACACTTATAATTTCTCTGGGTGAAACAATAACTTAACTCACAAGCAATACGGTATGAATATAATACATGATATGGTATTTATATACTGCATCCGTCTCCAGTTACCGTGCATGATGTACGCCATGATGCCCAATGTGATGCACCCAAATGTATATGCGATCTCGCACAGAATTACAGCTAATGGTTCATAAGCCGATGAAACTACTTCTACGACTGAAATGGGAAAAGAAACCGAAGAGCAGTTTAATAGAAAGGTTATGTTATCTGGAATCAAGTGTATGGAAAAATCAAACTTGTAGAACTGAACGGATGTACAAGAAATGTTTGGCTCAACTGATCTGTATGTTACCGCGTGATGCGAGACTTTTCATGACAACAACATTATACTGAGGAATGTGCCGACTACTGACTATCGCTGAGTTAATTTGTTTGACCAACGTCTTGGACACTGTTTAATTCTCTGAGGAAAACTAATAAGCCCGAATAGACACTATATATGTCTAAAATAAATACAACATTAATAGTGTTCAATTTCTGGTCGACTTACCAATTACGCACCCAACAAGGTACACGCCCATTGTTAAAATTGTCATGACAAACTGAGCAGAAATGACCAGTGCAAACGATGGCATAAAACACAAAACGGCGTTAAACACAAGTGCAAAGAGTAAACTGGAAATGTACGTGATTCTTCTACCAAACCTATAGAGAGAACACGTTAAAGTTGTTACCGTGACATCTATCGTAAACATCTAATTATTCAATATTTGAAGTAATTCAACACCCATATTTCAACGGAACAGATGTATACCATGACACGTGCTTACACTTAAAGTATGCATGTATATGTAAAAGTGACCAACTAAACAATGCTTATAATTAATTTAAAAGTCGATCAGAAAATTACGCATGCAAAACAACCTTTCTATAACACGCGCCCTCCAGTGACAAGGTGATGATGTGACGTAATAGGAGACACGAAATCTTAAAACGTCAACATCATTTTGATCTGCAGTAGTCCATCACTGATAATAACATTTTGAGAGATTTTATAATATTCTTTAAAACGAACGACTAAACAACAACAATCAGTAGTTGAATTGAACGACGTTATCTTCACCTGAACGCATGTTGGTGTTAGAGGGCGCAAACTATGTGTATTCAGTGACTTGATATCGCCGAGAAGATGCAAAAACAAGAATCCAAGGAAATTGTTGGAAAGTTCCAACCATATTCGGGTTATCGCGACAATGAGCTTGCAACTACTGCATTTAGTATAGTATATATTACATCAAATGTCAATGGCTTCCAATAACATAAAGAACGTGAAGCATACTCACATATCAGAAAGTTGTCCATATGCCAATGACCCTATGAATAAACCAATAGCAACAGTAACCTTACACAGCTGCTTCAACCATGCCTTATTGCATACTAAATCAAACTGTAATAAAAACAAATGTCCAGGACTTAAATACTAATAAAATATTAGCACGAGGGTAGTTTGTGTCACCAGGGCGTGAACTTTACTAACCAATGAAAACAACGTGATCAATATGAACAGCGCCAATACCGTCGGGTTCACCTGGCTATATTTGGCATTTTACTACTTTTCACAGAAAAACTATCCATAAACATATCAATGTTTGGTCAGTTTATCAACAGTTTTTATGGCAACAGTGGCAAATGGTAAACAAATAATTAGCTATGGTACTTTGAACGATTGTCATCATTGTCTTATGCATAATTATTTTTAATGAAATATAGTTCGTACTGATTTTTAAGAATTAAATGTGTATCCATTTTGAAACAAGAGAGTTGTTTGTTTGCGTCTATTTGATAGGTCGAACATCAGTTGTAACTGCGCAAAAATGTAAACAATGCGACAGCAGCTTTATACATTTTGGCCGATAGTTACTTTTTGACATAAAATCTGGCTTGGTGGTCATAAAAAACTATAATTATATCACAACAGTAGTAACGTCAGCAAAAACTTTATTTGCCCAAATTCCCCAGCTTTGCTGAATCGGTTATTGAAGAGGTACATATATATTGTTCGATGCACGTGCGCAAATACTTAAGATTAATGCCAAGTGCCATGGCGGGACCATGTACGTAGCAATAATTCAAAACGCATGCGCACACGTGGTGCATTATTTCAAGAAACAAGTACTATGGGATGCATAGACAACGTCCTAGTTTACAATTAATAACTCTATCAAGATTCATTACGATAATACAAACACCTCAAAGTTAGGCATCGAAGCCTTGAAGATCTACTTTCACTTACCTCAGTCACAAACGTATGAGAAAACTTTGTTTGTTCGTAAACCCATCCGTCATCGCATTGGCTGTATTCATCGGTATCGTTGACGTCAAACAGGGATGACGTATTGTCATCCAAGTTATATCGTAAACACGATTCCCAGACAATTTCATCCCCGTCGTAATAATAGGGTATCGTTATATTCTTTATTTCTGAGTTGTGTTCGTAAGTCTGGTTATCCAGGACTCTACAATAGTAATCAGACACGGCTGCGAAGAACGTGTTACTCAGCGTGATCCATGTGAAGGGGATAATGGCGATGAATACGAAAAACAACTGAGTCTTTTGAAATCTACCAATCCCGCCGATCGATTGGAGAATATCTTCATAATTCATATTGACCAAAGGTCAAGGGTCAGTATGATTGTTTTTGAGAGCTGTAATTCCGGAGGAGAGAAAATTATAATTTGAGATTATTGATGAAAATAGTTTATAAATAGACGCAGGTATCGAACTATTTTACTAAATCCGGGCTTGAAGCGTTGATAAGATGGTTTATAAGTTGGATCACATGAAATCGCTCCCTGGTGTAGTACTAGCTGTATATGCGAAGACATCATTCATGTACTTGTTAAAGCATTGACTGTATAGATTCAGATCAACAGCATAGTACAGATAAAAAAAAACTCGTAAAGATGTGGCTTCTGTTTCTACCTTGTCCTTTATTTGTACATGTTTGCCCACGTGCTTCTGCTGTAATTAAATAAAAAAAATGTCATATCAAAATACATAAACAATTGTTCTGGCCTTGCGTCATTTGCTCCGGTCCCGTCGTAGTTGGCGTCTTAAACAGCACTGACGCAAATTCATGGATACTCGGGTCAACGCAAAGCAAAACTACACAACCACCTGTGGAGAGTCAGTGGAGTCAGTTTTCAGTAACGAAGGCGGAATTGAACGCGTATTTTGTTATAAACTGGCATTATTGATTGTAGTACATGTGATTAAATGTTGGAAACATTGTTACATCTTTGCATAATTATAGTACACGTGACCAGGGGCCGAGAATAAAGCTCGGGATTGTGTTGAATTTGGGATACTTCTAAGCATTGACTTCCATCTACCCACCAGATCAGACAGAAATTTAGCAGGCTCTAGACAGTCCCCCTATTTGAACTGCAATTCCAACAATCATGAATTAGAAAATGCATTAGCTCAATTTGGGCCGCAAGAAAGGAATACACAAGGAAGTATAGTATAGCTATATTTCTGTTTTTTTATTGTTAATGTTATTTTTTTTCTTTTATTTGTACTTGTAAGACTGTTTTAAAGGCCAATAAATATTACTATTCTAGTACCTGGATGACTGCTAAGCGAACCGTCTGATCGAGTTCGAGCACGTAAAACCTTTTAAGACGTCACGGCTCTGATCAACAATACATGCAGAATCAGTTCTAGGGGAAAGGTTACATTTTACATTTTCACTGAAAATAAAATAAAAGTTCCATTTACAGTAAAAAAAAAATAGGTTTTTACACTTTACAGATAAAGCAAATTCCTATGTAAACTTTACATTGTTATAATATATTTGATAATTTGTGTTTAAAAATCAAAATTGGAAATTGCGTACGAATTACGACATTTAATGTGGAAAATGCTTTATACGCTTACAAAAAATAAAATCTTTGTACAAATTACGGACGAATAAAATAACTGATTACATTTTACACCTTGTCCCTGTCTTCAATTTTACGTTTTTTTATTTATTTATTTAAATTACATTATTACGGAAATAAAAACAAATGATTACAGCTTACGAAAATACTCCTTGCCGACCCTCGTTCTAGATGTACCGAGTAGACATAACCAAGTAAAGCTACTGCGACATGCGTCTCCATTGTACGAACAGATTGACTTTCCTGATAGAACAGTAGACGCATTATAATATTCCGTAGAGGCGTAAATCAATGGGATATAAAAGAATTCCCACGCAAGCCTGAAGCAACGTGTCTAGGTGGGGCAATCTAGTATTTGTTGGCCATCAAACTAAACAAAACTTAAAGTAACTGAGTCTCCTTCATGAGAGGCGGGTCACCGTTTGAACCACATGTCGTGTTTTCCGTCTCCCAAAAGATAGACACACTGAATAAATAAAAATAATACTTACTTGATACTGTCAATATACGGATGTTAACGATATCATGTACTTTCAACGTTTCGACACTGGTGACACCCTCACCAGTAGTTCATTTCATTCATTGGTGCGTTAACAATGAAGTTAGAAAGTATCAATCCGCCAAAGTGTATTTATCCGCTTGTTTACTTGCCAAGCACTATCTGAGATTGGTTTCGAGTTTAATTGTACTAAGCTTAAAAAACGGCATCGTTTTCTTTTTGGGCACTTTGTGTTGTGGATAACAGGAAAGAACTATTTTGTGTCTCGCCCGGGGATATTTACACTTCGAGGAAAACAATTCAGTGGGGTAAAAGGTAAGTATACGCATCGTGTTGGTACGCATCCAACGGCAACAAGCAATAAATCATGAATGAACAGGTAATGAATGGATACATACAATCCCGTGTACAACAATGAACAGGTAATGAATGGATACATACAATCCCGTGTACAACAATGAACAGGTAATGAATGGATACATACAATCCCGTGTACAACAATGAACGTTCAATTGGATTCGTGTTGTGGTGACGGTTACAGCTCTATTGAAGTTTGTTGCGTGGCGTTGGTCATGAACTTGTTATTTATTTATTTATTTATTTACTTATTTATTTTATTTATTTATAGATCATAAACGATGCAGTGTATTCAAACAGTGTCAGTTATATGTTCTGTACTCAAGGACATTTCAACCCAATGACTCACTCGACACAGTACAGACATCTTGAAAGTAGACATTGGGTACGAAACCGTGCGAGTACTCTAGAGATCGACGAGTACAAATGATACTCAGTAAGCCATGCGGATTCAAGACAAATCTCACCCCAAATAAGACCCGGATGTAACGCGTCACGTGTTTACTTGGGGTCCACTAATATCTTAATATTTTTTATTCTCTGTAATGTATTAGCTTAGTTTGTTTTATTTTATCTATTTACTTTTTTGTAACCTTTGTAACCTGTTATTCCTTCATAAACTTCTGTAACCATTGCCAATCCCTCCGGGGAATGCCGTGTGTAAGTGTAAATAAAATTATTATTAAATATAACGTGATCACAACTAAAAGGGGTCGAACAATAAAATACATTATCCATGACGTCATACTGTCATACCTTTACTTTTACATTCGGGATAATCTCGCAACGCAATAACGCGTATACAATTAAAAAGTAAACTACTTAATTAATGAATAAATTAATAAGTAAATAAATAAATCAGTTTTATAATCTTAGCTTTACAGTACGATAAAGTGATTATATTTAAAATGCGGTGGTCTTCGGGCAGCGCGTGTTCTAATTGCATGTATTAAATAAACAATGTATTTTAAACGCGTTGTATGCGTCGCTATGAGTCCCATATCGAACAGGACGCGACACGACGACTGCCGCCCTTCATAAGTTATACAAGTGGTTACATTCGGTACCAATCTCCCAGACAGAGTTTTACTTCATGAATGATGTCAACAGCAAATATGATCTTATGCTCGTCGTTGATTGGTCGATGCGTCACAGCGGTACTTCTTTCAAAGACGCTCACCAAAACATTGCCATTCAGGTGTTCGATTTTCGAACCCGACGAATGTGTACGCGTTGTTTACTGATTTTGGTTGTTTTCAAAGTTAGAAGCTTCTTTTTTTTTTCTCTAACACAAACGGTGTGGCATGCAGTAGGACGATTTAGTCTTCAATACTACGAAGTGCTTTCGTTTGTTCATATTTCTTCGCATGGCAAGCGACAGGACGGTCAGTTTGATTAACCGAGTAACACCTTAGTAACCGTTATTCCGCGATAAAACTATTTTTCTTTTGTAAATTATAACTATTTCACCCTTGACAGTGCATTTACGGAAAATCATTATCATTTATCGATAAAATATTTTAAATCTTGTTTTCTAGTCAGAATAAATCAACACGAGAGCTCTCTAATAACAAAAATACGCAAATGATACGCGTAGTAAAAGTCGTGTGGTGTTTCACCACAAAATGGCGGTGTGTGGTGACAGAGATACCTGTAAATATTTTCTCAATTTAATCACGTGTGAACCAAGCTTGATTTTCAATAAAATATTTCAGACTGGCTTAGATATCTTGCATTTTGTTCTTAATCCACAAAATACATGCGTCCACGAATTGTACTACATTTAAAAGCGGAGGGGTCGTCATCTGCGCACGCGCGGGAAATGAGTCCCAAGCGACGATAACAACCCTTGAATACTCAGTAAATGACACTTCTAACCAATTAAAGATTACATGTTTCCTATTTGTCACTGTTTCATTAACGCCAGATATGTATGCTTACCATGCGGCTGTGATTACTGCAAACAGAAGCAGATGAAATGCTGTGACTACACTACTAGTTGGACGTAAATACAATGCCGCGAACTCGTGCCACCTGGGCGTCAATGACAAAATGTTTACCGTGAAAGTAATGCAAACAGATTAACGGTGTTAGGCGTGCAGTACGTTCGGATTTCAGACAATTGGTAAATACTAGCTGTCTGGTGTATAACAAAGTATTTCACACCCGTTAAAATGATGTCGTTTTAACTTTACAGATATGATATATCAAAAGCAGATATCCTATCGTCACATTCCTGCTTTCTTAATTTAAATATTTAAATTATATTTATAATGTCAGTGACCTTCAAGAACGAACAATGTGTGTCTACTGTTTATAAGAACCAGTTGAATTAATATTCTGCAGGTATTTTCTCATTACTGATCCAACATTTAGTGATGTATATACTGTAGCAGATAATTGTATCTCACAAATTTGCAATGCAAATTTAACTTAATTACAACCGCATATAACAATAGTCTAAGAAAGAATGGTTATTTTGTTATGCCAATCTCATTTGATGCAACGTTCCAAATAAGTCGTACTGATGTGAAGTACAAGAACTGACATGCCTTGGTAACTAGACTAATTGAATCAGACTCACAACAATGGGTATGGAATGATAATTATATGAACTCTCGACAAGGTCACGTGGTTTTATTTTCGTAATAACAATGGCTGTACCAAAATCGTGACTAGTGCTTCTTATAAATGTGGCTGTGGTCGCCATTGCCACCATCAACCCTCTGTATCTGATTCTGTTTTTGTTGTTTTTGTTGTTTGTTTGTTTGTTTTTTTCTGATTTTTAAATTGTGCGTTTTAGTTGTCATATTGTCATGCATGGCAAATAACAACACATACTTTTGCCATTTTCGTTTGCCTTAGTACAAATAGAATGACGATAAATTCTCAGACCATATACCCTAGTTGATACAAATACATAGTAGAATAAATTCTCAGACCATATACCCTAGTTGATACAAATACATAGTAGAATAAATTCTCAGACCATATACCCTAGTTGATACAAATACATAGTAGAATAAATTCTCAGACCATATACCCTAGTTGATACAAATACATAGTAGAATAAATTCTCAGACCATATACCCTAGTTGATACAAATACATAGTAGAATAAATTCTCAGACCATATACCCTAGTTGATACAAATACATAGTAGAATAAATTCTCAGACCATATGCCCTAGTTGATACAAATACATAGTAGAATAATTACTAAGTTCTATTTAGTGTTAATGGTATTTAAATGCAGATGACTTACTTTACTTAAATGATTATTGAAAATCTTTCTCCCGTCAACAATTTAGAAAAAAACTTGCAATGGGCCTCGTATAACTCTCGTACGCATTTGTCTTATTTTAAGTATTTTCGAGAAAAATAACACAAAACGTGCGATTTTGCCAACATTCACAGATTATTAAAAATCAATATGATACAAGAATTGTTTTATAAACTTTTGTGACAATAACATCCACATTAGTAATACAGTATTGACAATTCACGATGATCGTCTTGTTTTCCATACTATTTCAAAAACGGTGCACAAAGATGATATTGGTTCAACCATGGAAGGTACTGTACTTGCCATGGTTCAACAAACGTAGCCGCACTGTACATGGTGCCTTTTGTTCGCCTTATTTCCACGTTCTGATTTTCTTTGTTGTTGCCCCAGTTTCGTATCCTACTCACTTTCTTGGGGGTCTATTCTCAGACTGAATGGAATCAGATTATTGGAATTCAGACTAGGGTACAGTATTAATTATCATTGTATGGGCGTGAATCGCTTGTTGAGTAATGTAAAACATTGAAATAGCTACATGCCATTTTAGCGAATTTGACTCAATGCATGAATTAACAAAATCTTATTTTAGCTAAAATGCCAATAATCTAATTGTGAGAATATACTTTATTCTAAATTAGCGACATCTTGAATTAGCGAAATTACAGGTTAGCTAAATAAGCTAAAATGACATGCTAACTAAAAAGACGTGTTTTTCAGTATTTCTTAATCAGGCCACCGTCCCTCAACAGGGAGGGAGATCAGTCACATTAAAAGTTCAAGCATTTTGCGTCCCTTTTCGAATATTAAATGGTAAATAAATTGTTTTACTTGATACTCGGAATGATTTTGCCTTTCCACAGTGAGACATGATATACAAGTGTATTCTAGAGTGTATCAATTGTTTAATATTCAAATAAGCGCCATTTTCGTAGTGGGCCACTTAGTTTACATTTCGTATTTTAGAATTTGTCGGAAAATGTGTATTGTATAAACAGTACCACCTACATTTTTGTTATCTTTTTTTGTTTTTAATTCCAGCCGTATAAACAATGTATGACATGAACTTGGTAGTTTGAGAAATAAAGCAGTTCTTCATTAGTACTGACGAAACAGATCACACCCCCCGTCTGACTCTCACTTTATATATCGAACCTTTCCCCACAGAATTCGTGAACGTTTTTAATACGAGGATTCTTTATCTGATAAGGTGAGCAAAATGTTACTTCACGAATTTTGCTCACTATTTAACACCCCCTTATTTTTTGCAATTATGCATTGACAGTTGATTTTCTGACAAAAATAGACAAGGTAACACTACAACAACTCCGGCGGGGTAACGGTTTTTCGTCAAAAACCTGATTACAATCATACCCTGGTTTTTTTTCGATTATTATTTTTATAAATTATTCATTTTATTTATTTATTCGTATTTTTAAAAACGTATTCCATTATTTCCATGTTTTTAATTGTTCGTTGTAAAAAAAATAGAATTAGTGAAATAAACTTGATTTGGAAATCATATGACTAAAATAACAAAGTTAATTAAAAGAATAAAAACAAATTAAAAACAAAACGGAGAAAAACTTCAATAAGATTCATTGTTCGATCCGCCGGGTCTCTACTCATGTTGAGGCGACTTGCATGCAATGAATGTTGGCTGGCGAAGAAGAATAACAACCGCGATATTCGTAAGCAGCGCCCTCATAGGGTAACCTCGTGCAACCAACGGCGGAAGTTTCGAAAATCAAAACATTCAATATGGCGACAAGAGTTGGCGTAAGATCACTGCGTTCCTCTAAAAGAAGCGATCTGGGTGCCCAAATGGGCGATAGGACGGTGAAAATTGCACCGGTTGGTGCATGGGTAGAACCCGTACGTATTAGTGTTGATGAACAATGTCATGCCGTGGTAAGTAATTGTTTTTACACAAAAAAACCCCTCGCTGATCATCATGTTTTGAGATGACCGTACGTGTTACAGCCTGTACCTCTGTAAAACCATCTTTTATTTATACTGTCTTCGCTTATTTCAAAATATTTCTCCATATTTTAACGATGATCAGATTGAGAGTAGTAGCCTTATTTATTGTAATCATTTAATCATCATGCTTACTGCAGGGTTATGTTGGGCTGCGAATTTCATTGTCGTGAAGCCAGGATCATAGTACGGGTAGTTTCCATGCACACATCAAATGAATGTGTCAGTTTAGCCAACTTGAATACCCATTAGACGTGCTGCAGAATGAGAGAAAAAATCTATCGGACATCTTAAAGTTATTCTTTCAAAAATGCTGATTTCTCTTTCATTCATTATTTCAAGTGCTGAATGTTCTTTTTCAAATACTAGATCATGACTTGACATGATTTTTAAAGGGTGTATTCACTGTTGCTTGTTTTCTGACAGTTGCAGTTTTTGCTAGCCGTGGTTTCGCTGTGTTTTGGGTCCTGATAGGTTTTGAGCTATATCTACAAACACTTGTCAATCATTTTTACATATTTTTCCATGTCTGGATTAGTTATTAATGTCTTCAGTTATTAAAGTCCTTGGTCATGAAAGTTTAAGCGTGCAGGATTTCACAATAACAGTGATGATTCCTAAGGAATGTCATAGTTTTGAGGAAGAAATTATGGTAAGGGTTGGGGTAGGTTTAAGTGCCTGTGATGATGACTGAACTAAACAGTTAAAAATTCGGCCTGGCAGTTATAAATCTAAGCCAGACATAAACTACTGGCTATATTATATTCCTTTCTATTGCTACTGTATTTATCATTACCATTCAAATCATGAAAGTCATGCAAGTACATTTTGTATCTACAGTAGATGAGTATATACTGTAATACCATTGGGGGGCTACTAGTTAAATCAATGCAGAAATCACTTTTGGGTAGTTGGTATTCATTTCCCTCATTTCATTTTTTTTTCATTTTGTTACAATAAACTAAATAAGTTGCATACTTTTGATATTTGTAATTTGTACAAAATGAATACCAACTACCCAAACGTGATTTCTGCATTGATTTAACTAGTAGCCCCCCCCCCCCAATGGTATTACGGTATACTCATCTACTGTAGATACTTCCATGACTTCCATGATTTGAATGATTCACAGGCACTTAAACCTACCCCAACCCTTACCATAATTTCCCCCTCAAAACTATGACATTCCAAAGTACCGGTACCGAGTTCAAATGACAAGAAAATTATGCACTCTTATTCAACACATAACGGCTTTCATCTTTTTGACAGTATGCAGCTCAGATTGAGGAGGAAAGAATACAAAGAGCACAACAGTTGAAAGAAGAAAAATTACAGCATTTCCAAAGAGAAGTTAAGAAAAGAGTCAAAAAAATGCAGAAGATGAAAAAACAACAACAATTAGAAAGTTCTTTCAAAGCGGTGAGTAATAAGAAGTTATAGGAAAAGTTGAATATTTTCTACTACCACCAACTTGCACTGCAGGAAAAAATAGAAGGCACCATAAATTGTTTGTCTTCAATGTCTTTCTAAGTTTCTTATCTTGGTGAATATTTTTTTTTGGTACATGGGTTTATAATTTCTCTGAAAAATAACCAATTAATCATAATGAGAAACACTTTGGTGAAATTTGTTTTTGCAGATATATTCAGTATATTGTTTAACTTCATTGGTTTGTGAAGAAAACAATACATTCTATTTTTAACTTTGCATATATCCACTAGGTTTTAGTTTAGTCCTTTTAGTTGTTAGCAAAATACAAATGTAAGTGAGAAATAATACTGATCTAAATGATTTGAAAAACCCTATATAGCACAATGTGTGTATCACACGCAACGTAATATTACCGTAATTGGTATAGTACAGGTGTGATGGTTCAAATACCAAAATGGCAACAGTAACAGAAAGACTTCCCTGGCGGCGATGATAACATACGAACACGGAGTCAACAGATGAGGTTTCAACTGGTACTGGTATTATTATACTCTGCAAACATCAAGTACAATAACGTGGTAAAACTCCACTACTCCATAACTAGATACTTAAACTCCAATACAATTCAACGAGATCTCCGATCTGAACTCAGTGCTGAGCAACTCCCCTATATATACTGTACCCCCACTGTCTATAAATAGACCATTACATCAGCATACATAATGAGTCTGGAACTTACTACAAATTCTAGAATGTTCCATTACCTTCTATTGCCTCCTACAGTGTTATATTATCTAGAATATTCCACCCAGACATAGTACGGTTCTAGAACATTCTCAGTGACACGGAAGTGGTAAACAAGTCGTATGCGACATGCCTCCCCTCTCAAGAATATTATAACATATAATATTACATGACTAGCTACGGCGGCAATAATACAAATACAATTTCAAATAAAACAACAATACAATATATCAAATCGAACTGAATAAAGCTCTGAGTACATAAATTCGAAAATCACATACAGTAAAATATAATGAAATTTAGTCATAAACGAATAACATTCTACTATAATGTTCAAAAGTTCCTCAGTCCATCAATCTACTCAGGTAGTCCGCTACCACATTGTCCCGTCCAGGAATATCCTCAACACGATAATTATATCCTTGCAGAGTCATCGCCCATCTCATCACTCGGTCATTTGCAAACTTGGCTTTATCCAGGTAAGACAATGGTTTATGATCCGTCTGCAAAATGAACTCCACACCGGCTAAATATAGGCGAAATTTATTCACGCCCCATACAATGGCTAAACATTCCCTTTCTACAGTTGAATATTTCTTTTCTGCATCGGATAACTTCTTACTTGTATACGCAACTGGATGAAGCTTCTCACCATGATTCTGCATAAGTACTGTTCCAATTCCTACCTGAGACGTGTCCGTCCGCATCACAAATGGTTTCTGTGGGTCTGGCAACTTCAAAATTGGTTTGCCCAATAAGTATTCCCGCAAAGTGTTATATGCTTTCTCCTGGGCCTCTCCCCATACAACTTTGTTAGGTTGTCCGTTCCTTAGTAGGTCACTCAAGGGTGCTGCAACAGTTGCGAATAAGGGGATGTGGTCTCTGTAGTAATTGACCAGCCCAAAGAATGATCGAACACCTTTCTTAGTCGCCAGTCTTTGCGCTTCTCAAATTTTCTCCATGTGTCCACCAAATATTGAATCATGGGCAATCTCCATAACACGAGTCCTCAACAGTTTCGGCACAACCACTTGACGTACCGTCTTACCTCCTGGAACTGAACGATTCCGATACACACGATATAGCAAGCCTCCATATACCTGGAACTCGGTTGTATGGTGCCCTCTCGCTTCTGGTTCTCTCTTACTATAATACTTCTTCAACAATGTGTCTGCTTGCTGCATCTCGACTAATTTGTCTTTTGTTACATGTGCTCCAGTCTTTACATCACACACTTTGAGCGGCTTCACCTTACCAGATTTCTTCGCTTGCGCTCTGGTTGTTACTGCTCCACTCACATTCCACACTGGATCCGGGTCATCTGGTGGTCTTGCTCTGGGCACATTCCCAACAGTTAACACATAGATTGGGTCCTGCACACATAATGCTTCAACCGTGCCTCTCAAATATGGCTTATCAATTTTCACCATGGCGACTGGAACCCTTCTTACAGTACGATCAACCATCAATATATGACCCATCTTTTTTGTATACTGGTCACCTGGTACCAAGCTCTTCTTGACTATAATGCCATTACACCCAGTGTCTCTCAACATGGTCACAGCTGTGTCACCAACCTTCTCTTGACCCACAGGCAAAGTCCTGTCCTCCACAACGCCACTCCGTTCCATACATGCACCATTCACAACCTTTAACTGCTCCCCCGATGCTAACAACAAATGGTCCTTCTCAATCATTTTAGGCACATCATTGTTAAATTGAACAGCACAGCTAGCACTGACATTAGACTCCTCTTTAACCACTGCAGCTGCACCAGTAGTAGTGCTGGGTTTTGACACTCTTTCTTTCTTGACCTTGTGTTGTCCACTACGACAGAACTTAGCCACATGTCCTATGGCACTGCACTGAAGGCACTGTTCACCTTTGTCATGGTTGACATCAGTAACGCGGGATGGACATTGTGCTGCTCGATGACCAACACCCTGACATACAAAACACTGGGTACTACTGCCCTGTCCCACATCAGTATTTCTAATGGCAGTCTTATTATCATTACGCCTCACCTGGTCCTTCGTGGATAACTGTCGACCATGTGCCACTAGGTACTGTTTTGCTATTACTGCCAACTCATCTAAATCTTTGGGTGCTCTTTCTTTAAGATAAACTGCAAGATCTCTTGTACAGGCACCAATAAACTGCTCCTTCACCATCAAGTCGGTAACACCATCATATGTTGCTGCAGTGCCTGACAACTCAACCCATTTAGCAAAATAATTCTTAAGTCGCACAATTAACTGGTCAGGACTCTCAGAACTTTCAGGTTTAATTTCACGGAATCACTTCCTGTACCCATCCTCTGTGAAATCGTATCTTGTCAACAGCGCCACCTTCACACGATCATAGTCAACTGCATCAGTGTCGAACATTCTAGAATATACTTCCAGTGCTCTACCAGTCAACAGCGCACTCAATTTTGTGGCCCATCCATCTCTATGCCAACTCACATTCGTTGCAAACCTCTCAAGCCACAATAAATAACTATCAAGTTCATCGTTACCATCAACAAATGCAGGCAACTTTGGTGACTGTGCATCGCTGACCACATTTCGTTGACCACCAAAATCAGCCTGTTGGAACCCCGGCATTGCTGCTTGCAGCTCTAATTTCCTCAACTCAAATTCTCTTTTGCCTGCTTCCGCTTCCAGCTGTAACTTTTCCTTTCTTTCCTCAATCTCCATTTTCCTCACCTCTGCTTCCCTTTCCTTTTCTCGCTGTTCTGCTTCCGCTTCCAGTTGTAACTTTTCCTTTCTTTCCTCAATCTCCATTTTCCTCACCTCTACTTCTATTGTTGTTGTCTTCTATATGTCTTCACTGCACCCGGACGAGCCCCCAGATGTCACACGCAACGTAATATTACCGTAATTGGTATAGTACAGGTGTGATGGTTCAAATACCAAAAATGGCAACAGTAACAGAAAGACTTCCCTTGCGGCGATGATAACATACGAACACGGAGCCAACAGATGAGGTTTCAACTGGTACTGGTATTATTATACTCTGCAAACATCAAGTACAATAACGCGGTAAAACTCCACTACTCCAATAACTAGATACTTAAACTCCAATACAATTCAACGTGATCTCCGATCTGAACAACTCCCCTATATATACCCCCACTGTCTATAAATAGATCATTACATCAGCATACATAATGAGTCTGGAACTTACTACAAATTCTAGAATGTTCCATTACCTTCTATTGCCTCCTACAGTGTTATATTATCTAGAATATTCCACCCAGACACAGTACAGTTCTAGAACATTCTCAGGGACACGGAAGTGGTAAATAAGTCGTATGCAACAGTGTGTGACATTAATGCCCAATAGGGGTTTTCCAGCATTTGACAAAGATTCGTGTAGAGTTTTCAACGTTCAGAATTACCTGACAAATCGCAGTCATTACTGCCAATTTTAACTGGAGGTAAAATAACAAGAAAACTGTTTAATTTTTGACAGGTTGAAATGGAAAGAAGTATTGTAATGCAGAGTAGCCACGCTGCCGAACGTTTGACGCCAAAGAAGAATACATGCGTCTACAGAGATGAGCAGCAACTCTCCATCCATCCTTCTGTATCCATGGCAACTGCATCCAGTGAATCAGCTGATGATACTGATGATGGGAGGGTTTTTGAAGAACACTTAAATCAAGTTCACAAAGCTATTAGTCATGCTCGAAAGAATTTAGCATCAAAGAGGCTTGTACTAGATAGGGTATGTTATTTGGTTTTTACAACATGATAATTGCTAAGTAAAAATTTCAAGAAAATACAATGAGCATCACAAGGAATTATTGGGTTAGTCACGGTTATATAATGGAGTAAAATATGAATTTTTATTCAATATTCACCACAGATGGCGCTATTTTAAAAATCGTTGCCTTGCAGTTTGTATTTACCGTATTTATCTTAAACATTGCCCAATGTGAAAGATCACCGTTTTGGTATGGTGATCTTCCAAAATATGAGCCATTATCCAAAACATTGCGGGTGATTTTTCAGATAAATTGGTAAATGTATTATGTTGCAAAAATTCGGTAGCAATATATATAGTGGCTAGGCCCAGCAAAAATAAAAAAACATTTCTGTTCATCGTGTCTTCATGTTAAAATGTACACAAGTATTTTAAAAAGAAACCACTTTATAAGGAAAAACATTTTTATTTCAAAAGAAAAATAAACATGTACAAAATATTTTTTTTTTTAAATTGACCATAAGCATTTTTGTTCTCTTTATCTTGGCCTTAGTACTCACAACTACATTGAGAGAATCAACATTCAATGTCTAGATCAGTCATTTATCCCAAAAATATTCATTACAAATCTAATGACATAATACATTATTGTGGAATGATTTTAGTAACTAATTATTGTATTATTTTATAGAAGCATTTGCCTGGTGGTGCCTGGAAAGTTGCTTCAACGCGAGACGTAAGTCAAGTTACGAAATTATTTATTGTGGATAGTTAAGTTAATGTATTTTGATAACTGATTGAATGACAACGCTGCTTTGTTTTTTTCATGCTAGTTACCTTTATCAGCTGACCATGATGAGGTACTTGATACAAATGAAGCTATAGAAGCTGGTAGCGTTGAAAGTGATGAAGAAATACCGCAACAAGAATTAGATCAGTCATTGATAACAGATGATGATGAAGCTATTGCTAGGCAACAACAATCACATGACCAAGAAGAAGTGTTTCAACTAGCAGGCGCTCCTCCTCCCAAAGTCGTGACTTTCAGTCCATCATTAGGGCACCCGCATCAATTTGGTGGTGATGGAGAACAAAAAGAGTCTGCTTGGTCACTGGGACAACCAAAGGTGGTGACTTTTGCATCATCGAATGAACCAGATGAAGTGTTGCCAAAGTTACGAAGGAGAAAAACTCATCGTCTGTGTACACATGCATCAGTGCCTGAAGTTATGCCTGGTGTCCTTGCAGAGGAGAATAAACGACAGGTTAGTTTATTAATTAGTTTATTCATTATATCATGTCATTATTATTGATATTCTCAAAAGAGACAATGCTAAGTCTGTCATAGAAAATAACACTTGTGTGTGGAAGATCTGGGTTCACATCAACCACTATCTTGTTTTTTGTTTAACATCCACATTACTCAAATTTTATTTAATAGTTCACAAAAATTTGAATTACAGCCACTATAGATTTTTTGTTTGTTTAACATCCACATCCAGTAAAAAACTAATGCATTCAGCAAATGAAGGTGAAACATACAAGCTTACCATATGGTAAAATAAATTTCAGTATGTCGATGTTTAAACAACAAAACAAATCTAGGTTGCCCATATCTCAATATTCGGTTCATATAATTAAATTAATTAAAGTTTGAGTTACTAAATGTGAACGTTAAACAACAAAAATTATCTACGTTGCCTGTAACTCAAAACTGTTAATTGAACATCAAGTTATAATTTGGGCATGGAGTTGCCAAAGTATGAGCATGGTCATTTTTGTAAGTTGATGTTTTTGTAAATCAATGTTCGTAACTCAATGTTCGTAACTCAATGTTCGTAACTCAATATTCGTAACTCAATGTTCGTAACTCAATGTTCGTAACTCAATGTTCGTAACTCAATGTTCGTAACTCAATATTCGTAACTCAATGTTCGTAACTCAATGTTCGTAACTCAATGTTCGTAACTTAATGTTCGTAACTCAATGTTCGTAACTCAATGTTCGTAACTCAATGTTCGTAACTCAATATTCGTAACTCAATGTTCGTAACTCAATGTTCATAACTCAAACAATCCAGTATCTTATTGAACAAGACACTAAGTTACTGTAAGCACATGTACTTCTAATATAAACAGCATGTTTGGAAAATTGCCACCCTTGTACTGTAAAATGACTAATTTTCACTAGGTTTAAATTTTACTGATTTACTATTTCAGGCATTTCAGTGGGTTTTAAATTCACGGTTTTATCATTTAGATAATGTGTTCTATGCTAAATTTTACATATTCACTGGGTTTTGATTTAACGCAAAGCAAAATTAAAACCCAGTGATAAATTAATTCTTTTACTGTAACTGAATGCCACTGACAATAACTTATGAAGTAAAATTTGTGTCACTCATGGATTGTGTAACACACCATGCAAGAAATTCAAAATTTGCTGTTCTTTAGTACAATTACTATTTTTCAAATGTGTTGGTAGACAAGAAGTCAGTTTTCAATGTACAGAAGACTGTTCATGGATATTGAACGAGAACAAGTCAAAGAAAATATCAGAAAACAAGAACATAGAAAAAAAATGCTGAAGTAAGTTTTAAAATAGTTGGTCCATATGTGACCTTGTTTATTTCCTTTACTAGTTGATTGCATGACCTATTATGTCTCAGTGCATACTATTTACTATACTTTCAGAATAATATCAACTGATATCACTTGGTCTTAGAGCTTATTGATACAATCTATGTAGACCTATGTAGGCCAGGTGTCTTTTCATTAAATCTTGTTATGACTATCACACATGCTTTTGTTATACCATTTCTTGAACTCTGTTTCACCAGTTTTATTCAAAGTTATTGCATACCAATGGATAATAGTAAAAGTTTACATAATTTTTTGTTTCAACCCAGAGTTATCCCAGAGTTATGGGGAAACCAATCTAAATGAGCTATGGCAAGCCTCAATTGTATACAGCGCCACCAGTGGCAGTTCCCAGCTCCATGCATCCAGTTTGGCTGACTGATAGCATCAACTAACATTTCTTGAAAATTTCTCAACTGATTTCAATCAATCATTGGGAATTCAAAATGGCAAACAGATTCAACTAATCATGTTTATTTCCCTCTGCAGATTGAAACAAGAGAAAGAATTGGAGAGAAAGAGAGAGGAGAGGGCAGCACAGTTGTCAATTGAACCCAGAGATCCTGTCACTGGCCATACTGAGAAGGAGGCATTGGAGAAATCAAAACAGGAACAGAGATACATAACACAAACTATGGAAAAACAGAAAAAGAAAGTACAGAAAAAGAGAGAAATGAATAGGTAGATGGATATTCAAACTTTTTTAAAGCAACAATAATTGAAACTATCAATCTTTTTTCTTTTATTTTTAATAAAACATTTCCTGTGTCATGGCCTTATAAAAACTGGAGAAACAAGGAATAAAAAAAGTCTGGCCTTAAACAAACAAAAATTCAAAATCACAGCCATTTCTACTTTGAGAGCATGATTACTTCTCTCCTATATGCAATCAGACCATTATCACACGGAGGTCCTTGCTGTCAATTGCCATGGTTACATGTCCGGCTGGGTGCCATCTTGTTTGTGTTTTCTTTTGGAGCGTTATTTTAAATTACCGGTACTATATTTGCTACACTTGTAGTGCATGCTTCAGAGGGCAATGGGCAAAATGACTCGTGTTTTTTCCAGTATACAGCAAATGTAATTTTTATTTCTGTGATGCAATTTTAGTAAATCAAATTTGGTATTTATTTTGTGTTTAGGTATATCGATGCTTTACAAGCCGTGATGAAGAATAAGATAGAAACTCAGAATATTCAGTTACCGCCATTATGTAACTGTGGTCCTACAATATGGGATACCAACCCTGATACCTGCGCTAATAACTGTGTTTTCTATAAAAATCCTAACGGTATGTAATTTATGTATTACTTATTAACTTTTGAACAATATGACTTTTTACACTTTAAATTTTGGTGCAATATTTTGTACATTTTTATTTTCTATGATTTTCTTTTTTAGTTTTTACATACTTTCCCGTTGGCATCAGGTCTTGATTAAAGTTTCTGAGAAATATGGGGGAAAAAAAGATTAATTTATGAACCATCACTAGTCTAGTTTAGCTTGCAAGCACCATTTAGAGGTCTATCACGTTACATCACAGGGAATCTCGAACAATGATGTTCAAAATGATGTGTGTGAAAATGTCCGGATTACACTCCTGAGAATAGACATCTACCTCTGCCATGTTACAAGATATAATTTGACAATTTAAAGCTTTCACCACAATGTAAAAGATGTTAAAATAGCTACATCTTATTTCAGCCAATTTGATACATGAGAATATACTGTAAGTTAGCTACATTTTAAATTAGCAAAATTATGGATTAAAATAACCTGCTAGCTATAAAAAACTTGTTTCACAGTAAATCTTTTTTTCACCTCAAAATTCCATTCAACATTTACTGTGAATAGCGCCCTCTAGGGGACAAAGCAATTCTGTGATGTAACAATTACATAGAATTCAGAAAACACTGTTATTGAAATCATGGAGGTAAAAAGGGAAGGAGTCACAGCCAAGCTTAGATCAGAGGTACCAGGATGGTCGCCGCTGTTTGTACATAGATCAAGGAGTTTATTTGCCGAACGGATCAAGTTTCAGTTTCCTCTTAGCGCAGTGAGGATTACCATGTATTAGCATACTACGGACGCCTTTGGCAGCACTCAACGATTTTCGTGACAATTCTAGTCAAATTCTTATAAACAAATATGGCGACGATCGATAACGCGCACGAGTTTGACTACGATGCTGAAACTGCTATATCCTTAAATTCAGAAGACGTAAACGAAATCGAAGAGCATATTACAGACGAAGAATTTTTTTGCATATGCTGTGAACGAAATGATTGCACGAAAACAAAAAAATGCAGCGATTTTCTTGTACATGGTGTATAAAGAAAATTGACGCACTGCCATGGGAAGTAGGACATACACGGGATATATAAACTTCAAAAAGTGTCATTTCGAACCTCAAATTCAGTCTCTGGTACAATGCGGTGCGGTCCATGTCATGCACCATTGCAAGGAACATTAAACGATCTTTATTTTGGACTAAAAAACAGTACTAGCAAGGTTTCGAAACATTACATAATTACCGATTCAAAAATACAACGAAAAATGTGCTGAAAAACGAAAAATTACATAAACTTAACAAGAAATTCTCCGATTTTCAAAATTCTAACTTTCACGTTCTCACAAACACATTCCTCTACGTATAAAAGATCTGCGCATGCTTTATGTCCTTTGGCTTTTACTGCGACATCGTAAAACAAGACCTTGGAATGTGTACTGTACGCAGCAACGCTTGAAGAGAAATGACGCGTCGGCGACAATCCTGGGGTGAAAGGACGATAAGACAAAGGGAATTATAGGATTAAACTTGGCTAAAACAAAAGAAGTTTAGGAGGATTATTTTGGTTGTGACTTTCTTTTTACCTCCATGTTGAAATCAACAATTTTATTTGGTTGTGTAAATGTCATTTAGAACACTGAAAATCTCTCAAAAACACATTGACATATAGTGCCAGAAATTACCTTTTCACTCATTCACATGATTTCTTTTGTTTTTATTACAGGCTATGCCAAAGCTCTGCAGTCTGTGTTGATGTCTTGTGATGTTGTATAACTATTAATGAAGTCAACACAAGAATGTTGTTGTGTTAATTCATCACCAATACATTCTGATATATGCTGGGAATATAGCTCATTTAAATTAAATTTCTTGTTTGGAAAATTCCACTTTATGGTTTAAGGTACCAGGATGTGTGACCTTCATGGGTCATGAATAAGTACCAGGATGTGTGACCTTCTAGGGTCGTAAACAAGTACCAGGATGTTTGACCTCCAGGGGTCGTGAATAAGTACTGGATGCGTGACCTCTAGGGTCCTGAGTAAGAGCTATTCGATCCCACCTGTGATTTGATACAAAGTTTGCATGTAGATGATTATTTCATTATTTACTGGGATTTAAATTCAAAGTTTTGTACAGTGAAACAATCAGTTCCAGTGTTAATATGAATTTAATTTAACAGATTTCACAAATCAGGAAAAATAGTGAAATTGAAACCCAGTAAATAAATTATGTGTTTACATTAGTGACACAAAAGCTGGACCACTCAGGAATGAACTACAGTTTATTTAACTACCAGTGTCGCTACTTTTTATATGATTTTAACATTTGTAATTAACGTTTTAAAGTTTTAAAGTCAAACATTGTAAAATCATCTTGCTTGAATTTTATAAACATAATATCTCATTCAACTGACAATTACAGGTAGTCCTCCAGGTAATCTTTATAATAACATGGTAACCATAACAGTACTATGGTTGTGGAGTAATTCTAAAACTACCAAATTCAGAAAATCATGCAAAATATAAACCTGAAAATAGAAAATCTGGTGACAATTTAATATCTGTACCATGTACAATAATGGCCTCCAAACTGCGAGACACGTACTTGTATTCTGAGGTGTATATAGAAGGTATGTACAAAGTGTACAAAGAACCGATTTAAAAAAATCCCCCAATCTCATTTTTAATAGAGTGTTATCTAAACCATGCATTTTTTCTTTGGTTGACTTGCATTCACGTCACCAGTTTTGGTCATCTCACCTCATATTCATTCTGTTTATTTTGACAATCTGATTCTCCATTTATAAAATCATTTTCCATAGTATTATAGGAATATGACAAAATGTTTGATTCGTTCCATTTCACTGCCAAAATGATTTGTCTGCAATAACTGTTTTATCATCCACATTTTATAGCTGATGTTTCAACATAATCTAGTCATTCATTGTTGAAATTAACATAGAATAGAAACATGTAGATTGTGTCAATCAGGTTTAAACAACAGATAAAGAACAGATGATAATTTATGCATAATTAAATGAATTTTTGTTTTTGTTCAAATACCATATGTACTCTATCTGAGATGCATGAAAGCATAAAATGTTCAAATTCACAAAGCTCATCAAACTGTTATTGTAATTATAAGTCCATGTTCTTTAGCTTCTAATAAACATTACATTTGTGTCCATGGTCATAAACTTGCCCCTTGAATTTTTCTCTGATTTGATTTGAGTTCAAAAATTAAAACATGAAACACAGTTGGTATTTTACTGCATTGTGTACATGACTATGATTTATTCTTGATTCAAATTTCTGTATGTAAAATACGTTTTCTTTTATGTGGTAAAATAAGTTTTATATCAAGTTCAAATTTTGATGGTTCACCACATTTTTACAATCAACTTCAGTGACACTGCCAGTACATATTTTTGCATAATTTATGAAATAAATGTCAGTTTAATTCCGATTTATTTTCTTGTAGCATGATTTTTTTATTTTCCTTATCCATCACTGCTTTTATTTTCTTATCAGGACATTTTCTGGGGGATCTTTGGGAGTAATGTGCAACCTAATATTGGATCAATGCACACCACCAGCCATGAGTGCAATCTGTTCTTTTTTGAAAACATTTTTTTACAAGAGATGGCATGCTTGTATTTTAAACTGTGAATGGAATTTTAGCGAAACCCACATGGTTTTAAAATTCCAGATAGCGAGCAATCGGTGGGGTCAACTTTTTCAATATTGACAATACCAGTTTGGTTTAATCGTGGAGGTGAAGGTTTTATTTTGGGGACTTTCAACATCTGTGAAGATGCCGTTTACTATTTAATTTTAAAAACAAAACAAATAAGTCTTTTTTTTGAAAAAGGCCTGTGTTTCAAGTGTTAACATAGTTGTTTATTAGCAGTTTATGGAACTTTTAGCAAAATCCCAACTCGTGTAACCTGCTGGCTTATTATGTCCCGACTTTTGTTTTTTTGTTGGAATCCAGTCAGTGTAATAGAATCTATAGCTGTTTTTTATTATATGTACTGTATACTCTAAAATTGGTTGGATTTACCATATTTACACTCATTAAAATTTGCTGAGTTTCCAGTGCTCTAGTTTGAAATATCATGATAGAAACATTGTATTTCTAAGGATGCAATAAAGTTATTACTATTATTACCATGGAGGTAAAAAAAAAAAAAGTCTTTTTTTTTTTACCTCCATCAACATTCCAAATATAGGACGCTATACAGTCTATGGAGTCTGTGGGAGAAATAATGAGTTATACCACAGTCCCTCTATCATATAGAGAGACTATATAGAGGGACTGTGGTTATACATAATGAATGAATTTCCCAAGTTCATTTACAAAAAGCAGTCATCGTGTTCGTCATGGTTTTTTTTTTTTCACAACACCGCCACAGTTTCTTCAAATGGAACCCGTTACCATTAATAATACTGCTACTTGGATATTGATGACAGCTTTCAGCAAACGCATGTCATGGTCACGGTTACTAAACCGTGTAGTAACCGTGATGGTACTAACTTGTGCGGGCAGGGTGTGTTCGAACTTTGAATTCAGTGTTTACATTCCGATCATTTTGGCGGACAGTGCAATAATATACATACTGATATCATCAGTTTGGGTCAATCCTGGGTCAATCGTGGAAGGTACATGGGTCAATGTACTGCCGCTGTGATTGGACGAAATTAACGGAATTTCATTGGCTGAAAGAAGGTCAGCAGAATCCGAATGTGCGTTGCTGACAGCAGACCATGTCTGCCGATCGCTAGCGGAGAAACAACTAGACATTCACTAGAGCATAGTACCTTCCATGACTAGAGATTCCCATTACTTAACACACCACTCGTCAGGAATAACCATACTATTATTAATTCAACAAGTTGAGGCATGTGTTAGATACGGATGTATATTTAGAATAACCTGGGTGGCTGGAAGAATTGTTTTGAAACAAAGTTGCAGTTTGGACAATAAAAATGCACTGATGAGACACTGAAAAAAATGCACGGGCAATGATTTTCCAGCCCCCCCCCCCCAAAAAAAAATAAAAATAAAAACTAGTAATGGACATACGTATGACAATTGTGCTTTGCTGAAAAGTCTGTGATATTAATGATACTATGTAAAATACTCATTGCCAAAGCATTAATCACAGAAAGTCACAGCCGTCATAAAAATATCGGGCCTAAACACTTGCTGCAGTTGATGCAGCTCTCTTGGTCGTGGTATACGTTGGCCGCAACGTAGTATCAAAATAGCTTAAGCAGCCAATAAGAGCTGCTAAACTGCAGCATGACTTCAGCAAGCCTAAACACATGCCCACGGCCACACCGTACGGGAAGAAGTTTTCTGTGATTTTTTTTACAGTATAAGCTTCACAAGCCAACGTATTGTGATTTGTCAAATGGTTTTCATAGACGCGATTAAAAGAAGTTTTTTTTCTGTGAAGAAAAGAAGTTTTTTTCTTAAAACAATAGGAGATTATTATAACACCCCAGTAGTATTGTGTTATACCAGTGAATTAAAATAATAAGCTGTCCTGTCAATCAAAGTCACATGATAATCACCTGTAACGACACATGTTTATTTGATTTCCACACCACAATGATGTTATCCGCTGTTGATACGACAACAAGTTTCGCATTCCAATGTTCAGTATAGTTTCAGAGAAAAATTTGTATCGATATACAATTTTGTCGAATACTAAGTACATCTCGACTTATTATAGAAAGTATTGCGGCGCAGGACGTCACGTCGAAAGTCATGTAGTCGAAAATCTAAATTAATGTGGTTTTGTCATCGACAACTTTATACTAGTAGTTTTAATAACAATTTCATTTGTTATGTTATCAATATTATTGACTTTGAATAAACTGTAACAATTTCAATTTATCAAAAACGCTTATAACTCCTTAGACATTTCATAGCATCAGCATTTATGTAATCCCTTCAGATGCTTTTAGATTAGAGTCTAATTTAGACTTACACACTGTCCTTTTGTGTTTATGGCTACCCGTTTTAGCCATTTATTTTATTGAAGGAGAAAAAATCACCAAAAACAAACAAGAGACTGTATGTATGTCTAGTTCTAGTTAGAATTTCCCCATGTAACTACATTGGAAATATTTTGAAAACAATATTTTTACTAATTGAGTGTAAACATAGGAAAAACGGTATATTCCTTGTATTTTATTTTCACTGAATCATCTCTTCAGCGAAAGTAAAGTATTTTACAATGATTTGCACTTCCACTAAATGTCAACTATTATTCCAACTGTACAAATCAAATTCCTGTCAAATTCATTGTTTATAATCCCTATGACAGTAGCATCTTGGATTTTGGATTTAGACTTACAAAAGCCCCCACCCCCACCTATATAACAACATCGTTAGACAGTAATGTCATACGGCCCCGATGCTGGTAGTTAATGACAAAAAAATCTACAAATTAGAAAAAAGAAACAACGTTTAAGAACAAATCAGGGTAGGAAAAATAGGCGTTGGTAAAAAAAACTTTTTAATGCTGAGAGCTGTACACAATAGAAAATCAATGGGTGTGGGTTTTTGTTGTCACTATCCCTTCAGAAGACGTACACCATTCACACGTATTGTGTAACCAGTCTCACCCATATGGTGTGAAAATGTCAGCCAATAACAAAATACTAGTATACGAAGATATAACAATATATCCACTATAATCACAGGGAGCCCAGGAACTATAACCAACTGTAATACGCAGTCTCTATGAGCGGGGGGGGGGGGGTATCGGCTGGTATATTACAGTTGGTTATAGTTCCTGGGCTCCCTGTGCTATAATAATGCAGAAGAGGTTACTATTCAGAAATATTCATCATTCAAAATTATCCCGCAAAATTTGAGTTCCAACATTAGAAACCGTGATTCTATGGGAGAATTAGCGTTAATAAAATTATATTTTTTTTTTACATCGATCCGCAATGAACATATCTAGTCCAGGCCTTTCTTAATTACATAGGTCATGGAAGGTACTAACGTTAGTCCCTTCCATACATAGGTCAAACTCTTTACGGAGCCTGACCTATTATAAATGGGCGTATGGACATACCGATGCCAATTTTTTAATGTAACACTACTCTTGAGAAATAGAGGCAACTACTACGGTAGTATCTGGGAATAACACACATTGCGAAATGCACACTACAGAGAGGTACCATGTATCCACGGTCTGAGCATGTAAGTCTGTACTGTGACCCCGCCAAAACATGTCACGTGACAAACGACTTCCCGCGTCAGTGCTAATCACTCTGACCTTCACAACTCCGGAAACAAAAGTCGAACCTAAAAGAAAACATCGGTTCTTTAAAAAAAAAGCGGGAAATTGCTTCATTTGAATAGAAATTCACTGATTGGGTCAAAAGGAACGCATGTGATTGGTCAATCTTAGATCCTACTTGGCGGGAAAATTGGGGATAAAAAGGGTTGACCAAACGCAGATTACACCATAACTGCATTTGCTGTCTGTGTTATACGTTTAGTTATCACCGAAAGAAACCTTCATAATGTCTGGTCGTGGAAAAGGTAAAGCAAAGGGAACCAAGTCAAAGACTCGTTCAAGCCGTGCCGGTCTACAGTTCCCCGTCGGTAGAGTGCATCGATTCCTGCGTAAAGGCAACTACGCCGAAAGAGTTGGTGCCGGCGCACCAGTGTATTTAGCCGCCGTTCTCGAGTATTTAGCCGCAGAAATCCTCGAGTTGGCTGGTAACGCCGCCCGCGACAACAAGAAATCAAGAATCATTCCACGACATTTGCAGCTGGCCGTGAGAAACGACGAAGAATTGAACAAATTGATGTCCGGTGTCACCATTGCACAGGGCGGGGTACTGCCAAACATTCAGGCTGTACTTTTGCCAAAGAAGACTGGGTCACACGCCAAGAAGACCTCGCAGTCGCTCGAATATTAAGTACACTGTTGGTATATAACCACACAAACCAAACGGCCCTTTTCAGGGCCACCACATCCTTCAAAAAGAGAACTATCGACAATAATTGTTTTGTGTGTGTGTATTTGACCTCCGGTGATAGATTATAACGCGTCAAAACCCATTAGTTTATAATCGACAATGACATAAATAATTTGTACGTGTCTTGTCATCACAAGGAAGAAGGGTTAATAGCAAGTGATTACAACTGTTGTAATTGCATAATTTGTTTTTCACAAATTGTACTTGTAAAACTCGTACTCCAAAATGCAACTTGTAATTCAAACCCTCACTATTTCGCTGTGACGAGTGATTCCCCATTGGTGTATTGGCATACTAGTGTAATATGATTTAGTCTTTTTAGAGAGCGCCGTCTGTGACCTCCAGTGCCTTTCAATCCTCGACTAATTTCTGTCGTTAGTGGCGTAGTTGAAAATTCATGACAATTCAGCGCGTTCAGTCAATATTTGAAGAATGTTCCCATAGGTCTTTGCGCGTTAGCGCAGAGTTCGACTAAAGGGCAAATGTGTTGCCATCTTAACAGGCTTAATATGATGTTTACGCTTATGTTCAACCTGTCACTCGTATATATATATAGCAAATACACTGTGCTTCAACGAGTGTGCGACACACTTGTTGTCACTGCTGTAAACTACACTGGTATATAACTATTATTATAGGGTCACGGTCGATGATCCGCCGTGGATCTGGATAGCTACACCCTGGGCTTCGTTATTATCGATAGGGAATCAGACCACTATAGGTAGGGTCCGACCCGAACACCGACGCTGACAGAATAAAGCCGTCAAGGCCAGACTTTTTTTTATTGTTTCTCGAGTTTTTAAACGGCAATTTTTTTGAGGAGGGCTGAACAATATAAAATTAATTCTTTTTTTGCCATTAGATTTGTGTGCTTCTCAAATAATTGTAAGTGAAATCATTGATCGGAGAGAAGAAATGAAATAAAATTTTATTCCATGTATAACCTTGTTTCTCATCTGCGCGAGATTTCGATACTTAAATCATGATACTTCCACGAAAATGCAACTTGGATTTGTTATGCGGCGGGCGGTAAAAAAATGAAGATACAAGTACTTTTTTAGCATTTTTTTTCGCTTACAAGTCGGCGGGCGCGAGAAATTATGCTGAAATAAAATTTTATTTTATTTTCGGCTCCTGTTCATTCGGCGGGTTCGCGAAACAAGGGATAATAAAGGACTGGCCCGAGTTTTTGGCGGCTAGTTAAAGTGGAAGGGTCATCATCTGCGCACTCGCGGGAATTGAGTCCCAAGCGACGATAACAACAGGGGGGATTGGCACGAGAGGACGCCATCCGATCTGAATGGAACGTTTCGACGTCAATCGTCCGTAGCCCATCGTCAAAGCAACAACGTCCCATTTACAAACAGATGAAATAATTTCAGCAATTTCTTTACAGAATAATCCTCAACAAAACTTAGAAACATTTCATAGGCAAATACAGGCTCCAAAATTATGTCTATTGCAAAACAATTCAACCGACAGCCAGTTTGACGCCACAATTTCTTGCTGGAGCCTGAGTTCTACGCGTGATTTTATTGCGTTCAAAACTGTTATATTTCAAACTGCCCATGCACACACACTGTGGTTTCTCGAAATGCATACTAATTAGGTAACTTGTCACTGATAAAAGTCACCGAAAACATTTTGAGCAATAGTACTAGAGTGAAATTTAAACGTGCCTCTGCATTATCCATGAATATCGCAACTTGCTATGATCATGGTAAAGAGAAAACCTGGGCTTACTTTCAACATTTAGCTGGAGTCCCATCGAAAACGTGTTTCAAAAAAATACTTTTACATCATTTTTCCGATTATTTTTTCAGCTCGTAACGATAGAATCAGTCAATTTAGAACTAAGCAAATAACACCGAATAAACGGCAAGGTAAAGACTATGTCTAATTATAGTAAATACGTACTGTGTGCGTGACTCGAACCGGCGCTCATTCGGTGTTATTTGCTTACTTTACTTCCTATGTCGACAGCAACTATGAGTTTAAATTTAGAACTAACATGTATGCTATCGGAAAGCATTTTGGCACAATTTTACTGAAAAGACGAGTTTTTCATTGCTCATGAATATTAATTTATGCAAATGAGACGATTATTTCAACCAGTCGTGTCATGCAACCCCCCCCTGGATAACAACATATCCTAAAAACGCAAAGGCTCATGGGTAGACGCTTGTTTGTAAACAATGACACGCTATGATCATCTGACGCATGCGCAGGTGGCGACTCCCCTGCTTTAACTCGCACTCGACACGTATGCCTACGTCATAAAAATCTACAACTACAATTTATTGTATTGACCTAGATCCTGCCATGCTGAACGACTAGCTGTGCCATTTACCCTAATATCACCGTGTTTCAATCCTTAGGATATTTTACTATAATAGGGTGTGTCTACATCGCGCGTTAAAATTTGCATATAACATTAGCGCTTAACAAAGGTTGTGATAAAGGAAAGAGTGGTATAAACCACCGTTCCTCAACACGTCACTGTTCAGTCAGATCGCCAAAGCCTCATTTGCATATGAAAATACTTTCTGCGCGCGTCCGTTACTATTTAAACTGCGATAAAATGACATCTGCGAGGATGTTTTTCTGTGTGCTATTTTATGAAAAATGAACAAAAACAGAAATTTTCTCTTTACATGACAACCTTAACTGAACCTTTTTGTTTCAAATGGCTATAACTTTTTAGACATGGTAAGAGAAATTACAACTAGCGAAGCTGTTTTTATAGACCTACGTAAAGGTCACAACAGAAGCCGTAATTCAATCATCTGTGAAGACGTGATCAATACGTCGGACACAGTTCAAAATTTACAAGTACATAACTAGTGTGATTATCATCAAAAGTAAAATAATATTTTATTATTTTCTGTGTGCGAAACACTAGGATTAAATTAAAACGCACCTGAGAACAGTTTGCTGACCCGGAAGTGGATTTGAGGTCACATACATAAGGTCAATCATGGAAGGTACTAACGGTACCTTCCGTGGGTCAATTGAAAGAACCCCCGGACAAATAGAGGATAGAACGCCATACAAGACGTACAGTCAGAGGTATTATTTATTTAACCTAACATTTTTGTGTAAAATATCGATCTAATATTGTTTGTTGACTGTCAGAAAGCACTGAAATTACAACTGCATTCGTATTTATGTTCAGACAGTTTTCTTTTGAACTTCTTGCTTGGAATATTTCAGTGTGTTTAGATGTCAAAATTCATTTCTATTTTATTCACAGCCAGGAACAATTTGTATTGTAATTTTTAAAAAGATTTTAAAGGACATTCTTTATAGTATAATATACGAGTGAAACACATTTACTTGTCATATGGCTTGAAAGAAATGATTATTCCCAGCACACTTTATTTTACATTTACACAAAAATTGGGAGTATTCCACATATGTTGTAAAATGGTATAAATATCAGATTCTCATGGGATTGTGGTCACGGGCAAGACTTTCATATTGATTAGAACATCATTCATGAAATGTACAACAATGATAAATAATAAAAATTGAAAAGTTACCAAATCTGTGTTAGCAGTGTATTTTTTAGGGGGAGCACACAAAAAACTGGGATCAAACAATATTTGGGATTGGCTGTTTTCAATTTACAGATTACCAATCTGCAGCTGATTAATATTTTCAGCTTCAGTGTGTGGAGCACACAAGGGAAGTTTTGTGTTATTGATGTGAATCTGTCCCGACAATTTTGGCACGCAGCTGATATATTATAAATACATGTGCTGAATAGATTTTGTTGCAATTCCGTGCTTATTAATTAGGTTTTTTGGCAGAGTTCATAAACGTATATTTGTTGTATAATAATGTTGTAATTATCTATTAAAAACATTTTGAGATCACTGGCCCAATCAATTGCATGATTGTATCGTGATTCACCTGTCCTACCACAGTGCTTGCAAGATGTGCAATTTGTATGTGGATGACATTTACTTTTCTGGCCATGTGCTCCACCTTTGCCATGGAATAATAATTGCAAGTTCTGATACTCTGCTGAGATCAAATCAGAGTCTTGCAGTCACTGACCATCAGCAATTAGTGTTGACCCATCATTAACACCAGATTCCTGTAACCTATTTTTGACATATTTGGCACTGGGGAATACGGGTGTGTTTTTAACAAGAACCTGTCTGTTCCCAGCACTTACAAACAAATGGGTAGGATGACCCACGAATAATATTACACAACCAAACATCAAAACAATGCAGCACACTACAACTTTTGTTGGTATCACTTTGTTTACATCAATATTTTGTTTTCTTGCAGTGTGCTTTATTACATCAGTAATAGGTTTTGTCATTACTTTGTTTACAACAGCATCAACATGTGCTTTTCCTGCATCTTTTGCATGCAAACTACTGATTAGATGTGTTGGTGGCCCATACTTTTCCTTCTTTATTTCTGTATGCATGAAGTTTTTTTTTTTGACGTAAAACCGCCACAGGCAGACAAATGTTGAAAGAATTAAATAACCAACAGAAATCAAGGTTGTAATAATCCATTTGTACAATAGGCATTGTAAAGCACAAGTGATGTAGACAACAGAATAGAACAATTTCTTCAATCAACCAGCCATATTTAACAGGGATATATGATGATCCAAAGACAACAAACAGAGTAACCAAACAGACAACATACATGATATATGGGTCAACAACCCATCCACGTTTTTCATCTGTTGAACCATTACCAAACAATTTCAACATCAACCTCCTATGATGAAGCATCTCATCATGATACATGTTTTGACAAACAAAATAATCGCAAGGAAAGAAATACATATGCAGCATTTTAACAACCAGTTTAACACAACTCATAAAGGAAAACAGAAAGACAATTAAAACAAGAAGCAAAACAAATATTAGAAAGGGCAAAAACAAGAGGAACATAGTCCAAATAATATCAAACCACACACCATACAATTCACTGTGACGAACAGGTAGTTTATTGTATGAACTGAGAGAAGTCGATAACATTGTGCTTTCATTGGGTACACAAATAAAAAAATAACATTAAAAGATAATCCTGATAGCAGTCCAAAGCAAATAAAATAAAGATTCTCCATTTCCACTTCTGGCACTTGATTTCTGAAAGATAAGAAAAAAAGAGAAAATAATTAGAATTTAGGTTTAAATTACAAGTATTATTAGGGAGAATGACAAATGGATAGGCAAGGTCAATGTTCTCTACAACTGTATACCTAATAAAATGAATAAGTTTTTGAGGGGACACAATTCTGTGGTTAACATGTATTCATACCATAACATTAACAGTTGTGTTACACAACTGACACATGCACACTATTTTTTTTTTCAACTGTGATAAAATTCCTTATCTGCACCATACTAGTATTTCAAAATTCCCTTTAATGTAATGTTGTGCGAAATGAAGACACTGCAACGCCGGCAATGTGGCGACCTAGATCTGACAAACCCGCCAAATATTATAATGAGGTCACTTCATGCTTGACCCCGGAAAACCCCGCAAAGACCGCAGAAAAAGAGGCATTTTACACCAGCCGTAAAACGAGATTTGATTATTGGACATTCACAAAAACACGTACAGAGTCAAAATAACATTTATATTTTATGTTGCCACCTTCTAACGGTATCAACATATATGCGAAACACTCAGACGAAACTTTCATTACGCAGATGCAGAGCGTCGTGAATAATGTCATTCATACTGAAAAGTTTACAATATCGCAAAATTTTGATCATAATTGCCAATTAAAACTACCCACAATAAAACTATGGTGCTTACCTTTTTGAAAAATGTTTTAAATCCTTAACCTTTCGCTGATGAGTGTAGCAATTGTATAAGTAAAGAACGCACTTCAACGACGAACAATTTACCGCAACTGCAATATGGCGACCTCAACCGTCACAAAGTTCAAAGTATAAATATGTAAATGATATGTTAATGAGGCTTTGGCGATCTGACTGTGTTAGTCGATTTGAGCGAAACGCGCATCGCCTGGTTGATTAAGGAATTAACACCTTTAGACAATAGCGTTTCTTAACCGGGTGTTGAGGGACGGTGTATAAACAAAGATCAGTGATTACTTGAAATCTATACCAGGGGGGGGTAAAAGAAAAGTTATATAACATTTTATTTAATTATTTAATAATTTATTAAAATACATTAATTTGTCCAACTCCCTGTGCTCTGACCAGGGCACCGGCAAGCCGAGTCACTGTATTATACCGTCGAGGGCAGTATAACAAATATACCGGTAATATATACACGAGGGACAGGAAATCGAGTCCAACTCGCTTGTTAATAACCAAATTTGCTCGAACTTTAACCTATGACCGCTGTGACATGCTTATGTTTGGTCGGGAGTCAAATATACAGTCACACAACGCTTTATACTGATTTAGCGGCAACACCGGTCTGATCGACGCGGATCAAAATGAATGTCATTGCAAGAAATATATGTTCTGCAGCCCTACGAGTTGCTCGTCAGGAACCCAGTGTGAAATCTTTCTGTAAAACTTTGCCGAATTTCCAACCAGCAAGGTTCAAGTCAAACGCAGTTACTTTCCCCGCTGGCTTGATCTTTCGACAAGTAAGTCACATTTTAGTGTTTTTTGTGTTAATTTTTTTTATTTCAATTTCAGATTATTCAATCTGACGAAAAGTCCAGTTTGATATAATGTGTTATTTATTTGTGGCGTGCTACTGCGTCGTATATTTAGAATATTAAACCTTTATTTTTCTAAAGCATGCTGATATCGGCACGACCGACCATGCACTGAATGTAGGTCGCTACACTACATTATACGACTGATTATAAGGGTTTTATGATCTGGGCGTATATTGACAGCTTAATACTGGTATTCGTAATGTGGTTCACTTTCATACGTTGTGTTTATAACTGTTGGTTCGATATAATATATAGTTTGTGAAATTATATTTAAAAAAAAAAAACTATTGTAATAATAATAATAATAATGCCTTTATTGAAATCATATCCTGTTCAGGATCTGGATTTTTAAAATACAAAAAAGTTTCAGACACATACAAAATGTTTGTATTTCAGGTTACCCATAGATATAGCAGTTTATGGTTTTTATTTATATGAATATTTATAAATGTATAATAATTTTTGATTGGGATACACTTTTATTCCTGATCTCTGATCAGCGAATCATGTTTACTTTCAGACAAGTGTGAACATATTTCTTTGATAATGGCAACTGCTTTATGAGTGTGTTTGACTATCAGCCCTCTCTAGTGTGTTAACTACCGATAGTACCGGTATTTGAACTGTCAGTAATATCAATTTCTATACACTGTTCACCTACTTAATAATATTTCCTTTTAATTCATTTATTTGAATAAAATCAATAAAATGCCTATTCAATTTTCTGTTTGTGAAAAAATGCTCATAAATTACTCTGAAAAGCATATCTGTGTAGAGGCTATAATTTCTTTGATTTATTGTTTTACACAAATTCAACTTTGTGACCTTTCACATAATAAACCTCCCCAATTTTTTGCTCCTGTGTGTGCAAAGCATGTCATGCTGATGTCTGTCTGTCTGTCTGTCTGTCTGTCTGTCTGTCTGTCTGTCTGTCTGTCTGTCAGTCCGTCCGTCAGTCCATCCGTCAGTCCGTCCGTCCGTCCGTCCGTCCGTCCGTCCGTCTGTCTGTCTGTCTGTCTGTCTGTCTGTCTGTCTGTCTGTCTGTCTGTCTGTCTGTCTGTCTGTCTGTCTGTCCGTCCGTCCGTCCGTGTGTGTGTGTGTGTGTGTGTGTCTGTGGTAAATCTTGTTTCCACTAACATCTCAAGAATCACTGGCTGGATTGAAATGACACTTGACACATAGGTATTATATCATGATAAGATTTTGCATAACAATAAATTAATCAGTTTTAGTTTGTGTAAAAATGCACAAATACATTGAAATGCTGTACATGATTGCTGTTTGTGTAGATTAATTAGCTAATTTGCATACTAATTGACCTATTTTAGCTTGTTTCTTCCGAATCAGAACAATAGTTTGCTCTAATTGGTTGAAACTTGGTACATGTATAACACTTTTATAGATGATTATTAATTAATTCTAATTAATTTGCTCAGTTCAATTATATGCATACATAAGTAACTGTTTTCATTAACAGTGTTCTCTCCAGCAAAACTGTATACAGTATCAACAATTTGCATAACAATAGGTTATGTTAATGTTTATCCAAAACAGTTAGGAACTTCTACTCTATAATGTTTTGTTTGTATGATAATATTTTACTAAAGTGGTTTAAAACAAAGTACATGAACATTTTTGTGTAGATCAATATCAAATAATATTTTTAAATCAATCTGTGTATATTAATTAACTGATTAGCTTTCTAATTAACTGTTTTTAGTTTGTTTATTCTGTATCATGGCAATAGTTTTCTCAAATTGCTTAAAACTTGATACCTGCCTACTGTATGTTTTGTTGAATGTCTAATTGATTGAAACTTAGTACTCATGTACTGTTTGTGTCATGACGGAATCAATCTCTGCATTTTCATTAGCAAATTTGTTGATGTTATCTTTATAACAGTTTAATTAAATAGCTACATGGTTGCTATTTGCTCAGGTAAATGTGTAACAGCTTTTAATTGATCTGTGGTGCATATTAACTAATTTGCATAATTAATTGATTATCTCATGCTCTTTGTATATCTTTGCAAACAGTTTACTCAAATAAATTAAAAATAAATTTGCACACTAATTAACCATTTCCATACATGTCTTGATAAATCAAGTCAACAGTGACATTCAATGTCCAACACTGTCGCCTGGTACAAAAAACAATTATTGAGAATACTATGTTCTCACTAGAAAACATCGCATAATTATGCCAGTTAATTAAAAAGATGCGGATTTCATAATCTTAGATTCTTACACGAGTTGTAAATATGGCGGCCACTGGGTAATGCACACAATGGTGCTGACTTGTAGATAGGAGATGTTTTGGCTGACCATATATTTCTATTTTTTGTGTACTTTTTCATTCCATCAGTAATTGTTAATACATGTATTTCTTGGCCTGTAAAATGTCATAAAGTTGTACATATATATATACATTTGTTGAAAAATGGAGGTAATCTATTTTTAGTAGATCTGTATTGGAACCAGTCGGCATATTTCAAGTTTAACACCGTATACAGCCCTAAACTGACTAAAACTTTAACACTCATTGGGAGACTGCCTACTTTGAAATAAGATATAACTTCACTACAGTTGTCTGAGTTTAGGACACCAATACACTTACAACACCTTCATGAATGGTCGTCGATGTTTTCTCTATTGTATTTTACCCTTTTACCCTGGCGTAACATGTTCCCATCTACTGACGTATTGTGTAATATTTACGCTAGTGCTAATATTCCCTTCAAAGGGGGTTTGAACTCCACCATTTTTAATTTACGTCATTTATGTGTTTTTTTTACATTGGTTTAAAGGGACGCAAAAAGCAGACACGATAATAGTCTGCAGATTATTAACTAATTTGCTAATTATATGTAACTATTTCTGAAAAAAATGATTCATAATATAAACATAAATATTCTTAAACCAGAAAAATCTGTTATTCATTCCTATTTTAATTTTGAATTACCGTAATCTTCTCAAGTAATTTGAATAGTTAGAAACTAATTAACACACAGGGGCATATTCACTTTATGTCTAGTCTATATTACTATATTACGTTTTGAAGGCAACTAGGTGTACATTTCAGTGATGTCGAAATCAGTTTAGAACTACTCCCTTTTTAGCTCCGCTGTCGACTTTGTCGAGCGGAGCTTATCATATAAGTGATTGTCCGTTCGTCGTCTGTCGTCCGTGTCAATGTTTTACTTGTTCGACTTCTTCTTGAAAATTATGAGCCTGAATGCTTTGATACTTGGTGTATATGTACCTTGGGTAGACCTCTCTTAGATTTGTTCATTTCATGATGATATCTTCAATTCTCTAATTTTGATGAATATTTTTGTCATTTTTGGTAAAAAGTGATATTTTCGACTTCTAGTTAAAAACCGCAAGTCCAATTGCTTTGATACTACATATATAGGTACTACATGTGGACCTCTCTAAGATTTGTTCATTTCATGATGATATCTTCAATTCTCTAATTTTGATGAATATTTTTGTCTTTTTTGGTAAAAAGTGATATTTTCGACTTATTGTTAAAAACCGCAATTCCAATTGCTTTGATATTACATATATAGGTACTACATGTCGACCTCTCTCTGATTTATTCATTTTGTAATGATATCTTTAATTCTCTAATTTTGGTGAATATTTTTGTCATTTTTGGTAAAAAGTGATATTTTCGACTTCTTGTTAAAACCGCAAGTCCAATTGCTTTGATATTACTTATATAGTTACTACATGTGGACCTCTCTCAGATTTGTTCATTTTGTAATGATATCTTCAATTCTCTAATTTTGATGAATATTTTTGCAATTTTTGGTAAAATGTGATATTTTCGACTTCTTGTTAAAAACCACAAGTTCGATTGCTTTTATATTGCATATATAGGTACTACATGTGGACCTCTTTCAGATTGTTAATTTCGTGGTGATATCTTCAATTATCTAATTTTAATGATTATTTTTGTCATTTTTGGTGATAAGTGATATTTTTGAATTCTTGTTAAAAACAGCAAGTCTACATATTGTTCATTTTTTAATGATAACAGCAGAGCCATCTCAGCCGAGAGGCTGCTTGTTTGAATGTTTTAAGCATTTAAAAAACAAATAGGTACAACACAACTTAGCACAGCTTGCTATAGTTGTATTAAATTACTTTACACTGTAGTTGTGACTGATTTTTTCTTACAAAGATAAACCACCTTTCAATCTCACTGCTTGATATGGGTTGTCAAGAAATTTTCATCTATTGCATGTGTATATATTAAATTCCAGAACATGGCAGCATGCATTGTCCTCTTTGCTGAACAAGCTGAGGAACATATTATTGACTCATCAAAACATATGTGGACAGACAGTAGTTTTCCAGTTTTGTTTTGACTACCTACATTTCATTTTTACCTTTTCTGTAATATTTAAATATGAAGGGGAAAAGGTATTTGGGGTGGGGGTGGGTGGGGGGTGTTGTCTTGTCTGCGTTGTTAATATTGATAGTGTGTGAAGGATAATTTGAGTAATTTTTATTAACAACATCAAACTTGGTTATATCATGGAGCTTTAAAATCTTGCCAAAATTCGGTGATTTTATGCTTACTGCAAGATCTTGCGTAATGTGTGAAAGACATGGATAGAACTTCTGCTTCAATAATCAAATGATTTGAATCCTCTTTTTAGCTCCGCTGTCGACTTTGTCGAGCGGAGCTTATCATATGAGTGATTGTCCGTCGTCCGTGTCAATGTTTTACTTTTTCGACTTCTTCTTGAAAACTACAAGCCTGAATACTTTGATACTTGATGTACATGTACCTTGGGTAGACCTCTCTCAGATTTGTTCATTTCATGATGATATCTTCAATTCTCTAATTTTGGTGAATATTTTGATCATTTTTGGTAAAAAGTGATATTTTCGACTTCTTGTTAAAAACCGTAAGTCCAATTGCTTTGATATTGCATATATAGGTACTACAATGTACATGTGGACCTCTTTCAGATTTGTTCATTTTGTAATAATATCTTTAATTCTCTAATTTTGGTGAATATTTCTGTCATTTTTGGTAAAAAGTGATATTTTTGACTTCTTGTAAATAACCCCAAGACAAATTGCTTTGATATTACTTATATAGGTACTATATGTGGACCTCTCTCAGATTTGTTCATTTTGTGATGATATCTTCAATTCTCTAATTTTGCTTAATATTTTTGTCATTTTTGTTAAAAAGTGATATTTTCGACTTCTTGTTGAAAACCACAAGTCCGATTGTTTTTATATTACATACCGGGGGGTATATAGGTACTAATTCTGTGGTGATATCTTCAATTATCTAATTTTGCTTAATATTTTTGTCATTTTTGTTAAAAAGTGATATTTTCGACTTCTTGTTAAAAACCACAAGTCCGATTGTTTTTATATTACATATATAGGTACTAATTCTGTGGTGATATCTTCAATTATCTAATTTTGCTTAATATTTTTGTCATTTTTGGTAAAAAGTGATATTTTTGACTTCTTGTTAAAACCGCAAGTCCAATTGCTTTGATATTACTTATATAGGTACTACATGTGGACCTCTCTCAGATTTGTTCAATTTGTAATGATATCTTCAATTCTCTAATTTTGATGAATATTTTTGCAATTTTTGGTAAAAAGTGATATTTTCGACTTCTTGTTGAAAACCACAAGTCCGATTGTTTTTATATTACATATATAGGTACTAATTCTGTGGTGATATCTTCAATTATCTAATTTTGCTTAATATTTTTGTCATTTTTGTTAAAAAGTGATATTTTCGACTTCTTGTTGAAAACCACAAGTCCGATTGTTTTTATATTACATATATAGGTACTTATTCTGTGGTGATATCTTCAATTATCTAATTTTGATGATTATTTTTGTCATTTTTGGTGAAAAGTGATATTTTTGAACTCTTGTTGAAAACAGCAAGTCCTGTTGCTTTGATACTATACATATTGTTCATTTTCTAATGATATCTTCTGTTCTTTTATTAAAATGTGCATTGCTAACAGCGGAGCTATCTCAGCCGACAGGCTGCTTGTTTTATATAGTTTAATTTCGAAATGCCAATCCTTCACAGAGAAATGTCACATTATCCTCACTTCACCAAAATTGACCATTATTAAACATGATTTGTTGACGCAACGACAATGCTAGACCTTTGTTTGTCCTGTTTTTTCATTCGATTTTAGCGCATAAATGCAGGATGTTGCAGTGACAGTCTATTGGCTAATGTCTCATGCGAAAATATCACAAGATTAAAAGCTTCATTTATTGAACCGTGCATGCATGCATGACTGGTCACATAATTGATATGCATTCAATGCTCTCACTAGTCCTAATAGAAATAGTCATCTGTCTCTCTGTCTGTCTTTAAAATTGTGAATTCCTATCTTGTACCCAATATCACTGGCAATCAATCTCTCAAATCTTCTGAGAATACTGGGTTTCAATATAAACAAATGTCTGGGACTGAAAACAAATAGGCTAAGAAGTGGTTGATTCTGATTGATTCATGTTTACACCTTTACCTTAATGAGTACCTTAATGGAAAGTCTTAACAGATGTCCGTTAATCACTGACACTGTGGTCACAATAAGTCTTCGTTTTTCACTATTCACAAAATAAAACAGACATTGTTTCATATTTTTCCAACATTTTGATAAAAATCTGCAGCCATTAAGAAAGTTGGTCAAAAATTATAAATAAAAATAATAAATAAATATAAGCAAAATGTTGCACCAACATTTTGACATGAAAATGGCACTAAATGGACCAATGAGATGTCACTTAACCATGTACATTAAAGAAATGGTTCTATTGACAAAATATGTTTTGTTGTCAAAGTTTATCACTAAATAAAATTTTAAATAAAATCAAACTTCATCAAAGAGCATTCATAACTCTAATTTAAGACACACTTTTAAGACATAAAACATATAATTAAAATCAACAGGAATACAAATGCATGAAATTTGATGAGTAGGTACGTTTGGTGGACCTTATAAAATTTGTTCACTTAAAGATTATTTTTTAAATTCTATATTTTTAGAGACTTGCTGTTTTGTCATTAAAACGTGATATTATCGACTCCCTTCGTAAGCTTGGTGGGATTCTACAACCTTTTCCATCCCTTGGCCAGTATGGTGTTCTACAACTTTCCCTGTCCCTTGGTGTGGTTCTACGACAGCTAAATCTTGAACTTCTATTTGATATTATAAATTTATTAATAAGGACTTTATTATCTATTTTGACAGTTGTTTGACTATCAGTCATACACATACACTTACCTGCTAGGAGATGATGAGACAACTGAGGCAGTACTCATCGACCCTGTCATAGAGCTTGTAAAGAGAGATGCACGTGTTATTGAAGATTTGGGACTTAAACTGATCTTTGCTTGTAAGTAAATCGAACATATAATTATCAGCATGGCCAATAAAACAGTCTCTGAGACATGTACAATTCAACAAACATGTGGTCACCTATCCACAATCAAATGTTTTCTCATTTCGAATACCATTAATAGTACTACAATCTGTTCTAGTGTACATGTTGTTTTCTAGAATAAATTTCACAGCGTTTTTGACTTGCCAATGTGATACAAAAAATGAGCGACTTTCTTGAAGTATGTTTAACTTGAAGCACACGTATTAAACAATTGAAAGCACATTGATATCTATACTTATTGTTGATTGTTCAAGTTTAAGTTTAGATGACCTACGGCCACACTATTGAACAGAATGCTTTGAAAAACAATAATAATATACTGTAAAACATGTTGAAAAAGTGGCATGCAATTTTAGCGAATTGTGATAAAATGACGTTATAGCGAAATGTTGATTTAGCGAATCTCTCTTGTCATTGTTGATTTCCTGTTTTTACGATACTTGTTTGTCGCGTGCTAAAACAAATGGACAGTTATCACCTCCATAAAAACAAAGAAAAACTGTCAACTGTCAGATTTTTATGTTCCGGATTACTGTATACAAATGCCCAAGCCTTGGCCATTTTGAATTTATAATAAAGTCATTAGCGAAATCTTTAATTAGCAAATCAGTTCTCTTGCTAAATTTGCTAAAAAGACATGCTCACGAAAACGAGAGGTTTTACAGTAGTTTGAATGATACAAATATATACATGAAAATTAATTGAATGTTTACAATCAGTTGTTGCCTGTAAATCTGATTGCTGAATTAAAATGGCGTCAATACATACAGTTCAATTGTTGCAGGTACCTCCCCCCCCCCTAATCTTAACACTAACCGTCACTCCAAGCCCCCAATTCAACTACATATGCTTCCTCTAGATAAATACAGGTGTCCTTAGAAGGAGCATATACAATTAAATTGCTGGAGGGTAGGATTAGAATTAGGGTTAGGGGTACGGGGTACAAAAAGAACTTATTGTAGAGGTCTGGAATATCTCATAACAACATTTTTGTTTGTGCCTTAAGTCGCCTACACAGACAACAAACTGATTCTGGGGATTTTATTTTGACTTGAGATTCCAAAAAAATCAGTTCTTTTAGAGGGTACACTGTTGATGACAAGAACCAAAACCCTTTTTTTGCCGAATTAAATGAACTGCCATGCTCTGATGTATTTTTTTGCAGAATACATGTACTGTACATCCACCTCCGGATGCTATAAACTCTATTTTTCATTCTAGTGAATACCCATGTACATGCCGATCATGTGACTGGTACCGGTGAATTAAAAAAGCTGTACCCAATGTGTCGCAGTGTGATAGCAGAAGTTTCCAAAGCAAAGGCTGATGTTCATGTAGTTGAAGGTGATGCCATAACATTCGGTAGATTTGTAAGTATAATAATGATGCTGTCGTTCGTTTTAATTTTAAGAGGCAAATTTGTCATGGGAAAATCACAATATCACTTCTGACTTTCCAAATATGCTGATTTGTGGTAAAGACCTCACCAGATGACTCTGTAGCAGCAGGGACAGAAAAAATAAGATAAAAATTTATTGGCTGGAAACACAATTCAGGGGTCAAGTTGGAATTAAGGGAACATCTTATACATGTAAATCTCCTCTTACTTTTCTGGGGGTAAAAATATAATTTGATGAATTATGAGAAGTGTTCTCATAAATATTAAAACAACTGTAAAACCATTTATTTTAACTGGCATTTAATTTCTTGTTTCCGATATTTTGAGCAATTTCACTAGGTTACAAGTTCACCAACTGCGCAAGGAAACATTCAGTGCTATTATTATTTTACATGTTAATATGGATTTAATTTAGCTGATTTCACTTAAAGCGGGAGGGTCGTCACCTGCGCACATGCGGGAATTGAGTCCCAAGTGACGATAACAACACGCGCTAACAACGCAAAGGCTCATGGGTATATGCTTGTTTGTAAACAATGACACGCTACGGCCATCTAACACATGCGCAGTTGACGACTCCCCCGCTTTAAATACCAAATAGTAAAATTAAAACCATGTGAATAATTAATACAAATATGCGATTAAAGATATATGCCAACAAAATTTCTAGTTTTCATCATAATGTGTACCTTAAAGTTATGGTCACACTATGCTATTTTCCTGGGATAACACTGGATTTTGAAATACTATGAACGGTTAATATTTTTTTCATATTTGCAGACATTAAAAGTAGTGTCTACTCCAGGTCACACAGAAGGATGTCAAACCTACATACTCCATCAGAACGGTAAATCCGTTATCGCTTTCACCGGAGATGCGTTATTAATCAGGGGGTGTGGGAGAACCGATTTCCAACAAGGTATTGTAATAACGTTTTGACCAAATGTGTTTGTATGTCAACCAGATAAAATGTTACATACTCTTTTCCCTAACATAAATACCCTATTTCAAGAATTATTTGGGGAAAAATTGTTGCGAAAATTGCTGAATTTGTCCAGCAGAACCTTTTGTTTTTAAAATGTTTAAAACATGGGAGTACCCCTTATTGATAAGTGAGAAGTACACCTTTTTTATTTTATTAAGTTATATAGTTTCAGACACATAGTTTTTTTATTCTCAGTTTTGAAATTCGCAATAATTATCGCTTTTTGATCGTGTCATGATATTAATTTTTCCATCTAGTGCCATGTACATTTATCTAACAAATCTGGTCCATGACTCAATTCTTTTTCACGTATGACCTTGTATAGCAATAAGTAAAATTGCAAGACTTTCTTGAACTGTTCTGAGCAACCTTCAACAAAACATGCCAATGTCACGATTTGTAAATAAACTGGAAACCAGTCATAATTTATAGTCAAATATGGGTTATAGATTGATATCAACGAACTGTCAGGGTCAGATATGGGTCTATCTTTGATGTATGCACGCTATCTTGAAGTAGTCTCGAGTTTATCTTGTCGTCCCCTTATAACAGATAAAAGATATTAAAAATATTGCTGATCAAGTTCAAAGTGGTCGACGGTTAGCAATTATCAAATGACTATAACCTTTTTTCAAGTACAATAACGTTGAATTTCAAAGACTAAGATATCATTAAAAAGTTGATTTGTAATGATACTGTTAATACTGTAAAACCATTTATTTTCATTGACATTTAATTTCATCATTTTGATATTTTGAACGATTTCACTGGGTTTTAAATTCGCAAACTTGACTGGGAGACAGTGGGTTCTATTATTATTCTACATGTTCACGTGAATTTAACTTTTAAAAAAAATAGCAAAATGAAAAAAACAGGAAATAATTAATGTGTTTACATTATAATTTTGCTTTTTTCGCTGATGAGTGAATTCCACATGAATATTAAAAAGAAAATAGAATTCATTGTTTCACTGGAAAATTTGAATTTATAGACACAATGAATGCATATGATCTAAACAGTAAAATTAATGCTTTCCAGTACATGTACTTGCATTTTTGTGATAAGTTACATTTTAATGCTAGTTACAGTAATTTGAAACTAGGGTAAACTTTGAAAATTCATAGCTTAAAATGTGTCTAATATGTAATAAGTAACTTTACAATCATATTCCAGAAAAATAAAGTCTGTTAAATTAAACAGGAAATTACTTTCTATATTTTGTAGATTTGTTTATATAGAAGTCCTTGTATTAATTAAAAAAATGGAAAAAATTTCAATTTTCTGTTTCAACATTTTCATTTTAAAATTAGGTGTCCATCAGTGATGTTTTCAAACATTTTTTGTCTGTCTCTCTTAAATGGTGACTTCAATCCGTGCACTATATTGAAGTCAATGCAATCCACTAAAAAAAAAAGATTATTTAACAATAGCAGGTATTCATTTTCTTTATTATATCTCTCTAGGTGATTCTGCCCAGTTATATGACTCTGTCCATGATAAAATATTATCCTTACCACCTCAAACATTTCTGTATCCAGCCCATGACTACGCAGGTATGTCACATTGCTTTTAGCCTTAATGTGAACTAAGAACCAGTTTAAGGTTACTGGTGTTAATCTGTATCAAATGTGCTTTATAAACGTGCTTCTCTGTGATATATCAAGAATCAAACTTTAAACAAATTTGTATATGGTGAACAACAAAAGGTATCACAAGCCTGACTTTGAAGTAAGTCTAACATAGCGCCCTCAATGTACATTGCTACTTTCTCATGTCAAAGGTCAAACAGTTACAACAGTTGAGGAGGAACTTAGATGTAATCCAAGACTGACAAAGTCAAAAGAAGAATTTATTGAAATCATGAAAAATTTGAATTTGCCATACCCAAAAGCTATCGGTGAGTAGAATTTGAATTTGCCATACCCAAAAGCTATCGGTGAGTAGAATTTGAATTTACCGTACCCAAAAGCTATCGGTGAGTAGAATTTGAATTTACCGTACCCAAAAGCTATCTGTGAGTAGAATTTGAATTTACCGTACCCAAAAGCTATCGGTGAGTAGAATTTGAATTTACCGTACCCAAAAGCTATTGGCGACTAGAATTTGAATTTACCATACCCAAAAGCTATCGGTGAGTAGAATTTAAATTTACCATACCCAAAAGCTATTGCCGACTAGAATTTGAATTTACCGTACCCAAAAGCTATTGGCGACTAGAATTTGAATTTGCCATACCCAAAAGCTATTGGCGACTAGAATTTGAATTTACCGTACCCAAAAGCTATCGGTGAGTAGAATTTAAATTTACCATACCCAAAAGCTATTTGTGAGTAGAATTTGAATTTACCGTACCCAAAAGCTATTTGTGAGTAGAATTTGAATTTACCGTACCCAAAAGCTATTTGTGAGTAGAATTTGAATTTACCATACCCAAAAGCTATCGTGAGTAGAATTTAAATTTACCATACCCAAAAGCAATTGGCGACTAGAATTTGAATTTACCGTACCCAAAAGCTATCGGTGAGTAGAATTTGAATTTACCATACCCAAAAGCTATCAGTGAGTAGAATTTGAATTTACCATACCCAAAAGCTATCGTGAGTAGAATTTAAATTTACCATACCCAAAAGCAATTGGCGACTAGAATTTGAATTTACCGTACCCAAAAGCTATCGGTGAGTAGAATTTGAATTTACTGTACCCAAAAGCTATCAGTGAGTAGAATTTGAATTTACCGTACCCAAAAGCTATTTGTGAGTAGAATTTGAATTTACCATACCCAAAAGCTATTTGTGAGTAGAATTTGAATTTACCATACCCAAAAGCTATCAGTGAGTAGAATTTGAATTTACCATACCCAAAAGCAATTGGCGACTAGAATTTGAATTTACCATACCCAAAAGCTATTTGTGAGTAGAACTTGAATTTACCATACCCAAAAGCTATTTGTGAGTAGAATTTGAATTTACCATACCCAAAAGCTATCGGTGAGTAGAATTTGAATTTACCATACCCAAAAGCAATTGGCGACTAGAATTTGAATTTACCATACCTAAAAGCTATTGGCGACTAGAATTTGAATTTACCGTACCCAAAAGCTATCGGTGAGTAGAATTTGAATTTACTGTACCCAAAAGCTATCAGTGAGTAGAATTTGAATTTACCGTACCCAAAAGCTATTTGTGAGTAGAACTTGAATTTAGCATACCCAAAAGCTATCGTGAGTAGAATTTAAATTTACCATACCCAAAAGCAATTGGCGACTAGAATTTGAATTTACCATACCCAAAAGCTATCGGTGAGTAGAATTTGAATTTACTGTACCCAAAAGCTATCAGTGAGTAGAATTTGAATTTAGTATACCCAAAAGCTATTTGTGAGTAGAATTTGAATTTACCATACCCAAAAGCTATCGTGAGTAGAATTTAAATTTACCATACCCAAAAGCAATTGGCGACTAGAATTTGAATTTACCATACCCAAAAGCTATCGGTAAGTAGAATTTGAATTTACCATACCCAAAAGCTATCAGTGAGTAGAATTTGAATTTACCATACCCAAAAGCTATCAGTGAGTAGATTTTGAATTTACCATACCCAGAAGCTATCAGTGAGTAGAATTTGAATTTACCATACCCAAAAGCTATCGTGAGTAGAATTTAAATTTACCATACCCAAAAGCTATCGGTGAGTAGAATTTGAATTTACTGTACCCAAAAGCTATCAGTGAGTAGAATTTGAATTTACCGTACCCAAAAGCTATTTGTGAGTAGAACTTGAATTTACCATACCCAAAAGCTATTGGCGACTATAATTTGAATTTACCGTACCCAAAAGCTATCGGTGAGTAGAATTTGAATTTACTGTACCCAAAAGCTATCAGTGAGTAGAATTTGAATTTACCGTACCCAAAAGCTATTTGTGAGTAGAACTTGAATTTAGCATACCCAAATGCTGTCGGTGAGTAGAATTTGAATTTGCCATACCCAAAAGCTATTTGTGAGTAGAATTTGAATTTACCATACCCAAAAGCTATTTGTGAGTAGAATTTGAATTTACCATACCCAAAAGCTATTTGTGAGTAGAATTTGAATTTACCATACCCAAAAGCTATCAGTGAGTAGAACTTGAATTTACCATACCCAAAAGCTATTGGCGACTAGAATTTGAATTTACCGTACCCAAAAGCTATCGGTGAGTAGAATTTGAATTTACTGTACCCAAAAGCTATCAGTGAGTAGAATTTGAATTTACCGTACCCAAAAGCTATTTGTGAGTAGAACTTGAATTTAGCATACCCAAATGCTGTCGGTGAGTAGAATTTGAATTTGCCATACCCAAAAGCTATTTGTGAGTAGAATTTGAATTTACCATACCCAAAAGCTATTTGTGAGTAGAATTTGAATTTACCATACCCAAAAGCTATTTGTGAGTAGAATTTGAATTTACCATACCCAAAAGCTATTTGTGAGTAGAATTTGAATTTACCATACCCAAAAGCTATCAGTGAGTAGAATTTGAATTTACCATACCCAAAAGCTATTTGTGAGTAGAATTTGAATTCACCATACCCAAAAGCTATCGGTGAGTAGAATTTGAATTTACCATACCCAAAAGCTATCAGTGAGTAGAATTTGAATTTACCATACCCAAAAGCTATCGGTGAGTAGAATTTGAATTTACCATACCCAAAATCTATCAGTGAGTAGAATTTGAATTTACCATACCCAAAAGCTATCAGTGAGTAGAATTTGAATTTACCGCACCCAAAAGCTATTTGTGAGTAGAATTTGAATTTACCATACCCAAAAGCTATTTGTGAGTAGAATTTGAATTTAGTATACCCACAAGCTATCAGTGAGTAGAATTTGAATTTAGTATACCCAAAAGCTATCAGTGAGTAGAATTTGAATTTACCATACCCAAAAGCTATCAGTGAGTAGAATTTGAATTTAGTATACCCAAAAGCTATCAGTGAGTAGAATTTGAATTTACCATACCCAAAAGCTATCAGTGAGTAGAATTTGAATTTAGTATACCCAAAAGCTATCAGTGAGTAGAATTTGAATTTACCATACCCAAAAGCTATCAGTGAGTAGAATTTGAATTTAGTATACCCAAAAGCTATCAGTGAGTAGAATTTGAATTTACCATACCCAAAAGCTATTTGTGAGTAGAATTTGAATTTACCATACCCAAAAGCTATTTGTGAGTAGAATTTGAATTTAGTATACCCACAAGCTATCAGTGAGTAGAATTTGAATTTAGTATACCCAAAAGCTATCAGTGAGTAGAATTTGAATTTACCATACCCAAAAGCTATCAGTGAGTAGAATTTGAATTTAGTATACCCAAAAGCTATCAGTGAGTAGAATTTGAATTTACCATACCCAAAAGCTATCAGTGAGTAGAATTTGAATTTAGTATACCCAAAAGCTATCAGTGAGTAGAATTTGAATTTACCATACCCAAAAGCTATCAGTGAGTAGAATTTGAATTTAGTATACCCAAAAGCTATCAGTGAGTAGAATTTGAATTTACCGTACTAAAGGAGTGGGGGGGGTCATAATGTTGCTCTGTCTTATCCCTTTGAGTGCCAGGTATTTTTCACTTACCAAATTCAGTGCAAATATTTTGACATTTTGTAAAACTGTCACTCAATTTTATCATCATTTTGGATCATGAAGCTTCAGATAAAGCTTAGTTTGTGATCAAATGATTTGTCAATTTTTATCAACACTTCATGTCTGGTAGAGCAGACTGTAGAAAATAATTTCATAGATGGTGCCAAAGGTTGATAAATGAGGCTCAAATAGCTAAATAACCTGAGTCAACAAATTTTCACCATAGACATGATCACTTCGTGACTAGAATATTACCTGAATGCATTGATTAATGTCAAGTCGTATTTTGTATTCATATTCAATGCATGAAGTTTTTTTCTGTTTATCTAGTCACTCGCACAAATCAGAATATAATTCAGGTCATTTTGAAGTGATTTTAAAAGTATAGCTTCAGTAGTCACTCATGTTACTGTGTTAAGGAGAGCCGTGCAATTTTAATTTTTCAACCAAAAAGACAATGCCTGTTGTATGGGAGAAAAAACTCAAATCTTTATATATATATATATATATATTTCTTGTATGTTCAGTGTACTTATATCAATAATTAATAATAATATTAATTAATAATATTTTTTTTTTTAGATCGTGCGTTGCCAGCTAACATGGTGTGCGGTGTGTTTGATACGCCAACGTCATAAAGAACGGTTTGATACACCAACGTCATAAAGAACGGTTTGATCCGCCAACGTCATAAAGAACGGTTTGATCCGCTAATATCAGTGTAAAACAAGTACAATTTCCCTTGAGGCATACATGTATGCTATATTTGCTTTATAAATACAAATGTATGCGTTTATGTAAATGTCTAGCAATATTGCTAAATTACCCATAATGCCCCTTCAGCAGGTAGTATGAGCTGATTTAATTTCAGGGAATTTTTTACAAAATTTTGTTGCAGTGAACATTTCACTGGTGTCGGTGTGGTATTGACGAAATATACTTTTCTTCATTTTTCCAATATGAGGTCTTACAAGGATTTGAGATGAGGGTATGGTATGGTTTGATATGGGATTAAGCTCTCACAGATATTGAAGTAGTACATTCTGAGATGATCACTAAACGACACATACAAAATACTAAATTAAAGCGCGGTCGTCGTCACGCAGCGCGTGTTCGAATTTCATGTAAATAAACAATGTATTTTACACGTGTTGTATACGTCGCTATGAGTCCCATATCGAACAGGACGCGGCACAACGACCACCGCCCTTTAATGTGAATAGGTGAGTCTGAGAAAACAGGTTTAGTGTTTGTCTCGGGCCGCTTACAAGTGTCCTGGCTTACTAGTATTCTCAAAGCATGTATTATATGTGTTTTGCATTTTTTAAATACAGTGATAATCTCACTTATTTACTTTAATGCAATTTTAAAACATCTACTGTGTTCTTTTCTGTCATTGTTTGAAAAGCCCATGTACACTTTGTATCAATGTTACATGTCTTTATCTTATAAATAATTGTAATACACAAAATTAGATTCAAGCTCAATGAGAATTTCTCCCCAATAACCGAAAATATGCTCAAGATTGCAAAATTTGAATTCAGGATTAATTTTATAAAGTTGCTCTCTGAAATTCTGGAATATTTAATCATATGAATCACTAGAAATATTGACAGATTTAAGCTTGATCTGAACATCATTTTTCACATGCCAATCTCAAAACACCTTTTGAAGGTAGAATTTGTGATCGCTCACTTCAAGAAATATGAGATGAACTACACCTTTTCATGGAATGCCCCAAATATCAAAATATCACTGTAATGATTTGAGGCTATGACATTTAGTTTAGTTATTTGCATAATGATATTGATACATTGCATGGAACATCTCGTGAGTATTTAGACTCGGTTCCAAGCCTAGCAATTAAGCAATAAACACCTTGGCTACAAGCGTTCCTTTCCAGTGCATTATTCTCCTCCCGGATTTGGTGACCAATACTCACTTGGTTCACCTTGAGAAGTCCGTTTTCAGTTTATAATCACATTGAGAATGTATGTTAACTGCAATGATTTTCATTGTAATACAAAAAGATGTCCAAAAATTCATTTATTTATTTATTGCAAAGCACAGAAAATAATATAATACAAACCTGTCTGAGAATTTACACACAATGCCTTCTTAGTTTGAAATGAAAAACATGGTATGTAATCATATCCACAAGTGTACTCATCATCTTTATTTTATATGCCCAATAACCTTTTCACAAACAGACTTTCTCACCCTAATTTTTCTGCACTTTCTTCTTATGTTCTTCAATATTTCTGGAAATGAACCCTAAATTTTAGAACCAACAGAAACATTTTAGTCAATTTACAGTTTTCACTCTAACTGTTTTTGTCACAATCTACTGAAGGAAATTGCCGACTATAAACTGGAATATTTTGTGATGAAAAAATAAGGGAACTGATCTGAAAAAGGTTTAAGATCATAATGTTTTACATAATTGTCCAAAAAAAAAATGATTTCTGAGAGCAACTTCTGTAACTTTTGCCAACTTAAATGTCTCCAAATATCAGATTGCAACATATATTTTGATAACATGAATTATTGGTGTGTCTAAGTATTTTGAATTTTTTTTTCCATTTTGCTTGTTTATATTGTCAAACTGTCTTTCAGCTAACAGTGGAAAACTTGTTATGAGTCTATCTTTGCATATTCCATATGATTTGTTTGTATACGTTTGTGAGGTATTCAATGGATAACATTTCAGCTGATTTTATCCTGTTTATTGAGCTGAAGTACCAAAACTGCCTTAATTTCATGAGTGACAAATTTGTGTGAATTTTGCGAGCCAGCCAAAATGAGGAATTTTATTAATCTTAAAAATTCATTTTACTGTGCATGTGAAAAACAAAAAATATGCAAATAGTGTAAATATTCTGTAAAATCATATCACTCAGTGTTTCATTATTTTTTCTATAATGTTCATGTTTTCTGGAATACATGTGGCGGGTCAGTTGAAAATAACAAACCATTCACCATTTTTAATGGCAATGGTTTTCACAAAAATTATTTGTCGCTAACAACCTCAAATTCATGAAAATACATTTAATACGATTTTGAAAAATAAGGTTTTTGACCTTGGCTGTTTTACTTTCATTGTCTTCCAAAAAATTTAAACATGTCATTATCACCAGGCTCAACTCCTTGAGCACCTTGAACATCTTTTGTTACTTTCAAAAAAAGTAAACTGACATTTATTTCACAATTTTTTTCACAAATTGTTGTAAAGTCATGTAGCAAATTTGAATTTATCCGAAATTAAAATAAAAAAAATTGCATAAAATGCTGCTCTGACATTTTGGCAGCAGAAATATGTGTTCAAACACACTGCAGAGTACACATAGGACAAGAAGTATTTTGTCAGTAATCATTTTCAGATTATACAGCTCCATTTTTTTGACAAATTAGTACTTGTACAAATATAGACTTACTTATAGATTTAAAAAATTATGATTTGCAAATATGATAGTGTTGTCATGGATACCGGTAGTATATTTAATATGCGTGCAAGCTCACATACTGCGAAACCATTAATTTTCACTGGTATTCAATTTAACTATTTTGAATATATTAACCGAGTTTTAAATTCGTGAATATTCAAATGAAACAACAAACTTTATTACAATTCGCCATACTCACATGAATCTACAACCTGTTGTATTACACAATGAATGATTAGCATGTCTGCCCATCATCAGAGAGACTGGGTTTAACTCCCATGGTTGGCTTCACACTCACCAGTACATTCTTCTCACTTGCTTGGTTCACGACATTTGTATTTCAGAGAAATGCGTCCTTTCGTAGGGGACGTAAAGCTGACGGTTCAGTGTTCTTGCTGCATAGATGTATATCATTTCTGCGGCTTATCTGCACTGGCTCGGAAGATGAATTCTAATTGGCTAAAAAAACAAAAAACTTGTGGCATTGAATGCACGTTCATTGTCAGTATTGTTATGCAAATTCAAACTAGCTAATCATTTACAACCTTCCGAGCCAGTGCAGATTAGCCCCATTTCTGAATACCGGTATGTAATTGGCTTTGACCTGTTGACCCAAAATGACAGTATGAGTCCATAATATGCGACTTCAATCCTAATACTGGCTACATAAATTAAAATAAAATATGCATATTTTGCTTATCATCAGAAATAGCAAAATTAAAATCCAGTGAATAATTAATCCATTCACAGTAATTAGAATGTTTTAAGTCGTTTTTATAGTGTATGATTATTAGGGTGTTAACCATCATTGCTGTGAAAAGAGGGTAACCATCATTGCTGTGAAAAGAGGGTAACCATCATTGCTGTGAAAAGAGGGTAACCATCATTGCTGTGAAAAGAGGGTAACCATCATTGCAGTGAAAAGAGGGTAACCATCATTGCTGTGAAAAGAGGGTAACCATCATTGCTGTGAAAAGAGGATAACCATCATTGCAGTGAAAAGAGGGGGAGGAGGGTATATAAAATTGTTTCTGGAATGGATTACAGCATATTCTGTATTCATTAGATATACAATAGTTGTGTACATTGTAACAATAAATTTTAATAATAGTACCATCATATGTTTGGATTATGTATTTATTTTTTGTGAATGCAGCCTTATTTTAGAAAATAGTTTCACAGAAAATCATTGGAAAGTTTTTGTTTATATGTCACTTGCTGTAGGTTATGAATAAAGTAGCCATGTGCGTGCATGGATGGATGGATGTATTCAGACCACTGGTTTGCGGTTTTTCAGAACATTTCCCATAATTCATACATACCATCACATATTATTTTATAGTCATTTTTTAATATACTGGAATGCTCAGGAATTTGAAATATGTTGAAAAATGAACAATTGTCATAAAAAGCCATTACTGGCAAAGTGGTCTATTGAAATGACAATTAAAGTGTGAAGAAATTGATCGTTTGGATGATCAGCGTAAATAGATGTGTTTAATATTTTTCGTTGCATATTTTGATGAACTATTTTCACTTTATTCTACTGTTCAAAATTTCCCTTGTTAAATTTAGTCAGCAACAATCAACGCATCATTGGCGTCACATTTGAAAATTTTTTTTTTTTCAATTCACATTGAAGGGCACAGCAGTATAGTGTGCACCAGATGATTAAATCCAACACTGAATGCAAACATCTGTACATATACAATCTTGTGAAATGTTTTTACTCGCATATTCTGGAAAATAGTTTTACCCCCCCTGGTTTCCTAATGATGAATCCCTTAATTTATTTTGCTCCTTTTCCTGGTTTTCTAACGGTCATTCCCTTAATTTGTTCTGCTCACCTCCCGAATTTTCTAAAGGCCGCTCCCTCAATTGGTTCTGCTTCCCTTCAGGGTTTTCTCATGATCACTCCCTCAATTGGTTCTGCTTCCCTCCAGGGTTTTCTCATGACCACTCCCTCAATTTGTTCTGCTTCCCTCCAGGGTTTTTCCAAAGGAAATGACCTGTTCATGAACATCAGAAACGAAAGTTACATTTGCCTATTTATTTGTAAACTGTACAACTGTTCTCCCCACATCTGTTGCAATAATTGTAAATGTACAAACAAGTTTCAGATGTGATTTAATCACAAGGTCAAAGGTCAGACTTTTGAATTGAATTTTATAAATCATATTGAAACAAGAAATAGCATTTTGTAATTGAATAAATTTTTGTTTTGATGTCGCTCTTTATTTATATAAATTGAGACCATAATTGCCAAGAAACATAAATTATTGAGGTACCTCCATGCTTAAAGTAAATAATTGAAACAAATCTGGGGGTCGTGCATTGTATCTAGTTCAAGGTTTAACACCACAATTACTACTAAACGTGACTGCATTGTTATGACGCATGGTCACACGAATAATGTAACAATATGGTATGATAGTATTTTGGATTTTTTTACTAAATAACGAAACAGTATTATCAAGTTCTAAAATCGCTAGTGGTAGTTCATATTGGCACACCACAACACCACTTACTAAATACCTTTTGCTATCGGTATGCGTTTACGACTAATTTCTCAATATGAAGCCTTTACATTGTGCGTGGTATCCTAGTGCAACACTCGCAGAATAAATTGATAAGATAAGATATGATAATGGGAAACCATACTCTAGCACACAGTCTCTCGATCTATACGATAGAGGGACTGTGTCTAGCACCATTTATTTGTTTTATATTTATGGAATATTTTTTCTTTCTTTTTAAATTATAGTTTTTAAATTTCTTTTTGTAAGACCCTTTTTATCCTTTCCTAAGGATTTTATGCGTCTAATAAATATTACACGCTAACTGTGAGAATTCGTATTCGTCAACAATATTAGCGTAGTTGAATGGGCTTCATCCAGGGACATTCCTGTATTGTGATGACGCTAGGTACTGTTACAATTGAAAAAAAGAAAGTAACTATTCTTAAATGTTGTTTAAAATTCTGACACCCAGCTAATATGGTTCAGTGTAGAATTGTTCCATCGACTAAGAAGGGTGTAATGGATTGTAGTTTTAGATTTTTGTCCCATGGCTTCCCGCGGCGCATGATTGACTTGTTTGCAGGGTTTGTCGTCACGTGCACGTAATCCAGGTCGGCAGCACGCGGTTTGGAATAAAGAATCAATTATATTAGCAATTGGATCTAGATTCAGTGCACTGGTTCAACAACCTATATGGTCACGTGACTTGTGTAGACGGATACATTACATTGATTGTCGCAACCATAGATTGTGAAGTCGTAGTAGTAATAAATATGTATATCTATATTAGTATTTTGTGTATTTTTTATGAAACTTCAAGATATAATGTGGGAGATTGGATAAATGGTGAACACAATATTAAGAACTCACTGTGGACTGTAAGCAACATTTTCTCTTTTTGTTCAATATACCGATAGTGTTTTTACAACTTGAATCTCACACCTTACTGGCTGGGGTGTTGATCATTGAAAATTACGGGAAATCTAGACCCCAGGGGAAAACCAATTGCATGCAAGGTGTTGCAGAGAAAACATTTTGGTACATTCAAGAAAAAGAAAAATGTACATTTAAGACACCGCAAAAATGCGATTGTCACACTCTTCCACCCCTGTTATTTCAAATGGTTAACCCCTTATTTATAATATATAACGGCTGGCTCTTCTACCACCCCATCTAATAGTATTTCAAAGTATGGGCCCATTTCTGTTCCATGGGGCGGGGTTGCTGAATATTTACGACAAGGGTTTCCAGTCTGATTCGTAAGGACAATTTTACTGACCACTTACTCACTGAAGTGCATACACTTACAGTGCGTGGACTAACAGATGCATTATGGGGAAAACACAATACTGCAAACTCGTATGGACATAATGTGACTTAAATTTATCCTTCAGTTAAGACAGAATTTAAATTTCTATAACACAACACAGGAGGCGCAACAATGTCATATATTCAATGTCAATAACAATTGTCGCCTTGCACGAAAATATATATATATATTTATATATAGATGACTTTTCCCTTCATTTACTAAGCGCCCACAGTAACTGCACCGCGTCGAAATGTGCTCCATGCGAAGTATACAACGCGTGTAAAATACTACATTCGATGTTTAAACAAAATTTGACGACTGTAAACCTGTGAACATTTTCTTACACTCGCCCACATTTGCACGCACATAATGAACAGGTCAAATGATAAGCTGCTCACGGCACCATAATTATTTTTCTTTATTCACGTTTGTTCCCGGTTCTATCCACAGAAGAGGATCATACTCCGCCCTTTGCTCAATGTAATTAGAGATTACCCAGGGCAATGAAATCGCAATACGTTATACGAGACAGAGTTTTTCATCGAGAATGATGAAATGATGTTGAAATCCCGATGGTCTCCACAACGGGTCGTCGTATGGTTGTGAACCCCATCAACACTTGTTTTGTGATAACGTGAGCTAATTAATATATATGTATATTTATATCGATTATAACCAAAAACATATTCACTATATTCGAGTTGTTGGCCTTACAGAAGACTAATTCTGCTGACTCCGTTCACTCATTGGTCAAGTTACTATGACCGCAATAAATAATAGAACGACAATATTGCAGTACGGGGCACTGTTTTGCTAATGATATAGATATATTGCTCACAATGTAACCATTGTTTACCATGACAACACTTTGTGTAATGTAGCTATTTTGTTAGCAAAACAGTGTCTCATACTGCAATATTGCCATTCCATTATTTATTGCGGTCACATTAATTTTAATATCCCCCAAAGGTCTTCGATCCTCATAAATAACAATACATGTGTGCATCCAAGATTATGCAGTAAGTTGTCCGTTAACGGGTTCAACCACGTTTGTAAACGTGCCGGTGTTCTGGGATACTTAGGAACGGGGTTTGGAATGTAGGACATACCTCATGTCCATTACGTGCATATTTGAGGTGTCACAGTGTCAGAAACAGTTAAATTTGGACGCACCAGTAGCATTTTACTTCAAATTCCTTAACGTCGACGCTCTTTGCAGAGTGCATTGTGTTCTATTTTAAGTATGTTGTCCTATATTTATGTACAATGTCGTGTGTGACCTCCCGGAAACTGAAACAATAACATTTTGAAAACGGTATTAATTAAGGATGTTCGTTCGTTTATTGGTAAGGGGCGATACATTTGGAATCCCGAGTAGGGCCAGGAACGAAGGAATTGAGAGACAACACAACACAGCTGAACTATGATTAAATTGGAGCAATAAAATTACAAATTTTTCTCAGTGGTGATGTTCGAAGTCAAATTCCTAGCCACCAATCTTCCTTCTAGGTGTGTGTGTGTATGGGGGGGGGGGGGGGTTAATGGTCGTGCCACCTCATAATTAAACACATTTTTTTTACCGTAGCCGTCGACGAGGGCGCTGTTCACACGACAAGATCAGGCTCACTGGCAGATTTGAGTAGGCAAGGAGAGAGGGTGAAATAACTTAGCAACCGATATCCACATCCAAGAACGCAAAACAAAAAAAATTGTCAAAGACATTTTAACAATGGTCAAAAGGTAAGAAAATGATATATGCTGGGCCTTTAAGGACTAAATGTATACCTCGTAGAGTTTGGCATTTTTTTGGTTTTACGTGATAACAATTTAACAAGTTGTAGAATGTTCCGCGTTGACGAAATTTCGCGTCGGACCACGATTTAAGAATTTTGTTATAAAATTGCCACAGCTGAGCCAGTCTAGTTTTTCTCTGACGCACGCAATAACGGAAATCAAAGCTTTATTTGTCGTATTGAGTATATATACAACCTTTTTTAAAGGGTCTATGATACAACGAATTAAGGGAGTGTAACTGAAATCAATGATACAATATTGTGTCTGTGAAAACCCAATAACTAATACACGACAAAAAAAATAACCAGAGATAAATGTAATACTAGTAGTACATTAAGGGATCAATGTTTCTGCAAGACTTGTTTCGAAGTGTAAATATAGACCTTGCATGAGTCATCTGCATGAAGCAAATCGCATTTGTTTTAAGAGTATCTCCAAGTATCTTGGTACGTATGTTTACATCGATTACATAGATAACGCCCCTGGCTACCAGTTACCCACGTAAGGTCACAGTTTATAGTCGTGGTCATACACGGACGCACTTCACTCCGCGAAACCGGTGTTATTGATTCACTACTACTTTCTTTTTAAAAAAAATAATTCGAAATGTCATCTTCTTTTCCCGTTGGCTTGATTTTCCGTCAGGTGAGTGTTTATTTTCATTTAAACAGTACAAAGTCACGATTTTTGAAAAAAAAAGTATAATCACAGATTGGACTGAATAGTTTCAATGGTGTCTCACATGTAGGACAAGTACGTCCTCACATGTTTCTTGACAATCAGTTTTCGGACATGTTAATAATCAAAATACAAAACAAAACAGTTGTAGAATTTTTGGTGGCTACTTATACTTACGATATATCTCTTATGTGATTGGGTATGAAAAACAATGGTTGGTCATTTCCATTGTCAGTAATGTAACCTTGGATAACCTGCATTTTTGATTTGGCTCTGTCAAGTTTACGTGCAATTCAAAACGACCAGCGATTGAGACTGTTTCTATGGAAACAATAATTGTATTCGAATGTGCATAAACTATGTTCGTTTCATTGTTCGGATTTCATTACATCGTGATGTCTTCCCGCTGTCCGTGAACCGATGACCCAACACCAGAGTTTATAACTCAACCTTGACCCCTGACCCTGCGTGACCTTATACCCAGGTGATTTCTGATATTATCGTATGTGTAACACAGCGAAAAATGCACTGTGAATGTGCAGGGTTCTTTTTTTTCTCGACCTGGACGTTAATTTATTTCAATTTAACATTTGCTAATTAAGTAAGCAAATTTTGTTTGTTTGAATATTCATCTTCAGTTGTTTGAACGTAATTCTAGCACATATACGTATATGTTAGCTGATGACGAGTCGAAGGAAGCCGTGCTTATTGACCCAGTATTGGAGACAGTAGACAGAGATATACAAGTAATCAAAGAACTCGGACTTACACTTATATATGGAGGTAATCGACTCGGATTCTTATTTAACAAGAAACAAAATTAAGAGACCAAGTTTATGTGAAAATAACTTAGAGTATTTTTGAACATGGTTAATTAATTTTCTTTGATACATCTCGATAAATGGTTGGTTCAAAAAATGAAGACTCCAGGCTTCAGACAAAATGTCGCCGACAGTACAACTTTAATAATAAGTTTGTGTTTCATGTATGATTTGTATTGTACGAACACGCAATGTCACGTGATTTCAAAATAAACTTATTGTTTTTTTGTTTTTTTAAGTGAATACGCATGCACATGCAGATCACGTGACGGGCACTGGGGAATTGAAAAAGAAAGTGTCATCATGCCGTAGTGTGATATCCAGACATTCTGGCGCCAGTGCTGATGTTTTAACTGTGGAAGGGGACTGCATTAAGTTTGGAAAATTTGTGAGTATTTATTCATTTCTATAAACTGACAATATATGTCATGTTTCCTGCGTTTTTCAGGGATTTAGAGATATACGACATTATAATACATTTCCTTAATCACAGCTTTGTGCAAAGCGCCGCAAGCTGCACGTAGGCATTGCTTTTTTAAAACACAAACTGTATTAATTTGTACTGCCTAATCTTATGTTATTTTAACGTTCTGTTTTTTTATGTACCTTTTTACTATACCTTTTATTACTTTCAGCCAAAAATGAATTTGTAATTTCATTACGGTGTAATAAAACTGTATTATTATTATTATTATTAATGAAGACTCCAGCCGTTAAGTTTGTACATATTAATGCTATACACCTATTTCAATGCATCACATTTCTAACAGATTTTAGTTTCTTAATATATCAATTGTTTGCAGGCATTAAAGGTATTATCGACTCCAGGTCACACTGATGGATGTCAGACCTACGTACTGGATAACAATGGTAAACCCGTTATGGCATTCACTGGAGATGCATTATTAATTAGAGGATGTGGTAGAACTGACTTCCAACAAGGTATTGAAAGACTGGAGAAATTTTGTTGGAAACGAGAGAGTGCGAGACTTGTTTTTGTCTCTCAAATAGTATTTTCATTCACAACCGTCCTTGCGTCCACTGTTCCACTTGATCTATGTTACCATGGTAATTTGAACAGTGCATGTGACGTTAAAAATTGAGGAAGGAAAACAACAATGTTTATTTTCCCTTCAGGCGATGCTGCTCTGTTATATGATGGAGTCCGTGGTAAAATACTATCATTACCACCAACTACGTTACTTTACCCAGGACATGACTACACAGGTAAGGATTGATGCGATATGCCTTGCTATAGAAACTCCCAATGACAACAGTGTAAACGATTGGTAACTATGGTATCGTCATTGCTTAAAAAATAGTTGTGGGCGTCACGTGACTCTGACCATGACAGAAATTATAACTGTGGTGCGAAACTCATAACTGTGACTTACAAATAAAATGATAAATTTCAAGAGGATTGAAATTAACTATTATTTCATATTTGTCAAAATTATCATCTACAAATGGTCATTGTGAGTTGGCCATTGGTTATTAATAATTAGTTTGGCCTAAATATTTAAAAAGTAAGGCCAGATCAGTCACATTTTTAAACATAATAGCTAAAATACGTAAAACCGCCTCATTTTCGAAAACTGTAAAATGTTTCTCGTTATGTTGACTACTTTACCGTATGTATGTGCCATCTTCTAGTCACGAGAACGTGCAGTTAAATATAAACAACACATTCCACTAGTTATGATCTGACTGCAATTGAGATTCCACAAATGTGTATAATCAATTTATCAATTATTTCCTCAAAGTGAGGCCAATCAAACTTGTGATATTCTCTGTAAACTTTCTTCAAGTGATCTTTATCTCGAAGTAACCTCGCATAAAACTTATTCATATCATTTGTTGTAACGTACTTCTATATTATGCCAGTCAAAATTGTAAATCTCGCTCCCTTCCTTGAATTGCAGGTAGAACAGTAACAACCGTTGACGAAGAACTAAAATACAACCGAAGATTGACGAAAAGCAAAGAAGAATTTATTGACATTATGAAAAATTTGAATTTAGATCCGCCTAAACAAATCGGTAGGTTCTTGACAAGACAAAAGAAGACTGATTGTAAATGACATGAAATGATTATAATTAACTTTCAATTTAATATTTGAATTTATGCTAATATTCTACATTGCTGAAAATATACTATAAATCATAGTGATTTTCGTTAGTGTCCTAGGGAATCTCAGTGATTTTCACCAGTGACCTAGGGAGTCACAGTGACTAAATTTCGTCTATACGAATGCTATTCAAAAATCATCAAATTGGGAAAACTCATAAAAGTTAAAATTAAACAGTTTACAATGACTGAAAGATAATTTGGAACAAAATGGCAGTATTAACTTATTAATTTAATATATTTAAATATATTTCATATTTCTATCTTTATTTCTTTCAGATCGATCAGTACCCGCCAATCTGAAATGTGGCGTCTTTGACACTCCGGAAGTACAAAAATAAACAGAATAGAACACATATTAAGAATAACGGTTACTCGTTTTCTTACATCTGCAATGAAACGAACACAGCGCTTCTATATCAACTTGAGTAGCGATATTTGTTTAATATTTTGAAATAACTAATTCGGGAAATCAATATTTCAAATTTACTATTAATATATAATTTATCAGACTAGCCCCTGGACAATAACACTTTAAAACAGTCACATTCAGGTTGTTACGTATGCCATGTATTGATGTTAGGATAGGTAATTTAGATGGTTGCCTTAGCAGCAACTTCAGCATTATTATTAATCAAATACTTGTATTATCCAGTTTTTCAAATAAACAGATAGGCGTTATATTTGTTTTGCTTATTTTCAAGAAAAACAATATTTTGTGAGATCAAAGTTTGCCTCGTAATGTCCTCACATGTCATTCATATAACCCTTTGTGATATAAATATAATTTATAATTGTTTAATAAATATAAATAAAAGATGTGCCAAGTGACTACAGTTTTACAAAAATAAAAAAGTCTCAGCCAATCATAATGCCACATTTGCAGTCTATCTATCCAATAATAGTTGTTACACATTGACGTGGCATGCCCATTGGTTGAAAAGCTACGATCTTATTTTCTTCACAAGCAAGTTTCTCTTTGGGATCTTCTGTATTTCCATGTGTGGAGTTTTACTGTGGAGAATTGTACATATCGTTTTTACAGGTAGATTGGCAATAATCGTTCTATTCCTGTAATTAATTGAATTACTGTAATCAATTTACTGAATTAGAATTACAACACAAAATGAATTCACTAAAAATTGAATAAAATCTTTTAAAATACAAATACTCTAATTCCAGTTCATGCAGTACAAGGGTTACCGCCATACAATCACATACAGCGCCCTCGGTGTATCGCTGGTGACGGAAAACTCAAGTTAAAAACTCTCTGCAACGGTAAAACAATTCATATAGTCTTTGTTACATGGGAATACTAAACTTTGATGTCTAGCAATGTGAATGACATCTCGTGTTCATTAAATACAGATTTGGTAAGCCTTACCTTCAAACAAACTTCTGCGAAATCACGTGTAAAATATTGAATATTGGGCAGTACAGCACGTGGACTGCTAGCTACAGAATATTTGGCAATAAAGAATCAACTGAAAACAAATTAAGCATAAATATGCATCAAAAGAAGTAACTGTACATATGGTCACTCATGCGTACTTTATCTCGGGGTCAGAGTATAATCACATCAGAAAACTCGCATCTTATTCTTAAAACCAGGGGGGGGGGTGCATGACACGATTGGTTGAAATAATTGTTTTATTTGCCTAAATTAATATTCACGAGCAATGAAAAACTCGTCTTTTCAGTAAAATTGTGCCAAAATGCTTTCCGATAGCATACATGTTAGTTCTAAATTGATTGATTCTATCGTTACGAACTGAACAAAAATTATCGGAAAAATGATGTAAAGGTATTTTTTGAGACACGTTTTTGATCGGACTTCAGCTAACTGTTGAAAGTAAGCACAGGTTTTCTCTTTACCATGATCATAGCAAGTTACGAAATTAATGGAGAATGCAGAGGCACGTTTATATTTCACTCTAGTACTATTGCTCAAAATTGCTCAAAATGTTTTCGGTGACTTTTATCAGTGACAAGTTACCTAATTAGTATGCATTTTGAGAAACCACAGTGTGTGTGCATGCGCAGTTTGAAATGGAACAGTTTTGAACGCAATAAAATCACGCGTAGAACTCGGGCTCCAGCAAGAAATTGTGGCGTCAAACTGGTTGTCGGTTGAATTGTTTTGCAATAGACATAATTTTGGAGCCTGTAGTTGTCTATGAAATGTTTCTAAGTTTTGTTGAGGATTATTTTGTAAAGAAATTGCTTAAATTATTTCATCTGTTCGTAAACGGGACGTTGTTGCTTTGACGGTGGGCTACGGATCGGATGGCGCCCTCTCGTGCCAATCCCCCCCTGCTTAAAACGAAGCTTTGCTTTGAACGTAAGTTCCCGGAGATATCACCACTAGAGGGCGCTACCATAACGTTAATATTTTAGAACGTTCAATCGTTCTCGGTTCTCAACTTGTTACCGTTTATGTTCGTGGTCATACCCACTCCGCGCCGAGAAACCAACGTTATTTTTTACTACAGATTTTTTATTAAAGATTGCGATATGTCGTCTTCTTTCCCTATTGGGTTGATTTTCCGTCAGGTAAGTGTTTTTTTCGTGATTTTCGGGAAAGGATTTTGGATAAGCTATATGTGAGGCAGAGATAAATTTAGTTTTCGGACATGCTAATAATCAAAATACGGCTAACTAAAAATGATATAAAGAGGGGGAGAAAACGATGTACAATTTCGATGCACTACACTTATAGATATCCCTTATCTGACTGGGTGAACAGTTGTAATTGGTTGTTCATTTCAATCAATTTAACACGGCGCATTGGATCACCTGTATTTAATATTATTTAATAATTTATTTGAGCCCATATTTCTTCCATACAAAAAACAAGTCATAATTGAAATTGACATAGTTCCCAGTGTGGTAAAAGTGATCACTTGTGAATTGAACACCAGTCACCTCAAAGAAAGGGGTTCATTATGAAACGAACATTTTCATGCAATTTAAAAAGAAAACAATGATCTATTTATATGTGTCAAATGTAGTTGGTGGGGCAGGCATATTGTTTGTCGTATAATGGACGATACAAGAAATTCATGTCTTTACTATCTATTATGACTGACACTATGATATACATGCTATACTGGAGTAAATTTAATTGTGGATTTTTGTATATTTGAATAGGTGATTTTCCGTACAATTGCGAGATCTTGCGAGATGCATGAAAGACGCGCGTCGAACGTCTGCCGCAAAAATCGAACGATTTGATTTTGAACTCGAATTTCCTTATTTCGTAGCTCACACCGACCGGCCGATCTTCGACAGAGGAATATTGCTTCCGAATACCCTTACTTAATCGAAATTGCCTATCATCAAATGTGGACAGCACATTATTAAGCATGGAAATGTCCCCCAAATACTTTCGCGTTTGTCGAATCCCACGCGATGTTTGACGCCACTACGACGCTATGACCTTTGTTTGTCCTGTTTTTACGTTCGATTTCACGCATAACGCGTGATTCTCGCAGTGTACGGAAAATGGTCTATTGAATCAGACCAGTCGACAACGCGCTTGCGCGTATATGCGCGCACGTGAGTGCTAGTTCGTGAAATTAAATGCCAACGAAAATAAATGATTTTTCAGTATTTCAATTTGACAACAGTTAAATAAATCGTTGTTTTAAATCACATATATGTTTATCAGTAATATTTATTTTCAGTTGTTTGAACGTAATTCTAGCACATATACGTATATGTTAGCTGATGACGAGTCGAAGGAAGCCGTGCTTATTGACCCAGTACTGGAGACAGTAGACAGAGATATACAAGTAATTAAAGAACTCGGACTTACACTTATATATGGAGGTAACAGACTCTGAATTTCAAAGAAAATTAAAGAAAAGGAAATTAAAGACAATTTCATTTGTGTGATTATTTAGAGAGTTACCAGTACATGTCTTTGGCAGTACGCATGCGCGTTGAATTACATGTACGTATATACTCCGTAACATATGCATACTTTACCCTTTTCACTTCCATGTCATACTAAAGCGGAAGGGTCGTCACCTGCGCACGCGCGGGAATCGAGTCCCAAGCGACGATAACAACACGCGCAAATGCTCATGCTTGTTTGTAAACAGTGACACGCTATGGCCATATGACGCATGCGCAGGTGACGACTCCCCCGCTTTAATTAAATATACCAGTACTCAAAAATACCTTAGGTTAGCAACATTGTCTCTGGTACACATTATGGTAGGATATAATCACATATGTGTGACAGTATATTTTGTTATCACTGTGTCAGAATCGTGACCGGGACAAGGGAGGATTGGGTGTAACTGAAGAACTTGATTCTCATGCCAACAAAATGGAAAACAATACGTGATTCGTATGTATTAACAGCAGAGTATTATCACACGATTTTAAAACATAAATTTATTGTTTTTTGTTTGTTTTCTTTTCAAGTGAATACGCACGTACATGCAGATCACGTGACGGGCACTGGGGAATTGAAAAAGAAAGTGTCATCATGCCGTAGTGTGATATCCAGACATTCTGGCGCCAGTGCCGATCTTTTAACTGTGGAAGGAGACTGCATTAAGTTTGGAAAATTTGTGAGTACTTGTTTATTTCTATAAATTGACAATATATGTCATGTTCCCTGCATTTTTCAGGAATTTAGAGGTAAACGGCATTGAAATATTTCCTCAAATTCAATCACTAATTCTGCAAAGCGCCCTCAATCGCACGTAGTCATCGCTTGAGGGCGCAACAATAGGGAGATAGAAGTACATGCATGTAATGGTAGGAATTCATTTCAAGACATACTGAAGACCTTCAGCCCTTTAGTTTGTACATATGAATGCTATACATCTATTCGAATGCATCGGATGTTAGTTTCCTAAGGTAGAAGCCTACTCATCAATGAAAATACCCACAATTTATTCATTTTGCAATATTTTGTAGCCCAGGGCAATGTAAGATTAGTGAACAGTCTAATTTTCAAGAAATTATGCTTCTATTTTAGTGAATAGTTGCCATTTTGGCACTATTGATGTTAGTGATGTTATGTATTATCTTGAATCGTAGGCTGGTGACATGATAATGATAGGGTACTTGTTTGTTGTTATGAATTATTTCAAAAGTCTGGGTTTTAAAAAGTGTAGAAAAATGCAATTTAACTTTGTGTTCTATGAACTTGTTCTAAAAATCAATTTTTGAAAAGTTTCTGTAATACACAAAAAAAGGATATTTCATGGTGCCATGGGACAATAGCTCCACAATTGTACAAATAAACCAATGAACATTGTCATGTGATTTATGACAAACAAATATTGTCTTATATGTCAATTATTTGCAGGCATTAAAGGTGTTATCGACTCCAGGTCACACCGATGGATGTCAGACCTACGTACTGGATGACAATGGTAAACCCGTTGTGGCATTCACTGGAGATGCATTATTAATTAGAGGATGTGGTAGAACTGACTTCCAACAAGGTATTGAAATCTAAAGACATGGCCTCTGTAGATTTCATAAATACAAGACCTCACCCATATGCCCTGAAACATGTGTATATTTATAACATGCTAAACTAAAGACTTTACCCATGTATAATTGCCCCAGAACATGTATAGATTCCATGCACATTAATCTAAGGTTGCCTCCCACCATGCATACATGCCCTGTAACGTGTGTAGAATCCATACATATTGAAAGGGGCACCCATAGGCTGTGGAACATGTGTATATTCTACACATGCTGATCCCAGGCTCCCTCATGTATACAGGCCCTGGAACCTGTGTGATTAACATACATTAAGATCCAAGTCATTACTATATATAGGCCATAGAACATATAGATATTTATAGATACCCGTGACTCTTGTAACAATGGCAATTGAAACAATGGATGAGAAAGAATGAAACGAGTCAAACATGTCCTGTGGCTTCCTCGCTCTCAACGTGATCTCGACGACCATTTTACTCTAAGGTCTATTGGTAAACTGATAATGATTGTAGAATGAAAACAATGTTTATTTTATTTTCAGGTGATGCTGCTCTGTTATACGATGGAGTCCATAGTAAAATACTATCACTACCACCAACTACGTTACTTTACCCAGGACATGACTACACAGGTAAAAATTCTCTTGTCACGAGAATGCGCATCAAACAATACACTAATTGATAGTACAACACTTGATTTTCTCTGTATACTTATTTCATGCGATTCTTATCTCACAGCAACCTTACATAAAACTAAGATATCAGCCAGTCAAAAAAAAAGTAATTTAAAAATGTTGCTTCCTTCCTCAAATTGCAGGTAGAACAGTAACAACCGTTGATGAAGAACTAAAATACAACCGAAGATTGACGAAAAGCAAAGAAGAATTTATTGACATTATGAAAAATTTGAATTTAGATCCACCTAAACAAATCGGTAGGTTCTTGACAAGACCAACACATAATTATAAATGTCCTCGTCAAGAATTTAAGTGTCATGATATAAAATCACTAAGATTACGATCAACAGTATAGATTGAGACGTAACATTGATTCGATAAAATAAACGTCAGTGTACCAACTTTGAAACATAGTGAAAAACAAATCGGGGACTAGTCAATTATCTTGAAAAATAACAATATGCACCTGCCACCTGCATACATTGTCATCCCATCAAAATCGTTTTTTTTTTATCAAATCAAAAACACAATTGAATGTGCATATGTATGACATCTTGTTTTGACCTTGTTTGAAGGAAATCAATAGTCTGTGTTTTCAAACTTAAATCATACCAGCATGACTTTTTTTTAGGAACTTTCACAAAACCCAAGTAACAGATTTACTGTTACAAATGTCATTAAAGCACATAAACTCCTAGCAGTGTAAATTAAGCAGTTTACAGTGACTGACATTTGGAACAAAATATTGAGTATTAACTTATTAATTTAGTATTTTTAAATATATTTCATATTTCCATTTTTTATTTCTTTCAGATCGATCAGTACCCGCCAATCTGAAATGTGGCGTCTTTGACGTACCAGAAGTACAAAAATAAAACAAAGTAACAAAAATTGAGAATAGCGGTTACTCGTTTTTTTTTTCTACAAAGTTGCATTTATCAGCGGTTACTTATGACCTGCATATCAACTTAAATAACAATATTTTTTTTCAATATTTCAACTAATACAAATTATACCACTCTTGGTCATGTGACCTATTGTTCTGGTCGTTCTTTTATTTTAGTAAATCCACATATGGCGCTTTGTCTTTATGCTAATTTTAAACTAGTCACACTTGTATTCATCAACTGATCGATTTGATTTTCGATGGAGGTTTTATGTAAAAATGGGTATTAGAAAGGTCATGCTTATATTATGAGGTTATTACAAGGATACCTCAAAGTATGCACAAAGACAGTACAACGGGAGTATCAACCCACACGCAGCGGAGGTCAATGCGACGGCATACTGTCTGAGTGCTTACTTTAAGATATCCTCGTAATAACGTTATTATTATACATCTTTTCCTTCCAAAGATACATCATGGGAATGCCGAAATCAACTTCTTTGTGTGAAGTCTGGTCAAACCCTGGTGGCCGCCATGTTTGTTTTTTATTATTAGAGGATGCTTAAGCAAGTAATCATTCCATATTTGGAATTTGCATTTCCTAATATGGCAGGATGAAAATACCCAGTAAAATACCACAAAATTACGGCACACATTACGGTGACAGATGTATAATAATAAATGTTACCGGGTATGTATTGAATTATTCATCAAATTACACAGCATACATCTTGTGTGTTTACAAAATGCTGACAATTACTATGGCATTTACTGTTGTAAACGCACTCAAACGTGATGTGGATGAACTATACAAATCAACATTCAAAATGTAAACATACTTTTACTTTCACAGACTAAACAGAAGAGTTAACTGCTTGACAATAGCACTTTAAACAGTCGGATTGTTAAGACTTTCCCGGGTAGATTGTGTACAAGCACACATATAACAAATGTGTGTAAAATACATTAGTTTTTTTCACACATAATTCAAAAAATCTGTGACAACAAGTATTCAGTGGCAAACGATCCCACTTAGAGCAATGCCAAGAATAATATTGGTTTCATAATATGTCTACATTGAATGGGTGTAAAGCTATTTGTAGCTTGTAACTAAAATCTAGAAGTTGCTTGTCTGTTTCGTTCTCACATAAATGTGGTATAAATATAATCTATAATTTTCTACCAAATATCAATTACCGGTATGTACAAAGTGACTACAGTTATGCTAAATTACCATCGTGGTTTACAAAAATAAAAAAAATATCTCAGCCAATCATAATGCTATATTTCCAGTCTAGCTATCCATGAATAATTGTTACCCATTCATCCTGATATACCCGTTTCCACTGGTAAGCTGCTACCCATTCATCCTGATATACCCATTTCCACTGGTAAGCTGTTACCCATTCATTCTGACATGGCCATGACCATTGGTAAGCTGCTACCCATTCAACCTGATATACCCATTTCCACTGGTAAGCTGTTACCCATTCATTCTGACATGGCCATGACCATTGGTAAGCTGCTACCCATTCAACCTGATATACCCATTTCCACTGGTAAGCTGTTACCCATTCATCCTGACATGACCATTGATAAGCTGCAACCCATTTAACCTGATATACCCATTTCCACTGGTAAGCTGTTACCCATTCATTCTGACATGGCCATGACCATTGGTAAGCTGCTACCCATTCAACCTGATATACCCATTTCCACTGGTAAGCTGTTACCCATTCATCCTGACATGACCATTGATAAGCTGCAACCCATTTAACCTGATATACCCATTTCCACTGGTAAGCTGTTAGTCATTCAACATAGCATGCCCACTGATAAGGAAATCATTCATAAACTGATACCCAGTCAACATGGTATTAATGTAAACCTATTATTTCAGTTTACATACACATATTTACAAATAAAACAAATACATAAACTGGTTTAATCATTTTGGGTATGAGAAAAGCTTGGTGAAAGATGACTCGCAGATGGTGATGTCATCATATTTTGTGGTGATGTCATCATATTTTGTGGTGATGCCATCATATTTTGTGGTGATGCCATCAAAGTTGGTGTTGATACCATAGGTCTTTGTGGTGATGTCATGAGACTTGTTGGTGATGTCACAGATATCCCCATTGTACTTGGCATGCCTGTAGTCAACAGAGTTCGAAGACTGCTGTGGCCATCTAGAGCTGATATCTGACTTTGTAAAAACATTTCCCGATCTGCAATGAAACAAAACAAATAATGCATTTGCAACATGAATGATCAGCCTAATCTCGAAGAAACTGAACCAAATTTTTCAATAAACTGCTCACAATTTATTAATATTGAATTGAAATTGGAAAACATGACAAAAAATGATAAAAAAGATTTTTTGTCTCAGACATTATGGAGACATTGTCATTTACCGCACCCTCTTGTGGCAGCTCCTCACTGCACCGTCCTCTAATGACAATGGTGGTCTTGGTAGAGTTAGATTTTGAATGGCAATGACTGACCAATCAGAATGCTTCATCAGGAAGGAAACCAATCAGAGCTCTCCTTACTCAGGTGTTTTATGTCAGACAATCAGACACTTTGCTATGGATATCGGACGTGGAAGCACTATATCATTTGAAAGAAATTGAATTCTTCAACTGGAAACAAAAGTTTGCAAAGTGCGAAACATTATTTGTAATACGATAAGAAATGATACGGTACATACCCGAATCAGCATTCTTAGCTCGTACCAGAGCATCAAAACTAAGCGCAGGATCATTTTCGCCCATACTTGCTATGATGTCATCACGTTCACTCGGTTTACACGGCTCAAATTTCTTCCATTTGTAAAGTGTACATTTACGTGCACCGGGACAACTTTGAATTAAGTTCTGAATTGTTGGATGCGAGAAACCGAAGAATTCAGGACCTGATCCTTGGGAATGATTGACAAAATCTTTTCCTCTGAAACAAAATAATGAAATGAATTATTATATAATTTTTATATTTCATAATACACGTAATACTGGGCAAAAATGTTATGCTATGATATGAAGATGGAACAAAAAATTAATTTCCCAACTATTTGCATGTAATTATATAAATATATACCATCCTACATGTCACCATATGTTTTTATTTTGCAACATAACAGTAATTTTGACTCAGTATTACACAGATTACAAAAACACAGCTTAATAAATAAAGCTAACATACAAAAGATCACCTGTCTATAAAAGAAAAACATTTTAATGGGTGATTGCCTTACTGCATGATGGGTAGTTGCTATACAAAAGTGTGACTGTAGTTGAAAAATAGAAATTACCACATGTAGTATTGGTGGTCGCTTTACACAAATTTGACTATACCTTAGGTGGTCACTATATACAGGTTTGATTGTACCTTGGGTGGTCACTATACACAGGTTTGATTGTACTTTTGGTGGTCCCTATATACAGGTTTGATTGTCGGTTGGGTGGTCCCTATATACAGGTTTGACTGCAGGTTGGGTGCTCACTATACACAGATTTAACTGTACCATGAGTGGTCACATTTCACAGGTTTAGCTACCTCAATTGGTCACTCCACAAAGGTTAATACTGTAGTTGAAGAATAGTGATTACCACACCCTGCCTCACAATGACCATATAAGGAGTGTACTTACAGCATTGAGTTGATTGACTTCAGTAATTTACTATGACATACTGTAGCACTGTCAGAAATGATAGGATGTTCCATGTTGTCTTCTGGATCAATTTCAAACTACAATAAAAGAAGACATGTACAAATTACAACATTTCTCAAAAGTGACAGCGACTTTGTCTCAAAGAAATACCCAGTGCTACAATATTTTAAATATACTTCTAGTGCCATCTTTTTTTCCTGCAAATATTTTGGTGCTACAGTTTCCCTATTGTCATGCATTATTCTAATTGTTTTTTACAGATCTTGATTGAAATGTTTTAAAAAATAGGGGAAAAAATGATGTTTTAACACATCATTGACACCGGATTTTATCAATCTTTTCAGCAACTCATGGAGGCTTTCAGCATGCTTGACCTATAAATTGTGATAAATTTGACTGTGATGTTCAGAGGGTTCAATTAAAGTGAGTTTAATTGTCGCTAATAAATAAAATCCACATGAAAATGCAAAATAATAAAACAATTATGTGAATATGCTCAAAATATCAAAATAGTGAAAATACATGTGACTTAACGCTATTTCAGTATGAAGAATTAATAAAGGCAATTCATCTTTTGAACAACTGATGCCCATCTCTGTATAAAACTTAAGTAGTAATGACAAAGAGTTCAGTTATCTTGCAATTTATCTTATGACATTCTGCTAGTAAAACAGTAAATTTAACAGAAAACACTTGTGTCTGAAAGGATTGAACAAAATTAGGACATTTTGAAAAAATACTAAAATTACTGATGATTCAGTGAGCATCAGTATCACTGAATGATGCTCATTTAGTTGAGAACTTCAAATAAAGAAAGTTTGATGTACTGTAAAGGGGTTAATTATTCACTGGGTTTTAATTTGGCTTTTTTCGCTGATTGGAAAATGCGCTAAATTAAAACCCAGTGAATATGTAAAATTTAGCATAGAACACATTATCTAAATGATAAAACCGTGAATTTAAAACCCACTGAATATGCCTGAAATGGCAAATCAGTGAAATTTAAACCCAGTGAATATGTAAAATTTAGTATAGAACACATTATCTAAATGATAAAACTGTGAATTTAAAACCCACTGAATATGCCTGAAATGGCAAATCAGTGAAATTTAAACCCAGTGAATATGCCTGAAATGGCAAATCAGTGAATTTAAAACCCACTGAATATGCCTGAAATGGCAAATCAGTGAAATTTAAACTCAGTGAATATGTAAAATTTAGCATAGAACACATTATCTAAATGATAAAACCGTGAATTTAAAACCCACTGAATATGCCTGAAATGGTAAATCAAGGAAATTTAAACCCAGTGAATATGCCTGAAATGGCAAATCAGTGAATTTAAAACCCACTGAATATGCCTGAAATGGTAAATCAGTGAAATTTAAACTCAGTGAATATGTAAAATTTAGCATAGAACACATTATCTAAATGATAAAACCGTGAATTTAAAACCCACTGAATATGCCTGAAATGGTAAATCAGTGAAATTTAAACCCAGTGAATATGCCTGAAATGGCAAATCAGTGAATTTAAAACCCACTGAATATGCCTGAAATGGTAAATCAAGGAAATTTAAACCCAGTGAATATGCCTGAAATGGTAAATCAAGGAAATTTAAACCCACTGAATATGCCTGAAATGGTAAATCAAGGAAATTTAAACCCAGTGAATATGTAAAATTTAGTATAGAACACATTATCTAAATGATAAAACTGTGAATTTAAAACCCACTGAATATGCCTGAAATGGTAAATCAAGGAAATTTAAACCCAGTGAATATGCCTGAAATGGCAAATCAGTGAATTTAAAACCCACTGAATATGCCTGAAATGGTAAATCAAGGAAATTTAAACCCAGTGAATATGCCTGAAATGGTAAATCAAGGAAATTTAAACCCACTGAATATGCCTGAAATGGCAAATCAGTGAATTTAAAACCCACTGAATATGCCTGAAATGGTAAATCAAGGAAATTTAAACCCACTGAATATGCCTGAAATGGTAAATCAAGGAAATTTAAACCCACTGAATATGCCTGAAATGGCAAATCAGTGAATTTAAAACCCACTGAATATGCCTGAAATGGTAAATCAAGGAAATTTAAACCCACTGAATATGCCTGAAATGGTAAATCAAGGAAATTTAAACCCACTGAATATGCCTGAAATGGCAAATCAGTGAATTTAAAACCCACTGAATATGCCTGAAATGGTAAATCAAGGAAATTTAAACCCACTGAATATGCCTGAAATGGTAAATCAAGGAAATTTAAACCCAGTGAATATGCCTGAAATGGTAAATCAAGGAAATTTAAACCCACTGAATATGCCTGAAATGGTAAATCAAGGAAATTTAAACCCACTGAATATGCCTGAAATGGTAAATCAAGGAAATTTAAACCCACTGAATATGCCTGAAATGGTAAATCAAGGAAATTTAAACCCACTGAATATGCCTGAAATGGTAAATCAAGGAAATTTAAACCCACTGAATATGCCTGAAATGGCAAATCAGTGAATTTAAAACCCACTGAATATGCCTGAAATGGTAAATCAAGGAAATTTAAACCCACTGAATATGCCTGAAATGGTAAATCAAGGAAATTTAAACCCACTGAATATGCCTGAAATGGCAAATCAGTGAATTTAAAACCCACTGAATATGCCTGAAATGGTAAATCAAGGAAATTTAAACCCACTGAATATGCCTGAAATGGTAAATCAAGGAAATTTAAACCCACTGAATATGCCTGAAATGGCAAATCAGTGAATTTAAAACCCACTGAATATGCCTGAAATGGTAAATCAAGGAAATTTAAACCCACTGAATATGCCTGAAATGGTAAATCAAGGAAATTTAAACCCACTGAATATGCCTGAAATGGCAAATCAGTGAATTTAAAACCCACTGAATATGCCTGAAATGGTAAATCAAGGAAATTTAAACCCACTGAATATGCCTGAAATGGTAAATCAAGGAAATTTAAACCCACTGAATATGCCTGAAATGGCAAATCAGTGAATTTAAAACCCACTGAATATGCCTGAAATGGTAAATCAAGGAAATTTAAACCCACTGAATATGCCTGAAATGGTAAATCAAGGAAATTTAAACCCACTGAATATGCCTGAAATGGCAAATCAGTGAATTTAAAACCCACTGAATATGCCTGAAATGGTAAATCAAGGAAATTTAAACCCACTGAATATGCCTGAAATGGTAAATCAAGGAAATTTAAACCCAGTGAATATGCCTGAAATGGTAAATCAAGGAAATTTAAACCCACTGAATATGCCTGAAATGGTAAATCAAGGAAATTTAAACCCACTGAATATGCCTGAAATGGTAAATCAAGGAAATTTAAACCCACTGAATATGCCTGAAATGGTAAATCAAGGAAATTTAAACCCACTGAATATGCCTGAAATGGTAAATCAAGGAAATTTAAACCCACTGAATATGCCTGAAATGGCAAATCAGTGAATTTAAAACCCACTGAATATGCCTGAAATGGTAAATCAAGGAAATTTAAACCCACTGAATATGCCTGAAATGGTAAATCAAGGAAATTTAAACCCACTGAATATGCCTGAAATGGCAAATCAGTGAATTTAAAACCCACTGAATATGCCTGAAATGGTAAATCAAGGAAATTTAAACCCACTGAATATGCCTGAAATGGTAAATCAAGGAAATTTAAACCCACTGAATATGCCTGAAATGGCAAATCAGTGAATTTAAAACCCACTGAATATGCCTGAAATGGTAAATCAAGGAAATTTAAACCCACTGAATATGCCTGAAATGGTAAATCAAGGAAATTTAAACCCACTGAATATGCCTGAAATGGCAAATCAGTGAATTTAAAACCCACTGAATATGCCTGAAATGGTAAATCAAGGAAATTTAAACCCACTGAATATGCCTGAAATGGTAAATCAAGGAAATTTAAACCCACTGAATATGCCTGAAATGGCAAATCAGTGAATTTAAAACCCACTGAATATGCCTGAAATGGTAAATCAAGGAAATTTAAACCCACTGAATATGCCTGAAATGGTAAATCAAGGAAATTTAAACCCAGTGAATATGTCTGAAATGGTAAATCAAGGAAATTTAAACCCACTGAATATGCCTGAAATGGCAAATCAGTGAATTTAAAACCCACTGAATATGCCTGAAATGGTAAATCAAGGAAATTTAAACCCACTGAATATGCCTGAAATGGTAAATCAAGGAAATTTAAACCCAGTGAATATGTCTGAAATGGTAAATCAAGGAAATTTAAACCCAGTGAATATGTCTGAAATGGTAAATCAAGGAAATTTAAACCCAGTGAATATGCCTGAAATGGTAAATCAGTGAAATTTAAACCCAGTGAATATGCCTGAAATGGTAAATCAGTGAAATTTAAACCCAGTGAATATGCCTGAAATGGTAAATCAGTGAAATTTAAACCCAGTGAATATGCCTGAAATGGTAAATCAGTGAAATTTAAACCCAGTGAATATGCCTGAAATGGTAAATCAGTGAAATTTAAACTCAGTGAAAATTAGTCATTTTACAGTACTCACTCTTGGGCTGATACCACCATCCAGTATCTTACATGTATACAGACATTTCTGTTGTGGATTATTCATACTACAGTATATTCTTGTGCTACAGAATCCTATGGGATAGATATAGTCTTCATTATGGTAGTTAGATTTACTCTGTATATCACCTAAACTGTACACTGTCAGACTGCCAAGTACTATGGGGAAGATTGGTTTACCTAGAAAGAATACAACATTAGTAGGCTAGAAAGAGAGTAAGTAATTTATTCAGGTATGGTTGAGATGGCGACGGTCACGTTACATTTGTGTGCACCCATAATAATAACAACCTTTATTGATATCGTATCCCCTCTGGGCTCTAGATTAGAATACAATAAGGATATAAGGAACAATAAAATACATAAGGAATATTTAAAAAAAAGAAATAGTAAAATAGTATCTATGGGGACATCTATGGCATTTATGGGGACATCTATGGCATCTATGGGGACATCTATGTCATCTATGGGGACATCTATGACATCTATGGGGACACCTATGTCATCTATGGGGACATCTATGGAGATACCTATGGGCTAAATGTATGAGCTACGTGGGGCTATCTATGAATTCAATGGGTATGTCTATTCATCCTTTAATAGAGACGTATATCCATGTTAAGGTATTGGCTAAAGGGTTGCATGTATCAATTGGCTTTATTGGGCATCTATGAGTTTTATGGGATTTTGGAGACATCAATTGGCTTTATTGGGCATCTACGAGTTCTATGGGATTATGGAGACATCAATTGGCTTTATTGAGGGTGTTTGTTCTATGGAAACATCTATGACACTATGAAGACAATGGATTTCATCTATGGTTATATGGGAATATCTATGGGTTCTGCATAGTATTCTATAGGATTGCGCAAATTATCTCTTTCAACATGCATTTAACTGAGTTAGTGTCCACCCTATTGACGGTACCGTAAATCGAGGACTAAACATGCATTACATAGTCCCAGTGAGTTCTCAAGTTTAAGAAATACATAAAGTTTGAACATGAACAGTCAGAGAAAGTCAAAGATATGGCTCCAAACCTGCATACCAAAATGGCCACCAGTTGGCCATTTTAAGTCTGATGTGACAAAGTGAGGTGCATTAACAGAGAAAGTCAAAGATATGGCTCCAAACCTGCATACCAAAATGGCCACCAGTTGGCCATTTTAAGTCTGATGTGACAAAGTGAGGTGCATTAACAGAGAAAGTCAAAGATATGGCTCCAAACCTGCATACCAAAATGGCTACCAGTTGGCCATTTTAAGTCTGATGTGACAAAGTGAGGTGCATTAACAGAGAAAGTCAAAGATATGGCTCCAAACCTGCATACCAAAATGGCCACCAGTTGGCCATTTTAAGTCTGATGTGACAAAGTGAGGTGCATTAACAGAGAAAGTCAAAGATATGGCTCCAAACCTGCATACCAAAATGGCCACCAGTTGGCCATTTTAAGTCTGATGTGACAAAGTGAGGTGCATTAAGCTCTCATCAAGTTCAATGAACAAAATCTATCTTTGCATGACCCAGATCCAGATCCGGAATTCCAGAAATGCTTGATTTTGATGAATTTTCAACATTAAAACAGCCACAATTCAGCCAACTTGAATCAAATAACCGGAATGCTAAATTTTGATAAATTTTTAACATCAAAATGGCCACCATTCAGCCATCTTGAATCTGATCATCAAACAATTATATGTGCGACATGATGTATTGAACATGATTGATCAAGACAAGTGAGAGATATGACAGGATTCATTAAAACAAAATGTCAGTCAGCCATTGTGATGTGCATCAAGGCACACACAGATGCATGCACAGAGGGTCATAACCTAATTTCCTGTTTACAGAGTGCATCAGAACAGGGACTAATAGAACTGAAGGCATTTACCTGTTTACAGAGTGCATCAGAACAGGGACTAATAGAACTGAAGGCATTTACCTGTTTACAGAGTGCATCAGAACAGGGACCAATATAACTGAAGGCATTTACCTGTTTACAGAGTGCATCAGAACAGGGACTAATAGAACTGAAGGCATTTACCTGTTTACAGAGTGCATCAGAACAGGGACCAATAGAACTGAAGGCATTTACCTGTTTACAGAGTGCATCAGAACAGGGACCAATAGAACTGAAGGCATTTACCTGTTTACAGAGTGCATCAGAACAGGGACTAATAGAACTGAAGGCATTTACCTGTTTACAGAGTGCATCAGAACAGGGACTAATAGAACTGAAGGCATTTACCTGTTTACAGAGTGCATCAGAACAGGGACTAGTAGAACTGAAGGCATTTACCTGTTGGATCTAAAGGAATAGAAGTCACTAATTTTTTTACATCAGTCGGTTTCTTTCTCTTTGTTCTTGGTTTCGTTTTGGATGATGCTTCTGATGAGCCTATAGAAATAATTCAAAGAATAATAGAATACAGTTGACTGAATTAAGAAACTCAACTTTGTTGAGTCCAACAAACATTATAAAACAAATACATAAAAACATGCAAACTGTTGCACCAAACTGTGTGCAGAAAACATTATGCTCCACAGGTTGTTTGTGATCTAATCATCATAAAAGACAATGATAATGCCACCATTAAGGGCCAGGATGTGTGACCTTTAAGGTCAATACATCAAAAAGTGCCAGGATGTGTGACCTTTGAGGGTCAATACCCCCAGCAAGTGCCAGGGAGTGTGACCTTTAATAAGACCTACCCTTACCTGCTTCTTTCTTCTGTTTACTTTTCTCCTTCTTCTCTTTACTTGTTCCTTCTTTATGTTTAGAGCTGCTGACACCACTGCTGGTACTTGCAACTGATATATTCAGATTCTGGGGCCCACTACATTGTGTAGAATCAGCAAGGCCACTAAACATGGATGCCTGTGATGCGTCTACCATAGAATGGCTAGTTGAGGTAGTGATGGAAGCAACTTCACTCGGTGTTTGATACTGAAGAAGTCTTTTCAAAAGAAATTTTCTCTCGTCTTTGACTTTGACTAACTTTTCTTGTGTTCGAGCAACTTCATCACAAAGTGCCGCATTCTCCTGATACAATAAATGTTTAGTAATTTAGTTAGTATATCTTTGAGTCCTGCTTGTTAATATTAAAAATAATTTTAATAATAAGAATAATGCTTATTATAAGTTTCAATCTTAAACAAAAGCCTCTTTTAATTCTTTAAATACTAAAATCAACTTTTAGTAATATGGCCGCTTTTCGTCCTGAAAAGCACCATTTGTCTTTAATTTGTTCAATATTATGACAAATAGAAGTTAATATTAAACCTGCATAATTTTTTTCAACAATTATGTGGGCAATTGAAAATTACGTCTATTCAGTCTAAATTCAAATAAAAAAAAATTTTGAATTGTTAATTGAATATTTTGGTGAGAAACAATATGGCATTGATAAAAATGTTAAAAATAAAAAATGACACTTATCACAAAAAGCAATGGTACATAATCTATTACAGAATGTTTTCTGAATCACCAAGTGTCTCTATGTAAATATCAAAGATTCTATGGAACATATGGGCAACAATTAAACATAAATTACCATTCTCCAAGCCTTGACTGATTACCGGGTACTAACAGTTGGTGGTGTGTTTGTGAATCCAGAAATCAGTCTCGGCCAGTGGTCACATTTACACCTCAATCTGAGAGATTGTATTTCTTAGTTTTCAAAAATGCTGTCTTATTCATAGTTTGATATTTATATAAAAACATAATAAGAAGTCAAGATTAAAAGAATGTAGTAAATAATCATGAAAATGTTGCCAAACACAAGAAAGTAGGTCAGCTCTTGGGTAAGATGGCGTGAAGGAGCCATACCGACACTTTCTGTGGAATGTTGAGAAATGTAACTGTAACACACCATTCACAAAGCCTCACAGATCATTGATTCAGTGGGACAAATGTGTATGGGAAAGATAAATTTTGGGGCTCGGCACAGGAAAGATACATGTGGTTCATCGATATAGTCACCAAGACCGAAAGCAGGGGCAACAAAACCAGGCGGCACACACAGGCACTTTAACTCCACAATCTTTAATGTAATCCACTTCAGTAAAATAAACAAAGGTACAATAATTAGCATATGCATATAAATATGTGAGATAGGATATCCCGAAAATATATCAAAGAAAGAATGAAAACCTAACCTTAGCTAATTAGAGTTTGAGTTTAAATGTGCTAATCGGTCCCTCAATGAATAATAAAATCAGCTAATTTGTCCCTAACAAAGCCAATGTTATCAACAATAAATGAACAATAACCATCAACCAATCAAAAAACACAAGTGTACATAAGTAACAAACACATGAATACGTCAACAGTTCAGCATCGATGTTCACATCAGGTCACAGTTCACTCACAGTCAGCTTCTGTGTGCAGTTCCTGAGGCTTGACAAAATCCATGGGGGCGCTGCACGACAAAATCGGGCGTGGCCTGGGTGTATCCGCATATTATTCGGGTACAGTGTTGAGGGCGCTGCTCAACAACAATGGGCGTGGTCTGGGTGTGTCCGCAGATTATTCAGGCACAGCGTTGAGGGCACTGTTCAACAACAATGTTATCAAAAGTTCATTCGTAGAAATTCTGAACAATAGTCATAATCAATCGTCATAATTCAGAAATAGTTCTCTGTACAGTGGGACACAACTTGACTACCAATCCCAACTCACAGTACAAGTGTTATTCAGCAGACAGTTTGAAATTAGAAAGTTGAGAGGTAGAATTACTGTACCCTATATTAGCTTAGTTACAGCTGCCATCAGATGTCACCAGTCAGCGGTTCTTTTGATGGATGAGAACTGATGTCACCACTGAGTCACCAAAAGTTCAGGGTGAGATTCACCCACTCCCGTTGCATAGGAAATCTTGAAATACAGCTGGAAACGTTGATTCCGGTCCGATCTCCCGAAAACACAGTTCTCTGAGTTCCTCTTCTCATAAGCTCTCTGAATATGAGAACCACATCCCAGCTGACTCCTGGTTTAAGCAGGAATGCAACTGCTCCCCACAGAGCTGTCCCAAAACACTGTCGACACTCTGGGAACTATCTGCTGACCAATTCAAACTTGCAAGCTAAGCTAGTATCTTTACTGGGGGTAACTCCACCCTTGGACGCACCCCATAGGTCAAGGAGTCCATCATCTGATAATGACGGTGTACTTTTCGACAGGTATTAATGATTCTAAAATTCCCCGATCCCTATATGGAGTGAAACACAGCTCAGCCCATTGTTTCTGAAAAAGTGGGAAAATTGCCTGGAATGTGCTTATAACTTTGAAAATCTGGATAATTGTGCGTGATTATTAATATTAATAACAATAAAACTAAAAAATAAAGAAACCTACGTCAATACACTATTATCATATGTCTAATTAGTTAACTTATTAATTTCGCGACTAATTAATATTAATCACCTCAATTCCTTATTAAGCTATTCTAATTAATTTCTGCCCTAATTAGTATTAAGTAGCCATTAACTTGCTTGTAATAAGTGATTTCATCTTCATCTTCAATTTGGTCTCCATGGTTACCCCATAGCTACCAAGAAAGCTATAGTACCCTGTATAGGAAACTTAAACAGTAAACACAGTAATTCTTGAAGAAACAAGTCATTGTCAATGACACGTCCCCGTTCCGTTCATATTTGAGTGACATATACATTCAAAGCAGATCATGACCGAAATGTACCTGCATATGTACAACACATTGTGCTAAATCTGAACAAAATCCATCCATGCATGACTGAGATCCGGTTCTGGAATTGTGAAAATACGTGATTTTGATGCATTTTCGGCCTTAAAATGGCCATCATTCCGCTATTGTTAAGCAGATCATGAAACAAATGCACACATCTATTTGTGACATGATGTACCATGTGTGTGTGAAGTTTGAACTTGATCAATCCAGACATGTCTTGGATACGGATCCAGAACTGAATTCTTTAACAAAATGGCCGCCAGTCGGCCATTTCGAACTTGATCCGAAAAAAAAAAGACGTGCATCAAGGTCCTATTATGTTTAATGTATGTACCAAATTTGAACAAAATCCATCCATGCATAACTGAGATACAGGTCCGGAATGGTGAAAATGTGCGATTTCAATGCATTTTCGGCCTTAAAGCGGCCCCCATTTGGCTATCGTTAATGAGATCATGAAACAAATGCACATACATATTTGTGACATGATGTACCTTGTGTGTGTGAAGTTTGAACTTGATCAATCCAGACATGTCTCGGATACGGATCCAGAACTGAATTCTTTAAAACAAAATGGCCGCCAGTCGGCTATTTCGAACTTGATCCGAAAAAAAAATGACGTGCATCAAGGTCCTATTATGTTTAATGTATGTACCAAATTTGAACGAAATCCGTCCATGCATAACTGAGATCCGGGTCCGGAATGGTGAAAATGTGCGATTTCAATGCATTTTCGGCCTTAAAGCGGCCGCCATTTGGCTATCGTTAATGAGATCATGAAACAAATGCACATACATATTTGTGACATGATGTACCTTGTGTGTGTGAAGTTTGAACTCGATCAATCCAAGCATGTCTCAGATACGGATCCAGAACTGAATTCTTTAAAACAAAATGGCCGCCAGTCGGCCATTTCGAACCCGATCCAAAAAAAAAAATGACGTGCATCAAGGTCCTATTATGTTTAATGTATGTACCAAATTTGAACAAAATCCGTCCATGCATAACTGAGATCCGGGTCCGGAATGATGAAAATGTGCGATTTTGATGCATTTTCGGCCTTAAAATGGCCGCTATTCGGCTATCGTTAATCGGATCATGAAAAAAATGCATGTGCATATGTCCCATATAATGTGTGATGTATGAGTGAAGTTTGAACTTAATCGGTCCATGCATGTTCGAGATACAGGTGATCACGGACGCACGGACGGACGCACACAGGGCAAAACATAAGTCCCCGTTTTCGGACTGCGTTCGAACGGGGACTAATTAAGCAACGCTCAAAAGCTCCTAATAAAAATCACAAATTATCTACAATATATTACGGCTAATCTTCAAACATTAAATCTCTGCTAATTATACTCATTACCACATAATTGGCTTTGACATAATTCTTACTTTCCCTGTAGTTTTAACTGAAGTTCACACACACTAACCATAACACTAATTAACTGTCACTCTCACCAACTGATAGTGGGTTCTCAAGTATCAATAAACACCAGCTGGTATACATTCACTAACATGTACTAGCTATCGTACCCTGGGTCTATTGATTTACAATACATACTCAGTTAGAACCTACTCTTAATCGTATGAAATCATTAAGTTCTAATTATTTCAATCGGTTACATAACGATGTGATTAATAAAGTAATTCTGTCTAAATGATCCAAATAATGAGCAGAAAACAAAACAAATTAAATGAGTATCGGAATATTTAAATTATTCAAATTGACCAATGGTAGAGACTGATACATCATGTTCAGTTGAATTGACCAATGGCAGAGACTGATAAAGCATATTCAATTGACACTTAAGAGAATAAATATCAATTATAGCTGAAAAGTTTTGAATGAATTAGCACCCGGTAAGGTAACCCGTAGATGACCCCTGACCTGTATGACCTATGACCCATGACATGTATTACACCACAGTTGTATGTTAACAATAAATGGTCTATTGTCATGGCAACTAACGATATCCACAAGGTTACATTGCATTATGGGTAACTAATAACCAAATAGTATTAAAATACTTACAAAAACCATAGATTTCACAACTTTTCTGAGTTTTTTAAATTTCTGTCGATATCGTTCAGTGTGTGTGGTTTTCTCTAGAAGACTTGAATGTTTCCTTTTTCCTGGCTCAGTCTTGACTCTAGGTGGCGATATGTATTCTTTTTCTGATGGACAAGACTGGAAAAAAGTAAAAAAAGTAATTATATTGATTACTATGGGATATATTTGATGATATGAGAATGTGGATGTATGGTAATTGAAGCAAAATTTATTCAATTATTTTCTTTTTCAGAGATTGACACCATTCAATGTCGTGATGTCTTTCATGGTTTAATATTCCGAAAAGTTATCCATGATTTGTAAATTGTTGTTTGTTTCATGTCATTCTACTTTTTCTGCAACTAATACTTTTGCAATGGACAATATTGTGATTAAAGATCATATCAAAAGATAAACCTGGAGTGTTATCTCACTGTACAAAATTTAATATAGAAATAAAATTAATACACCATCACACTGGTACTCACTAATAAAGCAAAAACACCAAATCTGCCATCTATCCTTTTAAACCTTTTACTTCCCTTCTGTGTTTCTCTATAAAGCACCGCTTCCAGACTGGACTTGGACGAGGAATGAACTAATCCGCTTGCTAATATTATCCTCTTAATCTCCTTGATATGCAGTGGTGTTCCAGCTTCTTCTAACACTTGCTGCCATAGAAACCAAGAAGAGAATAACACAAGGTTATCCCCAGAATATCACAAAGTATGGAGGAAGGCAGTCCAGTGATTGTATCAATGAGTAATATTTTTCCTGCTTGTAGTATTAATTTAATAAGGTCCAAAATGAAAATTAGAAATTTCTATTTCTATTTCTAGGATTCTATTTCTGTCATCACTTCAGTGTTCGATGTGAATTTATTTTCGCTATTTTCGCTGAAGGGATGATTCTGTGAATATAAAATTCAGTGAATATACTTTTTTTCCTATATTTCACATTAAACTCATCAAAAATTAGTGAAATTCCATACAAAATGCCCAAAAAGCCTTTTCAGCGAAAATTAATCCCAGCGAAAATAAAGTATTCCACAGTAAGGGAAACTTTTGATGTTCGAATGAATGTTTTTACAAAACAGTAAATTATATTGTTTTCGACATTACTTGTAGATGTATAATAATAAATGTTGTTACATCATGTATTACTGTTACTAGTATATTTTTTTCAGTTTTAAAATTTAAAATTGTCAAACTACTGTTGTATTTCACAAAATAATTGAGAACTTTCTACTTTGTTCTACGCAGATAATAAATCAACAGTAATATATTTACCTGTGCAGCATCCAGCCATGTCATCCCAATTTTATCAGAAGTACCCTCATTGCCTGATGATTCCCTACAGAGCAAAAAAAAATAAAAAGCACTTGTTTTGTTTTCTATGCTGAAACATATTTATTTAATTCCTATTTCTGTTGGTCATTTGTCACCTGGATTGGAGATACTGTAAAGGGAGTAATTATTCACTGGGTTTTAATTTAGCTTATTTTGCTGACTGGAAAAATGCCCTAAATTAAAACCCAGTGAATATGTAAATTTTAGCATAGAACACATTATCTAAATGACGAAACCGTGAATTTAAAACCCACTGAATATGCTTGAAATGGTAAATCAGTGAAATTTAAACCCAGTGAAAATTAGTCATTTTACAGTATACCGGTAATGTATTTAATGTCACTACTGCACACACTTGATATCCACTTCTGGACATTTTTTAAAATTTTGAAACAGTCACTGACATTCTGTGTGGTAGGACGCCATAATTTCTGGACTTTCACTGACTCACAAACTTTGTGATGTCTGAATGGATAATGGCCAGCCTAATACATAGATAAATCCTGTGGAAATGAACTATATCCTTGTTTGGTGTGTTGTTGAATTTGTTACGTTTTAGCTACATTGGTCTTAAAGTGCATGATAAATGTGATACACAAGCTTTTACTTTTAGATGATGGATTATGATTTTCACCTCTGAATTGTACCTTTTAACTTTTTCCTACTCTCTGACAATTACCAAATAGTTATTTAAACTGGGAATTCGTTGACTTTTGCTAATCCGCTGAAATAACAGTGTTTTCTTTCCTAACAGTGCAGAGAAGTCTGGTAAACAGAGGTTAACAACTATCATACAAGGCTTCGGCAGAAGATAGAATTTGCAATGAATTGTTAAAATATGGTGAACATCACTTATTAGATGCAATACATAAACTCTTTAATATTGTTTATAGTTCAAATAACTATCCACATTCTTGGAGCGCTGGCCTGTTGGTACCAATCCACAATTCTGGGTCGAAAAATAACCTGGCCAACTACAGGGGAATTGCCATCTCTAGCTGTCTTGGCAAGTTATTCAATAGTATTCTAAATATTAGGCTGACAACTGATTATTGTCGAACAACAGACAATCTTTTCATACTAAAAACCCTGGTAAATAAATATCTCTACAGTGGTAAGTCAGAGAGCGCCAATAAACAAAACACCCCGGTAACACAAATATTAAAAAATCAAAATAATTATATGCCTGCTTTATTGAGCTTAGAAAGGCCTTTGACAGTGTCTGGCATGATGGTCTATTCAAAAAACTAATCAAATATGGTATAACAGGGAAAATGTATAAAACTATCAAAAACATGTACAGTAAAGTAAAATATAAAGTTGAATGTAAAGAAGGCTTAACAAAACATTTCAAACAGACGTTTGAATAATGATACATTTTTTCTTGGAGGTATCGAACTTGATACAGTTAAATCTTATAACTATCTGGGACTAGTCATTAGTGCCAATGGTAGGTTTAAGGATGGCCTAAAAAACCTTAAACGTAAGGCTCAAAAAGCTCTGTTTTCAATGAAAACAAAGCTTGGCTCAATTCAAAACATAAGTATAAAAGTTTCAATTTCCCTTTTTGACAAACTCATCAGACCTATCCTCATTTATGGTTGTGATGTTTGGGGTGATGAGTTCTTCACTACCGGTAAATCACCTATTGAAGAC